>NC_133503.1:151995000-152620000 GCF_049354715.1 Callithrix jacchus
AGAGAAACAGGGAGTGGAATGTGTAAGAGAAAGCAACTGTTCAAGACTCTTAATTCAAGTCAAGATTAATCCTAGCTGCAGCTCAGAAAGCAGTGGAAATCTGTGCCATTATTTAAGGGACCACCAGCTAATGGGTCCACTGAATCTCAGTCTCCAGTGATTCTAATTTCAAACAATATAACACCTGTTAAAACATGAAAATAATTACAAATGTATACCCTGATGCTGTTTGAGGGCCGATCTGTCCCTCTAGGGAAGACACGTCCATAGATAATTGCAGGTCATCCTGTGCTCAGAATCTTCCAGAGGCTTCACAGCTCTCTCAGCACAATGCCTAGTCTAGCTATTACAGGGCCAGCTCCCAGTTGCCCCTCTGCCCACATTCAATCTTCTCCAGCCACACTGGCCTCCTCACTATTTTTAGAACTTTGCTTATATATCACATATTAGTATGCAAATATCCACTTGGCTAACCCCTCACTTCCAACAGATCTCTCGCTTGGAGATCCTATCTAAAATTTCACACACACACACCCGGCTTCATCCTCCAACTCTGTATTTCATAACCTCCTACCTTGTTTCTTGTTTTCTCCTTAGCAATTATCAGCATCTAACGTAATATTTTACTTATCTTCATCATGTCTCTCTCCCTTACTTGAATGTAAGCTCCATAAGGGCAGACATATGTATCTATTTCATTAGGCACATGCCTCAAGCTGAGCCTAGCACACAATAGTGTTCAGAAATGCCAGTTGAATGGGTGGGTAGAGCACAAGATAGTTTGTCGTCTTTCCTCTTTAAAGTCAAGAAAAATAGGCACAAAGGCTGACTTCTATCTCTGTGTCTCTGATGGTTGCAGCAGGCAACAAGCAACCTTCCCAGGGGCTAGACTGAAGTTTCTGACACAGTTCAAATGAGGCAGGGGCTTGATTTGCAGAAATTTACCCAGGGCAATTTGTTTCTTCCTTGCTTTCTAAGATTTCAGGCTTTCTAAGGGAATTACCCTTTGCACCATTGCACAATTTGACTAGATCCATCGCATAGACTCCATGTTTGCCCATAAACATGGTAAGAAGAGCCACACTGCTTTTGAACTAATCCACACCTGCTTTTCAGGAATGGCAACTTCCAGCCCCAGGATATGGGTAGGGTATTCATGTGATAGCTCAGGCTCCTGAGAAGAGGAAAAAGTCTGGTAATGTTGCCACAGTCATGAGGGTACCTCTCCTGAGAAGGACATAGAAAAGCTACATCCAAGACTGCTGAGTGTTAGAAAAGCTCTAAGTGCTTTTCTCTTCTCAGGGATGACTCTTCTTCCAGACAAGTCTCAAAAAATATAAAATTACATTCATCTTTTGAAAGCATACAACATATATTAATCTTTGAAGCTCTATAAAAATAGGGTTTAATGAATTTTTCAAATAATGCCTTTAATACATCAGGTTTCCCTGTTGAGAAACAAAGACAATAAGATTAAGTAAAGAGGGAGAGACTTGCCAAAAACATCAATACTGTAACTGTCATTAGAAATTAGGTTTCTGCTGGCTCCTGGTTGTGAACTCATACCTCTCTCTTAAAATAACTTTGAAATCTATCAGTGGCCTTGGCACTGTGCCACGAGAGATCAAAGATCTACTTAGAATGATCAAAGTGTCTAATCAAAGACATGAGAAAATCACCTTAAATCCAGGTTTTCATTTCTATAGTTTTGGTGACTGAAATCATAAAATACTTTGCCACATGCTAGAGAGGGATTTTCTAGGAAGTTTCAGACAATGTTAGTGCTTAGAAAGACTCTAAATGGCTATCTGGATTATTTATCCACTCAGATACTATCCCAGAGAAGCAGAAATATGCCGTATTTTCAAATACTTTTATGTAGAAATTTGACAGTCTCCCTTGGGAAACAATTTTAATACTTAACAGCCTTTGCTGTGAAGCAAATAGGTATTTATATTCAGTTCATCACTAAAACTGCTGTCTAAGCTATTTTCCACATATTTAAGCAAGGAAACCAGTGGCATATAAAAGTGCACATTCAGCTGGTGACAGGTAAATGAGTTTGGGCTTTTAGGGTGCTCACTGAGACTCCATCAGGGACCGCGTCCCCAGGGGCTTCATTTTGGTGCTGCAGATGAATGAGCTTGGGTGTTAGCTTATCTTCATGCTAGCCTAGCAAAGCTTCCAGGAGGTACATTAGTCCTGACCACACAGCGCTAGGGAGGAACAGCCTTCCTGACAGTCACTAGTCTGGAGATTTCAGGTAACTCACCCCAAATGGGAGTGGAAATGCCTGCAAACCTTTCTTAGATTTCCTAAGGCAGAGAGTAAATAACTCCTGTTTCCTTCTTCATATCCCAGACTTTCCAAGGGAACTTAGGAGAAGAATGGGAAAACACCTAGGCACTGAGGCACAGCACCTCCAGTGATTTGTGTGGGTGTGTATGCATGGGTGCATGTCCTTATATATGTGTGTGTTCATATATGTACATATGTGTCTTAATCTGTGTGGGCTGTTATGATGAATAGCGTCACATAGACCTGGTGGCTTATAACAACAGAAATTTATCTCATAGTTCCGGAAGTTGGAAAGCTCAAGTTCAAGGTGTCTGGAGAAGGCCCTCTTCTGGATTCCATACTGCTGACTTCTCATTGTATACTCACATGGCAGAAAGAGAAAAAGAGAGCTCCCTGGGGCCTCTCTTATAAGGACACTGGTCCCATTCATGAGGGTTCCACCCTCATGACCTAATCACCTCCCAAAGACCCCACCTCCAAATACCATTATAGGGATTAGGCTTCAACATATATGTTTGAGGGGACATAAGCACGCAGTCCATAATAAAGTAGATGCATGTGTGTTTGTGTGCTGTGTATGTTCATATTTGCATATTTGTGCATTTGAGTAATTATACATGTATGTGCATATGTATTTGTGTGTATATATAGGCATGTATACGTGGCTTATGTGTTTGAGTATGTGTGTATGTGCATGTGCGTGCATATAAATATTTGCACATATGTGTCTGTATTTGTGTGTGTGTATGTCCCTGCATATGTGGCAGGGAAGTCTAAGCTGTGGATTTGAAAAAACTACCTGAACAGCATTGACAATAAATGAAACTAACCCTCAGGAAGAAAGGTTATAGAATTCCTGAAATAATATTTGGGGCTAAATCAAGCAAGGACTGTTTCTCTAAGGTAAAGAGCTATTGCTATTGCCACATCACCTCTTGAACAAAAGTGATGTGGCCTCTGCCTTCATAAGTTAATTATCCTGCCTTCCCATCTGAGGACCCCACTGACTGAGACCTCTCACTCTACCCCATGATTAGCACGTGTGATGGCTTGCAGAATGGAAAAAACTCAATGCCAGATTAAGAACTCAAAGAATTTAATCTAATCTTACTTATCATTCACTACCATAATTTTGAGGAATAAGTACATGATTAGTTTTGCTATTCTAAATTCATAGGATAAAAAGGGAGAGGCAGAACAGTGAAAGATGACATCTGCATGTATGATTATCTTTACTATTCTATGTAATGAATTGGCAAAGCACATTTTATTTTTATGTTGATATTTTATTTCTTTTTAAGTCCAAACATTTCAGTAACTGAGATACACTAAACTGTGTGACAACACTATAAACTGTCGCAAACTAATATTGATAATGATATCGCTGTAAAGTTCAAATTACTTTGGGAAGGGATATATTAATATGATAATAGGCTGGGCGGGGTGGCTCACACCTCTAATTCCAGCACTTTGGGAGGCTGAGGCAGCTGGATTGCCTGAGGTCAGGAGTTCAAGACCAGTCTGACTAACATGGTGAAAACACATCTTTGCTAAAAATTACAAAAATTTAGCCAGGTGCGGTGGCATGTGCCTGTAATCCCAGCTACTTGGGAGGCTGAGGCAGGGGAATTTCTTGAACCAGGGAGGTGAAGGTTGAAGTGAGCCGAATTAGTGTCATTGCACTCCAGCCTGGGTGACAGAGCGAGACTGCATCTCAAAAAACAAAACAATACAAAAGAAATTATGATAATGAACACCTATCAGGTGTTGGGAAGGCTAAGTGTAGGACACAGTCCCTGCCCTTAAGGAGACATAGGTCAGGTGAGGACATGGAGTAGTAAATAGATAATTACTATGTAACAAGCTAAACAAACATTTGCCTGTGCAGAAGTACATGAAGCAGAAAATGAAGAGGATTGCCTGGAGAACTGAAGAGGCTGTAAGGTAAAGGCACTGTCTCACCTGTGCCTTTCACAAAGGATGAATGGGAAACAACACGCAACAACACTATACCCTATACCCACATCTACCCCTACCCCCAATTGAGAAGAAAAATAGACTATCAATAGGTTTTTAGTCATGGAGGTATTGCATACAAATATTTTTTCAGGAAACATATAGCTTCTGTGGCTTTTAAATTAGTACATCTGTCAGCCCCTGTACCTTGTTTCTTTTAAAACTGGCCAAGAAATATTAACAAAAATTCTAGTGGGAAGTCAGCTGAACCATTTATTTTTTCCCTGAGTCTCTAAATTGATCCACATGATGGAGAGAGAAGATGTTCTTGTTTGGGTTTGTTGTTGTTGTTTTGCTTTACCTGAAATTAAATTGAACTGCAATCTTTGGGACTTGAGGGCCACTTCAAGCTGGGAGTAAGCAGCATTCTGGCTAAACGAAAGATTAGCATCAAAGTGCAACTTGCAGGTATGTGAAGAAACGGTAGCTGGGAGGCCAAGGTGGGTGGATCGCTTGAGCCCAGGGGTTTGAGACCAACCTGGGCAACATGGTGAAACCTTGTCTCTACAAAAAATAGAAAAATTAGCCAGGTATGGTGGTGGACACCAGTAGTACCAGCTACTTGGGAGATTGAGGTGGGAGAAATGCTTGAACCCAGGAGGCAGAGGTTGCAGTGAGCAGAAATTGTGCCCCTACACTCCAGCCTGGGTGACGAGGGAGATCCTGTCTCAAAAAAAAAAAAAGACAAGAAACAGAAACAGGAGCTTCTGATTAAGAGCAGGGTCTCCTGTCTGCTATATCACTTAGAAGAACTCTGATGAGTTTAGGGCCTCCATGGGAGGCAAGTAGGTAGCAGGACTGTACTATTCCAGGAATGGGGGAAATGGGTCATCTGGTGTCATCTGCCTCACACGTTTCAGCTCAGCCCTGCACTTGAAATTTAGTACCTTTCACAGATAAGGAGAAAATCTTATGCCAGTGACAAAACTGGGACACTGACTGAAAATTAATAACACTTTGCACTTCAGGCTTCCTGGGAGAATGCACCATACATATTAAGTGAGCATGACACAATTTCACAGCAATAGCCTGGCTGGGCCAAAGCTGTTCATTTTAAATTCCAGGTACTGTGAGGAAGAGTTGATTTGATAAATGGCCAGGTGGTTAATACAAAAACTTTCAGGAAGAGGAAAAATGGAGATGCTCTTTCAGGGAGTTCTCAACCTAAAATAAGAAAGGCTCATGAAGATTATCCTAGCCCACATTTGAAGAGCACTCATGGGAATTGTGAATGATATTTACAAGAGGGATTTTTTTTTTTTTCAGAATAAAAGCACAGTGGAGTTACAGTTATGCTGGAATTAACAGGCACAGAAAGTAGTAGGTGATGCTATTTTGTGAAAGCCGGACATTAAGTAAATATGTAGTAAGAGCCTGTGGACTCTCCTGTGCGGTGTGGACATTACCAGCACGAGCTTTGATATGAGGCAGACCTAGATTTGCATTTCCAGTTCTGCACCTTGATAGCTGTGGGAACTCTGGCAAGTTACTTCATTCCTCTGAACCTTAATTTCCTCATCTGTCAAAAAGAGATAATTATACTTACCTCATAGGAAGTTGGGAGAACGAAATTGCATGGCATATATAAAGAATGTAGTCTAGTGGCTGGCAAATGGCAATAAATAAAAAGTCAAAGAAAAGCAGAAATAGACTTCCTTTTCTTGTTTTTCTTGTGTGTGCATTTAACTACTTCTCAGGTGATAGCAATAGAACATGAGAACTCAAAGTAGTTGTAGTACAAGTACCATTAGTAGTAGTAACAGTCAACTATCATATTAAGTACTTAACTATCATATTGAGGAGAAACCATATTAAAATATTGTACTCTGTACTTTATAAAAATTATTTCATTTAATATGTATATAACCCCAAATAATAAGAGGTTAGTTTTCCTCCATTTTTTGTTCAAATGAATAGACTGAGAGATTAAAGAATTTTTTGAGGTCACACAGAGTTACTAAGATGCTGAGCTCAAATTGAAACCTAAAATTTCTGTCTTACTCCAAAACCTGGGATTTTCATTATATAATTCCTAAATACTGGGTAAGCAGAGCTGGGATAAGTATTCTTTCTACCCAAGGGAGTTTAGAAAGCTTATACAAAAAAGATACTATTTGAGCTAAGTCTTAAGTCTAAGCTTTTTTGAGGATGGGAAGGGCATTCTAGGCAGAAAAATGGCTTAAACAGCTAACACAGGCCTGAAAATACACAGCATACCTAGCATGGGCCAGGCATGGAGGTCAGGACCCATGGGAGGAATCAGAGGCATGGGCCTTCAGGGGTGCTGTGGTAATAGGATGTCAAAAGGATGTCAAAAAGAACTCTTTCTGAGATGGATGTGGTGGCTCATGCCTATAATCCTAGCACTTTGGGAGGCTAAGGTGGGAGGATCACTTGAACCTAAGAATTTGGGACCAGCCTAGCCAAGATGGTGAAACCCTGTCTCTAGAAAAATACAAAAAAGTTATCCAGGCATGATGGTGCATGCCTGTAATCCTAGCTACTTGAGAAGCTGAGGTGGGAGGATTATCTGAACCCAGGAGGTTGAGATTGTAGTGAACCAAGATCACATCATTAGGCAACAGAGTGAGACCCTGTCTCAAAATAAAACAAAAAAAGAAAAGGAAAAGAAAACTCTTTCTGTTGCTCTGGAATTTTGGCACAGAGGCAAAAACCAAGAAAAAATAAAACAGTAGACTTCACAAAGTCTAGGCTGAGCTGCTAGACCATTTTTCTAAGATTAGAAGAGAAGACAGCCCCCAGACAGGTCTGCAAGAACTGGGTTATCACCCCTGGTTCCACCCACATAAAAGGCTGAGGTTGAAAAAAATCAAAAGAGAAAATGTCTGTGGAAAAAGTTGTTGACTGTTTTACTTCTTCTCAGATGAAGGTAGAGAGGAGCTTCAGCCTGACTCCAAACCTAAAATAACAGGCTTAAAATAAATTAATGAGAGAGCTTGACAGCTGTCTTCAGAAATCTGGGGGTGAAAGGAACTAGTGTTTGACAAATGTGGGAAAAAGTTTAAAGGTAAAGGTCTGGATGGAGCTGGTAGAACAAAGAAAGGAGCGGTGTAGAGGCAAAATGTTTCTCCATCCAGGAAGTAGTAAAGGGGCATATTTCTCTGGTTCTAGATGTGGATCCTGTGGAAAAAAAGCCACTCCAACTCACTCAAATGGGACGACTCCAAAGAGGAACATAAGGGGTTACACTGTGTCCCCTTAGTGAAGTGGCAGTTGTAAGTGACCAACAAGTGAAAATTAATCCTCCTTTATAAGTTTACTGCAGTCTGGGATCTCAGCAGAAGAACTCCAAAAATCCCACAGCAGCATCCTCCAAGAGGAAGAGCTAGCAATAATGAGTTTATCATCCATGGGGCAGAAAGACAGATGATAACTGCACCTGCTTTGCTTACCCTCTCCCTATGAGCTCATTGCTGTTTCTGGTGCCTCCTTGCCTCCATTTTGACACAGATGCAAAAACCAAGAAAAAATACAGTAGATACCATGTATTCACAAAGCCTACTCTGAGCTGCTAGACCATTTTTATAAGATTAGAAGACAGGACAGCTCTATGACGAAGAGTTACTTTTAAACTGGACTCAACTCTTTAATTCCTGAAAGTAATGAGAGTCTTTTTTATTATTTAAGAGTGACTGGAAAAGCTATTTTACCCTGGGGTGGAAAGAAACATAGTCTACTTGTTGGATTGGTGAGAAAACATAAAGCTGCTTTCAAGCTTGTATCCTGAGACCAGCCAATAGAACAAAAATCAATTCGTATCATAGTAATAACAATAAAGGGGCATGATGGCTCATATCTGTAATTCTAGTGCTTTGGAAGGCCAGGACAGAAAGATTGTTTGGAGTCCAGGAGTTTAATACCAGCCTGGGCAACATAGGGAGACCCTATCTCTACAAAAATTACAAATAAAAACAATAGCCAGGCATGGTGGTGTGCATCTGTAGTCTCAACTACTTGTGAGCCTGAAGCGAGAGGATTGCTTGAACCCAGGAGTTCAAGGCTATAGTGAGCTATGATTGCACTGCTGCATTCCAGCCTAGGTGACAGAGCAAGATCTCATCTCTAAAAAATAAAATAATAGTAATAGGTTCATGTAAATTCTTAACCTATCACATAATCTTCCTCATCTTTCTGCCTATTATCAACCTGTATGGAATATGGGTTTGGTTTTTGCCCTTTGTGGATCTTTTCTTGTTATGTTCTAGAAGGTGGGATGCCACAAAGATTTTTCTCTTTCATAGCCTCCAGACTGGTTTGGTTTTGCCACATCAATATTAATGTTGACTGTTTGAATGGCATGAAGAAGAAAATATTTTTAAGTGAGGGAGTGATCCATGATAGAATTTGAAAACCATGTTGGGTCCTTATTTCAAAGTGAGAGGACTGTCATTCTAATAAGTTTAAACCTTTTTTTTTTTGAAGATATAAAGAGATACTGAAGATTTTAATCTTAGCAGTGACATAGTCATATTTTGGGGTTTTCATTTTTCATCAGCTTGTCAGCAAACATGGAGAATAGATTGAATAAGAAACAAATTAGAGATAGGAAAATCAATTAAGAGGTAACCCTGGGATAAAATTAATGAAAGAATTAAAATTCTCCAGTGACCCATCTAAAGGTAGTGCTAGTATTTAACTGTGATAAACATGCAAACACTGAAAAAAAACAGACTAATAAATCAAGATTAATAACCATCTGAAAATAAATAAAGATTTTGATGTGAGCTACAGACTACATATTGGTAAGTTAATACTCTGGGTCTTCAGACTATCACAGATTTTATTTTTGTGAATTATCCTGGAGTCCTGGATTATGAATTCCAATGAGGTTTCCTGTCCTGTAGAATTTTTTCAGATTGTGTGGATCTCCTTGCAAAGTTAGGAAAAGAGAAAACACTAGGTGTCTCCTGAACATCTGCTCTTCTTTAACCAAAAGGAAACTATCTTCCCCTCTCCCTCCCAAGTTCTTCTTACATCTAAATGGCAAATGGATTTTTTATGAATCAGTCTTTTTTTTTTTTTTAAGCAAAAAGTTACTTGTATTTCCCTCTCAGCCACATCTGGAGTGGTTTAATTCATTTTACATTAGCTTTAAGTTTGGTCTTATTGTTTTTGCAAACGTTCTGAAAACTTCTTTGAAAATGGTGTTAAATGCTTGAGGGCATTAGTTAAATGCAATTCCCTGGAAAACATCACAAGAAAAGTTGGACTTGAAAGAACAATTTTCTATTGTAATATATGAAACAATCACATTTTTGTTAGCAGAAGGACATGATAATACTCTGTGCCAATCTGTATATCCTGCTTTTTCCTGTAATTAATGTGCGATCCATTCCTGCTTGGAATGGATCTGGTAACACTTGAGAGCCATCTGGTAACACTTGACCCTTTTTTACTTCGTTTCTGTAGTCACAAATAGCAAAGGATTCAGCTTAGCAACTGCTTTATTTTGGACATACTCTGTCTTTTTACCCTTTCCAAGCTTCCATACTTATCATCAGTTTTTATTTGGCACTTTTCCTTGGCAAATTCAGAGAATAATTAAAATTAATATTAATACTAAGAGCTACCATTTACTAAATACCTATCACATGCTGGGTGTCATGTTCAAACTGTTCCTACAATAACTCAATTCACCTGCACAACAAGTACAGGCTGCAGGAATATTATTTCCATTTAGCAAATAATAAAACAAACCCAAAGAGGTTAAGTAATCCTCTTACAGCTAATAAGAAACTTAGATTATATCTGACTTCAAACGAGAACTCTTCATTACTGAGCCATTTTGCCATCCACACCTGGGCAATCACTAGCATTTCCTATTTACAGCACAGTTCTGACCACAAAAATAAATTCTCATACTTAGGTTAATACTTTTCACTTTCTAAAAAGAGTTTTATGAAATGATTCCATAGATTAGATAAGAAAAATCTTGGGACACTTATTCATAAGGAGAAAAATATTGTGGGAAAAGTCATTTGAGTTAGAGTCTTTGAAGTCCCTCGAATTAACCCGAAGGTGCAGGTATGAAGTGAGACTGACCCAACTAAACTGAAAAAGAGGTATGTCTTACCAAAGGCCATGGACTGTATCTCAATTCTTGGAGCCAGTTCATAGCATTCAGGTTATTAGTGGCAGGTAGTCAATTTCTAATTCTTCTTATTCAAAGCAAATTAAATCAGCATTACAGACTGTTATTTTTCTAGTGATAAGATGCTATTTACTCTAGTAAAACTTCCTGCTACAACATAGCATGGGGAAGAGCAGGATATGAAAATCTACAGGTAGTTCATTGGCATCAGCTTAGTTCTGACTTTCAACATTTGTTCCCACTCTGTACTTCTGCTAGGCTAGACTTATTATAACACCTGATTAGAGCTCTACTCATCCACTGGTGGATGCGCTTGAGAAGCTTCCAAGAGTTAAGAACAGAAATAGGTTGGGAAAAGGGGAGCATCAGATCACCGAAGCACTGCAATGCTACACCTGAATTTTGGGAGTCAGTGGTTGTTACCCGGTACCTTCTGTCCTTGAAATTATGAGCATGAATTAGCTCAAGATGGAAAACTTTTGACTAGGCCTTGAAAACACTAAGTCTCCTTCCTGACACTGACTCATTCTGTGTCCTTGCGCTAGTCACATAACCTTGTTGAACCTCAGTTTCTTCACTGGCAACATGGAAATAATAATATGTATGATAAAGGGTGTTCTGGAGTTTAATTAGAGTTTCTAAAATACTTTGAGATGATCAGATGAAAGGTACACTTTAAATGTACATCATTATTACTTTTATTGTACATAGTAATTTGAAAATACTAGAAGCTGCTGGGTGTTATTCTGTCATCACTTGATCTATATATTATAGTGCAGTTGTCTTTCTGAAAAGTGTATTCTCATCATCAAGATGATAACTTATTTATAGATTATTTCCTCCAAAAATTAACTTGGGAAAATATGCAAAATAGGATAAGTAATAGAAATAGGAAAAGGCCTAAGAGGTAAGCATTGGTTTGCCCAGTTAAAATAGACACACCTAACTGTTGAAGCAAACATAACAGCAGAAGGGATAATTGAAGGAAAAGAAGATATAACTTGATTGCACAACAATATAATGGTGCTTCTATTTGAAGTGTGCTTTTCTTCTTAGGAACTCTAAGCAATTTACCAGTATTACCTCCTTAATGCTCATAATATCCCCATAAGGAAGAGAGCAAAGAGGAGTCCACTTTAGAGAGAGATTAATGGAGACTTAATGACTAAGTGATTTGCCCAAGGTCACAGAGTCCGCTGCTAGCAGCAACATTTAGGCTGTCGTTTTCCTGGACAAGGTCAGAGTTTGCTAGAGGTGGGGTTGGGACTGGAACTCAGATGTATTGTATCTAAGTGATATTTCCTCTTTTCTGACAAATGAGTATAGTCTGAGGATAAAGACATCTTATTAGATTGCTGCAAAAGTAATTGTGATTTTTGCCATTACTTTTAATGGCAAACCCGCAATTACTTTTGCACCAACCTAATAGAAAATAATTCTCTTCAAAATTTAAGTAAACCTTCCATTAACATTTAGAGGCTCTCAGTGAGGATGAGCAGGTCTCCTCTCGATTAACGGTACCTGGAAAGCATGTTTCTTATTCCAGCGTTTTTGTTGCTATAATTTCTATATTCCATCAGTGATTATGAAGATTTAAAAGAAGCTTTCTAAGGAACACTTTATATCACTGGGAAGAGTTAGCCTCCTGCAGAAGGTAATTAGAACCTGAGAACATGTTCAACAGATCATTTGTTTCCTATCAGGATTCTTTTAAATTTTTGATTCTCAGCTAAGTCTCAAGCAGTATTATGTATTCATCTGAGATCAATTTAACCTTAAACTCTCTTGTCACATATGTCTACTTTTTTGACTTCATAAACATCCTTATACAATTCTCACCCAAACTTCCAAGATAAAGAATGTGAGAAAGATCTCACTGATAATAAATTTCAGTTGTTTCACAATATTTGAGACTATTCAACTGTCAAAAACTGCCAAAAATTCCATTTCCAGTTTTTATGTTAATTTAACTGAAGCTATTATTAGAAATATTTTATTTGGTTAGGATCCATCATGAGATAACACTTTGATGATATTTCTGACTCGTAGGCAAGTACCCACCATTAATGGTCTATTTTCAAGTTCAAGGAATTATCTTTCTTTTTCTTTTCCCTTTAAAGAAAAAGATATACTGTAAATTTTAAATAATTCGCTCATGTATAGACTCAGAAATAAGTAAAATATAAAGACAAAAGATAAAAAACAAAGATGGAGCACTAGAAGGTGATATACTACTAAAAACTCACCATAAAAAACTATGTATGCAAAACTTCCCTGTTAAGACCAAACACATCTGTTTAAGAAAAAGGTAAATTGATGAGGATTTCATAAGGTCCAACAAATTTTTACACTAAGGATGTGTTTATATAGTTACAAATAATAACTCATAGAATTATTTCTGTTTAATTTTTTATGATTTAACAGGTATTTATTATTGAATGAATTTGTAGATAAAATTGTGCTGAGTTGCAATGTTTTAAATCAGGAATCAGTTCTAAACTTTTGAATCATTTTTTCCTTTTTCTATTTTTTTTTTAATAACCTGAGGATCCAAAAAGGTGGTTGTCTTTGATCTAGACAAGAACAGCAGACCAATTCTACCTAGTTGACTGACCATGACTCACTCCATTCAGGATTGTGATTAATCAGTGGGTTAAGTTTCTGCCTTGCATTATTTATCACATGATCTCCAGCTCCAAGACTTGTATCAACTCTCTGGGCCAAACAACGTAATATATAACAACTTGTAAAGAGTTCTTTGAAAATAAACTCAGCTTCAAAATAACCAACACCCATGCTAGCCTGCAATGGTTAGTCCTCTAAAACCCAAACACATCATTGAAAAGGGTAGTAATGCACCCCAGTTAAAATGGCTTTTATCCGAAATATAGGTAGTAGCAGATGCTGGCAAGAATGTGAAGAAAAGGGAATCATCATACACTGCGTGTGAGAATGTAAAATAGTACAAAAACCAGCTAGGGGGTGCTGGCACCTGCATGGTGGCAGTGGTGTGGGGCTCATGCCGGTAATCCCAGCTACTCGGGAGGCTGAGGCAGGACTGGGAGGAGGAGGTTGCAGTGAGCTGAGATCATGCCACTGTACTCTAGCCTGGGTGACAAAGTGAGACTTCGTCTCAAGAAGGAAAAAAAAAAGGAATTCCTATACTCCATAAATATATATATTTATATATGTGTAACTACGATATATACACAAACATTTAAAAAATTACATGTATTATTTGTAATTTACACATATATAACTTTATAATATAGATATAGGGTTAATATAAGAGTGTAGTGATTATATAACCCAGAGTTAATAATCTCATAGCTTGATTTACCTGGGATTGAGAAGAAAGTGACTTGTATGATTTGGATTTTCCCAATATTATTTAGGAACCTAGAAAGGGTATTATATGGTAGGCTTTTTAAAAATATCTCCATGGTGAATTTTCTAGGCTAAAAGGATAAATTGTATTAATTGCTAAACACTTAGAATCTTGCAATTGGCATTACTTTGGATTTTCTACAACAGTTTCTGTGCCAGTTGGACTTTCTCCCCACTTGTAATTTCCCTTGGAGTGGTGTGGAGACAGGGGTGCTAAGTAATTATATCTACAGAAGAGGAGCCAATACCTGTGGAGAGAACCAATGGAAAACACAACTTACCATGTTAAAATTGAGTTAGAGAATTCAGTAGTGGAGAGAAGCAATTACTGTAGAGGCAGAACTCAGTTTCTGATGATAAGAAGCCGAAGAATGCTTATTCTAGCCAAGCATGAGCTTCAGTTTAAGGGGAATAATGATGTCACTGATAAGAGGTTAATAAAATCCTACCTGCAGCATGATGTTCTGTTTTATTTACTTGCCTTAAAGAGTTACTCATGCTTAGTCTAAAAATGGGCTACAGGTGTTCCTATATAATTCTAAGGGCCTTCATACAAAGCCCTGTGCCTAATCCACTCCACCTGCAAACTGCTGTGTGGACTGCTTCTGTGGGCTACAGCTTAAGCATTTAAAAGTTATGAGTAGAGACTTCTTTCCTTGAAGGTAATGAAAACCTACCATACTGTAGAGTGAGGAGCCACAGATGGAATGTGTTTTTGCATCAAAGAACAATGGCCAGATGACACTGCTGTTGATAATACACCTATTTTTGGTCTCCAGGAAAAACCTACATAAACCTCTCAGTGTTTCTCCTATTTAATTTCCAAACATGAATAAGACCAGAACTACACCATGCCTGCCTCTTTCCTTATAAATGCTTCTGTGGTTGAGGAAGGTGCTTAATGGTGCACCTTGTAGCTCACACCCAGCTCTACACTAATTCAGCAATTCCAAAGCCAGGCAAAAGGAATCCCAGAATGATCTCTCCTTACTCCCTGTAAATCTGCTTTGGCTGAGCTGGGTGTCCAGTGTACTGAGTCACGTAATTACCCCATGGGAAACATAGGATGGAACTGCATTTAAATGCCATGGACTGATCCCATAAGCTCCTTTATTTATTTTAATAAAACATGGTTGTGCTTGTTTGGTGTATGCATTTGTTTTAACAGTAATCAAAATTATATGGCCTCTAATTTTTAATGAATGCATCTTAATCAGACATAAAGGTATAATTAATTAGTTTGTTAGAGGAAGCCTTTGGTTCTCACACACACTCTGCCTCTCTTGCCTCCCCCACTTCCTACCACTCCCTGTTTTAGGCCATGAAGGCATGTAAGCTGTTTTAGGCTTTCTTCTCTCAGCAGACAGTGAGACTTTTATGGTCCTCCCTCAAAGGGTTGAACCAAAACGCTGACCATTTATATTTCAACTAAATATTCTAATGTGAGAGTTTCCTGTGAATGTCAATTAAATTTATCAAATAACGTAGCTTATGGCTCATTCCGTCCGAAGCATTGCAAAGGCGTATTCAAAGGCCCATTGCTGCATATGTTTGTGATTTAATGTTATGTGGGTAGGAGCTTTCACTCTCTGAAGATATCTTGGCTTAGATACTAAATCATGATCAGACATACTCTGGGTGACATTTCCCTCTTCTTAATTCCCACATAAAACTCCCACTGAAGTGACAAAGAATACTCATGTGTGTGGGAGGTTGACTTGGTATTCACATAGGTTCTTTTGCAAAAAGGAGTCACATTTTGTCTGCTCACAATGCATCAATACATGTAATAATCTCCCCTCTTGGCATCAATAATTTCAGCTTACAAACTAGGATGGTAAGTATCTCACATGCTCCAAAACACAGGCATACAGCCTCTTATCAAATAATTTGGCTTTTAAAGAATTTAGCAGCACAAATGGCTTAAACGAAGCTCAATATGGCAAAATCCTACGCAGCTTGAAAACTCAGTGGTAGGAGTTGAAGTCAGCCTGCCCTGTTGACAAGTGACTCAATACTGAAGTTTAATTGTCTGTGCTGTTTGCCAGTAACTCTAAGAAGGTACTTATCTTGGCCTTGCTGTGCTGGTTCACCAGCATTTTTCAGTTGGGAAAGTAACTGTGTGAACCACAGTGGCTCTGCTAGATAAAAATAGGTGTATTATCACTGGCATTCTGGACAAGCCTTTGGCGTTTCACTACTCTGGAACAGCACACGAGAGCATTACACTGTGCAAAGAGATTGGCCAAGATGATGAAATGTTGGCCTTTCTCCAATATTTCAAGTGGTTTACACCCAGTATCGGCTGGAAGGCATTTGTTCACACATATGCTGATAGTCTCAGCTTAGAAAAGCCTGGGAACTTACCTTGGTTTCCTCACTCACACATTCATAAGTAAAACCCATCATGCTTCTAACAGAAATATAAATCATGAGAAACTCATAGATTGAAGACTAGTGATGTAGGTGATTGGATAATGTTTAAAATAGGAGTTTTGGATTGTGAAACATTGGAGATTTTGCAAGATAAGAATGTCAATGTATTTTTTGTGAAGCTCTTGATTTTGTATGTCATTAATACCTTGGAACAAATGACATTCACAGGTAGTCAACTTAATAATCTTTAATTTCATTTTTTCCACGAACTCTCCCTCTCTCCCCTAAGCCCCACCAAACCACTAATAAGTAAAAGAATAGCTATGTTTTACCTTCTTTCCTTTTCTCTCCTCTCAGAACTTATAAATGAATAGGGAAGTAAACCACAACGAACGGGAGAAGCCCAAGATAACTGACCTGAAGAACGAAGGACAAGCAGTAGTTCTCAGAAGGAAGCAGGCTCCTTGTAGCATGTGAGGAGGATGCCATATTCTATCAAACCCATTTTGAGAAGAAGGAACTCTGTTCTAAGAAACAATAAGTCTGAAAACTTATAAATATTACAGCATTGGGGACCACTTTGGGTGATCAGAGAGCTTTGTGACCTTGGGAAAACCACTTGACCTTTTTGTACTTCAGTTTCCTCAGCAATAAAGGATTCAGCTGAATTATTTTTAGGGACCCTTCCAACCTGACCTATCTGGATTTTATGTCACAACCATTGGACTATCATTTTATGATGACTTTGCTATTCTACTTTACTAGAAGAACTAAGGAATTAGATTAGCTCATATTTTCTTACTGTTATCTATCTCTGGGAAAATGTATGATTTGCAAAGCCAGTGATGGAGCAAAAGTGGTGCTTATGCCTCTATATGCTGGAGAAATGCATATTCTTTCCAATATTTCCATACCACTGAGTTCTGTCGTGACTTTAAGAAGTACCCAGAATGTCTCTGATATTCCAGACATATGTAGAAAGGTATATGATGCCATCAACAGTAAATGTCTAAACAGTCATGTAATTCCTGACCCCTCCAGCCCTTTCAAGATCTTTAAGATGGCATGGACCTATAGAAGCAATGAGGGTTTTTGTGAAGGAGGGTTGGCATGAAGGGAGCTGCAAAGATAATTTTTAGTCCTTACCAACCCTAAAATTTCTTGATGTTTCTTGCTGTGTTTTATGTTCATGAAAGAAAAGGTTCCATCCTAAAGGAAAAGCAAAGGAGATCTCCCCCATCTCCATGTTGCCCTCAGTGATGAACAATTAAAGACCACCTAACTTTGCTTTCAAAGCATTCTTTACACTGACATTAAACTTATCATTGGTGCCATGCAACAATGGCTATCTAGATCCTTTAAACTTATGATGGACATTATTATATCCTATCCCCAAAGCCTTGCATTTTCAGAATTAAATACATTTCCAATGATGAAATAAAATTTATTGCATAAGACCAATATCATAATGGAGTGGATCTCTCACACCAAATAATAAATTACTAATTGAGGTAAGTCAGAGAATCTCAGAACCGCAATAGAAGTTATTTGTTTACACAAACTCTATGTCTTTAACTCTGCCCAGTTTATTCTGTGGCCAGAATATAATAAAATAAACAATCTCTAGACAACCTAGGTTGATTCATGGTCAATGTCATGAACACCTGACTTTCCTTCTGCCTTGACCTGACCCTCACACCAAGCTGGTCATGCATTCTCCTCGTTCTAGGGGTCCTGGTTAATTTCTGAATTTTGGCCCCACATGCTTGTCTCTTGGATGCATTCTGTGACAATAACTCTCATTTCTCATCTCTGGACATAACTGAACGCTTGACCCCAAGCTTATTCTATCTCAGATCTCTGGGAAGTGGCCTTCCTGACCTAATGACAGCCCCAGAGCTCACTCCAATGCCAGACTTGTTGGTATGTGCTTTGGTAATGTCTGACTGGGCCCACTGCTCCTGTTCAACAGTCAACATGACATGGGATAAATCAGCCCATAAAGAGTATGGCCAGGAATAGAGATAAATAAGTAGAATCAACACAACATGGTAGAGGAAAGTTCTGTTAATTCACCTAATGTGTATATGACATATAGTAAGAAATGTTTTAAAAAGAGAGAGCTACCTCAAAGATAAACTGATTCATATCTGTTCCTTTCCTAAGTATTTACCAGTGCAGAAATCATTCACTGTTACTGGCCTCAACTTTGCTTACACATTGGAACCATCTGAAGGGCTTTGAAAAATACTGGTACTTTAGACCTTCCTGCAGATTCCCATTTCATTGGTTTTTGGGAGTATCCTAGATACAAAAATATTGAAATATTCATGTCTATAATTCAGTGATTATCAACATTTAACTTGCATAAGAGTCACGTGGTTATTGCGTTAAAATACAGATTCTGATGCAGTAGGTCTGGGGTGAAGGCTAAGAGTCTGCTTTTCTAACAAAGCAAACTCTCGGTCCTTGCTGATGCTTATAAGATCATGAAAAACACTTTGAGTGGCAAGATGGAAACTAATTTGTAACACCTAAGAAGCACCTCACCATATTTGTTAAGTTGGTTTCTCCACCTGCAGATGGTTGGTTTATAACAATAAAAGTCAATGGAAACTCACCTCCCCATTCCCCAACTGCAGTTTGATATGCTAATTTCACAGGACATGCAGGTTGCAATGTTTACACTTATCCTATACATAGTTACCTTTATCCACCTCCTTCATGCTGAAAGCCATCTCAACTACTCCCTTCACCAATAGGCTGAGAGTATCTATAAGCAGCAAACCCTCTCATGGCTTCTCTACACATGGAAAACCATCAACGTCAAGCAAAAATAGACCACAAATATCTACTGTGCAAAGAACTTGAGGAAAATGCAAAGAAATGCAAGGAATGGCCCCAGCCAATTTTCCTTAGCTGTTGAAATACAAGCCATCCATGGAAAAATAGAGCCTACAATTCAGAGCAGAAATGCTGAAGGTCAAATGAGTGGTATTTAGAGGAAGTTCTGTATGAAAATAGAGCCAAAAAATGTCCCTTATAAGTTGGGTAATTAGGGATAAGGTGGAGGATTGTAGGGGCGTCTCAGACAGGTAAGTAAAAAATACAGCTCATGATAAATGGAAAATGGGCAGGGGCAGGATTCCAGAACCATTGCACAGAAGGTTTATTTGGCCCTCACATAGGCTAGAGGCAATAGAACCAAGTCCAAGAGCAGGATAGTAAGAAGATAACTTCAATAAAGGCATAAAAGGAAACCAGAATTTACTAAATCTTAATCCTATGAGGCCTAGTTTTCTTTAGGGCTGGTACATAAAACATGTCATGTTGACGAATAATGGGATACTATGAATACTCCTAACTTTTAAGTCTACATATATCAGAGTTTATATAATAATAGCAATACTTAACAGTCATTACGCACTTCTTATTTGCCAGGTACTGTTCTAAGTACTTCACGACAATCTTATCACATAGGTGCTAATATCATTATCTCTAGAATGTAACCTACATGAAATCAGAAGTTTTATATATCTTACTCACTCCTACAATTCCCAATCTCAAAACAGGAAGTGAATAAGCAGATCTGAAATCTGTGGATAACAAAAGAGGGCACAGAGGAACTCAGCAATATGCATAAAGCCATATCGCCACTAAGCAGCAGAACAGGGACTCGACCTAGCAGTCGGGCCTTGGTACCCATGGCGTAGCCGTCATGTCTCAAGGCCACTAGCATAAGCAGACCCTTTGGATTTTATCATCTTTACCATGTTAAATCTAATTCTTGCCTCCATGGACATGGCTGCAATTAATTTAACAAAAGATGTGAGAATTTGGTGTGGCGTCCTGGGCCTAGTATAGAGAAGAGAACACTTACGCCTTTTTGCACACATATGTGTTTGTCTGTTGTTTACTTTTTAGTTCTCACAGCAACACCGAGTGGTAAGTGTAAATGATCACCTGGGGCTCAACAAGGTTGATCTCAGATCCAGATCACACAGATAGTAGCTGACAGGTTGAATCCAGGTCCCCGGATTCCAATTATGGTCACTTCTCATCTTAAACTTGTCTCTTTAAGATATAATGCTTTCTCTCTTGAATTCCTGATTATTTGCTTGGTATTGAAATTTTTGGTAACATAGATCATCTTTTTATTCATCTCTCAATATATAGTTATTGACTGCCGGTGATCATGATGACACCTGCTACAGAAGGCCCCTGTCTCTGAAGGGCCCAAGGTCCTGGCTAAGACAGACATATAAACAAACAAAAAGCGAGATGGCAACCCTATAATCCTATAACTGATGTCCATGTGATAAGAGCACAAATCCTTCTTGCAGGATCTGGGATGCTTTCTAGAAGAGGACCCCATACACAGTATTCCCAATGAGGCCTTCCTGATGCCAAGGTGGCTGATACATGTGACTGCCTTATTTTCCCTCATCCCCTCTGTCATATGTTCTGGTCACACAGAACTCTTTGGAATTCTCCATCTGTCTCATTCCTTTGTGCCTCTACACATCCTGCATGCCCGTCAGTTCCTTGCCTGCCTGAATCAAACCTACTTCTGTGTTCCAGACAGAGCAAGTTTCTTCTCAATCTCTATCTAATCATGCCTTCCTTGGTACTTGCACTAAATCCCATCTCGTATCTATAAAATATCTATAATACTTTATTTCTCTTATATTATCACATTTGTCTCCCTCTAGCAGACTGTAACTTTCTTAAAGTCAGAGACAATATTGCAATCATCTTTTTACCCACTGATTAGGCCTTTCACTATTCCAAGGTTTTCTTTCAGAGCTGATAGTTTTCAGTGGCTCACTTATTTTCCATCTCCCAAATACACATATGGATTAGTTGTCCAGAATTGAAGAGCAAATACACCTTAGCAACAGTAAAAATTTGCATCTGTGATTAACCCAGAGAGTTACAACAGTAAATGAAACATTTATAGGCAGCAAGGTAGGCAAACACTGATCACTGGTGAAGAATGAGTGGTAAACAATATTAATTTCTGGCATTGTATAACACTTTTATTGCCCAACATTCACACATTTCATTTTCCTTTATCTTTATAACAATGATATAAAGTAAAGAGGGAACTTGTCCACATTTTATGGAAAGTGAAACAGATATGAGGAGATTGAATGACTTATCTATAGCCTATTTATGATCAAGTAAGGACTCAAATTGGATTTCTTAACTCTAGTTCTATGTCCTTTTACTATGATATGAATAATAATATTTTTGATGGGTTCAATCATTTAACATAAATAATACATGAAAGGCACCATACTGATTCTGCTCCTTAAATATATACCAGTTTAAAAAAAAAAAGAAAACCCCAAGAAATTCACAGCTCAGTGAAAAATATAACTGATGACTAGACAATTAAAACTCAGGATGATAAGAATTTATAGAAATCTTAAAAGCCTCATAGGGAAACACAGGAACATTTCACCAGTCAGGGAGTTTGTTTGGCAAAAAGATTTGGGAGTGCAGTTGAAAGGGAATCTGGTCAGCAATGGTTTCTTTGGGAAGGCAATGCTTGAGGGACATGTTCTAGTTAGCAAAGAAAGGAATAAAGAGTGGGGAAAAATCATTTGGGGTAGAAACAGATAAACATGCAAAGGCACAGAGTCATACAGAAAGATGGCATAGTCTTTCTAAAAGTTACTTTCGAGCCTCCTCAAATTGCTGCTTTCATAAAAGGATTAGTTCTAGTGTCCAGAGCCTTCCTCAGTGAAGGGCTTGTTGACCCAGCTGTTTGGAGAGATGTCAGCAGGTGGCTGTTAGCTATCAGCCCCTTCAAGGATTGCCTTAGCTGGAGAACCCTCTCGTCCAAGGTCATGCTCTTTCCCAGGGATGCACACATCCAAGAACTGAACATTGCAGAAGAACAAAGACCTGATGATCTTGGTCTCACTCAGGATACCTCTAAAGGGCCATTTTAGCACCAAGTGTACTTGTGGTGTTGGCTGAGGCTGTTGTCAAGCCTGCATTTCAGCTCAACTAATCCTGGTTTTATTTTCTAAGCTCCCTTTTCTGAAAGAAAGATGTGGCTTATTTTCTAAGCTCCCTCTTCTGAAAGAAGATAGAAAAAGCTGAGAGAAATGTACAGGTAATTGAAAGCAGGTGTGAAAGTAAAGAGCCTTCTGGATAACATACATAAGGATCTAATTTTCTGTAGCAGGCGGGCATAGAAATTGTAGGACCAGGAATAGGATTTAATAATCAGAGTTGCCAAGCTCTGAAGAAGGTTAAACTCCTAATCGAGACAGATCTATGCCAAGATTAGGGTCTTGGCTTGGAAAAAAATAATAGGCCCCTGATGCATTGGATAGATATCTATGTGGAGGTCCAAACAAGTCCTGAATCCTTAGACTTCCTGAAATCCTCTGAGATTGCAGAAGGGCTCTCCTTCCCCAGTCAGTAGCTAACCTCCCTCCCCTCCTATAGGAAGAAAATCCAGAGGCCTGCCCGCTGCAAGACAATGCTGTCTACCTCAAGATATGCCCCTACTTCTTTTTGGCTATGATAGCTATGGTTAAGCTGCAGCAAAACCAAACCAGGGGTATGGGTCTAATTAGGGAATAAAGATACTATAACCCAAAGGAGTTATAAGAACCAGAACGTACAAGCAAATTGGGAAAGTATACATGTGACTGCATGTTAAGGGTGCTTGATTAAGGTAGTTATACCATAAGGTTAGATAAGGGAGAGTTTGTCATTTTGGGAGCACTCTCTCAGTATACAGGATTTAGAATCTTTGCAAAGGCCCCAGGAAATAGTGCCAACTCATTTCTCTGCACCTTGACTATCTACTTTGTGTAAAAAGAGAAGTGGCCCAAGGTTAGATTATGCATATGAAATAATCAGCAGTGGCGTTACTTGACAGATTAATTAGGGCCTGGAAAGAGAAACTGGGAAGATCGGTGACAAGGAAATCAGGGATAGAGGCATGTGGGTACACATATGAGAGCAGGCTCAAACTATAAAATCTTTGTATCACATAATTACACCCACCAGATAGCATTTGACACAGTAGAGTTACTGAACAACCATGAAACCAAAGTGATTCAGCCAGATAACATCAGCTGGCCTCTGTCATTGTCTACTCCAAAACTGATACGATGGGCGCATGAACAGAGTAGCTCAGCTGATAAAAATAGAAGTCTTCAAGAGCATGGGTTCCTAACTTAACAAGAAGTAATTTAGCTATTACTTCTGCTAAATAGTCAACCTGCCAGCAACAGAGACCAACACTGACTCTCAATTATGGCACTACCACTTGAGGAGATCAACTTGTCGCTTGGTTTGCCTTCTTGCAAGCAGGCATTTATTCATTGCCACTATCCAAGAGTAAATAAAGTGCTGGATCCATTGGTATCGGCCCTCACATAACATTGCATCAGGAGAACTATAGCAAAGCAGAGGTGGAGTTGGCCTCGAATCAGAAGATCCTCTGGGCATATTGTTTATCTCCTTATATAGAAGTTAGTAGCCTGACAGAGCATTAAAATAGTCTTCTGAAGGTACAACTAAAATCTCAGCTCAGGGCCAATGCTTTACAATGACAGGGTGTCAGCCTCTAGGACTCGTATACACTTTGATTCAAAGACCTTCATATAGCGTTATTTCCCCAAAAGGAAAAATACATGGTTCTAAAAACTAAGGGGTAGAAGAAAAAGTGGTCTCACCTCCCTTCTCTTCCAGTGACTTGCTTGAATAATTCACACACCCTTTCTCTGCAACTCTGGGTCCTATGGATGTTGATATTCTAATTCACCAAGGGAGAACACTTCTGCCAAAGGACATAATAACAATCCCATTGCCCTCCAAGCTTTGACTGTAGCCTAGGCATTTAGGCTTCTTGTGCCAGGAAACCAGATGGCAAGAGGAGGAGTCATCATTTTGGCAAGGTAATTAACCAAACTATCAAGTAGAGGTAGGGCTGCTGTTACACAACGGGACAAGGAAGAATAAGTCTAGTACTCAGGTAACACACATGGGCACTTTTTGGTATTCTCTTTGCCAATTATGATGGCAAATGGACAAGCTCAGCAATCCTGATTTTGAGCATGGCATGGTGACTAAAAACTAAGACTACGCAAGGCTGAGAGTATTGGTAATGCCCAGATAAGCACTGAAACCAACAGAGATACAAGGTGAAAATAAAGGAAATCAGGCCAGGGGCAGTGGTATGTGCCTATAATGTCAACTACTCTGGAGACAGAGGTGGGAAGATTACTTGAGCCAGAAGTTCACTTGAGCCGGGGAAACACAGCAGGATCTCATCTCAACAAAAAAGAAAAGAGAAGAAAATATTCCAAGGTCATTATTGTTGGAAGAAATAGAGAGAGAAAGAAAATCTAGACTCAATAGTAAAGGGGAACAGTGAGTTTAAGTTGTGACTTTGAGATCAGCTCCAGTATTAGGGCTATAGCTTGTCCTAATATCTTCCTACTCTCAGTTTAGCTCATGAGGAGTCCAGAAGAATTCCAAAGAACTGCTTCCTAAATGTGTATTAATAAGAGAATCTGAATGGAGGAAAGGGTAAAATAAGGTAGACACTGTAGCACACCACATAGATTTCTCTTTAATAAAAGACTTGTTGTTCCAGCTACTTTACCATAGAATGCTGTCAAGACTGCCATCATCTGTCAGCCCTTTCAGGGACTGCCTCTGTGTTAGAAGGGTCCTCTTGCCCACGGTTATGTCTTTGCTAGGCATAGTCACATGTGATCACTGAATGATGCAGGAACGTAAAGGACTGGCCATCTTGGGCCAACTGAGAACAACTCTGAGGGGTTATTCTGGTTCCAGAGATCCCTGTGGAATTGACGAAGGATGTTGAGTCTGTGTCTCAACCTGAAACCTCCTCCTAATCCTGTTTCTTTTTCCACCCTCCAGAGATGTTGGTCCCAAGGATACTCCATTAAAAAAAAATCCAACAAAGAGTTTCTCAATATAACCCAAACTGCAACTGAAGAGACTATCTGGAGAGGGAAATAATAAATCCCAGGTCATTATTCTATTAGAGAAAGAGGATACTTTTTGTTTCCTAAAGCAATATGGTAGTAAGGTGTTAGGGGGGCAATAGTCAAGTTGTTTAATGGAAATGGGGAGGGACTAAAGTTGCCAAAGTTTTGTATTCCTCTCTAGTAATTCTGTCAAGTTGTAGAGGATGGGGACTGGCATGCAACTGGAACAAGAAAAAAGTGGCCTTGTGACTGGTCATGGACACTGTGCAGATCTATTGGTTCCCCTCATGAGATTGATACCCTCTAGCAATCTCTGGGTTTCTGCCCAATCCAGATTTGGCAAAAACAGGCATGGAGAAGAGATGGGGACTACCGTGGGGTGACTCCAGAGTGAGGCCTGCCATTTATAGAAAAAGACATAGGTATGTCCCCTCCTCCCTGCTGAGAGCTCTCAGAGGCAGCTCTTGACTCAAGAAGCCCCAGAGGCCCAGCGAATCACAGGATCACAAATGAAAAAGAGCACGAAAGAACACAGCCACTGATGCCTTAATAGAAATTATAACTGGCCAAATGTCCAGCCCAAATAATTTTCATCTTGGCAGGCAAATAGAATTCTTAGGACAAAAGGAAATCTTCAAATGTTTATGTAATTTTCTACAGGGGAAGAGTTTACTGATTCTAGGAAGGGTGGGCCCTTCAAGGGCTAGCTGCCACACTGCGGTGATTACTCTGAGCATCAACACTTTGGAAATTCACCTTTTAAATTTCTTGTCTGTGCTTCAAGGCACAATGGGCAATTCATTCATTTCCTCCCAGCGGGCCTAGCACATGTGACCATCTCCTGAGAAAGGCAATTATTACTTAAAGGTGGTCTTCCTGAAGCATCCTTCTCTAATACTGATTTACAGGAAGTGGGCCCGTGTGACTGTCTCAGAAGGATAATCATAAGATTGGGAAACTAGATTGGGAAGAATTTGTATAATATGCTTCTCAGTTAAGTACACATACAACTTCAAAATCTGGAAAATGTTTTTCTAAATTCTGTTATTGTCATTTATTTTCATCACAAGTTTTAGACAGGCAGAATTTCTACTAATTTGTTATTATAATATTTAAACTCATTGCTTTAGGGGTCAAAATTATATTCACTTTGTGTGACATAATGCACAGAGATATCTAGACTCAGGTGGCTCTTAGAAAAGGCAAATTCTTGACTTGCAAAATGGGATCTTTAGAAGCTATATTAGTACCAAACTGGGATCCTGAAATGGTGAGCAAGGGAATGACAAGAAACAGTTCAAGGTGTTTTTTCTGGAGGGAGTGATTCCATTTCTGCCCAGCCCCATTCCATGTGATTCCATTCTATTGCTGCCTCCTCCATGAAATATTACACATCAGTCCAGTCAGATTGAGATAATTTTTATACAAGGTATGACCGCTAGTCCAGTTTGGGTGAATTACTGTATCTACTGTGCTGATGACTCCAATCTATTGTTACAGGAAGTTAGATAGGCATGAGAGAGGCAGGAGAGGGTTCTCCCCAACCCACTAGAAATGTCAGGTGCTGGTTTAACAATTATCACACTGCCTTTCTAAAAATGATACTTTGGCAGTTGCAGGGAGAGACAACCTCCTGATGATCTACAGCTATTAACAGTAAAAGTGTTAACTGAATGCAGATGCCAGAGAGAAGAAACTTCCCAGGCATGCGCACTGAGAGACAAAATGGTGAACTATGATCTTCCTCGTACACTGCACCAAAAAGAGAAGAAAGCCTCAAATGGGAACATGTACAGCTTCCTAAACACACTGTGTGGGCTCGGCTCCCAAGCGATAGGAAGGCATTGCGAATCTGGGAAGCCCACCCTATGGAAAGAATCATGGGAAAGAGGTGAACCTATAAATCCCCAGGATCAATATTAAACACCCCTCTGTTTTCTCTCTTTGACCTTCACCTGCGTGCTTGAATGTCTTCCAAGTGCACCGTCCCTTCTTTCCTCTTCTAAAGAGTTTTTAAATAAACTTCCACTCCCGCTGTGAAACTTGCCCTGGTCTCACCTTTTCTGCTTTATGCCCCTCAGTCAAATTCTTTCTTCTGAGAAAGCAAGGACGAAAGTTGCTGCAGACGCCTACAGATACACTGTCAGTAACTCGGGGTAACTCGGATCTCTTCCACTGCTAACACAACGAAAATGGTGACTTCCTACAGCTGTTGTGGTTTTTGATTTTTTATCTGCATTTTATAGTTTTTGGTATACAGATCATCTACACGATTTGTTAAATATATTTTGAAGAGTTACATTTTAAATTATTATATATAGTATTTTGTTTTTAATTTTGATTTCCATATGTTAAACGTTAGTTTCTGGAACTGTAATTAATTTTTGTGTGTTGATTATGTATCCTGTGACATGGCCTACTTTACCTAGAGTGCCAATGCAATTTCATCCCCCCACCTTCTCGGGGACAAGGGCCATGTCTTCTATGGCTTATGTACTTTAGACTTAATTAGAATGCCTTGCATCTACTATCTATTGTATAAGTATTGTTGAAAGGAATAAAAGTGATACAACTGTGTTACAGGAACAGTTCTTCCAAAAGAGAGAAGTGTAAACACATTGTAGCTGAGCAGCTAGGCTTCAAACCCCCATTTAAAGATTTTGTTCTTTCTCCCCAATCTCAAGATATAACATTGACACTAACTGCATATGTGCTTTCTTTCATCTTGAAATACAGCCTCAAAATATGGTATAAACCTCCAATCCCTTTCTTTTACCATTCTCTGCTCCGATGCCTTATGCACGCTTATCTACCTAGATGCTTGTTAAGCACACACCATACTCACTCATCTGCTCATATATTTCCTTAGAGGCTCCAGAGGCTGGATTCTGATATGGACTAGACACCTCCAGCCACAATGGTGCTGTTTCCTTCACCAGATGGAACAACAAACAATAATTCAAGACAAGTCGTGGGAGTGGGTCACGCTACCTGACACCTCCTAGCCACACTGTCTCTTCTGTACCCCAAATCTTCTCTTCAAAAATCCCTGCATTCCCTCCACAAATTGAAGCATGGAATTGCTTTTTGCTCTTTCTTTTGTTGGCATAGATAATAAAATTTTGTTCTCTTTTTATCATACCTCATTGTTATTTTAGCTTTTTTCTACAAGCAGCAAGTAGTCAGACCCTTTTGCTGGTTACAATATTACCCTTTGTTTCAAGATAAGATTTGAACCAGTTCTCAGAATTTCTATCTACTCACTAGATGTAAGCAATTGGCCTTCACTTCAATTTTTTATGTGAAAATTGAATGATTATTCTCTACCTATGTTTTTAATAAGGACAACGTGAAAGATAAAGATGGCAATGTTTGTGAGATACTGTAAGTTCCTTTTATAAAAGTCTTTAGATCGTGTTTCGGTTATTAGGAATAAAAATCAGCTTCTCCTGAAAGACCTTCACATCCATAGAAGCAAACGGAAAAGCAAAGTTATGTAGGATTGAGATACCTTGGTGATAAATCAAATGAGGCTGAACTATACAGCATGTTAGGGAAAAATAAAAGGGCAGATGAGCCAAGAGATTAGCTGAAGAAACATAGCTGAGCAGGTGGGAAGCACACTAATAAGCACTAAACATTCTAGAGAGGCAGGACAGCAGTGTTGCATGCCCTGACATACAACAAAGAGAAGCACTCATTAGGAAATGTAACAATTGTGGAAGTGAAAAACGCACAAGGTGGGACAAGAACAATTCCAAGGAAGTTGAACTGTAGGTGCAAGCATGTAGGTTGAACAAAAAGAAAGAAGAAACTCTGAGAAAGGAGGAAGAGATAAAGAAGCCCAGATAAATATTAGTCAAGAATGGAGAATGAGACCTGTCTGGAAAAGACAAGGACTGCTGTTCATCTACCCACCTGTTGAATTAACTTCAACAAAAATACAATGTGGAAACCTCCCTTGGTGCAAATCAACTTCCTTGGTGCAAATTAACCATTGGAAATGATGCTAAGTCCTAGTGATGGACAAGGAAATGCCATTCGGCTATCTTTGGAAAGAGACATATAAAGCTATTGGCTATTTTTGTCAAAATCAAAATTTAAGCAAAGGTGTCAAGTAGTAGAGATGGAAAACATGTGCCTTAACTTGAATTTGAATCCAACCAATTATTCTTACATAAGAGGCAAAAAATCCACGTAATAATGACATCTTCTGCAGGATGGTATCATTCTGTTGCTCTGTGATTTTCACTTGATAGTATGAACCTTTCCCATCGCTGCTCACTGCAGTTCATGCTTCTCGTTATTGATCTGCTGCCACAGGTGCAAACGAGGCTGCATAAAACAGAGGATCTCATAGCCTCTGCATATCTCAGCTTTCTGCTTTTCTCTTGAGAATGAGAGGCTACAAAACCTGGAAGAAGGCAGCTGAGGAGAAGGAAAGAGATGCATAGTGTAAAATCCTCAAGTGCTCAAACAAAACTCTTCCCATTTTAAACTGCCAATATCTATAAAGAGATAATTTTCCATTGCACAAAAGTTCACTATAATAAATTGATGATTACAGAGAAGGACAAAATTAATGGTTTTCAACTCCAGGTTTTATAGTCTCCCTTAGAAACCCCTGGGTTTGACCTAACAGTAATATCTCTTACAGAAATAAGACCAACGGCAGGAATTATTTGGTATGCACTTAATTAAAACCATTAAATTGACAGAATAGTTTTATAGGTCTAAAGACACCAAAATACATTTCTTTCCAAAATGGTAGCGTCATCCTCCCTTCATATCTTTGTCCAGACTTTTGTTCCACAGTTACCTGAAACAAAGATGATGGCAGGTAAAGTAATCTACAAACTTATTATTTTGTTCCATATTCCTAGGCCAGGAATTCACAAATTAAGCATCCAAATTAATTGTTGTAAAGTTTGAGAAAAAAACAGGAAAGTAAAATAATGGCAAAGTTTAGAGTCTGAGATTTGCTATTTTAAAATCTACATAGTCTATCAAAGATTTTACTTCCTTTTCCCAGCTTGTCCTAAGTACCTTAAGTGTGCTAACCACACGACACACCAAAGAAGCTGTAATACTGCATTCAGTATTAGGCTCCTCCCCACCGACTCTGATAGCGAATTACTACCACCTAGCTCACTCCCCAGTTACTAAGTTGAAGGCAACAGAAATTTAAGAGCAAAGCATCCAAAACGTTGACCACCAACAATTTCACAATCTGAAAATATGCTACATAAAAATATTTTAAGTGTCAAAAGCTCTGTGATCCAATTTCAATAGATAATAACTTAAGTAGTTTGGAATAGACTTATCTTTCTAGATTTCCCACATACTTCACAAAGAGAGCCTTATTATTTTAGTGATTTTTTTAAAGATTAATTTCAGTGTTTTGACTAATTGAGATGAGAATGTAATTGTCTCTTAGAAGCCATGTCCTTCTATTTTGTTTTAATTAAGTCTAACCATTGCTTTAAATCCTTGTATTTGGAGAACTTAGGGATGGATGAAAAACAAAATCTTTTCACTTTGTTCTGATTCTACATCACATTTACATTCAAAACAGTCATCCTGAACATTTAAAAATGTAATTTTAATTAAGAGATTAATTTGATAGCCATTAATTAAACCACCATTAGTAGAAGGGAAGGAATTACTTGAGATACTAATTCAATTTTTCCTTTACTCTAACAAAATAATGAAAAACTGAACTCCCCGGAGAATAAAATGGAGTCATTGTACCTTCAGAACCAATTCTCACTGGCTGAAGTACTCAACACTGGCTGAAGTACTCAACACTAAGCACTACAACAGAAACAAGTTTGTTTAGCTTACCAACCTATTCTCAGCTACTAATTCATAGTGAATGCTTCAGAGTTGTCGAAGTCTAAATATCATTCTAGCTGGTATTTAGACTTTCTAATTGGTATTTGCATCAGAAGTATGATGCTTCCAAACAATTTATTTATAGATAGATAAATCCTAATTCAAAAAGATAAAGTAACTATCATTGTTCCACTGAAATAAGTAACAATGAGTTAGAGACATGCATGATAATATAAATAACTCATTTATTCCATAAATATGTATGTACTGTGATATGTTAGAATATCTTGATCCTCAGTGATAGATTATATACCTGTCAAATACAAAATATGTGTACTCCACAAGGCTGAAATTAGCACATTCTTTTAAATTAGTCTCCTGGGGTTGAATTTAAAGCAGGTAACTATGTTTGAAATGAGATCTCTCTCAATAAGATTTGGTCTGCTCCATGGACTAGTGGTTAGGAAATTCCTAAATGGAACATTTAAGCTGAACATTTTAAAGAACACCAGCAAAAAAAGAACTAATGGACTGTGACTCCATTTCCCCCAGGAAAGTAGTAAAAGGGTCCCAAAAATAATTGCAACCCTCACATTGGGCAAAAATAACCTCCTGGCAGAGATTCAAATAACTGCTCCAATTGGGCCATTAGGATAATGCTTAGATCAAAAGTCGCCATTGGATTTGTTCTTTATAGCAGTTCTGCTGTCAAGCAGAAAAAATGAACCACTTCTGGTTTGACGCTTTAAGACTTAAAAACAGGACTAAGATAGAATAGCATGTTGCAGAGGAATTCTACAATGAGTTTGAACTGGATGACCTGCTAAATGTTTACCGCCTTTTATTTCTGTGATTCACCCCTCTGCAGTTAAGCACACCATAAAAATAAAGCTGTGTGGGAACATGGCCATCAATAACAACAAAAATAATAACACTCTGTCTCCTTCCTTAGATGAAAGAGTCTATGTTTTTACAAAGCACCTTGCAAACCTTATCTTTTTAATTCTCACAACACTCAAGGTGTGTAGGAGGCAGGTATTATTATCCCATTTTGCGAATGGAGAAATAGAGGTTCATGGAGTTGACTGGCCACAAAACAAGTAAACAAAGGAATTGAATCTACTGACACTCAGAAGTGAGATCCTGAAAACTATATATTTTGCTCTACTGAAATATTGTAGGTCGAGACTGTTTGTTCCCAGCATGTAACAATAATATAAATAAGACAAAGGGAATAAATTACAATTTTAAATAAAAGAATTAGGGCAGATTATGTGAGCTTTAACAAAGGTTAAAAGACATTGAGAGAGGCTGGGCAAATGGCTCACACCTGTAATCCCAGTACTTTGAGAGGCCGAGGCAGATGGATCACCTGAGGTCAGGAGTTCAAGACCAGCCTGGCCAAGATGGTAAAACTCTGTCTCTACTAAAAATACAAAAAAAATTAGCTGGGCATGGTGGTGCATGCCTGTGATATCAGCTACTCAGGAGGCTGAGACAAAAGAATCACTTGAACCCAGGACGTGGAGATGGCAGTCAGCCGAGTTTGCTCCACTGCACTCTAGCCTGGATGACAAGAGTGAAACTACAGCTCAAAAAAAAAAGTGGGGGTGCTGGGAATGGTGGCTCATGCCTGTAATCCCAGCACTTTGGGAGGCTGAGGTAGGCAGATCACTTGAGGACAGGAGTTCAAAACCAGCCTGGCCAAGATGGTGAAACCCTGCCTCTACTAAAAACACAAAAATTAGCCGGGCATGGTGGTGGGTGCCTGCAATCCCAGCTACTCAGGTGGCTGAGGAAGGAGAATCAATTGAACCCGGGAGGTGAAGGTTGTAGTGAGCTGAGATTGTACCCTTGCACTCCAGCCTGTGCAACAAGAGCAAAACTCCATCTCAAAAAATAAAAAAATTAGAGAAAATGAATTAGGGTACTCTCCCAAAAGACGGCTTTGCAAAGGATAAAAAGGAAAAGAAGAGTTAAGCTTCTGAAGTAAAGTATGTGGTAGCATTTTGAGAAAATTTAGAAAAAGAAATCAAAGAAAGTTAACTGTCTGCTGTTTCATTACAGTGAAAATCATACTAACTAGAATTCTACTATCCTAAACATTCAGGTTCAAATGTTCACACAATATTCAATGTACATGATACCAGTTCTGTATGTTAGCCTTAGAGCAAGTACCTACACTATCTGACCACAAAATGAAACTATTACTTAACTTTAAAAGAATGTGAAAATGATTGAATGAGTTAATAAATGAGTGAATGGACAAGATAAACTATTAAGAAACAAAGTAAAGAAGCATATTTGGCCAATCCACATCTTTTGGGGCATGACTAAGACTTTCTTGTATAAACAGTAGCTAAAGCGACCTATCGCTGTCCAAAAAACAGTGTCTTTGTCTGTTTGCTCCTATAATAGAATACCACAGATTGGGTAATTTATAATGAACAGAAAAATATTGACTCACAGTTCTGGAGGCTAGAAGTCCAATATCAAGGTGCTGGTGTCTTGCAATGACCTTCTGGCTGATATAACATGGCAGAAGGCACCATATGATAGAAGGGCAAAGAGGAAGAGACAGAGAGGAAAATGGGGCCAAATCCACTCCAGTGATAATAACAAACCACTCCCACAAAAACAGACATTACTCTATTCATAAGCATGGACCCCTAAAGACCTAAACACCTCATAAAGTTCTCACCTCCCAATACAGTCAAAATGGCCGTTAAATTTCATCATGAGTTTTGGAGAGAACAAACATTCAAATCACACATGCAAGAAAGAACAGAGGAAAAATTTAACGATGATGGCAACTGTCATTTTAGAATGGCCAATGTGCTCCAGATTTTCTTGGGCACCTGTGTTTCCTAATTCAAAGCACAACTCAGCTCATTCTAGGCATGCAATTGTGAAGCCTGAAAATTTGAGACCATTTTCAGCTAATTTGGAAAGTTCATTTTGCCAAGGTTGAGGTCACGCCTGTGACAGCCTCAGGAAGTCCTGAGGACATGTGTCCAAGGTGGTCAGGGCACAGCTTGGTTTTATACATTTAGGGAGACATGAGACATCAATCTATAGATATAAGATGTACATTGGTTCTGTCTGGAAAGGCGAGACAACTTGAAACAAAGGCAGGAAGACTCCAAGTGGGAAGGGAGCTTCCAGGTCACAGATAGGCGATACACAGATGGTTACATTCTTCTGAGTTTCTGATTAGGCTTTCCAAAGGAGACAAATCAGATATGCATCAGTCTATCTCAGTGAGCAGAAGAGTGACTTTGAATAGAACAGGAGACAGGTTTTCCCTAAGCAGTTCCCGGCTTGAGTTCTTAGTGATCTGGGAAAACCAAAATATTTTCCTTTCACACACTCCATGCACTATCACTTCACCTGAACAAATTTTAGTCACTCATCCTTTCAATCATTGCGATTGTGGTACACTAGATATTAGGGACTGTGCCTCGAGGAGCCACAGAGATCTTATATACCCTTGATTTAGACGGCGAGTCAGAGGCAGGGGTGGGCACGGCAAAGGAGGCAGCAGGAAGAGTCTCGCAGCGCCTTGTGGCCAACACAAAAGGGATGAGTATGTTGGGCCTCTTCTTTCTTTCCACCTTGGACGTGTCTGGATCTCTACACTTATTGTTTGTGGCTACATATTTGCCCTCTCAAACTTCTAAAATACAGCTAAGTTGATGAAAATGGCTAAAATGGGAAGAAGCTGACCAAGTAAATAGAGGAAGGCCAACTCAATTTCTGAGAAATGAATGTTTGTTTTTTAAAAAAACAGTTTTTACCACGTGTTGATTCTATATTTGTTCAGTCACCACTTATTATTAGTCTTTAGCACCAGAACACATACAAAAACAAAGTCAGGGAGCTTAGCACCCTCCTCTGTACATAGCAAAATAAACACCATCCTGTGACAGACAGACCTCTGCATTTTTATTATCGGCACAGCAACGGTACCTATGGTGGTGAAAGCATGACAGCCTTAAGAAGTTCTGTGTTTCTGCTCCCTCTTGAACCAGAGATGGGCACCCTGCATTTTTAATTTGTAGACACTACATTGACCAATTTATTAATTCCTACAAGTCTAGCTTTTTACTGACACAGGCAGTTACTGCATTTATCACTTGGTTATAAAATAAGCATTATTCTATAATTATATAAAGTAAATATTTATATATCATATATATATATATATATCTTCCCATGTGTTATATATTTAATACATAGATACATTTATTTCATGTACAGAGATTTATTAAGAATTATGTTTGTCACTGTGATGAATGCTGTAATATACTATTCAGAGCTCCCTTAAGGAGTGAAGGGCTTATGCCCCCAGCTATCAGGAAAATAGTCCTCTGTGTTAGTCCTGCTTTAGAATTCTCTCATCTGAGTAAAAATATCCCAGCCAAAATATGTGTCCTTCCAGTTATTGATCAACATGGGGCGCTCTCTTTATCCAACTCAGAGTAACTCAGAAGGGCAGTCCCAGCTTCAGGGCTCCCAGCAACGTGGGCTTATCCCTTGTGGATGCTGCAGTATGGATCAACCTTTTTCTATTCCAAATTCTGCTTCCTTGCCTTCTCTTCCACAGTACTGATTTTCAAGAACCATTTTTAAAAATACTCTGCACGCCTATTTCCATTTCAGAGTCTGCTTTCAGGAGACTTCTGCCAACACATCACAGTTACAGGAATTAGTGTCTCTTTCTAAAGACTAGAAATAAGATAATAAGTATATCCAAAGGCTGGGCAGATCAAAGCTATCACGGGTATGCCTGACGTTTGAGAAATATAGATTGAATGGTTTTTATAAACGAATAGGAAAATAAACCTTCAAAATGAATTCCACAGTTTTCAGGAATCTTTTATATAGGATTTAAGAATGATTCTATTTAGAAATACGTTCAAATGTTATTTTAATGTTCTCAGTGAGAAAGCTGAATTCAATACTAAGTGATTCTTATTTGTACTCCATCATGAGGGTTGCCTATTGACAGATGAAAGCCACTGGGGAGCAGAAGGACACCTAAGATGAAATACCAACTCCCTTCTCTTGCTTTGCAGGCTTCAGTAGGTCACTTAATTTCTTTGAGTCTAGTTTCCCCCATCTGTTAATAAAAAATATGGTAACAAAATGAAACACATTATGTAATCTGCCCAGCTCAATGTTTGGCACATTGTGTTAACCCAATAAATGTTTGGTTTCCTTCTAAGGTTGAAGAGTAGTGTCATCTTTTAATCTCACAGTAAGGGAGGTTCACATTCCAGTAAGAATCCACATAAATTCAAAGAAATTCATATGTATGTACAGTACAGATATTCTTAAAAAACTAGAAGTTATGGAAACTTCATCAAAACTTTCTCTCATTTCTCAAATTCATGCTTTCTACCTTCTCTTTGTCCTCATCATATCTTCTAGGACTTGCTTGTTCCCTAAGTGGCTCATGTATGTTAATTTCTTTCATTTTAATGTGACCCCAAGATCACAATAAATAGCCTCTAGTGCTTATCAGAAATGAGCCCTTCATATTCATTTATTCTGCTAGCGATCAGTTGACTGGTGGATTAACTGCAATAACAATAGCCTCAGCAATATCTTTGCACATTGACTTCTATTCTCAACCAAATGTAAACTGTTTCCTCAAAGCTAACCAACATGATGGATTTCATTAGGAATCATTCAAATCTCACTTAATTATGTCCTTAATCTGACATCATCATGAGCCGATGTCCTTTCAAGGCTCTTCCATTTCTCCTCCCATTTTTCCTCTATGCTCTCACTGAGTCCTCTTTCATTCTTCAGACCTGCTCATTGTGGCATCCAGAAGCTTTTTTTAGAGTGACACCTTTGGTGCCCCTGCCATGCCCTCCATGACTACCCTCATGCCTGGGAGCCTCCTTCTGAAGTCTGTGAAGTGATAAACACATAAGTAGCCAACACCACTCTGTGTCCCCTGATGTCTTACAAGCACTCAAGCTGAATTGTGCAGTGAGTAGGAAATGAGCCAGAGAGGAGGATGGGGACCAGAGACAAGAGCTTATCCGCCATGCTAAAGACTTGGACTTAGCCTGTAGTTAGCAGGGAGTCATTTCAGGGTTTAAGCAGGGACTTGACATATATATTTGTGTTTCAACAAAATCACTCTAACTGAAGTATAGAGAATGAGTTAGAGGAAGCCTGAGATTGTTGAATCAAAAAGAATGGTTAAGAAGATTCTGTGGTGGTGCAAGAAAGATGGTGGCGACCTCAGCTGAAGCTGCGGCCACGTTTCTGTGCTACCCGGAGGGAGGACTGATTTCTCTGAACTATCTTTACTGGGTTTCCATGTCAGCTAGTTTTTTGTTAGATTTGCTATTTACTGGCAGGAGATTGGGAAGAAAGAAGAAATGAAAAATCAGTGTATTTCATCCTCTGTCTAGGCCTCAGGTAACACCTCCAGCAACCACTGTATTTTCTTCTTACCTCTAGCTGCCTCCATGCACATGTGCCACAGCTCTGGCTGCTGCCCAAGGACCCCGCCCCTGGGCTCTGAGAACCCTACTTCCTCCCTTTGTTTCTCCAGCCTAGAGTTGATTGTAGCTTCCTGCTGTTACTAGCACTGAGTTGCCTCATTGTCTCCTATTCAGCTTCTCACCTTTTCCATCACCTGTACAACCAATCCTCTCTAAAAATTCTCTTTTAAAATATTTGTGGAGATTTTTCTTTTCCTGGTTGGACACTGAGGGGGTGCATTTGAGAAATACTAGAATAACTCTATCAGAAGGCAGAGTCATAGGGACTTTGTGGAGATAATCCTTACTGCCTAACTAAAGTTGGCCTCACTCTTTTGCAAAGTATTGAACTGACGTTTGTTGTATTGATTCCGCATCTACCTGGCTATAACCTCTTCTTCCATAGGAAGTTATTTGTAATATTGAAGAGATTGACAGTTCTTAAATTCTGTTTAACAATACTAAAAGATCAAAAACAATAGGACACTGCCTCTGTGAGGCAGAGAAGTGTCTGTGAGTGCTTGCTTCCACAGGAACCGCTCATGGTCTGAGTCTCCCAGGCTTCAGACTGGCAGCTTCCACAGAATGAGCGAGAACCCTGGAGGACAGAGCCAAATCTGATGACCCAGGTACCAGTACTGGATTAAGAACACACCACTTGAAGATCTGAAGGAGCAAGGTTGTTAAGATATTTTATATTATATTATATTAATTTTTATTTTTATTATACTTTAAGTTCTGGGGTACATGTGCAGAACATGCAGCTTTGTTACATAGGTATATACATGCCATGGTGGTTTGCTACATCCATCCCCCTATCATCTACATTAGATATTTCTCCTAATGTTAGCCCTCCCCAATCCTGCCACCCACTGCTATCCCTCTCCTATGTCCCTGGGATCAGGACAAGGACTACCAGTTTCTACTGACCAGGAAAAGGGCAGAGAAATGATGCTGAGCACATAGATATCCAGGTTAAAGAGGATGGTGTTGCACAAATGTGTGGTCTGCGTGGCCTGCCAGGTTAGAAGCCTAGAAACAAATGGGCACAGATGCCTTGTGAGATGCTGAAGATGCCGCCGTGCTGCCTGCTGGAGTAGCAGAGAGAACGAGAGAACGTGCCAAAGAGGAGTTGCCTCTTCCAGAGAACTGTTTAGTTTGCAACTAATAAATGCTCAGTGGGGGTTGATCAGTCCAGCAGGTATTTTCTTTTCTTTTTACATTAAGTAAACTTTTAATTTCAGAATAGTTTTAGATTTACAGAAAAGTCACAAAAATATTATAGCACAGAGAATTCCTGCATATTCCTTACCCATTTTCCCCTGTTGTTAACATCTTATATTACAATGGTACATTTGTCTCAACTGAGAAACCAATATCGATACATTAAGCCTCTCAGTTATTTGAATTGCACTATTGTTTTCTTCATAGCCATTTTTCCCCAGGATCCCACTACTTCACATTTAGAGGCATTTTATGTTTCTTTTCTTTTCTTTTTTTTTTTTTTGAGGCGAAGTTTCGCTCTTGTTACCCAGGCTGGAGTGCAATGGCGCGATCTCGGCTCACCGCAACCTCCGCCTCCTGGGTTCAGGCAATTCTCCTGCCTCAGCCTCCCGAGTAGCTGGGATTACAGGCACGCGCCACCATGCCCAGCTAAGTTTTTGTATTTTTAGTAGAGACGGGGTTTCACCATGTTGACCAGGATGGTCTCGATCTGTTGACCTCGTCATCCACCCACCTCGGCCTCCCAAAGTGCTGGGATTACAGGCGTGTTTATTTTCAATCTACCTTAATTTTTAAAGAGAAAAATATTTGCTCACATTTATTTTCTTAAAGGAGTACCCAAATAAACCCCAAAATGTAGTAATACTGTTTTAAACTATAGTACACTTCCAGGCAGATCAGGCTAAATTCTCTCGTATAGGAGAGTGTGCTTAGAGAGCACAGAGGCACAGTAGCCAAACCACATGGTTCAAATCACAGTTCACTGCTTTCTATCTGAGCAGCCTTGGAGAAATACTTAAGTATTTAATCCCTCTGGGGTTTAATTTTCTCATCTACAAAATGGAAAGTGATAGTACATTACCTCATGGATGTGATATGTACATTAACAATAATACATATAAATCACTGAGAAAAGTGCCGGGGTACATAGTGAGCATGGTAGTAACCTTAGTCGTTATTACTGTTACTATTGCTATTTGATTCCAGAGTATCCTATGCATTTCTTTTCTGGATATTCATCACACTTTTAAGTACATGTCTCATATCTGTCTTCACTTCCAGATGGCAATCTTCATGAGTTCGAAGACGTTCCTTCCCAACGCATGGTAGATGCTCAGGAAACAGTCTCTTAATTGTTGTCCCACCTGACTGCAGAGCCATCAAATAATGTCATGCAATGTGAAAGCTTGAAGGAAGAGAAAGTGAATGAGGTGCAGATAGACAGATAAGTAGGTAAACGGATATAGAGATACAGAAATATAGTCAGATAAGTACAAAGGTCAAATGAGAACAATTTTTTAAATTAAAAAATAAAAATTGTATATATTTATATGTACAACATGATGTTTTGAAATACACATACATTGTGAAATGGCTACATCAAGCTAATCACATATGCATTACCTCACATACCTATCATTGTTTCGTGGTGAGCACACTTAAAATTGATTCTCTTATTAATTTTCAAGTGTGTAATACATTGTTATTAACTATAGTCTTCATGTTGTAGATCTCCTGAATTTATTCTTTTTAAAATTTTGTTTCCCAGCCATTTATATATGACATTCTGTCTCTGCTCTTATCCAAACTGTTTCTCTTCATGTGTTACATAATCCTGAAAGGGAATATATTTTTCTGAAATTAATAATTTAAAAGTTCAGCCATAGGACACTGCCCTTTCAAGCACTGGTAATGAAGGATGGCAGAAAGAATTCTGGATGTAATTCCGCTACAGCTTTCTGGTAAAACTGGCATGAGTGATGCACAGGAGATGAACCCGTATTATATTGAAATGGCATCAATATTTCAGTTTCTTGCCAAATGCTTTGAATAGCTGATTGTGCTTCATGTACAAATGTACACTTGGGCTCTGTGAATCCCAGGCGCAGATGTCTGTAAAGCCACATATATTTCTGCCATAAAAGCAACTTTAAAAAGTGCTGTACTCATATCCAGACCTCCAGTCAAGGAAGTTGTTAAATCCATTTTTTTTTTCTTTTTTCCTGTAAGTTGCCTTTGCCTTTGCAGTTCTGCTAAGCAGTTGTCCCACAGGGTGGAGGTGGAATTAGCAGCTGCAGCATTTCTTGTGCCACCGTCATCTCTTTGGTATGTGGCTTCCTTTCACTCTCATGTTGGGGAAGATCCCACCCATCCTTTGCATTCCTCCTGAGCAAGTTGTGTCAAGGAAAGGCGAGAGAGGAAGCGATTCCCATACTCTAGGGTGTCATCAAAAAGGCAGGTTTTAATTAGTTTCTCAGGATGTTCTCAGTTTCTGCACAGAGTAGCCCTTCCCTTCTTTGGCATTAAAGCACTTGGACTCTTCAAGAAACACGTGGTTTTGCTCTGTTAGGCACTAAGCTCTGTGTATTCAAATGTAATAAGGAGTCATGAAGCCTGTCTTTCCTAGCACTTACCATGGTCGTAATCTTATATTTATTTGTATAATTAGTTGAGCCATGGTTGTCTCTCCACTATGCTCAGGATTCTATGAAGGCAGTGACATGTCTAATTTTGCTATCCATGGTATCTGCAGGCACTCAATAAATGGTTTTGAGATAAAATGATGAACATATGATTGAAAAAGACTTCTGCTACAGCAAGCAAAATAGCACCTGATGCATAGGTGGCCCTTAGAGATTGCTTCTGCCTGAGCTTCCTAGAGAAGAAATGATGATGATATAGTATTTTCTAGGTACCAGACAGTATTCTAAGTGCATCACATTGACGCACTAATTAATTTTACCTATTAACTTAACCCTCATAAAACACTATGATCTAGATTCTGCCATAATCCCCATTTTACAGATAAGAGATATAAGATATAGAGGGAGCGGTTTAGTGAAATATCTCAGCATCACATAGCAAGTAGATAATGGGAGACCCTGGAGTGGAGCACAGCCCAATTAGCTCTGGAGACTGTGCCCCAATCCACAATGTGATTCCACCTCTTGGGATACAAATTGAGATAGTGCTTTGGATTCACACAGAGTACAAATTGCAGAAGTGATAGTAGTCCTAGCTGGCAAAAAAACCTCATTTGGACAGACATGGATAAGTTCATAAAACAACTTTGATGGTTAGAGAGATACACATACACTTTTCAGATTTCATAAACTATCTTTGACACTTAGATACACATACGCTTTTCAGATTTCATAAAACATCTTTGATTCTTAGAGAGATACAGACATACACTACACATTTAACAAGATTATGGACTTGCACGATCAGCGACAAAAATAAACACAGGCAAAAATTATCTCTTGAATGCCTTTAGTGTCAAATATACTCATACCCATGTGAAAATCTTACTTTTTTTTTCTAAAATATCACCTTAAGGGTTGTTGTCATTTGAAAATTCATATTATTGCCCACTCCTCTCCAGTGACTTCATAGAATACTTTCAAATTCCACTTGGCTAGAGAATAGAGGGTTCTATCCATTAAAATAAGATTTCTGTATCAAAAAAATGTTCCTACTAAAGAACTGAAAGACTTGCAGTTCAATGCCAAATGGCCTTTCAGACACAAAGAAATGGATAAGAAAACATTTCTCTTTTCTCTGAATTCCCATTGCACATTGGGCCATTTTTCTTTTTCTTGACATTTAATATATTGTATTCTTACGTCTGTACACAAGTTTTACCTCCTCACAAAAACGATAAACTCTTTAAAATGGAAACTGTGCCTTACAGTAAAAGGCAGTGTGCTGGAAACAAACTAACAAGGTTTTTATTACTAAGTGGAATTACCACTACTATTCGTACAACCTTGGGCAAGGTAATTTCTCCTAGTCTTGATTTATTCCTCTATAAAAAAAGATTAATAATGATATGCAGTATTATTAGCTAGAATTTCAAAAGAGTATTTGGGACTGGCATTGAACATGGAAGATTGAAATATATGTGCTTTACTCCAGTAACACATTAAAATTTCAGTACATAAATTAAAACTTTTTAAACCCATAGGGCAAAGAAAGCAAAGGAAAAGATAAAAGAGAAAATAATATTTTATATATATATATATATATATGGGAAGCAATGGACTGACTTGAAGTAACTGATTTGACAAACACTGAATTTCTTGCAGTGAATGAAGTCATGAAGTCTAATTTGCACTTCAGAATCTCAGAAGGCTCAGGAGTCCAGGCAGGAGGTGGCTTGAAAGTAGGGTGTTGATGGTGATAAAAAGATGAGGGCCGACTGAAAGTCTTTGTAAGGAGCAGTGAAAACCTTGCATCTCTTCCCTTCCTGTACAACTGAATGTCTGTATGCTTCACTGTGCATAATATTTATATAAACATAGCAATGCATACACTGCATAGTGATCTGATAAAAATTATAATGTTCATAGTCTTAGGAAACAGAGAACTGGAAGTGTGTGCTAGGGTGAGGGGAGATATTTAAGGAAGCTAAACCAATGCCTTCCATTGTAGGATGTTTATAGGCAATATTTAAAATCAACAACCTAATAAATAGCAGAATAGCATATTATGTAACCCTGAAGCAAATACCAGAAGAAATGACTAAAAGGAATGAAAGTGGTTTCCTTTAGGTGATGAGAGGTGAGAAGGGCTATGGAAGGCAGTTGATGGTTTATATTACAAGCCTTGAAGATTTGAATTTGATATCCATGTATATTTTTAATGATAAAAAATAGTTTTTAAATGAATGCTGGACTGCAGAAGGCAGTCAATAAACATTAACAGTAGCTCCCTTTAATTCCTGTTCATTATGCTTTTCCCCACATATTTATTCATATTCACATTTATGGCACTGCAGGTTCTCATTAAATGTTTGCTAAATGACTAAGCGAATAACTCATCAAGGTTTACAGATTGAATCACCAACAAAATCATCAGAAGAGAGAAAAGAAGAGACATATTTATTGCCTTCTATTTTATAATGGGACTGTCACCCATGAATAAAGTCTTGACCAATTTATGGTCAGTCTTTTTGGCATTTTTTTTATGGGAGGGACAGGGAGAAGCTGCTATAGATGCAAGATCAAGTAATTGTTCCAAAGGTGTGTCCTGTGAAATATAAGAATTATGTTCAACTTGAAAAACTCCCTTAAAATACTATTAGCTACCTAAACATGACAGGTAAATTAATCTGACAGCATCAACTCGTAAAATGACCTTTGCCATCACCACCGTTAGAGGTGTCCACGTTTCTCCGCACCCTCCCCACTTCCACAAGCATGGTGGTGATTGATTATTTGTATTGATCAGCATACAAGACCTCTGACTCTAGGCATCTTTACTCTTGGGGAGCATGGCATACCTCAGCACAAACATACACTCATACTTCACAGAGCATGAACAAGCAACTATCAGTTTCAAGAACAAATTTCACATTTTGGTTTTGTATTTATTATTCTGTCTAGAGAGACTCTGCTCTGTACAATTGTCCTCTCCTCCAGCTCTCTCCTCCACCCTCCTTTCATTAGGATTAATGAATAAAGAGATTAGAGTAAGAAGAGAGAAACACAGCCACATGAACAAGTTCTATTTCCTCCATTTGTCTGCCCTGCTGGTTCATTCATTTAGTGACCCCTGCCTGCCATGGCCACAACTCCTTCACTGAAGCACAGATAGTTTAGTCTGGACCTCAACCAAGGAAGAAACAACACAGGTCTATCACTTTGTTTGCCTGTTTGTTTGTTGAGACAGAATCTCTCTTTAGTCTCTGCACCCAGGCTAGAGTGCAGTGGCATGATCTCGACTCACTATAACCTCTACCTCCTAGGTTCAAGCAAGTCTCATGCCTCAGCCTCTGGAGTAGCTGGGATTATAGGCACACACCACCATGCCCAGCTATTTTGTTGTTGCTAATTTTCAACAGAGACAGGGTTTTACCATGTTGGCCAAGCTGGTCTCGAACTCTTGACCTCAAGTCATCCACCTGCCTCAACCTCCCACAGTGCAGGCGTGGGCCACCAAGGCCAGCCCTTGCTTATTTGTTAAAATGCGTGAAGGGAGAACAACACAAGAGGACAAAACAGCTTTTCTTTTCTAAAACAGTTGCTTCTCAAAAATCCAGATGACATGCACTTTTGAAGAATTTTTTAAAAATTATATTTCCAATAGTAACTACAAGTTAAACTCTCTGTCCCAACAACCACACATGCTGCTCAGCTGGTGACTTATGATTAACAGTCCCCTCTGAAATACAAAACCCAGTCAAATAGCAACAATTCAGATTAAACACAAGCCAAATCAGCAGATGCCTGGCACCGCGAACTGCATGCCCGCAAAGGAGGCTCTGTTGGAATGCAGGAGGGAGGGCATTCCAGAGACACTGAGTCATCCTGGACACCATCTTAATACTGCCAGGCATGGGGAGGGACATGGGAAAAGTCCCAGGTGAAGAGTTCAAATTTTGCTGAATCGTTTTCTTACTAAAAACCTACAATAAGTTTTCTAACCATGGGATAATTATCTGAATGCCGAGTTTTACTGTTTTATATGAATCAAACATCAAAAGAGGCTAAGAATGGAATCCCAAAGGAAAAGAGAACATTTGCAACTTCAAGAAAATGTCCATGACTATGTGCTATGAATTAGAATAAGCCAATTTTGCTGTTTGTAATTATTAAGTTCTTTGGGGTAGATATGTCCTATTGTCAGAGCTGTGAGTGTTTCTGGTCACCTTTCTACAGCTTTACTACCAAGTCTCAAACTGAATTCTGCTACAGCTACAAACATTTATAATCAAGCAGGCAGAAAAAGCATCACAACACACAACTGGTACTGCACGTTCTCTGGCTCCCTCTCTGACAATGTAGGTGCTTGGAATACATCCTGTATGAAAGTTCTCTCAAAGCAGATGCAAAAGTATTTCAGAGGCAAGGTGTAGCCAAATCCAGGCAAACCAGTGCTCTGAGTCAGCACTGGGACCAGAGCACTGACCAGTGGGAGACCGTCAGCATCAGGCCTTGGGCACCATGCTGAAGTGTACAGACCACAGAGCTTCCCACATTTTTATGCCTCATCTGGCAAGCGGGGGGGGGATCATGTTTTTAATATTTGCAGTCAGTGCACATATCTAAAGACACTAATTTGATAAATGAAAATGTATTTCTAACATTTGCTATGCCACTTTAAAACATTGACTTCATCGGGCAGCTAAATTTCTTGCAATAGCTAACTCTATAATAGGACCTTTTAATTAGATGCTAACTGGGTTGAAATTTGTGCCCCAAAAATTCATGTCCACCAGGAACTTGTGAACATGACCCAATCTGGAAATAGGCCTAATCAAGATAGGGTCATACTGAATTAGAGTGGGCCCTAATCCAATGACTGGTGTTCTTACAAGAAGAGGAAAGTTTGGACATAGAAACATACAGAGACCACCCTGTGAAGACGGAGGCAGAGACTGAAGTGATGCATCTACAAGCCAAGGAATGTTAAGGATTGCTGGTGACCAACCGAAGCTAGGAGAGGGGCATGGAACAGATTTTCCCTCCGATCCTCCAGAAGGGACCAATCCTGCAAACACCTTAATTTTGGACTTCCAGCCTCCAAAACTGTGAGAAAATAAGTTTCAGTTGTTTTAAGCCAAATACTCTGTGTGGATTTGTTACAAGAGCCCTAGGAAACTAATATATCATGGAAATGTATTTCCATCTAGGGCAATTAGCCACCCCAGGGAAGAGTATGAAAGAACTGCCTCTCACCACCAACCACATGCATCTCGCAATGTTAATACTGAAGTATGTATAGGTAAATTACAGACAACATGACAATATTCTACATACAGCATTTCCATATGTGTATATATGTATGTATTGTTAACAGCTATACAAAGAAGCTAAGTACACTCATAAGATGTAGATTGCCTTTACATCCTTGAGCTGGCATAGCCATTCCAGCTTTCACACAATAGAAGATAGAGTGCTTTCTATTTTTTCTTTTCTAAAGAGTTTTGGAGACTTTCTAGGTCATGGCTCCTTCACAGATATAATTTGCCATTGGTCAATAGATGTCTATTTGAGCCACTGTGAGAAACCAAGTCTAATATATAAAGTATGACCTCACTTGACCAAAAGTTTTATTATGAAATCCTTTTTGATGTTGTTAATTTTATAAAATCCTTTATTATTTTGCTTTATTGCAGAAACACCAAAAAAAAAATAAAAAATAAAAGAGCAGCATTTTGTGGATAGAAAATGAAAAACACAATTTGTCATAATTTATTCAGAATATTTGCAGTTTCTCAACCCATACACTTTTTACTTAAATCCTAATATTTTTGTGTCTGTTGAATCTTTGGTGTTAAATCATCCTAAGTGTAAACTGCGGTTTTGAAACTTCATGCCTGTGTGACCTGAAAAAAGCCTCTGTTTAATATTTATGCAACAATAACAAGATGCACCTTAGAAGCTTGTAATGAGGATTCAGTGAGACCACATGTGTAAAATCCTAAATGCAGTGCACACTGCCAGATAAATGTTTTTGCTTTTTTCCTCTATTGACAAATGTTTTGCTTTTTTTTTTTTCAGATCTCATTTTTTAAATATGAATGTCACCATTTTCTGTTGTGGGACCCAGGACAAGCAAAGGCACAAGTGACAGGCATAGATGCTCTCTCTCTCTTCCAGGTTTGCCTGTAGACTCCAGAGTACTATGGATCATTCCTGGGCAAGCCAGAGCCTGGGAACTATCAGGCCCCTGCAGAGAGGAGAGTGGTGTACCTTTGCTCCAGGCACCTTCCCCCGCAGAGTGACAATGGCTGGAATAACATTCAGTTGAAACACCTTGCAGACAAGCCAAGTTCCACCCCTTACACTAGGGAATGAAACTAGAAAAAGCTGTATGCACTCAAAAGTGGGGCTCCATCATGTAAGTTAATGACCACAGCATTATCCTGCTTCAGCTGAAAGCACTGACCCCAGAAGCCAGAGAATGGGTTCCAATCCAGACCCCACCTCTTCCTACCTGTGTTATATTGGAAACTGACTTAAAATTCCTCAGCCTCAACTTCTCACTTGAAAAAAACAGTTATCATTTGCACTGTTGTTGACTTGCAGTGAGGATTAAATAAGATAATGTGCATAAAATACTTTGATCGTGCCTGACTCATAATCGGCCTTCAGCACACAATAGTCTCCCCAATCTTAAATAGATTTTATTCAGTGTGACTTCCTCCACCTCTACTCTCATAGATATCTCATTCTTTACTCAGAAGCTGACTTGCCACAACTCTGTGATTTTTATTTGTCCCCTCATGCTTGGTGAACTCTTCCTATGCTACTTCTCCAGGTCTTCCTTTTAATGGTAACCAAGGCATTGGTAACCAAGTAACTGAAAACCTGGTAACCAGGTTTCTGAGGTTTCCTTTGTTCCAAAAGCTGCATAAATGCTCTCAGATTCTTACTGTAACTCTCCAATACAGGGAATGTTGTCCCTCATTTAGAGAGAAAGAAATCTAGCCTGAGAAAGATTCAACTTTCCAAGATGACAAGTGAGGGAGTCAAGATTGGAACCAGGTGTGCCTAACTCTGCAGCCTCTACACCACATCAGCCATATTGCTATTAATATCATGTCATATTTCATGTATGTAAGCCGTATGCCAATGGATAACACATAGTCCATAGTAAATGCTAAGTAAATGTTAATGACTATTATAAATAGATGATTAGCAATTGATTAGATGATGATTAATTAATGCAAGTGTTCTTTTAACCCATGGACATTTTCAGGCCAAAAAACAAAAAAAAAGTAAAGCAAAGAAAAATTTACCTTATATTTATTCAGGAAAGGGGATTTTCAAAAGGTTATATATTAAGCCAGAATCCAGGCATGTTTTTAATAAAACCAGATGGTTGAGAGATAACTGGGAAGAGGACATGGGTTCATTCCAGAAGTACAGCTGGGCTCCTCCTCAGCATAATCTCCAAAAGAGGGACATTTCAATGATGTTTTTAAAGGTCGTGTGTTGATGTGCTGGGATGATAGTTGCTAAGGCTATGATGAAGCAACATTAAAAGCAGAACGGTGAAAACAACACCATGAGCCATGGAGAGATGGTAATCAAGGGACAGCCCATTTTTATGCACTAGCTCATTGCACCAGCCGACAGTGAAGGCCCATCCCACCCTCACTAACTCAGCGTGAGAATCCAGCTACATCACAGCCTTAAGTTAGAGTAGCACTAAAATATTTCTGAAGAAATAGAATACTCTATTTCTTCTTTTCCAAAGAATAAATATCAATTCTAGTTATAATGAAAAATGTTTTATTACCCATTAATTTCAACAAGATTACCCTTAACTGATTTTCTCATTTGTTTAAAATGGTTTTATTCCCTAATTCAAGCAGAGAGTGCTCATTTTTTCCTAGCCAGTTTAAGACCAAGTGGCTAGCAATGGAAGAAAGCAAGACCTTTGTTTCAGAGCTTATGAAGAAGGAGCAGCAGGTGAGCGCCCAGGACTCCTACCATCTCAATGGTGACAAGCCCAGGGCAGTGTCCATGCCCGTGTGATGTGGAACTACCCTGATAAAAATCTTACCACTGATTTCCTGAGAATGGAAACATGAGATATACTGTGTTTTCTGGCACAGCTACTGCTGCTGAGTGGTCCAAGGTGGTTGTTATTGTTTCGTTTTGTTTTGTTTCCCTGCAGGAGAAGGTGAACGCATGTTTTGGCATTACATCTGGCATCCAGCCCTCATCAAGGGAAAGGCTTCTGACTCCTGCCAGCAAAGGACTTAGTTGCTTTCAAGCGGATTTTATTCACCTGGATAGTCATGCATCTAAAACAAGCAGAGAGGAGGCTACCCCAACCCAGAGTCTCCACACACAACTCTCAATACAATGTGTATTGATGACAGCCTGAAGCAGGCTTGACTTCAGTCCTCAGGAGAAAAATATGCAACTCTTTTTTTTTTTTTTTTTTTTGAGACGGAGTTTCGCTCTTGTTACCAGGCTGGAGCGCAATGGCACGATCTCGGCTCACCGCAACCTCCGCCTCCTGGGTTCAGGCAATTCTCCTGCCTCAGCCTCCCGTGCAACTCTTTATAACAACTGGAGTTCTCCAGATTTCCGAAGTTCATAGATCCAATGTAGTGAAAGACAATTTCTGGTGAGCATTGAAATTAAAAATGAGAAACAAATTTCAGAAACCTCTTGACTGACTGTTATTACTTCATAAAATAAGGACATTTTAACAACAAAAAAGGAAGAAGATTATAACCATATAATAAGAGATAATCTTTTGAAATACTAATTTAGTGCTATGCCAAAAACAGAAAAAGTGTTCCAATTATCCTTACAAAACTGAAAACCTCAAAAACCCTGAGTGCTATTTCCCCTATTTTGGGAAATTCTTAACTATGATTCAATGAATGATCCTGGATGAGGGTACAGCATCCATGTAATACATTTAAGGTATACATATTAAAGTTTTATTATGGAACTCATAAAAGTGTACATTGGGTTAAAAAATTTAATGAGATCCTGGAGACAGATTTATCTTCTAAAGGCTGAGCACACGGTGGAGCCCCAGCTGCCTCATGGTGCTATCCTTGATCCCTCCAGCCACGGCGCTCACTCCTCCCTCTGAAAGCTCTCCTATGGAGCCATGATTAGCCATACCACCTGGTGTTGGATTCCACAGCACCCGATACTATTCCTGATACGGATGGCTCACAGCACTTATCTCACCTATGTAATGCTATGAGTGTAAAAGAGGCATCCCATACATATTTTCTGGATGAGTAGAATTTCTGGGTTACTTCCCTACCCAAGGGCAAGAAAGTTCCTGGGGAAATTTGAAGCTGAAAATTAAATATGATAGCCTCTGTAGTAAGATTAGGAATCACAAATATCTACATAATTAGGATGATAAGATCAATACAGAAAATTTATAAACATGTAAATTTAAGAAAAATGAGCCATCCAAAAAGAAAGTCTGGAAACAAAAACTAGGCCTTCCAGGTACCATGTCTTTTCATCAGCCAGGCTTCCACCAAGGCTATACTTAGAACAGCTTTGCCTTCCTTCCTTTCAGGTCCAACTTGTATTCTCTGAAGTCTTTTCAACTATCTCAGCCTTCGGTGATTTGTCCCTCCTCTGAATTGATGTAACTTCTATTATCTTTTCTTTGCTCCCCTAAATTAAGAGTTTAAGCTTATTACAGACACAAAAAGAACTAAATAATAGATCTTTTTTTCTTCCTGCTTCCATTTTCCAGTACACTTGGCAAGATATTTTCATACCCACCTTCTACATACCGGAAAACTCCTACTCATTCCTCATGTTCAGATCAGCCCAATTGCTGATCCACTTTTACACCTGCCTGGACTCTCTTCACTTCTCCCCTCAACTAATTACTTCCTCCTCCATGGCCTTCATGTAAATTTTTCTCATTAAACAAAAGTAGGAATATATTATTGTGAAATTCTTGAGACTAAAACTCAAGTGGGCCACTCACACTGCCTGACATCTTCCTGGGTTGCTCAATCCAATTCACGATAACTAGTTACACCTTTTCCTCTCCCTTCAAACCTCTGAAACAGTTTTGTTCCTCCTGGTATTTAGCATACGAACTTGCCTGTTAGTTTAAAGGGTTCTCAGCCTTTAGAAGATAAATCTGTCTCCAGGATTTCATTAAAATATTTTAACCCAAACTTATGAATTTCATAATGAAACTTCCATATGTATACCTTAAATGTGTTACCTGGATGCTGTACTGTATTCATCTGTTTTGCTGCTGCTAATAAAGACATACTCAAAACTGGGCAATTTACAAAATAAAAAGGTTTTATTGAACTTACGGTTCCATTCGGCTGGGGAGGCCTCACAATCGTGGCAAGAAGGCAAGGAGGGGCAAGTCACATCTTATATGGATGGCAGCAGGCAGAAAGTAAAAAAAAAAAGAGAGAGAGAGCTTGTATAGAGAAACTCTCCTTTATAATATCATCAGATCTCATGAGACTTATTTGTTATCACAGGAACAGCACAAGAAAGACCTGTTTCCATGATTCCATTAACTCCCACTGGGTCCCTCCATAACATGTGGGAATTCAAGATGAGATTTGGATGGGGACACACCCAAACCATAACATGTACCCTCATCTAGGATTATTCATTAAATCATAGTGAAGAATATCTCAGAATATAGGAAACAGAGAGTATATGATTATCTGATGAGAATCCCAAATATTAAATATTTCCCTAACATTAAATACTCAACCCACATTGAAGCATCACTGCCCTCTTGCCTTCTTGTTAAAATGGAAGATATACCTCTTCCTCTATCTAAAACTAATCCCTTTGTATCCCATCATTTATCATCTTCCTATGAGCTGTATATATTTAACATCACTCCTTTTTTTGCCTTTTATATAGTCAAACTCTCAAGAAGATTCTGTCATCTGGCTCTCTATTCTATGCATCATTCTATCATCATGCATAAGCCTCTTTCACTTAAAAAAAATCAGCCTCACTCAACCTTTCTTTTATTTGTTATTTATTTATTTATTATACTTTAAGTTCTCGGGTACATGTATAGATTATGCAGGTTTGTTATATAGGTATACATGTGCCATGGTAGTGGTATGCTGCATCCATCACCCTGTCATCAACATTAGGTATTTCTCCCAATGCTATCTCTCCCCAATCCCCCCACCCCCCGCTATTCCTCCCCCAGTCCCCCAGGCCCCAGTGTGTGATGCTCCCCTCCCTGTGTCTATGTTCTCATTGTTCAACACCCACTTATGAATGAGAACATGTGGTGTTTGGTTTCTGTTCTTGTGTCAGTTTGCTGAGAATGATAGTTTCCAGTTTCATCCATGTCCCTGCAAAGGACATGAACTCATCTTTTTTATGGCTGCATAGTATTCCATGGTGTATATATGCCACATTTTCTTTATCCAGTCTATCATTGATGGGCATTTGGGTTGGTTCCAAGTCTTTGCTATTGTAAACAGTGCTGCAATAAACATACATGTCCATGTGTCTTTATAATAGAATGATTTATAATCCTTTGGGTATATACCCAGTAATGAGATTGCTGGGTCAAATGGTATTTCTATTTCTATATCCATGAGGAATTGCCACATTGTCTTCCACAATGGTTGAACTAATTTATACTCCCACCAATAGTGCAAAAGTGTTCCTATTTCTCCACATCTTCTCCAGCATCTATTGTCTCCAGATTTTTTAATGCTTACCATTCTAACTGGTGTGAGGAAGTATCTCAATATGGTTTTGATTTACATTTCTCTAATGACCAGTGAGGATGAGCTTTTCTTCATATGTTTGTTGACTGTCTAAATGTCTTCTTTTGAAAAGTGTCTGTTCATATCCTTTTCCCATTTTTTTGTTGTGGTTGTTTTTTTCTTGTAAATTTGTTCAGTTTTCCATCGATTCTGGATATTAGCCCTTTGTCAGATAGGTAGATTGCAAAAAATTTTTCCCATTCTCTTCCGTTGCTGGTTCACTCTATTGATAGTTTCTTTGGCTGTGCAGATGCTCTTAAGTTTAATTAGATTCCATTTGTCTATTTTGGCTTTTGCTGCCATTGCTTTTGGTGTTTTAGTCATGAAGTCCTTGCCCATGCCTGTGTCCTGGATTGTGCTGCCTAGGTCTTCTTCTAGAGTTTTTATGGAGTTAGTCCTCAGGTTTAAATCTTCAATCCATCTAGAGTTAATTTTTGTTTAATGTGTAAGGAAAGGATCCAGTTTCAGCTTTCTACATATGGCTAGCCAGTTTTCCCAACACTATATATTAAACAGGGAATCCTTTCCCCATTGCCTGCTTTTATCAGGTTTGTCAAATATCAGATGGTTATAGTTGTGCGGTGTTCATTCTGAGGCCTCTGTTCTGTTCCATTGGTCTATATCTCTGTATTGGTACCAGTACCATGCTGTTTTGATTATAGTAGCCTTGTAATATAGCTTGAAGTCAGGTAGTGTGATGCCTCAAGCTTTGTGTCTTGTTTTTCCTTTTATTTTCTTAGGATTGTCTTGGCTATGTGGGCTCTTTTTTGGTTCCATGTGAAGTTTAAGGTGTTTTTTTTCCAGTTCTGTGAAGAAAGTCATTGGTAGCTTGATGGGTATAGCAGTGAATCTATAAATTACTTTGGGCAGTATGGCCATTTTTATAATATTGATTCTTCCTAACCATGAGCATGAAATGTTTTTCCATCTGTTTGTGTCCTCTCTTATTTCCTTGAGCAGTGGTTTGTAGTTCTCCTTGAAGAGGTCCTTTACATCCCTTGTTAGTTATATTCCTAAGTATTTTATTTTCTTTGTAGTAATTGTGAATGGAAATTGATGCATGATTTGGCTGTTTGTCTATTATTCAATCTTTCATCCTTTCATTCCTACCACCAGCTCCTTAGAACTTCCACAGCTAAACTTCTGCAAGCTTGCCTACACCTGCTGTTACCATTCTCTCACTTCCCACAAATCTAATCCATTTCAATCTAACGATCTAAAGACATATAGGCATTTCTCTATACCTATCTGCCATCAACTTTTACAACGTATCCTCTTCCTGGGATGGCAAGATTTAGCAAAAATGCCAGTTAAATTTTAATTTCAGATAAGAAAATATTTTATCAGATTTCTAGATGTAATATGGGACACACATATTAAGGGTATTTGTTGTTTTCTGAAATTAAAATGTAACTAGCCATCTTGTATTTTATCCAGCAACCTTACTGCTACCGTGTAGTAGAATTTAGCTATCCTGGATTTCTTCAGGTTTCTTCTGTTTGAAATGTTTTTTATTGCCACAGGGCTTTTACTGTTGCTCATTATATTAATTTCCTTAGGCTGTTGTAACAAAGAACCACAAACTAGGTGGCTTAACATGATACAAATTTGTTGTCTCACAGAATTAAAGGCTAGAAATCCAAAGTCAAGGTGATGGCAGGGCTATACTCTGGGTCTTTGGGAAAGGATCTTTCCTTTTCTCTTCTAATCTCTGCAGCTCAGGTGTTCCTTGGCTTGCAATAGCTTAACTCCAGTCCCTGGCTCAGTCTTCATATGGCAATCTTCCCAATCTGTGTCTTCTGCTCTACATAGAAGGACACTAGTCATATTGAAATAAGAGCCCATCCTACTTCAGTACGACTTTATCTTAACCAATTACATCTGCAATGATCTTTCCAAATATGATCACATTCTGAGGTACTGGGGGTTAGGACTTGAACATATATTTTGGGAGGACACAAGCCCATCCACAATACTGGTTCTTTTGCTTGGAATGTGCTGTTTTCCCCTTTTTTCCTAGATACTCCTACTCATATCTACCCACTCTTTATGATTTCAACATAATTAGCTCCTTTCTCACTTTCTTAACCAAATCCTATCCCACACTTTTGCACTTATATAGAACCATATACTTCTCATTGTGCGTTTGGATTCCATGTGATGATTCTATAGGTACTTGCTTGATAATTTGATGAGTGTCTATGCTTCCCACTGGACTGTATACTCCATGAAGGGAGGAACCAGACCTTTTTGGTTCATTAATACATTCTTACTTCAGAGCAGAATGCCTTACCCTTAGTAGATGCTTAATAAAAACCTGTCTATAAGTGAAGAAATCAGTGGATGAATTTTTTTACAGTGTGAGTGGTTAGAGGAAAAAACATAATCTTTATATCCTCAAAGCATGGCACAGGCCTGGAAGAAAATTAGTGTTCAATAAGAAATGTCTTAGTAAGTAATTACTTGCTTCTATCCCATTCGTGTGTGTGTGTGTGTGTGTGTGTGTGTGTGTGTGTGTGTGTTTTCCTAAAAAGAATATTAGGAAGACAATTACCTAACAAGACAGAGATGTGTGTTTGTTTATTAAATATGTAAAACCCTAAATTCATTTTCCTCTGAATTTCTCAGATCTATATCTTGTCCCAGAAAGATCATGTTGGACTTGTGTTTGATTAGGAAAGGTAAAAGCTGAGTCAATTTCAAACATTTAGGGAAAAAAGTTACTCCCCAAAATTTAGTTAAAACATGTTTATTGAGATTTTTAACATATTTTTTAATTTTATAGGATAAATTCTACATATATGTCTTTGAAATGGCAAAGTATAAAAATGTCTCTAAATAGTTAGGTTTTTTAATTTACTCATATAAGCCATGAAATGACAAAAACCATGTCAGAATACCAAAGAGTACTTTTAGATGTTTTTAGGATTACATGGGTGCTTAAAATATAAGGAGTTCTAGGAACTATAATTTTTTGATATTGAACTTCAAAACAAAGTTTATTCATTGTTTCCATCCTCCTTTGTTAACTTCTTGGAAGAGGTAATGCATCTCTGTATCTGAGTCAGTGGAATCTTTTAGCCATATTTTTTAATGATGAACAAGAGGATTTTGCCAAAGTCTGTGTAGAGATAAAGGAACATTTATTGAAAACACAACTGCTTTGAGATTTTATTAGTTTGATTTGGGTTTAGCCTCCATAGGTCCTATGTTCATTAGGAATCTATCTTTGATTGCTTTTGGGGTGGCATAGAATTGAATTAAACCAAAATAATGTCTTCTAAAAATTTAACTGCTTTGGTAAATTTGTGTAAAAAGCTGAACTTGTTAACATTTAGGGGATATGGTTTGGCTGTGCCCCCACCCAAATCTCATCTCGAATTGTAGTTCCCATAATCCCCATGTGTCATGGGAGGGAACTCGTGGGAGGAGATTAGATTATCGGGGCAGTCTCCCTATGCTTTTCTCATGATAGTGAGTGAGTTCTCATGATTATAAGGGGCTTCTCCCTTTAGTCAGCACTCATTCTCTCTTCTGCCACCCTATGAAGAGGTGCCTTCTGCCATGATTATAAGTGTCCTGAGGCCTCCACAGCCATGCAAAACTGTAAGTCAATTAAATCTCTTTTCTCTATGAATTACTCAGTCTCAGGTACATCCTTATAGCAACATAAGAACAAACTAATATATGAGGTGAACAAAGGATATAATCAATTTTGGCAAACAGATTTTTAATATTTCTCATGTAGTCTAAATCTCATTATGCCCAGAGTTGCTGGTTTTAATTATGTTTAATAGACCCTTGACATAGTCATACTGTGTACCATAGCATGTTACTGTATGCTTTGTAATTTAATGGGGAAGTAAATTTTAAGTGGACTTTCTTAAGCAAGTATTTACTCTTTCATTGGAATTAGCCTGGTCATTTTTATTCCCATAGAAGTATTACATATTATATACAATTAGTCAAGGTTTATTTCAAATGGCTTTACTTGAAGAATATGCTAGGATTTGCTTTTGCTATGTGGCTCTCTAAATAATATCTATGTTTTAAAAGAAATCTCATTGTTTTGTACTTTCTTATAACTAATCTAGCTCATCTAATTTATACACATTTCAATAAATTCAAGTAGTATTATAAATATAGACAAACAAATTTCTTCAACTCTATTTTTTTTTTTTTTTGCTTTTAAACAAGGTGTTTTAATGTAAAGGCATTTAAAAGTGTTTATATACATCAAACGAAGAAGAAATGATTCAAGCTGTATCAATGTAAAGCAAGGGAAGAGACAAATTTGCAATGAGTTTTTTTGACTTCCAAATTAAAATGCTCTTTTAATCTTAAATGTTGTTCCACTTATTTCAATGTTTGAATAAAAACACAATATTATTGAGTTAGAGAATGAAAAAGGTTATGACTTTAGGTTAACCTTAAGGATGCAGGGATAGTTCTAAAGAGGTTTAGGAGTAGGTAAAGGCCAGGTGCAGTGACTCATGCCTGTAAGCCCAGTACTTTGGGAGGCCAAGGTGAGAGTATTTATTACTTGAGACCAGTAGTTTGAGACTAGTCTGAGCAACATGGTGAAACCCCATCTCTACTAAAAATACCAAAAAAAAAAAAAAAAAATAGCCAGGTATGGTAGTGAGTGCTTGTAGTCCCAGCACCTTAGGAGACTAAGTGGAGAGGATTGCTTGAGCCAGAAGGCAGAGGTTTTAGTGAGCTGAGATCATGCCACTGTACTCCAGTCCAAGACTCCATACCCTGTCTCAAAACAAAACAAAACAAACAAACAAGAAATAGGTCAACCTGAAAATGTGCTGTTCTAGATAATATGAAAAGCTGCAAGTAGAGATAAGGAGCAGAAGCAGTCATTCTTCAACCCTAACCTCTTGCATGGGTGGAGACAAATGGCAACAAGTGGCCAGGCGCAGTGGCTCATGACTATAATCCCAGCACTTTGGGAGGCCGAGGCAGATGGATCACCTGAGGTCAGGAGTTCGAGGCCAGCCTGGCCAACATGCCAAAACCCTGTCTCTACTCAAAATACAAAAATTAGCTGGCTGTGGTGGCGCTTGCCTGTAATCCCAACTACTTGGGAAGCTGAGGTGGGAGAATCACTTGAACCCAGGAGGCAGAGATTGCAGTGAGCAGAGATTGCCCCACTGCACTCTAGCCTGGACAACAGAGTAAGACTTTGTCTCAAAAAAAAAAAAAAAAAAATGACAACAAGCAACCCAATTATTATTCATTTACCAAAGTGTATGAATACATCAAAGTATATGAAACCCAGTGTCATCCAGGATACTAATCTCTTTCAATGTTTTATCAGCATCACAATACAATGGTTTTAAATTAAATTTAAAGGTAACAAGCATTCCTATTCATGAATACAATCACCAGGCCATGAATGAAGCTAGATATTCTTCAGATTGCTACAAAAGCCAAGATAAAAGCATAGATTAGGAACAGCTGCAGTGATCCAGACAGTACCACCATTTCTCAACTCTCTTCAGATAGACCTCTGGAGAAGGCTTAGTGATTCTTCTCTTAAGGCTATTTAGATAATGCAAAAACATGGGCCTCAACATGGAGCATCTGAAGGTGGACTATATCCAAACAACAGGCAGAGTCCTGTCTAACACAGGATTAACAAACTCAACACAGACATGGAGTTCTTCTGTAGAGTTGCAACAGACGAGTTGGCTAAGTGGTTGTTTGAGAGCATCTTCTGAAATAGAAGATTCACTCATTCTTCTCTGGGCTCAGGGGAGAAGAATTTGAACACATGTTTTACTAATAATCCTTCCATTTTGTTGAAAATATTGACCATTAAATGCTATGTATTAAAATTGTTATCAGAAAGTAAGATATAGATCAGGTCATCAAGTTTATGAGTCACAGGGTAAACAGAATAGGAAAGAAAGGATGAGAGACTGGGGAAGCACTATAGGAGGGGAAAGTGTGAGCTGTGCAGTCTAATGAATCTCTAACGGGAATCGACAATTTCCTAGCTGAATGGCCTAGAGCAAATTCCTTAACTACCAAGTTTCCTTTCTACAGTGGTCAATGGAGGCAAAACACCTACTGTAAAAAGTAGTTATGCAGAACAAATGAGATGAATTATGTTTATTGGCTGGCATGTAGAGCCAGGGTCTACCCATGTGAAAAGGAATGTTGTTGAGGAAGCAAGCAAATATGTAGCGTTTGGATTAAATATTTATATAAGTTTTCCTGAATGTAGAAATAGTTGTAAAATAAACCATTTCAGCAGACTCACCAGCAACTGCTTTTCAACTTTAAAAATTACTCTTTGTCATGCAATGTACTAAAACTGTTAGCCAGCCACGCCCAACTGGCAGCTGCGGGGATGAGGACTTGGTAATACAGGTTTTTGGTTCCATGTTTTCCTCTTTAACCAGGTGTTTTGTTATTATTAACAAGACATTCTCTATATTCTTTTTGTCTGTGCATTTATCAGTGTTGAACTGATACCAAATGGAAGGGAAGAATTTAGAGTATGGTTTCTCCCCATGCTCTGTCCTCTCCATGTCCACAGGCACCCAAATACACACACACACACACAACATACAAACACACTCCTCCCCCAGAGACACATATGCAATTATAGATACACACACCCTTTTGAGACTGTCTTGACCCACACCTAATCTCGCTTAAATTATTAGGAGCTACAAAGGTTTCTAAACAATTTCCAAAAGAATATATATACTTGGCTGGGGGAGGTGGCTCACACCTCTAATCCCAACACTTTGGGGGGCCGAGGTGGGCAGATCACGAGGTCAAGAGATTGAGACCATCCTGGCCAACATGGTGAAACCCTGTCTCTACTAAAAAATACAAAAATTAGCTGGGTGTGGTGGTGCACACCTGTAGTCCCAGCTACTTGGGAGGCTGAAGCAGGACAATTGCTTGAAACTGGGAGGCGGAGGTTGCAGTGAGCTGAGATCACGCCACTGCACTCCAGTCTGGTGCCTAACAACGGAGGGAGACTCTGTCTCAAAAACAAACAAAAACAAACAAATATATATACATACATATACACACACACACACACACACACACACACATACTTAACTAAGAATTTATAGACTACATTTTTAAAATTATTTATGATTTTTTTTCCAAAAACCAGCTATGCTTTTCTATTTACTTGACATTAGGTTATGCTGCTTAAACAAATAGAAGAGTATCACAGGTATCATATCAGTTACCAGATTTAAATCTGGTCATTTTTTAACTACTAAGACAGTTAACAAGAGAATGTTCTGTTCAAAATTGAAAACTTGGCAATGAATTTTAATAAAATAATAGATTTATATCTGTATTCTTTGGTTGGGCAGTACAGACTATTGTAAAGGAAAAAAGATACAATTCTGTATTTCATCTATGACCTAAGACAGAGAAAATATGTCAGGGAAACAAACAAGACAGAGTCCTCTCCTTATATAGGGAGTAGAAGCAATGGAATGAGGTGGAGATGATAGTAATTGAATGAACAAGGTACCGACAGAGTGACTCTCAGGCTAGTCATGCAGACCAGGCAGCAGCCCAATGATTAGCGAGCACCACCTTGAACCACAAAGCTTTCATATTTCCATAGTGAGAAAGAATCAATACATTGGAACAGAACTTGAAAAGACTAGTATAAAAGTGCAGAAGTACAAGAGTTTACTCAAATGCATGCATTATATTTGATCCAGGACTTTGCAAACCTCTGAGAAAAGTCTCACCCCTGCATTTGGCAACCATTCTAAGTGCAGAGAAAGAATAGATTGTTTAGCATACATTTTGTAGAAAATATTGTTCTACTGATACATATTCATTTAAGCGATGCACAGAAACACCTCCCATTAACTCAGTCTGTGTTCTCTCAATTCAGTAGTAATTTCAGTTCATGCAGTGACCGTATTCCACAACACTGTGCATCCTGGTCTGCCTCGTGCATTGCTCTACACACAGTTTGTTATTTAATACCCAAAGGGGACATTTAGTTCACTTTCCTTCAGTACTTTAACTGTGCTGAAGACTCCAGTATTACTGGCGAATACAGGAAAGACTTCAACTAGGAGTGATCATATACACCAAGTAGCAGCTATGATCCAAAATCAACATGTCGGGAGGATTAAATGAGATAATGTCTGTGAAAGTACTTGTAAATGGGAGCACACTAATAACTGTTAGGAAGACATGGTTGGTGAATTTAATAGATGCAAATGCAAATTTCTTGCATCCATGCTACAATACAGCCATTGTATGAGCAACAGATGAGAGAGACCTGTCTGGAGAGCATTTCAACAGAAACCAGGAGTCTGACTTGGCTGGTGAAAAGGTTTAGGTAATAGGTAATTATAGGTAGGTAGATCACATCTGGGCTATGGTGTTTATTTCGGGGAGACATGTTCTAAGAGTGTATGATGAAACTGAACCTCACTCCTAACTCTCATAGAAGAGAATGTCCAAGTTAAAGAGAAGTTAAAAGACTTATCATATGGGGCATGGTTGAAAGAGAGGGAATTAAATAGCTGTCCTCAAACATTTCAAGAAAACAACTAGGGTGAAGTACAAAACTACAAAACAAAATTGAGGTGGAAGTTACATAGTGGTAGAATGCAGCTCAATATAAGGAAAAACTTCTCATCATGAGAACTCTGAAAATATGTAATAGATTGGCCCTCTCTTCCCTCATTTATTTTTCCTTCCTTCCTTCCTCCCTTGTTCCCTTCCTTCCTCTCTTCCTTCCTTCCTTCCTTTCTTTCCTTCTTTCCTTTCATTCCTTTCTTCCTTCCCTTCCTTATTTCATTTCTTCCTTCCCTTCCTTTCCTTCCTTTCCTTCCTTCCTTCCTCTGTCTCTCCCTCGCCCTCCTTCCCTCCTTCCTTTCTCCCTTCCTTTCTTACTTAATTATTATAACACTGACCTTTTCTGAGCAGCCTCTGAGTGTCTACCACACGGTGAAAGGTACTTCCTTAGCATGGCTGCCACATTCTGTAGTGTGTGTTCCTACCCACTGGCTATGGCTGACTGGAACAGGAATGGCCCTAGTCAATGAGCTGGCTAAGTCTGAAATACCTGCCTAAAACGGGCCCTCTATTTAGGATAATGGTTAATGAAGCCAATCAGATTCTCTCTCTTTCTTTTTTTCTTTCTTTTTTGGGGGGGCAGGGGATGAAGACTCTCTCTGTCACTCAGGCTGGAGTGCAGTGGCACAATCTCAGCTCACTGCAACCTTCACCTCCTGGGTTCAAGCAATTCTCCTGCCTCGGCCTCCTGAATAGCTGGGATTACAGGCACCCACCACCACATCAAGTGAATTTTTGTATTTTTAGTAGAAACAGGGTTTTATCATGTTGGCCACGCTGGTCTTGAACTCCTGACCTCAAGTGATCCTCCCGTCTCAGCCTCTCAAAGTGCTGGGATTACAGGCATGAGCTACCATGACTGGCCAATCCTCTCTCATTCAAAGTTGGATTTTTATAGGTGTATAAAAAGAATCTTCTAGTTGATAGCAACAGGAAAGTAAAAGCAGAGAGAGCAAAAGCAAGATGAAAGAAAGATAAGGAGCAAGAGATAACCTGCAGCAACAGGGAACCAGGCAGAGGTGAAGAGTCAGGATCAATGAAAGCAGGATTTAGGAAAAGGTGTTTCAATCTTGTATGTAGATGAAAAGTTAGTACTTATAAGGCTGTGCCCTGACTAATATTCAAGAGTCTGATGTGGAGGCCTGTATCATCCATGGTTCAGCTGATAAAACCTTTCTTTCGGCCGGGCGCGGTGGCTCACGCCTGAAATCCGAGCACTTTGGGAGGCCGAGGGGGGTGGATCCCGAGGTCAAGAGATCGAGACCATCCTGGTCAACATGGTGAAACCCCATCCCTACTAAAAATACAAAAAAAATTAGCTGGGCACGGTGGCACGTGCCTGTAATCCCAGCTATTCAGGAGGTTGAGGCAGGAGAATTGCCTGAACCCTCAGGAGGTGGAGGTTGTGGTGAGCCGAGATCGCGCCATTGCACTCCAGCCTGGGTAACAAGAGCGAAACTCCGTCTCCAAAAAAAAAAAAAAAGACTTTTCTTTCTCTCTAGTTTCCTGTGTGTTATAATACTTAGTTGCCATTATAGAGATAACAGGAGCATGTTTCACTTCACAGTAAACTTTCAACCTGAAGGAGCCTAGCACTATTACAGTATAATAAAGATAAAGAGAGAAACGAGTGGTATCACCAATGATTCTGGCTTAGAAATAAAGACTGTTACAATTGAGTGATATTATAAACCCTAAGGCAACCACTAAAATATAAAAATAATGCTAGTATTAAAATACTAAAAATGCCACTAAAATACCATGAATACTATTAAAATACTAAAATCAGTTATTGCAAATAAGCTACGACATTTTAAAGAATGGAATCATAAAGAAAATCAGTTAAACTGAAAGAAGCCATTAAAAATAGAAAAAAGGGAAAAATCAGACAAACAGGACACATATAACAAAATGATATACTTAATACTAATTATAGCAACACTCAAATTTAATGTAAATACCCCAAATAAAACTCAGTATTAGATGAAAAAGCAAGATCGACTAAATTCTGCTACAGAAAACCAACTTTAAATGTAAAAACAAAAAAAAAGTTAATTATAAAAGAATGGAAAAATGTATACCATACTACCACCAGTTTTTTAAAACATTCTGGAGTGTCAGAATTAGGCAAATAAGATATAAAAGCAAAGATTATTACTAGAAATAATGGTTAATTCAAAATAATAAAGAGGTCAATTCATCAAGAGGATATAAGAATTCTAATCATTGGCTAGGCGCAGTGCCTCACACCTGTAATCCCAGCACTTTGGGAGGCCAAGACAGGTGGATCACCTGAGGTCAGGAGTTCAAGACCAGCCTGACCAATATTGTGAAACCCCACCTTTATTAAAATATAAAAATTCGCTGGGCATGGTGGTGTGTGCCTTTAGTCCCAGCTACTCAGGAAGCTGAGACAGAAGAATTTCTTGAATCCAGGAGGCAGAGGTTGTGGTGAGCCGAGATCGTGCCACTGCACTCCAGCCTGGGCAACAGAACAAGACTCCATCTCAAAAAAAAAAAAAAAAGAATTTTAATCATTTATGTACCTGATAACGGAGCTTCAAAATACATAAAGCAAAAGTTGATAGAAATGCAAAGAGAAATATATAAATCCGCAATTATTGTCTGAGATTTTCATGCAGCTTTTTCAGTACTTGTTAGAACAAGTTGACAAAAAGGATATAGAAAACTTGAACAACACTAACAACCAATTTGACCTATTTAATATTTATAGAATATTATACTCCAAAATGACAGAATACATATCCTTTTCAAGTGCATATGGAGCATTTATTAAGATAGACATATTCTGGCTCATAAAATGTCTCCATGAATATATAAGTTTTCTATCATACTTTGAGACCATCAAGGTTTGCTCTCTGACTTCAGTGGAATTAAATTAGAAATCAATAACAAAAATATTTTTATAAAATCTCCAAATATGTGGAAATATAATAACACAGTAATAACTCATCCATCAAAGAAGAAATCACAGTGCAAAATATAAAAACTTTGAACTCAATAAAATTTTAAGCAAAATGTTTAAAATTTTCTAAGATGCTGCTAGAGCAGTCGTTAACAAGAAAATGTACAGCACTAAACACTTATACTAGAAAAGAGAAAAGTCTCAATGAAATGACCTCAAATCAGTGACCTTAAGATACCAGAATAAAAGTGAATGCAATCCAATGTAAGTATAAAAAGAAAACAAGTCAAAAGCTGGATTTTTGAAAAACTAATAAAACTTACAAACCTCTAGTCAGAATGACCAGAAGTAAAGAGAAAATACAAATTTATAACATCAGAAATGAAAAAGGAAACATCACAATGGATTCTACAGATACTACAAAGATAATAGGAAATGTTATAAACAACTTTATGCCGTTAAGTTTTAAAACTTAGATGAAATAGGAATATATTTTAAGATTAACTTTCTCAACCTGATAAAGGGCATGCATATGAGAAAACCACACCTAACAGCACATGTTAGAGAGTAAGTCTGAATCCTTTTCCCCTAAGATAAAAGACAAAACAAAATATCTGTACTTAATAGAAATAGAAATTCAACATTCTATTCAACTGATATATTCTAGCTCAAGCACAAGAAATGAAAAGTACACAGATTGAAAGGAAAACTGCTACTTACATATAACACGATTGTCTTTGTAGAGAATCCAAGGAAATCTACAAAAAAGCTACTAGAACTAATAAGTGAATTTTCAGGAAAGTTAAGGAATAGAAAAGCAACCTAAAAATCCATTTTATTTCTAAAGAAAACTGAACAATAAGACATTTAAATTAAAAAACAAAACCACTTACAATAACATAAAATATGTAAAATATTTAGGAATATAAATTGGCCAAAAGATGTACAAGACCTCTACACTGAAAATTGTAAAACATGACTGACGGAAATTTTAAAATGCATAAATAGATATATTTTATTCATAACTTAAAGAACTCAATATTGTTCAAAGGTCATCTCTTCAAATCTCCAAAATGTCAATAAAATTCTAGCAGCCATCTCTGTAGACATTGATAAGCTTATTCTATATTCACGTGGAAGTACAAAGGATCTAGAAAATCCCAAAAGAGTTAGAAAAAGAGCAAAGTCAGAAGACCAAAATTTCCTGATTTCAAAACTTATAAAGCTGCAATAAAGAGATCAATGGAAGAGAACAGAGTACAGAAATAGATTGCTCATATACATGGGAAAAAGACTTTTGACCAAGATGCAATAGCAAATCAGTGGAAAATGAACAGCATTTTCAATAAATGACATTTAAACAACTGGCATCCATATGCAAAATAATAAACCTTAATGAATGCTTTTCACCATATATACAATTAATTCAAAATGGATCATAGGCCTAATTTTAAAACCTAAAACTAGGTAACTTCTAGTAGAAAACCTTTGGGAACTTAAGTTAATCAAAGATTTGTTAGATGTGACACCAATAATGAAATTCATAAAAAGAAAAAAATGATAATTTCTATTTCATCATAATTAAAAAATACTATTTGAAACATTATGAAAAGAGAATGAAAACACAAGCTATAGACTGGGAGATAATATTTGAAGGTCACATATCTAATAAAGAATTTTGCATCTACAAGAGTCTCTATGGTATCTGGTTAAGTGTATGGATTTTGAAGTCAGACTGCCTGGGTGGTATCATTATTAACTACTGTATAACCCTTTACATGGGTTATTATTATATATTGTTTATTATTACTATATTATATATTGCTACAGGTAGGCTTATATATTACTATAGGTTAGGGTAACACTAACCCTATATATACTGTATATTATTATTACTATATATTATTATTAACTACTGTATAAAGCTTTACAATTTCCTTTACTTTTAAATGTTTTCATTTTTAAAAATTTAGAATCTACATCCAAGTAGTACCGTGATGACTAAATGCATAAATTAATGTAGGGCCTGTAGACTACTATTCAACATGGAGAGAGTGCTTAATAAGTTTGAGAGAGAGAGTGAATAACAGCGAGTGTAAACGTATTATTGCTTATCTCTCTAATACTGGAATTATTAGAATTATAACCATTTCTGGTGGTTGTTGGATTTTAAACATCAGTCTAAGAATGCGTCTCAAAACATAAATGAGAAAGCCTATTATGTTGACGCATATGACACAGAAGTGAAATCTACCACCAAGAAGCACCACTGTATCTCACAAGAGTAAGACAAGAGAAAAAATAAGGTCAAGAATCAGATTTTCTGCTTTGACCACTGTTTTTCTAGCTGGCCAAGAAATCACATAATACCTCCTTAGGAAAAGGGTAACCAAACATCTGTCTCCGAACAATGTTGAACCTAGGATGTTAAAGCAGATCTTGGTCACAGATGACAAATGTGTCAAGAAAAGAATCCTGAACAGGAAAGCAAAATGTGATTGTATGAATTTCTGCTTTGGCTAAGATTTGATTACAAAAACATTGTTGTCTGTGCCAAAAAAAAAAAAAACAGAGAAAATGTATGCCAAATAAAAGGCTAAATTGATCTACTTCTTGAATACATAATTGGCTTTCCTATGGAAAAAAAGATATTATGGATATTTAAATGGCCTTTATGGTTCTTAATTTTATAAATGATGCACAGATTCACAATATGTCAGACTTTAATACCAAAGTTGCAGACGAATAAAGTCTCACAACATGTTACACACCATGCACTGAGTCCACTTACACTTCCCCCTGCCAGGAAACTTTCAACTGAACAGCAACATCACAAATCTTGGTCATAAGAAGTATCAATGAGGTGTGTCTTTCCCATTGTTTCTGTAGTTAGTGGGTTTATAAAGCACTAACGCATCCGTTTTGAAGGACAAAGCTAGAAGTTAGATATAAAATAAGGAAGAAAAGAAGTTGAAAATGAAGCAACAGAAGTCTGTGTCACTTCTCAAGTCATCTTAGAAAAAGCATTAGGTCACTTGGGAAAAGGTACATCTCCTACTCAGTTTGATGTGACTGCTGAATTTTGACATGAAGCACACTGTGATTCAAAAGTGAAGATTGCTTCATATGTTTTTGCATTGGAAGGCATTTCTCACCTTTTTGTTTTTTTCCCCCAAACTGTTCTTCACAAATCTCTCTTGTTTCTTACAGGCTAGATATGATACAGCCCTTCAAGGAAGAAACAGGAGCATTTTCAAAGACAGAAAATTTGTGAATCTCTTGTCTTTCTTGGAAAATGGGTACTGAAAATTCCAAACAAATACAAAGTAGTTCTAGATCTCTTTGGTGCCATTCCAAGCTATGCTGTTGAAAGCATTGACAAGTTTAGAGACAGGGATGGTTAGTGTTCTAGTTTAGACAGGCAAAGGAAGTACTCGCCTATGACATATAAAATATCTAGACACGGAAGAATGATCTCAGTCACAGTAGCGGCCTGGTTTTGCTAGGATGTTTTTTTCATCAGTCTGTCCTTCAGATAACACAAAATTCCAAACCAAGACCAGCCATGTGAATGGCAAACCAACCACATTTTCTTATCTTGGACCTGGTAAGCTTTGTACAGCTGTACTCATTTAAAACTACACCCTAATAAATATTTCTCACTTACTTATTACATCAGCAGATATCTGTTAAGTTCCTACTAAATGCCAAGCACCAATATACAACAATTACTAAGACAATTCTCTCAAGGAGCAGTAGTTCTTAAAAGATGGGGCTTTTTTTCATGTATGGGGTTTCTTTTATTCCTGAAGGCATTAAGAAAAAATAAAAAAGAAATTTGTTGTGATGGAAATTAGTGCACCAGCTTTATATCTTAGATCTCTGAGAGAATGTTAGTGGGTCTTCAATATGGAGAGGTAAGTAAGACTGGTTCAACTCTGTTTATTTTGTATTCGAGGTACAGAATACTGAAGAAGGGGAGGGGCTGTGCCAGGCATCTTTCAAAATGTGCATGTCAACAGGTTCCTGCAGAGCCTTCCCACTTCCTTTGCATAAAATGCACAGAAGCCCTGTCCAGCTTCAAGCTGACCTGCCTCTCCTTATTCGGATGTGAAGACTGAAGTCAGCCTAGTAGTATCTCTGGTATTTGTAATTGGCAGAGATGGGGAGGGAAACCACCACCAAGATTTCACAGTTGGATGACTATTGCTGATGAAATGATTCATTTGCCTTAGAATGAATTGCTAACCATGAGGTCAACTTCAGAACAGTCAACAGCACTCAGCAAGAACACCGATCAGTAGGAGGTGTATTCTTCGAAGATGAGAGTGAATCTTTCCAGTCATACATAGTAAAAAAACAAGTGCAGCTAGAGTATATATATATACTGAAATTTTACCATAAATTTATGAAAGAGCCACCTCAACCTAGGCTCATATTGACTTTAGGAGCTTGAATAAACATATGTGTTTTTATTTCCTAGGATATAAATAGATTTGTAGAAAAATAGTAAGCAGAAGCTATAGAAACAAATTTAATGAGCTTATATAGGAACCTGAATTTTCTTTTATAATGCCTTAAAATGCTATTTCATGTCATCCTAGGGGTTGAAATGTCTATTAGCCAACTTGTATAGCTTTTATCAGTGCCACTGTTAAGTTGTGTCCTTCAGGTAGTTTAACCTTCTCACTCTTTTTTTTTTTTTTTTTTTTTTTTTGAGAGGAAGTCTCGCTTTGTTGCCAGGCTGGAGTGCAGTGATCTCAGCTCACTGCAACCTTCACCTCACTGGTTCAAGCAATTCTCCTGCCTTAGCCTCCTGATTAGCTGGGACTACAGGCATGTGCCATCATGCAGCTAATTTTTGTATTTTTCAGTAGGACAGGGTTTCACGGTATTGGCCAGGATGGGCTTGATCTCCTGACCTCGTGATCCACCCGCCTGGGACTCCCAGAGTGCTGGGATTACAGGCATGGGCCATCACACCCAGCCCTTCTCACTCTTTTGAATCATCAAAATAAATGTTCAATCCTCTTTAGTTAATTATATTTTATTGACCTCTGGATAACTCTAACACTTGAAAAATCAAGAAAGAATTTAACAAAAAACTAGACCATGAGGACTCAAGACTCTTCTCATTCATTTTTGAGATGCTTCTTTAATTGATAAATTACATCTTTTTGAATGACCAAGACACATACAGTTTGATCAGATTTTCAAAACAACATAATAGGGAGAGTAATATGTTTCCTGAGTTTCCAGAATTTGAATGGTAGGCTAGGGAATGCTAGAAACAGCAAACTTCAAAATCATGGCTTCAGTTATCTGAAGTTTGCCTTCCCTAACCTCAGCTTGCTGGTGCAGGCTCTTCTTAGCTACTAAGCAGCATTACCAAGTAAGAACACCAAAAATGGTTGATGGATCTGCTCCACCCACTAGAATATAAATTTCACGTGGACAAAATTTTGGGCGTTTTGTTGGCAGCGTCTATCTAGTATTTGAAACAATGCATATCACATAGGGAGTACATAATATTTAGGAATGCACTGAATAAATTCACAGGAAGATTTCATCTGCAAAGGGATATTGTAGTTCAAACTGTGAAATAAATAACCAGAAGCTTAACTTTTGTCTAATTACTGCCTCTTCAGCATTTGAGGGACTCACAGATCCTAGCTATTTGAAACAGGCTTTATCTGATAATTTAAATATTTGGTTTTAGTCAGGTAGAGGCAAATTTTTATAGAGAAGTTTGGTATGGATATCAGTGAAGCCTAAACTATAAACACTCCCTGGGAATCTTAGATTGACTCTGGCAGATCACCAAAGGGTATAACAATTCTAGTCTAGAAGTAGAGTCAGCAAGAACCAAAACTGGGTCAACAGTCACCGAAGATGAAGCTAGACAACATCTTTGCTGAAGCCCTAGGCCATATGAGAGAGGACCTGTTTGCCTCCCTACTGACTGTACAAAAGAAGAATAGACACCAGCCATTAAAGTTTCGGAAGAGAGGCTGGGTATTAAAATAATTACCTGGTAGGAGATGAGATAAAAGAACTCTGATTATAAATTGGGTCATTATTTCCCATGGCGATTGAAGAGGAGAAATGGTTATGCATGAGTTTTAAGGATTCTTTTAAAAATAAATTGTTTGAGAAACAGGGTATTCCATCAAAGTAGATAATTTTAGAGATTAAAATAAATATTTGGGGAAAAACGTGAAACCTCTAAGTTCTAAAATGTAGCTGTGTCTTTTCTTTCCAATTTATGACTATTACTAAGAGGAATCACTTAAATCAAAATTAGCCTAAAGGCAAGGTCTCTAGCTGTTGAATAATTAGTTTCAGAAGTTCCAATGATAAATCCCTACACATTATCTAAGCTGCCAACTCATTTACTCCCTGTATGAAATCTTTCCTTTTCTTTGGACCAAGTAGGACCTTAAGTCAGATATATTCATTCGTACTTTTTTGTCCCAGTTCACTAACCAATTCTCAATCTTCCTAAAACTCTGAGGCAGAAAGCTTAAAAAAGGGGGAACAGATGAGAACTATGAGACTCTGCTGTATGTGTCTGTGGTGATTCTACCAATCAGGGAAAACCTTGTCAATTGTAACACACACACACACACACACACAAAAACCCAAATCAAAACACAAATCTTAGCTCTTCCACCCCTCCCAGCCCCCATGGTGGCCTTTGCAGACAGTGTCTAATTAAGGTATCTACTTATAGTTACTTGTCAGTTACCAACCTTTAGTTGGTAACCCTTAGCAACATTTCTGTTCTAGATTTAGCTAGAAATAAATCTTTAAGCACACAGATTAAAGAGCTAAATGCCATACAAAGCAGCAAGTGAAATAAGAAGTCACTTCATCAAACTTAATTATTTTTACTGTGCTTTTGAATAAAATAGGATTTCCAGATACAGTTAAAAAACTTAGAGCAAATAGCCATGCATGTGATCTACTGTCCTTCTTAAACAAAAATAGCTAGTCTTACACTACAGTAAAAAAATTACTCATTTTTATATTATATTCCCCCAAAATGTTACATTCAAATGATACCTCTTTTAAAGATTTAATAGCAATTTTTCTCCAAACTTAACTTATAGTATTTCAAAGTATCATTGTTAATCTTTGACCTTCTGTCATGGAATGAGAAAAGTAACAAATAATATATGACAATATCTTATAAGTAATATATATAATTTAATAGTGAATAATATACTCCTGTCCTAAGAGACGTTTTCTTCATATCTTCTGAGCAATGGAACACAGTGTGTAATAGTTTCAGATCTTTCTTTTCTACAAAGCAGTTTCCAAACTAGTGTTTCTAGTATATATGTTTGGCAGAAATAGAATCACTCACAAAATGATTTTTCAAGATTCTATTCTCTAGCCAGTATCTTGTCCTTTCCATCCATGAAAATGACAACTGCCTTATTGTCTCAGGGTTCCTCTGGTTTTTACCAATAGATTTATCAAATAAATTTGATGGTAAGCATGTAGAAAATAAACCTTGGATCATATTGTGAAAATAAAGCCACATACAGTTAAAAAAAAAAGTCTTTACATGATCCTGTAGCCAGGAAGCAAGACATTGATTAGATTTTTAGTTGTGAGCAAAAACATCTAAGGATGAGAATTTTTTCCAAGTCATTCCTGAAGAGACCTATAACAAATAAGACGTCCTAGACTGATACAACAGTGTTTTTTGCTAAATCTTTTCTGGTTTTAAGAAAGTTATGTGAATGTGAAAATTGATTCTGCTACTTTATATTCCAGGAAATTATGTAAGATGATTTGTAAGGCAGTGTCCACAGATGTAGTCACATTCAAATGACTTTCTCCAAGTCAATCACTCTTCCCTCCTCAACACCCACCAATTTATTTCTCCTGATAGATGTTTCCTCCCCTCCTTCTCTCATTTATTTTTTCTTTCAATTCAATTCAGTCAAGTTCATAATTATTTATTTAGTCCTTGTTATATGTAAGACACTATAAGGATTTGAAATATTAATAAAGCATGGTAACTCCACCGGAATTAGAGACACTTTCTAAGGGGAATTCAGTGAACATGGTATGGATAGGAATAAAAATGAGGCTTGTAAGAGACTCTGAGAAAGAAGTTGAGAAGGAGGAACCTAGATGATGAGCTTCTTAGGGACAGGGCCTGTGCCTTCATATTCATTTACCAGGGCTGGGGCAAGACTACAAATTAAAGTCCATATGTAGTATGTCTAAATACATAAAAGTTAATCAAGCAGACTCTCTAATGGTGATTTAATATATGGTCTGCCCTCTTAATCTTGACAAACTTATCTTTAAATGGCAGCATTAAAATATATAAAAAAGTATATTATTGAATAATAAATAACATACGCCTGTCTTGAGACATTTTCTTCAAATCTTCTTATGTTTGATATGACTAAAGGCCAGCCGAATTTTAAAAATAACTAAATTTATTTATTGATTAACATATTTGAGAACTCTGTTCATAGATCAGCAATGTTTAGATAAATAACAAAGTAAAATAAATGCATAAGTTACAAACTAGTAATGTCCATTTTCAATTGGTTTATTGTTTCTGCCTTTATTTCAATAGGATGACTATGCTGCATGATCAAGTTGTATACGACTTGTATCCTATTAGCATCAATGATCTAAAGGAATAAAAGTATAAGCACATAAATAGTTTGCAAAATTTAAATGTATTTTTGTCAAACTTGCATAAGAAAGTAAATCTCAATATAAATAAGTAAAGGTTATTTTTCAAGTTTTCAAAACGATTACTTTTCTTTTAAAATACTCAACATTTTCAAAATTATAAGCAAAATACAAGATGTAATTTAATGTAATCAAAATTTATAATTATTTTTGTAACTCTAAAGATTGTCATTTAATATTGAAAAACATGTCAGTTATTCTTATGAAATACTTTTGTAAAAAAATTAAATTTTAGTGATCAACATCCATTTAGTTGCTAATATTAAAAAATTGGCTTCACTATGTTACAGCTAGAACTATGTTTATGAGTTCTATGAATTGTTTAATATTGTAAAATGTTCTTGTTCTCCTTGTGCAACAGTGACACATAATATGCTAAGTTTTTTGTTTTTTTTGTTTTTTTGTTTTTTTTTGAGACGGAGTTTCGCTCTTGCTACCCAGGCTGGAGTGCAATGGTGCGATCTCGGCTCACTGCAACCTCTGCCTCCTGGGTTCAGGCAATTCTCCTGCCTTAGCCTCCTGAGTAGCTGGGATTACAGGCACGCGCCACCATGCCCAACTAATTTTTTGTATTTTTAGTAGAGACGGGCTTTCACCATGTTGACCAGGATGGTCTCGATCTCTTGACCTCGTGATCCACCCGCCTCGGCCTCCCAAAGTGCTGGAATTATAGGCATGAGCCACCGCACCCAGCCATAATGTGCTAATTTAAAAGTACTTCCTGAGCCATGAACTGTAAATAAGAAGCAACATAAAATAAATGCTTCGCACTACTGGTAGTTGGCTACAGTCGAATTTATTGCATTTATGCTATCTGAGAGAAAGAATACGACAAGATAAAATAATTCGTATATTCTTTCTTAAGAGCTTCCACTGCTGAAATCCATCTGATACTCCAAAAGGTGTCCAAATGCAACACTGACAGTGACACATTCCTCCAATATTCATGGCATTTGGGGATTTGGGGCAGCCACTTTTTCTTTCAAGGTAATAGGGCAAGAGATATGGAGAAGCATTTCCGTGGGCCATAAGAACATCTGTAGAGGTACTGAGCGCTGGATCCTAAGTAAAAGAGATGCCTGTGAGTTTTTTTAATACATTTTAATGTAGATTTATGACACGTAGAATTCGCAAAACCTTAAGGACTCAGGGCAGAGACACCGTTAATCCAAGTCCAAGGCCATTACTATACAGCACCTAAAACACTACCTTATGTAAGTGAGGTTTGATAAATGCCTTAGCTATTATAAATGTTATTGATTAATTATAAATATATGGAGTGAGAAGACTATAAAAGAGCTAAGCTTTGAAGACTGCTAAAAGGAGTTTCATAATCCTAGAAAAAGAGATTTGTAAAACAAAAAAAAAGAGGATGAATTTATCTCTGAGCAGTATAAGTTTGATGTATTGGTAAAATTTTTATGAGGAATTGTCTGTTAAGCAACTGAAAATCTTGGGCTTGATCAAAGTAAAATAATCAGCAAAGGCTGAAATATCATGACTCATACCTTAGGGTTTGGTTGTTTTTAGGAAAAGTTAAAAATAATGCAAAGTATTCCAAAATATGATGCATAAGGTTCTTGAAGATGGTGGTGGAAGGTAGGTTTCTTCTTTCATTCCTAAGAATAAAAATCAAAACTCAGAATGCAAACTTCATTTTTGGTAAAAACAGAAGTGCCAAACTACAGAATAGATCTAGAGGGCTGTTCACATCATGATAAGCAAGGGCAGTGCAGAAGGAATCAGATGGAGGGACTCACAGCAGTAGGTCTAGGGGGAAAAATGGTAAAGACATTTTCATGAAAGAGGGGCACAAAACCTGAGTCTCAGGTGCATCATTCGTTTTTAACAGCTGGACAATGGTACACACGGTGTACCAGGGCAGGCAGCTGGTGAGGGGAACACAAGCTGGGTTCTACCTGCACTCGCACCCTTGTGAAATCGTGGCACTCTTGTCCTGTGAAACAACTGCCCACTTGCATATGGTGTCCTTTCCCATAACCTTTCTCCAAAACTGAAACAAGTGTTGACCATTCAACCACAGAGACCTTCAATATCCAGATTCCCTCTACCCTCTTCTTTGTTAACTCCTTAAGTCTAAAACTTGTCTGCTAGTGAGATCTGAGCCTTCTGCCTTTCTTTTCTCTAGTGTTATTCCCATATTTAAATTATAATTATAATTATTATGAAGGTATAGAAATGCCTGCCTCAGAACACAAGTTTGAGGATTAAACAAGATAATTCATAGACAACATTGAGGTTTTGTCTAGGGTCTAGTGCATGCACAGTAATGCTTAGTTCTTCCTCCCACATGGATGTGGTGGTGTGCATGTTAAAAAGAAACTGTCCCTACAAATGTATCAGTTGCCACCCACACATTGGTGACATGCAACAGAGGCTTAGAAAAAGTACATGAAAAATAGGATCTGAGCATAAGTAGGAAGCTTGTGTGTGTACATCTATCTGAATTTGGGGGAATAGTTTCTTAACAGAATTTAACCATGTCACTCACTTCAGTAACTCCTTTTGACTTTCCCGGTTCTGTCCATAAGTCCAAAAAGTTGCCATCAAACTGTTTATTATTTTTTCCTGACTTCTCTGCCTTGTTCAAATTAATCCCACTTAATGAACGAAAATACTCAGGCTCAAATTTTTTTTATTGCATTTTAGTTTTGGGGTACATGGGAAGAACATGCAAGATTGTTGCATAGGTACACACGTGGCAGTGTGATTTGCTGCCTTCCTCCCCGTCACCTATATCTGGCATTTCTCCCCAGGCTATCTCTCCCCAACTCCTCACCCCCCGCAGTCCCTCCCATATTTCCCCCCAACAGACCCCAGTGTGTAGTGCTCCCCTCCCTGTGTCCCTGTGTTCTCACTGTTCAACACCCACCTATGAGTGAGAACATGGGGTGTTTGATTTTCTGTTCTTGTGTCAGTTTGCTGAGAATGATAGTTTCCAGGTTCATCCATGTCCCTACAAAGGACACAAACTCATCATTTTTGATGGCTGCATAATATTCCATGGTGTATATGTGCCCACATTTTCCCAGTCCAGTCTATCATTGATGGGCATGTGGGTTGGTGCCAGGTCTTTGCTATTTTAAACTGTGCTGCAATGAACATTCGTGTGCATGTGTCCTTATAGTAGAACAATTTATAGTCCTTTGGATATATACCCAGTAATGGGATTGCTGGGTCAAATGGAATTTCTATTTCTAGGTCCTTGAGGAATCGCCACACTGTCTTCCACAATGGTTGAACTAATTTACACTCCCACCAACAGTGCAAAAGTGTTCCTATTTCTCCACATCCTCTCCAGCATCTGTTGTCTCCAGATTTTTTAATGATCACCATTCTAACTGGCGTGAGATGGTATCTCAATGTAGTTTTGATTTGCATTTCTCTAATGAACAGTGATGATGAGCATTTTTTCATATGTTTGTTGGCCTCATGTATGTCTTCTTTTGTAAAGTGTCTGTTCGGGAGGCATCACACTACCAGACTTCAAACTATACTACAAGGCTACAGTAATCAAAACAGCATGGTACTGGTACCACCAAAACAGACCAACAGAACAGAACAGAGGCCTCGGAGGCAACACAGCACATGTACAACCATCTGATCTTTGACAATCCTGACAAAAACAAACAATGGGGAAAGGATTCCCTGTTTAATAAACAGTGTTGGGAAAACTGGCTAGCCATGTGCAGAAAGCAGAAACTGGACCCCTTCCTGACACCCACTAAAATTAACTCCAAATGGATTAAAGACTTAAACATCAGACCTAACACCATAAAAACCCTAGAAGAAAATCTAGGCAAAACCATTCAGGACATAGGAGTAGGCAAGAACTTCATGACCAAAACACCAAAAGCATTGGCAACAAGAGCCAAAATAGACAAATGAGACCTAATCAAACTCCACAGCTGCTGCACAGCAAAAGAAACAGTCATTAGAGTGAATCAGCAACCAACAGAATGGGAAAAAATTTTTGCAGTTTACCCATCTGACAAAGGGCTGATATCCAGAATTTACAAAGAACTAAAACAGACTTACAAGAAAAAAACAAACAAGCCCATTCAAAAGTGGGCTCAAATGTTTTAAGTGATTTACCCAAAATTGCACAACTGGAAGCACAGTCCGGTTCCTTTCTAGACTCTAAGTGTAGTTTTCTTTTGACCAAACTCTAGTTAACTAAATATAACATGCCAATAATAATATATTTGTCATTTGTCTGTCACAATTCATGCTACTGACCCAACATAAATTATGGACTAGGAAGAAGGTTTGCGTATGGCTCACCAAATTTGCCTCATTAGAATTTATTTAAGAATGAGCCTTTATTCTCACAGACCTCCTGAACTGAGAGTATAAGAGGCCATGAAACTCAAGCTCCCCGATTCACACGAGTGGTAGTGATTCATTCCTATTGTGTAATCCACTCCCTCCCTGGAACTTCTTATGACAGTGCCAAACCAGAGAGAGAACTGGTCAAGCTACAGTTAATATGAGAAATAGGAGAAAAACTAAGTTTCTTAAGGGACTGATCCTTGAGCCCTTCACTTATTTGCAAGGAGGAAAAGATATATTTTCTACATATTTCATTAATTACCCAGTGCACTAAATAAAGCCCCATCATAGCACACCCACTATTTGGTAATACATTATATATACACACACACACACAAACACACGCGCACGCACACACACAATCTTGGTCTCTTTTGACTCAAAGGAGGGAAGTAAGAAGGTGGTCTGATCTATTTTAGGACCCAAATTAAGGATGACCAATTTAAAATTAATCAACACAGTATTTATAAATAAAACAAGACTCAGTTGAGGTGGTAATACTTCCTCCCTGTCTCCCACTCTGTGAAGTGTTGCAAGCTTACCTTCAGGCCTAAAAATAGGGCAGCCTTGCTGAGTCATTAATAAATGTTACCCCTATATGTCATAAGAACATAAAATCCTTGACAACAATACTTAAAAGCTTATCTTCCTGAGCCCACACTCCTGTCATGGAACCAGACCCAAATTCTATTATGGTTCCAGAAAACTATTCCTGGCAAATCAGATCATTGCCAGTAACCTAGAGGCATCCACTTACTTCGGCAGAGGGCAATTTCCTCCTTACAGAAGTATAAATGAGGTTATCTCCCTTAGCCCCAATTAGTCACCAAATTTCCCTTATTAGTGATGTATTTTGAGAAGAATCTTTTTATAGGAACTCAGAGATTCAAACATTTAGGGTTCATAGAACTCAAGTTCCTTGTTGGATACCTAATAAACAACAAACACGAGACTGTCAGGAGAAGTCTTATGTGTAACTAGTAGGTTTTATTTTATTTTATTTATTTATTATACTTTAAGTTCTGGGGTACATGTGCAGATCATGCAGGGGCGATGGATGCAGCAAGCCACTACCATGGCATGTGTATAACTAGTAGGTTCTTTTAAAAAAAACTTTAGTATTCTAGTTGTCTCTCTCCTGAAATCACTCAATAGCATAGTAACAAGAAATCCAGTGGACAACATAAAATCATCTTATATTCATACATTCACTCACTTAATTCATAATATTAATCAGAAATTTGTATAAGCTCCTGTACTAGATACAAAAAAAGGAATACAATCTATGTGGTTTCTGCCTTCATAGGACTTAATTTAGCGGGTTACACAGACAATATGAAAAGCAACTATGATCGTGTGATACATAAGGGAAGAACAGGGGTGTGACAGGAGCATATGGGTTAGGAAATTGATAGGCAGTAGACCTAAAAGATTCCTGAATGTATTTAGACATCAAGGAAGGCTTTCTGGACAAAGTAACACATAAGCTATGACCTGAATGATGAGTTAAGAGTTAGTTGAAAATGAGAAAGGGGATAAAAAGGAAGAGTGCCCCAAGCAAATCCAAAGACCCAGAAGTAAGTGAAACAAAGCAAATTTGATAAACCAAAGCCATGCGGTCTAGCAGGAGCTCAGGTAGTCCAGGACAGCATGGTGAGCCACAAGACTGGAAAAGCACGCAACACCCAGATTATAAAGTGTATTATTATATGCTGCATTAAGGAGTTTGAACTTTTGTCTAAGAGTTTTGGAACCAAATAAAGAACTTTAGCATCTGGAAAAGATTTCTGTGGTTACATTATGTGTGGGAAATACATTAGAAAAGAATAGACTTAAGGCAAGGAAGCCAGTTATGGAGAGGTCGCTCAGGAGTCCAGACATGCAATGTTGTAGTCTGAACTAAAAATAGTGAATGCATTTCAGAAATATTTATGCAGTTGAATGGGCAGGCCTGTGATTTACCAGGGCAAATGAGAATACCCAAGGGTTTATCCCTCTCTACATCTCTCTTGCCCAACAGCACATAAATATGAGAGATCACAGACCAAGCCAGCAATAAAACTCCTGGAGTAATCCACCTGACTTCCAATGCTTCCAGGTTAGAGTCTTCAAGATTTATAGGATGAAGGCTAACAAAAGCCTTCCTCTCTCACTAGTGTTCATTTCACAGATACTTATTGAGGGTCTTCTGTGTTTCAAGCGTTAGTCCAGCTCTTGGGAATGGAAATAAAGAGGACATAATGTCCACACTTAAAGGCCCCTGTATTGTCAAGGAGACAGATATATAAATGGATAATTATAAAACAATGCATAAGTAAAGTTTTGCTAACTCTGATTGAGTATATGGGAACACATAATCCAACCAAGGAAATAATTAAAGCCTCCATAGGTACCTTCATGGAAGGTTTCTAGGGCTCATTCATAAAAATGAGTAGTAATACATAGAAGAAAGGAGAAAAAGAGAGGTATGGTATCAATATTGGCATAAAAGTAAAAAGTTACATGGTTTCTGGATGAGGGATATAAGCAATACTGCACAACTGAAGCATGAAGTGAGAGGCAGAGGACTGTAAGATAAAGGTCAAGAAGTTCATAGGGATGGCCTGGTGGGCCATGTTAAGAAGATTGAATTTTGGCCGGGTGCGGTGGCTCAAGCCTGTAATCCCAGCACTTTGGGAGGCCAAGGCGGGTGGATCACAAGGTCAAGAGATCGAGACCATCCTGGTCAACATGGTGAAACCCTGTCTTTACTAAAAATACAAAAAATTAGCTGGGCATGGTGGCGTGTGCCTGTAATCCCAGCTACTCAGGAGGCTGAGGCAGGAGAATTGCCTGAACCCTCAGGAGGCAGAGGTTGCAGTGAGCCGAGATCGCGCCATTGCACTCCAGCCTGGGTAACAAGAGCGAAACTCTGTCTCAAAAAAAAAAAAAAAAAGATTGAATTTTAACTGCCAGGCAATGGCAATGGAAGGCTATTGAAAATACTGAAAATAGCAAAACAGAAGTTTAATAGTCCTCATTAGTATAGTGGTGAGTGAAAAAAAGTCTAATAATATCAGATTTACGTTTTTGATACTGACACTATGATATCTGTATGGAGAATGTGATTTAAAGGAACATGTCTAAAAGAAGAATGCAATAGCCTCTTGAAACTGTCAGAAAGAGAAACGATGAAGGCATGGTCAGTGCCTGATATCGGGCAATGTTAGAGATGGAGAAAAAAGTGAATGAGAGAACTTCTTAGAAGAAAACGCAGGCAGAATTTTGTGAGAGATTGTATTGGGATTGGCAAGGGAGCAGGACAAAAAAAGTATAATTAGTTTCTAACTTGAGAGACTGGGTCGGTCTAATCATTGAGATAGAGAATACTGAAGATGACTTCATTTTGCATATTGCATTATAAATGTCTAGGTAACTAACATATGGCTGTAGCTCTGGCATGTTGAAATATACGTGAGTCCAAATCATCAAGATGATGTAGACTTCTGAGTTAACAACATATGGGTGTCAAAGAGACCCTAAGAAAAATGGGAGGAGCTATTTATTTATTGTCTAATTGATCAAACACCTATTTAGTACTTTGCAAGTGTATCAGAATATTACATAGAGGAGAATGTGACAAGAACAGAACAAGACAGCCAGAAAGACTAACATTCGAAAGTTGACAAAGGCAGAAGTATCCACAAGTGAAACGGAGGAGAAATCAAATAGTTTCAAGAAGAACCAAGAGTTGCGGGTATCATAGATGTCAGGAAAACAGAAAGCAAAATGAATAATTCCAGCAAAATAAGGATTATAAAGACCTTTGCAAGAAAACACAACTTTCCTAAATATATATGCATTCAACTTTGGAGCATCCAAATTCATAGAACAAGTTCTTCTTGGCCTACAAAAAAACTCAGACAATCACCCAATAATAGTGGAAAACATCAACACCCTACTGACAGCACTAGACCATCTAGGCAAATACTAACAAAGAAATCCTGGGCTTAAACTTGACACTTGACCAATTGTACCTAATAGGCATCTACAGAACACTCTACCCAGTAACCCCAGAATATCCATTTTTCTCATCTGCACATGGAACATTATCCAAGATCAACCACATGCTCAGCCATAAAGGAAGTTTCAATAAATTCAAAAACATTGAAATCAAACCAAGCACACACTCAAACCACAGTGCAATAGAAATAGAAATCCATATCAAGGAGATTCCTAAAAACTATACAAATTCATGGAAATTAAACAACTTGTTCCTGAATAATTCATGGACAAACAGTGAAATTAAGGCAGAAATCAAAAAATTATTTAAATTTAATGAAAATAGGGACAAAACTCACCAAATTATCTGGCATACATCTAAAGCAGTATTAAGAGGAAAGCTAACAGCACTAAATGGCTTCATCAAGAAGTCAGAAAGATTTCAAATTAACAATCTAACTTTGCACCTAAAGGAACTATTAAAAAAAAGAGAGAGAGAACAAACCAGCTCCAAGGCCAGCAGAAGAAAAGACATAACAAAAATTAAAGAACTGAATGAAATTGACATGCAAAAATCCACACAAAATATCTTTTCGCTTTCTTTCGTTAGTCTAGCTAGCAGTCTATCAATCATGTTTGTTTGTTTTTCAAAGGAGCAGCTCTTGGTTTCATTGATCTTTTGTTTGAAGTACATCTTTGGGAAACTGAGGCCAAAGACAAATAAATAAATTATTCATGGACACATAAATACATTCTTAGTGGCTAAATTGATCTTTCTTCACTGACAATATGATTTCATGCCTAAAAAAAACCACCAAAAAGCTACTAGAACTGATCAGATTTTAGTAAGGTTCAAGTTACAACATCAATGTACAAAAATCAGTAGTATTTCTATATACCAATAACTGTCCAGGCTAAGGGTCAAATCAAGAACACAATTCCACTTAGAATAGCCACAAAGAAAATAAAATTCTAGAAATACCACTAACCAAAGAAATGAAAGATTTCTACAAAGAGAACTTTAAAACGCTGCTGAAAGAAATCAGAGATGACACAGACAAATGGAAAACTCCCATGCTCATGGCTTGGATAAATCAATATCATTAAAATGGCCACACTTCTCAAAGTAATTTACAGAGTCAGTGCTATTTCTGTCAAAGTACCAAGATCATTCTTCACAGAATTAGAAAAAAACTATTCTAGAATTCGTATAGAAACAAAATAGGGCCCAAATAGCCAAAGCAATCCCATGCAAAAACAGCAAAGCCAGAGGCTGACTTCATCCTATACTATCAGGCTCTAAAACCAAAATACACAGTACTTGTATGAAAACACACACAGGACAATGGAACAAGACACAAAGTCAGAAATAAAGCTTCGAACTTACAGTCATCCAATCTTTGACAAGGCCAACGAAAACAAGCAATGGAAGGACTCCCTGTTCAGTGAATGGTGCCAGGATAACTGCCTAGCCATATGCAGAAGAATAAAACTAGACCTTTACCTCTCATCATATATAAAAATTAACTAAAGATGGATTAGAGACTTAAATGTGAAACCACAAATCCTAGAAGAAAAACTTCTTGGAAAATACCCTTCTTGACATTAGCCTAGACAAATAATTTTGGCTAAGTCCCCAAAAGCAATAGGAATAAAACAAAAATTGAAGAGTGGTATCTTAACTGAACTAAAAATATTCTCCATAGCAAAAGAAGCTATCAACAGAGTAAATGAACAACCTACAGAATGGGAGAAAATATTTGTAAACCATGCATCTGACAAAGGTATAATACCCAGAATCTATAAGGAAATTAAATCAACAAGTACAAAACAACCCCATTAAAAAATAATCAGGGGACATGAATAGATACTTTTCAAAAAAAAAGTCATACAAATGGCGAACATATGAAAAAATGTTCATCATCACTAATCATCAGAGAAATGTAAATCAAAACCACAATGAGATACCATCTCACACAAGTCAGAATGGCTACTTCTAAAAAATCAGAAAACAACAAATACTGGCAAGGCTACAGAGAAAAGGGAATGCTTATCTACTCTTAGTGGAAATGTGAATTAGTTTAGCCACTGTGAAAAGCAGCTGGGAGGTTTCCCAAAGAACTTAAAAGAGAGCTACCAAGTGATCAGGAAATCTCATTATTGGGTATATACCCAAAGGAAAATAGATCATTATACCAAAAAGATGCATGTGCTTGTATGTTTATCATCACCCTAATCACAATAGCAAAGATGTGGAATCAACCTAGGTGCCCACCAATGCTGGACTGATGAAGAAAATAGAGCACATAAATACCATGGAATACTATGCAATCATAAAAAAGAACAAAGTCATGTCTTTTGCAGCAATATAGATGGAGCTAGAGGCCATAAGACTAAGTGAATTAACACAGGGATAGAAAGCCAAACACTGCATGTTCTCACTTATAAATGGGAGCTAAACCCTAAGCACCCATGGACATAAACTGGGAGCAACAGGCACTGCCGGCTACTTGAGGGAAGAAGGAGGGAGAGGGAAACGGGTCAAAAAAACTACTTATTGGTTACTATACTCACTACCTGGGTGCAATATACTCATGTAACAAACAAACCTGCAGATGTACTCCCTGTATCTATAATAAAAGTTGAAAAAAAATTCTACATGCCAAACTGTTAAAAAATAATAATAATAAAATTTCCTTTGATTCAAAGACTATAAAATGTACGGATAACAGTAGTGAAAGTGTCAGGGTAATCATTAACAGAATGGGCCACCCAAGCCGACCTCAAGGTACCCAGTGGCCAACTACCATAGAGCTTGAACTTTGGTCCCTGGTCCCCCACAACTGGGAAAGTAAATTGAATCAAATATAGTTATCTTGTACAATGTAGGGACTTTATTTTTACCTTGAAGCCAGCCAAAGAAAAGAAACTCTACAAGGTAATGTTTAAGAAATGGACTCTTCTAAGATATGAAAAGAGCACTGGACCGGGAATCAAGAGAATTAATTCTCTAACCAACACTAATCTTCTTGGTAATCTTAGGTAACCCATTTAAGTTTGTGGACCTTACATTCTTTATCTATAAAGATTTTGCTACGACCATATATACACAAATCTGTTCCCTCATAGGATATTCCAAGGACTCCTGGAAGCCATGTGTTCTACACCCTACTTTGGAAAGTCCTGTATTTCTTCCAACCAGGAAAGCAATGTGAGAGATAGAATTTTCTGTTTTCCTTCAAGATGAACAAACTTATTTATAAATTTGAGGCAACATGTATCAATCTCATAGTAAACGCCCACATAGCAACTGGTTTCATACAAAAAATAAAATAAAATAAAGGTCCTCAGAGAAACAGAACCTTTATTAAAAGATTTTTTTTCTTAAATAACTACACCAAGTTGTTCTTACAGTGTTTGAAATGCCTCTTATTAAATCACAAACCTTGTTCTGGGCCTGAGAGAGTTCTTCATGAGTGGAATTGCAATGTTTTGTCAGCCTTTTGGAAGAAGACCTCAGAGAGTTTCAAATAATTAAAGTATTTACATTTTAGAAGCAGGAAATAAAATGAAAGTCTTTCAACCGTATCTCGTTTTTGCAGGCTTATCAGAAGGTAAGTAGTAAAATAGGACTAGGAAGGTGAAGAGAAGAAGCTAAAGCAGGATACATTGTCAAGCAAGTTAGCACAGAAGGTAACTCGTTCTCAGTTCCACTGGAAATTGGGAGAGAGTGGAGGACACAATTCAGAGTTATCACATCTGAAAAATAGGAAGCCAGAGTATTTGTCTCCCAACCCCATCCATCATTGGCCGGGAGCTGCTCATAGGCGCATGAATTCCATTAGCTTGGTGTCCAGGTCAAGAGAATGTCATCAAGTGAAGAACTGCAAATGCTTGCAGAAGAAAAAGGATCTTAATGCCAAAGGAGTGCTGAGAGAATGTAGGTAGGACACAGGCAACATTTCCTAAATTTCTCAAACACACTCCACACTTCACAACTCCTGTACCTATGTGCATGCTGTTTCCTCTGCCTAAAATGTTCATTTCTTTCCTCCTTCTTTTATTCCCCTTCCAATATTAAAAGTTAACCTTTTCTTAAAATTTAGTCTAAATTTGCATATTTTTGTGAAGTAAAGGTTAATAGATTTTCTTTATGTAAAAATAGTGTAATAGCTAAAATTCACTGAGTTATTAATAAATACTAAGTACCTTCTGAAGAAAACACTATTAATATCTCTATTGTACTGTAACACATGTAATAGCACCTGAGATATCAAAGATAGAAGGTTATAGAGCAAGGATTCAAGCCAAGATGGTCTGTCTCTAGAACCCATGCTCAAAAACATGATATCCCAAAGACTTATAACATATAGCAAACTGCCCCAAGAGTTCAGCATCCAGATGGGGATACAGGTTATTCACCTTACAAGATAAGGAATATCTGATAATTAACACACGAGTAAAATACATATAAACTTTTCTTTTGTATGAAAGACTAAGGATTAAAAAATCAATATGTATCTATTAGTTCTCTAAGGAAAATAAAGAGTTGTGGAAAATAGCATTATTCAAACAAAAATTGTTAATTTTCTAGAAATGATTAAAGACCTACTTCAAAGATAGGAAGCATTCTGAGTACTAATAAAAAGAAATAAATATGAATTCACATCTCAACATACTTATAGTGAAACTACAGATATCTTTCTTTTAAAGATATCTTTAAAATAACCTGAGGACAAAAGCAGATAACCTAAAAAGAACAAGAATTAGACTAACAGCAGGCTGCTCTAAAACAATTATAGAGACCAAGGGATACTGGTCTCTACAAAGACAAAAGAATATTTTAAAGTTCTGAAAGAAAGTAACTATCAGCTCAAAAAATATCTGACCAGCTAAATTCTCATTTAAGAGCGAGAGTAAAAATCAAGATAATTTTAAATTAAAAAATTGAGAGAATGTTTATTACTAAGGATCTTCTGTGAAAAGATAACAAAAGATGTGTATCTAAAAAGAAGGAAATGGAACACAGAAAGAAGAAATGAAAATAGTATGAAGAAAATGAGCAAGGAAATGAGCAAATGTTTTGATAAATTTAAACATGTATAAAAATAAACACAATGGTTAATTTGGAGGATCAGAAAATTAGTATTAAAATACTAGACAACAACGACAAACAAGATAGGGGTGGTAACAGTTACAATAGTCAGTCTAGAATATTCAGAGATTCATGATTTATCTCTAACACATAGAAATGGCAAATAATTTTCAATCCTTGTATGTGTAAGTAGGGAAGAAAGGAAACAAAGGAAACACGGTAAATCTAATAAAATATAAGGTGAGTAAGAGACCAAATAAAAAACTATAAAATATAAAGAAAAGATAATATGAATTGTAAGAGTGAAAGATTATGTAGCCTTTATAAGTGTGGGGTACTGTTCTAAGTATTTTACATATATTGAGTCATTCATTCTCTATAACAACCCAATCAAGTACTGTGATATTATTATAATTTTCCTTATTTTACAAATTAGAATAGTAAAGGGAGGTCAGAATTAAAACCAAAGAAGTATAGCACCGAAGTCTGTACCATCAACTACTATATAATGCTTCTAGAAGGGATTCTAAATACTATCAAAATGAATGTAAATTTATTACAAGATAAAGACAGATTCTCAGACTATTTATCTATCCAGTGAAATCAAAAGCTGGATATTTATAAAGATAATAGACAAATTTCAGTCAAGACTATTCATAAAAAGAGTGGGCAAGTAAATAAAAGGTGATATGTAAACCAACTAATATCAAACTGTTAGACTGTAAGAATTTCAACAAATTTGCTGGTTGGATAAAAGATGAATGTATACAATCTTCTTTATATGCCATTGCAAATAATTTGAAATGTACTTTAAAAAAATATACTACCTTTGATCACCAATCCAATTATAAAATGTCTAGAAATAAATATGCCAAAATATGCATAAGACTTTGAAGAAGAAAATATTGACATTATTAAAATATTGAAGATAAAGTTTCAGTAAGGTAAAGTTGATAATTATGCCCAAATTAATGAATAAATCCAATTTGATGCCAATGAAATTCCAAAAGGATTACTTTGGTAAAATTCTACAACTGAACTTAAAAATCATTTGCAATGACAAGAATACTCAAGATAATTTTGAAGTGCAAAATTCATTTTATCAGAACACAAAGCTCATGTTTTTTGCAATGAGATGTTTTAATACAGCTTCTCAGCTAATTTTTAAAAGTATAACATTTGCTAGTATACAGTTGTGAAAAGCAGTTCATGAACTATTTCTTAAATATAAGTACAGAAATCTTGGCTGCCAAAAAATACACACAGTTTTTAATCACATATAATCAAACATAATTGAAAACAAATGGAATATTGCATTCAGTTGTGACTAAAAGGAAACACTAAAAATTTCTTGTTAAGAGGGTATTCATTCTCACATGGAAGTACCGGATGAGACCAGTCACTGTACAATGCAGCAGAGGAACAAGCTCCCATCTAGTTGGTTTTGACAGAAGCACAGCAGCTGTCAGGCTGAATCAAGAACAAGCTCACTACCCATAGGAACAAAGATGCTTGCAAGACAGAGTAAACACCTTAAATCAATCCAATCTATAGCTTAAGGACATTCATTGAGCATCAGCAAATACTCCCATCTATGACCATCTGAATTAGTTCTCTGATAAACACTCTATAATTCCTGAAGGAAAACCAAAGCACAGATATATCTTTAATGTGGAGCATCTGGGGACATCTTTGGATACTTACACCTCCAAGAAAAGGAAAGGCGAGTGATTTTGAGGTTACTCTCAATTGGCAAGCCAAAGGATCAGGAAAATGTTCTGGAAGCAGGTTTCTACACAACCTGGATGAATCTGGCTGTCACTTTGTATGGTGCCTCCAAAATGTAACCGAGGCCTTCCTCATGTGTGCCTTCAAAGTCTCATGCAAGACAGGCTATACATTATGGATCAAATGTTTAAATATAAGACCTCAAACTATAAGACTCATAGAAGAAAACCTAGGAAACACCATTCTGAATGTGGGCTTGGGAAATAATTTATGTCTAAGTCCTCAAAAACAATTGCAACAAAAACAAAAATTGACAAGTGGGGCCTAATTACATTAAAAAGTTTCTGCACAGCAAAAGAAACTATCAACAGAGTACACAACCTACAGAATGGTAGAAAATAACTGCAAACTGTGCATCCAAGAAAAGTCTGATATCAAGAATCTACAGGGAACCTAAAACAAGAAACAATAAACAATCCCGTTAAAAATGGTCAATGGACATGAACAGATATTTCCCAAAAGAAGACTTACTTGTAGCCAACAATCATATGAAAGAATGCTCATCATCACTAATCATCAAAGAAATGCAAATCAAAACCACAATGAGATAATATCTTACATCAGTCAGAATGGCTATTATTAAAGTCAAAAACAACAGGTGTTGGTGAGGCTGCAGAGCAAAGGGAACACTTGCACACTGTTGGCAGGAATGTAAATTAGTTCAGTCACTCTGAAAAGCAGTGTGGAAATTTCTCAAAGAACCTAAAACAGAGCTACCAAGTGACTCAGCAATCCCATTACTGGGTATATACACAAAGGAAAATAGATCATTATACCAAAAAGATATGCACACTTGCCTGCCCATCACAGAACTATTCACAACAGTAAAGTCATGGAATCAACTGAGGTGCTCATCAGTGATGGACTGGACACAGAAAATGTGATACACATATACCATGAAATATACACAATGATAAAAAAGAACAAAAACATGTTTTTGCAACAATATGGATGAAGCTGGAGGCCATAATCCAAGGAGAATTAACGCCTGAAGATAAAACCAAATACTGCATGTTCTCACTTAGAAGTGGGAGCTAAACATCAGGTACTCATGGACATAAAGATGACAACAGTAGAAACTGAGGACTGCTAGACGGGGAAGGGAGGGAGGGGCAAGGGTTGAAAATTAATTGTTGAATACTATGCTCAGTACTTGGGGGATGGGAACAATCATGCCCCAACACTCAGCATCATGCAATATACCCAGGTTAGAAACCTGTGCACATACACCTGAATGTAAAATAAAAGCTGAAGAAAGTTTATTTTGTAACAAAAGTGTAGAACTCAGGTTCAAGTCCTAATTTAGCCAGTAAGGATTTATTTATGTGACTATGGATAAGCTATATAATCACCTTGGGCCTCAGTTTTTCTATATACCTCGTTCAGAGAAGTCTACTTGCTCATGTAGACACTTCAGCTTTTCTGATTACCTAATATAAAGTGGCTTTTCCCTGGTATCTTACTAGATAGCTTTGTTTATTTTTGTATGACACTTGCTATCATTGAAATATTATTTTTATAACATTATTGCTTGTCTCTTTTTCCTTCAACCAAGAAAAAAAGGTCTTTGGTACCTTGTCAGGTTATTTTTCCATCAACACGCACACCTGAAATGGTGTCTGGCACATAATATACTATCAAGAAATATTTTTAAAATAAATACAAATGCCATTTCTCACCTATGTTCTATAATCCCAAGATGGCAAGCTGCGAATCAAATTCTAAAAACTCTGATCATTTTTAAAATGTCTGATGAAGGATATGTTAATATTGCTTTTGCCACAGGCAATAAAAGAGAGAGAGGACAAATAAACAATGGTAAGACATACTATAGACAAACTATTAAAACATTTGTCTAATAAACCCCCAAGAGCCTCTCTAACGTGAGGAAAACTTGACTGTCTTCTCCAAACAGTGTACAGAGCACTGATCACTATCCTGGGTTCTGTCATACAACTTCCAGTTTCAAAAAATACACATTCACCATGTCAGGATTGCTTCACAGTTGAACTGCTAAACAATTGGCTAGCATTAATAAGCTTTATTACTCAATAATTTGAAAGAGAGCTGGGTTCCAACCCCAGATCCACCAGTTACCAGCTGTGCAACATGGACAAGTTATTTAATTTCTCTGAACCTCATTCTCTGATGTATAAAATATAGTCAATAATAACTATTTCTTAGCATTAATATGCAATTACATGAACTTACAAATTTATAATTATACAGACTCTAGAAATGTGCTTAAATCTCTTAAATGTCAAATACATTGTCTCCTTCTTTAAGAAATAACAGGAAAAAAACTGGAAGGATAAAAAATAATCTCAAAATAACACGTAATACTAATGTCATTTGTTTAAAAAATACTATGACTAGAAAGAAGAAAGAACAATGATTCTTACTAGGACTGTCCTTTTAAAATGCAAACCTTCCAATTTCATGAACTACTGCTTGAGTAGATATCCACATGTTTGTGGGATGGGATATAAGGGAAGGCAGTTTTATTTGCACGGATTTTACTCCAGGATACCATCGGAAGCATGGAATGTTATCCTAGGAATGCCCCAAGGCTCTGATTTCTAGATTCTCAGTACAATGTGATAATCTCATCTTCAAAATAGTAGTGGGAATGGTAGTATTAACATGGTATATAACCCTTCACTTTCAGAGAAAGAAAAAATAGAGTTAGCAGTAAGGAGAGTGGCTTTGCTTTAGTATTTTAGACAGATTTGTTCACTATAGGATCTGTCAAGAAGAAAACAAATCAAACTGAATTCTCACGACCTGTGGATGAAATAAAATAAAGTCCTCAGGCTAAAGTTCTCCAACAGGAGGAGGGAATATGCAGTATTGAAGGCGTCTATCAATTTCCACTGATTCAAGAATTGTATATTGAGTGCTAAGACAGACACTGTGCTAAAATCTAATGCTGTTTTATCATTCTATTTCTAATTATACTTTCTATAAACCTACTTTATTAAATTCTACCAGATATATCAAATTATCCTATTCTCACTTCGATTTTAAGTATACTTTCTCTACGTTGGTCTAATACAATAATTATTTAAACCAGTCAATTCTAGTAATCTCAGGACTCATAAACTAAAATGCTTATTGCCTCAACTCAGCAAAACTACAGATCTCTATTTGGGTTCCCCTTCTCAGCTCTGTAGTTAGGAAACTGCCCTCAGCCAAGCACTTTGCTAAACATTGGAAGGCCAAAAATAAGCAAGACGTTCAGCAAGACTCCCTGACCTCATGGAGATTATAATTTAGTGGGGAAGAAGGTCAAAAATAAAAATTTAAATTGACAAATTACAAAAAGGAAGTGATCCATTTTAGCCAAGGAATAAAGGACTGACACAGAACAATGAATTAGGTCTGGGCACAGTGGCTCATACCTGTAATCCCAGCACTTTGGGAGGTCGCGGTGGGTAGATCACGAGATCAAGAGATTGAGACCATCCTGGTCAACATGGTGAAACCCTGTCTCTACTAAAAATAGAAAAAATTAGCTGGGCATGGTGGCGCATGCCTGTAATCCCAACTACTCAGGAGGCTGAGGCAGGAGAATTGCCTGAACCCAGGAGGCAGAGGTTGCGGTGAGCCGAGATTGTGCCATTGCCCTCCAGCCTGGGTAACAAGAGGGAAACTCCATCTCAAAAAAAAAAATTAGCTAAGCATGGTGGCATGTGCCTGTAGTCCCAGCTACATGGGAGGCTGAGACAGGAGAATTACTTGAACCTGGGAGGTGGAGGTTGCAGTGAGTCAAGATTACACCATTGCACTCCAGTCTGGGTGACAGAGCAAGACTCTGTCTCCAAAAAAAAAAAAAAGAAAGAAAGAAAGAAAGAACAATTAATTAGGGAACTTCCTTAGATGGAGTGGTCAGAGAAGATATCTCAGAGAAGGTGATACATAAGCTACAACTTTAAGAATAAGGAGGTAGCATAGAAAGAATAGGGAAGGCACAATCTAGGAAAGAAATTCATATGCAAAGGCCTTGAGGTGACAAATGGTACACGAAAAACTTCAGGGAAAAATGTATGGTTAGAATATACTGAAAAACTGAATAATGGTGAGGCACAAATGTGGTGAGACAGACAAGAGCCAGGACTTGTGGGGTTTTGCAGGTTGCAGTAAGGAGACTAAATTTTATTCTGAGTGCAAAGGAAGCCATTGAAAATCTAAAGTAGGAGAATTACATGATTCAATTTATTTCTTCTAGGACATTACTCTTGCTATTATATGGAGAATAAATAAGAGAGAGACAAAATTGGAAGATAGGAGATTGGTATGAAATTGTTATAATAATTATATGACAGGTGATAGACTACATTGTTGGCAGTGAAGATGATAAGTGAATAGATGCGAGGCGTATCTTAGAAATGAAACTGATGGGACTGTTGAGTTGAATATGGGATGTGAAGGAAAGAGATGATTTGACATGACTTAGGTTCTTAGCTTGAATAATCTGATGAATGTTTGTGCCACTTACTGAATGTTAAAGACCAAGGGAAGCACACTTTGAGTGAGGTTGTGCTATGTAAATTAAGATTTCTGTTTGGGAGAATGTTAAGATTGAGATATCTATTAAACTTTGAAGCAAAAATATAAATTAGCCAGTTGGATATGTAAAACTAGAACTAAGAGATAAATTCTACATTTCTAATTTTAAGAACTAAATTTTGCTCATATCGAAAATAAAATTATTGACTTCTGCTTCTGGCTACAAATGAACAATATGTAATAAAATCCCCCTAAATGATAAATAACCATAAACTATGCAAAAAATAGTTTTAGACATTAGAAAAAAGGGACACCAGGCCTTTGATATCGAAGAGAGAAGTAAAAAATTAGATAAGCCCTACAATCCTCTGCCTGAGGTAATTTTAAGACTATAGCACAGGGAGGAAGAATACCGACAGAGACAGATGGACTTCTTGAGCTTAGGAGATGAATATCTGAGTTTAAGGAAGATAAAATTTCTAGAATAGGCAGAAACAAGTTCCTGACAGCAGAAAGAAATGCAGAGAAACAGCCTCAAATATCTGAATTGGTAGTTTTCTTGAGTGTTTGACTGAATATTAATCAGCACACGTAATTTTGCTTTTCAGAAAGAAAAAATTTGGGGTGGATGCCAATAAAGACCGTGCCTTTAAATATTTGAAAGAGTAGTAGCCAAATAACAGGGCAACAAACAACAGGATAGCTATAATACAATTATTAATGCTCATGTGAAACTGGAAATGGTTCAATTTTTCTCCACTAAAAATAGAGCGACCTCACGACTAATAGAGACAGAAAAGATCACATCCTGGGAGTGAATTAAATTTACTCTAGAGTCACCCTCAAAGAACTTAGAAATGAGCCCCAAAAGGATCAAACTAATCTGTACCTAACTTCATTTTCTGCAGGAGAAAGAATCTAACACTGTTTAAAGAAAAACACACAAAAACTAATAATCAGAAATATAAAATTTACAATAGCTGGCATTCAGTAAAAAATGCTAGAGTATGAAGAAGCAGAAAAATTTGGTCAATAACAAGGAGAAAAACTTTTCAAAAGAAACAGACCCAGAAATGACAGAGATGATCAAATTAGCAGGTAAGCACATTTAAAACACATTATAAATATATTACAAACATTAAAATATGTCAAGAAAAACATAAGCATGATGAAGAAAAATAGGAATAATGAAACAAAAAGGAATAAAAGTTTTGGAGATGAAAACTTACACTGAGAGGTATTTAACAGTAGATGCTATTCTGTGGAAGGAAATATTAGAATATTTCAGTGAACTTGAGGACATGATAAGATGTATTCAAAATGAAGCACATAGAAAAAAACTACTAAAGGAAAAACAAAAAACAATCAGAGTCTTCATGACCAGTATGATAATACCAAGGGGACTAACATACAAGTAATTCAAGTTTCAGAAAGAGGAAAAGTGGGGGAGTGGGGGCATGCAGATAAGGAGAGTGAATACACATATTTGAAAGAATAGCAGCCAAAATGTTCAGAATTTGGTAACTATAAGCCCATAGATCCAAGGAGCTCAATAAAATCCAACCTGGGCAAACACACACACCTGCACATATATACAAATACAAATGTACACACGCATCCCCAATGCACATCATAATAATAATAGTGCTAAAAATAGATAAGGAAAAGAAAGTTTTTAAAGTATTCAGAGAAAAAACACACATGGTATCAGAAAACAAAGATATATATCTTATAGATTTATCATCCCAAACTATGCATATCAAGACCATGAAACCACATTTTAAACAGCTCCAAGAAAAAAATATGTCAACATGAAATTCTATACTCAGTGAAAATATCTTTCACAGTAAAGGCAAAATAAAGCTTTTTTAGGCAAACCAAAGCTAAAATTTGTCAACAGCCAACCTTTCTACAAGGTATCTTAAAGGAAGTTCTTCAAGCAAAAGGAAAATGATGCCAGAAGGAAAGTTGGTATCAGTTTCCTTTTGCTTGAAGAAATAAAAAAATGCTAAAAGTGTAAACATGTAAGTATATAATAGTTTTTTTCCCTTTAAGTTATTTAAAAGAAAAGTGAACATTTAAGAGAAAATAAATAGCAATCATGTAGCATAACACACTCAAAAGTAAAACATAATTCAATAAATCAGAGAATTGAAATGAAAGTTGTAGTAAATGGTGGTGATACTATATGGATTATGATCAAAGATGTATAATAAACCAGAGAGCCGTAAAAGATAAAATAAAGATACTGCTAATAAGCTAGTAGTGGAGTAAAATAAATCATTTAAAAAGTGTTCAATTAATCCAAAAGAAGTCAGGTTAAAATTTGTTTAAAAGAACAGATAGGACACATAAAAAACAAGTAGTAAGATCATAGACATAAATCCAATCATATCAATAATTGCATTAATGTTGAAAGGTCTAACTTTCAATTAAATAATGAATATTGTCAAATCGAAAAAAATCAAGACTCAAAATAGATGTTATTTACAAGAAACCCATTTTAGATACAAAACCATGAGTAGGTTAAAAATGAGAGGATGAAAAAATATATATCATGAAATCATCATACATGAGAGAGTTGAAGTGTCTATGTCAATGTCAGAAAAAGAAGCCTTTAGAATAAGGAATACTTCCAGGTATAAAGAGGGACATTTCATGCTAACAGGGTCCATTTATCAAGAATACATAATAATCATAAATATATATTCATCAAATAGCAGAGCTTCCAAATACAAGAAAAACTCCCTCAGAACTAAAAGGAGAAACGGACAAATGCACAAATGCAGCTGGAGATTTTCACACTCCTCTCTCAGTATTTAAAAGAACAAGTAGAAAATCAACACAGATAGAAAAAACTCTCATCTATATTATCAACACAAACTAATTGGCATCTATAAGAAGACACATTATAGGATAGAATATACATCCTTTCCTGGTGCATATGGAACTTTCACTAAGATTAACCACATTCCGGGTCATAAAACAATTCTATTCAAAAGAATAGAAGTTTTACAGAGTATTTTTTCTGACTACAAGAGGATTTATTAGAAATCAGTTACAGAAAGATACTAAAAAATGTCCAAATAGTTGGAAATTAAAGATCACATTTCTAAATAACCCTTAGAGTTAAAAATGAAATCTCAAAGGAAATTAGTAAATATTTTAAACTGAAAATGAAAATCACGATGATTTCGGGGGCAGGGAGGATGACTTAAAGTTGTTACTATTTTTGGGATTCTAGAAATTTCTCATTTATTGCTATTGTAATAGTATTTTCTATTACTGTTAACTCCATTATAATCAGTCCTCACTAGTTAGAAGCCCTCAGCCCCATCTTCTGGCACCTAAACCAAGTGTGGTAGGACAAGCACCAGATTCGGAATGTATTCTTGACTTTGCCACTGGCCAGTTGCTACGGTCTGAATGTGCCACCAAAATGTATATGTTGAAACTCAGTTGTCAATGTGATAGTATTAAGACGTAGGATTTTTAGGAGCTGATTAGGCCATGAGTGCTCCAACCTCATGGCTAGGATGAATAACCTTATAAAAGAGTCTTTAGAAATCTTCCTGGCTCTCTCATTTCTTCTGCATGTGAGGACACGGCAAGAAAGCACAGGCCCTTACCAGACACTGAATCTTCTAGCATCTCAGACTTCCCAGGCTCTAGAACTGTGAGAAAACTGATTTCTGATCCTTATAAATTACCCAGTTGTAGGTATTTTACCACAGCAGCGCAAACAGACTAAAACACTGGTGATTTTATCTAACTGCACCTTATTATTTTCCTATATAAAGTGAAGAAGTTGAGTGGAATGAGCTCAACGATAGGTGGCCAGCTGGTTACAGAAGCTTTTAGCACTGAAAGCCCAGAATCTCAGGAACCTCTTCAGTCCTAAGAAACAGATGTTTAGCCTATTTCCAAGAACCTCTCAGCTCTAACACTTCATTATCCAAAACCTTTCACTCATATTTTACACTTACAATATTTTTCTTTTCATCTCATCATACTGATTTTGTTCTCTTAATCTTGAGATAAAGGTCCCTGGACTTTTGATTCATGTAAGTGTTGATCCAGTTTCTAAACAACTTCATACCGTTTAACTGACTAAATTTGGGTTAGCCTGGGGATCCATCTCTATCATTAATAGACTACTTAGAGGACCAAGAGAACTTCAGACTGTTCCTAGTTCCTCTGATCCTGTATTGAATGCAAAATATTTGCATGAAAGAGATTATTCTACTTTTTCTCTTGGGTTATATGTAAGTTACCTCATATATATGGCAAAGTAGACCAAACTAAAGGCTATTGGAATCAGTGCAATTGATGATTGAGAGCATCAGTCAATTGTATTGACCTTATTTTCTCAAGGTCTTTGATTCTGTTCTTTGAACCCTTTCATAATCTTACCTTGCTATTTCATTCAGTTGAGGTGGAAAAAAATCAAATTATATCTTGGTAAACCAGCCCTTATAGGGAATCATACAAAACATAATGTTTTTCCAATCGTATAATGCACATAATTATATAATTAAATGTGATTAATATTCTAACCATTCTTGTCATCCATAACAAACATACAAAGGAAGGGAGAGGATGCCTCTTCTATGGCCTTGAAAGAATTGACAAGATGAGAAGATCCATGGCTTTTGCATTTGACACCATGAAATTAATAGCCATAAATCCATGGAAGCTGAGTTGATGGCATTTAGAGTGACAGCTCATACTGTATTCATAATCATTACCCTATTTCTAGAGAAAGCCATGTGCACCAGATATCATATTGTCCTTTATATAAATGCAATCCTCCTGGCCCTTCCCTCCAATCTGCCACATATGCTTAGGCAAGTCTACAGCCCCAAGAACATAGATCAGACTTAATATCAGCCATTTGGCATGAGAAGGATATACGCTCTGCCTCCTGATTTCTAGCACTGGAACTCTGTGATTCCCACCTTCAACTACAAGATGTCTCCACTTTTAAAACTATTCCTATTTCCTGTTTAGGAGCCTTGGTGAAATTGGCATGTTACCATTAATTAATTATGCAATAAACAAACTATTGCAGTTTGTTAGAGGACAATACATTTCTCTTTCAAACATGATACTTCCAAAGGATTAAACAGCTATATCTATATAATATATTATAAATTGCCTAATGTACATTTCCCACAATTTTTAAAGTTAGAAGGAAAAAAATGAAATAAGTATCAAGGAAGAATATGCAGTAATGATGTATCTTTCTACTTATTAAAATTACATTAAGTGGGACTTACTTGTCTCTCTTCCAGATAAAATCTCTGATATGCTAAAATCATCAATTAAAATGAAAAAGAAACTACAGTGCTTCCTCTAAAACTCCCCAAATGTAGCAAAGCTTTGATATGTCGATAATGGAGTTGAAAAAGCTCTGAATTTTGTATGATTATATGCATTGGTCCCAAAATAGAGCTAATTTTTATTCTGCAAGAGAACAACTCCTCCAGTTTTTATTTGCAGCTTCCTCTGAACCTAAGATTCAGCCATAAATCCATGGAAGCTGAGTTGATGGCATTTAGAGTGACAGCTCATACTGTATTCATAATCACTACCCTATTTCTAGAGAAAGCCATGTGCACCAGATATCATATTGTCCTTTATATAAATGCAATCCTCCTGGCCCTTCCCTCCAATCTGCCACATATGCTCAGGCAAGTCTACAGCCCAAAGAACATAGATCAGACTTAATTTCAGCCATTTGGCATGAGAAGGATGTACGCTCTGCCTCCTGATTTCTAGCACTGGAACTCTGTGATTCCCACCTTCAACTACAAGATGTCTCCACTTTTAAAACTATTCCTATTTCCTGTTTAGGGGCCTTTGTGGAATACCTTCAAGGATTGCATACAAAGCCTCGTCATTAGCCTCTCTCTGATCTTTGTGCTCTAGCAATAAACGGAGTTTCTGCCAAGTCCCACAGTCAAGTCCCTGCATTTTTACTGAAATCAGGAAACTGGACCTTGATTCCTGTCTCATTAACCAGTATGGGGCCCCAGCACCTCCCAAAAACTATATCATCAAGCACCTCTTTTCACCTTTGTGAACTCTTCAAGGAAAGCAGTCTGACATTCCCAAAATGACCTTGCTCATCACCTACGAAGTTCTAGGCTTTTCTTCTGACACCATCCTTCATGCAAGAGCGGGAAATCAAGTTGGATACTATTCCGGACAACTGCGAAATCCACAGAACAAAGCTCAAACTTGACTCAGTAGACAGTGAGAACCCAGGCTAATTGCTTAAGCAGGAATCCAACACAATAAAAATGGCATTCAGGAAAATAAGTCCGGCAAGAGTAAGCTAAATGACTTAGTACAGATAAATTTGCCTTCTGTGCAATGCTTTAGGCATACTACCCTCACTATCCTTATCATGGATACCAATTCATATTGCTCCACCCTTCTTACCCTGAAAGTCAATCATAAATAAGGGTTTTTTTGTTTTTAGTGGGGGGCATGATAACTCCTATTCTTTCTAGACTTTTTCTTTTGCTTTATATCATTTGCATCTTTAAAAATTACCTGCTGCTTTTATGCCTAGAATAAAAAAACTATGATGATACTGTGCAATAAGGTACACAGAGTATGTCCAGAGTAAAACTGAAACCAACATGGGCATTCTCAAATATAAAAGAATTCTCATGAGTGCCCTTCCAAATGTTTGAGTTCCAAAACAATTCAAATGGGTTTTGTAGGATGTTTTCCATTTCTTACTTAATCCCAAGTGGGCTTTAAAGAAAACAACATTCAAGCATTTCTTACCCCTTCACACTGGAATCAGTGTGATTTCCAAATGTGATGTGGAAAGAGCTACCTGATATCCAAAAAAACCCTTTCTACTTTTAATGAGTTTTTATGGGGTTTGTTTTCCCCTTAACAAGAGTAGTAAGAATTCCAATGCAAACCAACTCAGAATTCTCCAAGTATAACTATTTTATATTTAACTCAGTGTGTTTTCTTGGTTTTCTAGTAATGTGCCCCTCTCCCTTGTCCATTCTAAGAGACGTTTCGTATCCATGGTATAATTCTCACCCTTAAAGACAGGTGTCTATTTTCAAGACTATGGCTGAGATCAGCTAAGCCAATGCACAATAGGCTTTCAACAGATATCATTAACAAATTGATGTGAGTGTAGATTTTACCCAAGGTCTAGAATGAAAGCAACAGCCACTGGGACACCCAAGGTAAAATAGGGAAGATTGATATTCATTGAAGAAAGGCCAGTTAACCAAAAAAAAAAAGACTGACTTAATGTATAGCAGATAATATTTTAAGGATCTGCAGAAATCAGACAGAGAAATGAGTTTAAGAAAGGGAGTTTAACAGCTATGCAACATTCTCAGGTGCCTTTCTCTGCCTCTTCCATGCAAGAAGTCTTCAGGATGCTACGTGCAAAGTGCTAACTTGGACACTGGGAGAAAGGAAAGACCATGTACCAAATCATATAGTACAGTTCTTTTTTAAAAAGGCGTATGAACATCATAGTAAAAACAAACATCTTTTTAGAAGCAAATAATGAAATTTGAAAACCTAGGTTTGAATACCAGCCCTAAAAACTTACTAGCCAATAAGCAAAGTAATTCACTGAACTGCTCAGAAACTCAAGTTTCCTCATTTAGTTAAAGTGGATAGTAATATCTACTTCACAGAGTAGTCTAAGAATGTGTCATTCTAGAGATTGTCATCAATCTTTCTCATACATGTGCCTCCTTTCTCCATTTGGAAAATAGAATATCAAATGGAATATTCAATACAATATCTGACCCAATATTCTTTCCCTAGCATGTTTATTAATAATGACTAAGTTGACCTAAAACTGATGTAGAAATTATTAAATGTGAAACAACTTTTAAAATAAAGACATTGGATTACTGAAAGAGATCTGGATACTGGGTGAAAAAATGCAGTGAAGTCCTATAGGGAGGCAGGGGATGAGACAGAGAAAGTCCAGGTGGGCTTAGTAAAAGCCAGCCTGGCTCTGGGCTAGGATGTGCAACTACCCTGGAAGGGCTGTTCCAGAGTGGTCATAAACCTCCATGTGTCCCTACCTACATCATCCAGATATAGGCTAGGTACATCACCAAGCCTGATGTACCTGCCTCTCTAGTTTGGCTTTATGAAATACCTGGACTTTTGAATGTTTTTCGGACTTTGGGTCCTCCAAATTGCAAGGCAACTTACACCTGCCAAGACGTCTCTGGGCCAAACACCTTGAATTTCTAGAAAAACAATTCAGTCATTGAGAATGTAGAGTCAGAATCCTTGTAGAAAATAGATGGTCCACTCAAAATGGGTTATATGAAGAGAGTTTAATAAAAAGAGCATTTTTTCGAGTATAGGTCAACTGTAGGGAAACCAAAGTGAAGCCAGAGGAGGGAGATAATTGTTGACCTTTAGCCTAAAGGTTTGAAGCAGCTCTTACAGGTCTCAGAGGCTAAAAAATCTGTGTGGATAAGGTCTCTTTAAAGGACAGAGCCCGCCTGTAGCAGGGCCTCCTATTAAAGAGAGAGAACCCCGCAGGGGACTAAATACCACCACTCACCCCACCCAGCTCTCCTCTTCCACCATATTGCCTGTCATTGCTAAACCCAGCTGAAAACTGGAGGACAAGGGGATCTCTTGGCATAATGTCTAGAGGCCAGGGCACAGAATAACATGGACAACGTACCTAGAGGTCAAAGAGGTCACATCCAGCACAGAGGGATTTGCTATGTGCTTACTGTTATGGTTTAAACTAAATCCCCGCAAAAAGATATACTGAAGTCTCACTCCCCAGTACCTCAAGATGTGACCTTATTTGGAAATAGTTTTTACAGAATTAATCATGTTAAAGTGAGGTCACTATGGTGGGTCCTATCCAATGTAACTGTGTTTTTATATCCAATGTGACTGCGTTTTTATAAAAAGTAGAAATTTTGACACAGAGACAGACATGCACAGAGGGAAGACCATGTGAAGTCACACAGGGAGAAGAAGATAGGACTGGAGGGATGCATCTGCTGGCCAAGGGATGCCAGAATCGCCAGCAAACACCAAGAGGCAGAAGCCACGAAGGATTCTCCCTAGAGCTACTGGAGACACCTGCACCCTGCTTGCACCTTGATTTCAGACTTCCAGCCTCTAGAACTGTAAGAAAATGAATTACCTGTAAGCCATTCAGGTTTGGGTACACTGTTATGGCAGCCTTAAGAGGCCAATACACTTGCTACAGTGCAGCTGCCCTGGACTGAGCATCCTTAATTTCTCAGAGTGGGTGCTGGCTTCAAAATGGACCTTAGAGAAAATGATGTCCAACCCTTTTATTTTACAGATAAGAGAAATGAGGCATAAGAGAGCCTTACTTACAGTCACACAACTGGTAACCAAGATCAAACCACAGAGTCCCCAGAAAGCTTTCTGTCAGCCCCACATTGACAAGAAGTCAGGGACACGATTCTCAACCTAGCTAAGCACATTGCACAACACACTGCCACCCACCTAACATATTATCCTCATTACAGGATTCTCCAGAATAGATGACGAGTACCATCCTTTGCTGAACTCACATCTCTGTAGTACCAGCAGCTTTTAGAGCGCCTCTCAGCTAAAGGAAACAGCTCAGAAATGAAAATTTGCCTCTGTTCTTTCTTAGTGCTAAAGAAAATGTCTAATAACCCTGAGAAAGGACACCACTAACTCTATAGGACAAAGTGTTTTGCTTCCTTGTGAATTGGCCATAAAATGAGTTACCCAAACAAAGCTCATTGATTGAAGATTGACTGCCCCACACATCCTGAAGAAATGATAAGAAACTACACAGTCAGCAGTTAAAAGTGTTAGAATGAGAGAGAGGGCAGACAAGCGCCACCCAGAAGCAAATAGATTTCCTATAGCACTGCAATCTTTCTTATCTAGAGAAAAGTTTTGTTTTCTTGTCAATCAATCCCAGCAGATCTTTTGAGGGTTGCCCACACCCTGGACTGGGGAATGCTCAGGAAGGAATGGGGGAAGGAAGACGGGAGAGGCGATTTCCTGATGGGTCAGGTGCTGGCAAGTGACTGGACCCTGGGAAAGTCATAGTGTAGGAATTCCTCTCCTTGGAGAGCAACCAGAGTAGCAGGAACAATGCTGGGAACCGCTGGTGGTGACTCTCAGGTCACACCTTGAACAGTGCAGGCCATGGGCAGCAGGCTAGGCCATAGCACCTCCCGAACCCTGGGCAGCGCAGAGTTTACTCCCCTTGCTCAGTCCAGCTGCCCACATGGAGCACTGTTCTCCTAGCTAGTTCTCTTTAAGGGAGACATATTACATTAACAATAAGAAATTTCTTACTCTAGAAGAAATTGCTTCAAAGTGTGCTAATACCATATGAAAGGAAACTTAAGGAAAGGTTTCATATATGAGTATAAGAAGATACATTTTTCTAAGAAGGATTTTTAAAAGGAAATAATAAAAGATGATTGTGAAAATTAAAAAAAAAAAAAGGGAGATAACTAGCTTCACACAAGATTAACGCATCAGGGTAACTAAAGCAAAGTCCAATTAAGACTTTCTTTTAGGTCCCACTAGTCCCAGAAGGAGACTGCCAATTTCTTGGATCTTGACTGATTATTCTCCCAAAGTAAAGGCATATTGTGACTATCGAGGTGATCCCTTTATGTGCAGTTTCTGATTTGTCTGTAGAGATATAAGTACTTTGGATGGCGTCTCTCCTCATAAAGCAACTCAAAAATCATATAACAGTGAATTACAGGGCCATGTTTCCCTGCCTCCGTGTCCCCAAGCCCTTTGAAGACGGCGTGCTGAGGAGGCTCAGACAGATCTTCTGCCCTGGTCAGAGCACCAGCGAAAGTAACACTCATTTAATGGAGGCTAAAATCACCTGTTTCTACATCAGTTTTTCTCCTATTTAGAAAAGTTTCTTCTCTCACCATCAAAAGTAAGCTATCTGTTAAGAAGTATTAACCATATGGAAGTTTCCTCCAGCTAGATCAGTGCAGAGAAAAGCCAAGATAAATCCATTTTAAAACGCCTTATTTAAAACCAGATTTCCCACTTCTTCAGAGACTAGCTGGAAAGTAACCATTAGGATAATTTACTTGCCTTATTTTCTCTCTCATTCAAACGTGAACAGGACACATGATGCTTCCTGAGCATTTTGGAAGCCTCCATGGCCTTCAAATCTGGTGCATTGGTGACCTCTAGAGGACAGAATCTCATTCCAGTCTCAATATTAAGGTTAAAGAATCCATTGCTCTGGGGAGAATGTGTATACATTATCAACATTACAGCTGCAAAATAGCATTTGGCTCTCACAGGCACAAGAGGCTTCAAGAAATTATTTTCCTCCAGGTAAAATCTCCAAGGTGTCAAATGATCAATTTTCCTGTAAATGAGAGAAGTTTGTTGTTGATGGAAATCTTCTAAAAGATGGATTTTCTTTTTTCCCCCAGGATGTAGCCCATTTTCTGACAGAGTTCCAGCTGAATCTGAAACATTAGAGGTTCTCTGAAGTGGATGTCTTTAGCCATCTTTTGCCTACTCCCCAGCCCTCACTGTCCTGCTCAATTCTCAACACAAGTATTTGAAAATATTAGAAAAAAAGGATTCAAAGAATTATTCTGGAACTCTCTACACTGTCAGGGCCTTGCATTTCCTGATGTGAGTAAAGTAGCTTGCCATGCTTCACTACGTTTTCCTTCAATGGCAGAGCTTTCAACATAGCTGAGAGGGGTTATAGAGGCCCCGGGGCTGTAGAGGCTGGGCGGAGGCATGATTGTGCAATGGGGCTATAATCTCCCGTAGCATTTCCAAGAGGTCCTGGGACAGAATTGCCTTTGCATTCATTCATAGACAGAGCCAAGAGCTTTGAACCACTTTTACTCTTAGGTAGCAACACAGACTCCATGCTACCTGATCCATGGAGACAGAAGTCAGACTTACACCTCAACCTGAAATGGAGGGCCATTTAGGACCTGGCCGTGACATCACTGAATCAACATTATTTTTTAATGTAAAACCGTCTACATTCCAGGCACATTTCCTGGTATTTATTATATGTTACCTTTCATTTCCACAGCTGTCCTGCAAAGTAAGTGTTCATCTATTTTACTGATAAGAAACTAAAAGAGCTCACTCAGTGTCATACAACATACAACTCAAAGTTTGCTTATATTCCTAAATGTGTGGTATTTCCATTATATCACAAGGTTCTAACATGAAATGTGAGGGCAGAAAAAGAGTGTTGCACTCATGGTTTATACTACTCACTTTATAAATAAAGAGATGGAAGAAAAGAAATAGCATGCCTTAGGCCAAACACTTTAGTGGCAGAGCTGGAGTTAATAGCAAGTATTTTAATTTCCAGGCCAGGGCTTGGGTCACTATATAAAGTCAATAATGATTTCCTTCTTGCCTTTGCAGGAGCTATAAAAGATAACTATGAAAGTCGCATAAAGACCAGAAAATAATTCTTTAACATTGCCTCTTCCATTTACCTCACTTTGCTTTTCCACATTCATGAGCTCTTTCTGATGAACCCAGGGAATCCTCCAAGGCCCCCAACTCTAGCTCCAAGGTCTCCCTCATTATTGCCTCTTTTGTACAGTTGTCCTTATTTATATCGATATGGGAAAGAAAATTAGACTCTATGGGGCACAAGCAAAAGCCCACCAACACAATGAGAGAGCGGTAGGCCCTTAATGCTTAAGACTCAGGATGGATTATAATAGAGATTTGAAAACTAGACTGTTTTCTAGAATTGGACTTCTGTTTTTTCTAAGAATCTATTCATACGACTTTGGGACAGACCCAGAAATTTCTCAGCAGGTCCGTTTCTGCTCCTAATATCATGTAAAAAGATACTTTTATCTAGTTAAGGCTCACAAGTAAATGATAAAACTGTTATATAGTTTAAATCAAACTATTCTACTGACAGTTAAAAGATGCAGTAAGTACTCAGAACTATACAATGCATTTGTTATACAAGAATGAAAATTCAAGCAATTTTTGCTTCCATAACTTCTTCTATGGCCCAATTCTTGGTACATCCCCAAGTAACCCTTCTCAGAAATATACTAGCTCTTTTAAAGCTTTTATCAGTGCAATGTTGTTGACAGTTCTAATGAAGATTTAAGTTAAGAGGCTAAAGCTGGTAGCAAAATGGTAGTTTGGGGATTATCTGGGAATTTCAAGGATCTCTGTTAGCCCTGTCCCCATATTACAGTAGATGACAAGAGTTTTCAGTGACTCATCTTTGCAGTCAATTTAAGGAGTTCAGGGAACCACCCAGGTCTTCAAGGCCAGTTGTTAAAAAGTAATGAGCTTCCTTCATTATTAGAAATTGGGGGCCTGCTATCTTGCCTAAGGAATTGGATAAACTAAATCTTACTCATTTGACCTTTAGAAGTCATTGTGGAGAATCAGAAAAATTCCCATGTTGGTTGACTAGTAAGCTGGAGTTTTATTAAGCCTTGAAAAAGTCCAAGAAAATAAACATGTAGTATGAAGGGTTACCCAGTTGTAGATCTATGACAGTAGGAGAGAAGTGCAGTAGACAAGTAGAGAAGTGAAGTTAAAGCTAGTGTAGACAGAAGAGAGTTAAAGAATTCTGATTTCTTTTTCTGAGTGTTAACGTCTGACCTGCCTTGTTCCCATTTCAAGGCCAGCCAGCCGACTAGCACCACAGACACTAATTAGAAAAGCCCTGTTCAACCTTCTCCTCGACCCTTTTGCCTTAGTGGAGCAGTTAATAACAGAACTGCAGCAGGGCTCTCGGCTAGTAGTAAATTCAAAACATTTGCACGGATGGGGATTGTGTGCTGCTCCATGTAGTTCCTGCCCTAGGAAGGTTGGTTAGTGTAACATTACGAGATGCTTTTCAAATGTCAGCTCTCATTTCTACAGTGATCTCTTACTGATGTATGTTCAGGGCTGAACAGACTGTTGTCTAATTTCTCACCATTCCTCAAGTCTGCCACAAAGAAGCTGAGGGACACTGAAATCTCCCATACCATGCCATAAAGCAAAGAAAGTCTTCTCAGCAGATGCCTATTAACAATTAAAGGAAGTTTAGAAAGAGAGCTTTCAGTTGAGAAATGCTGCAGGCAGCCACATAGGGAACAGAAGAGAAGCACTTAAAAGTTTTTGATGTAATTGTCTGGATAGATATTTAAGCAACATATAAAACTTATCTAACTTTCTCTGCAACTGAGAAGGTCTTCCTAGAACAATATGGGAAAAGATAGAGTAAGCAGGAGGAAACAAGCGTGTGGCTTACAGATGCAGTATTACTTCTTCATATGTAAGAATATAGAATTGGGAATATTTCAGTCAAGTTGCAGATTGTGAGAAACTTGTAGACCCGAGAGTACGGAAAGAGAGGGCATCAGATAACTGTGTGATGTCCGAGCCCTGTGTGTGCGTGCATGTGTGTGTGTGTGTGTGTGTGCGCGCGCGCACGCGCGTGCATGCAGATTTTCAGTTGGGAGAAGTGGATTTATTGACTTAATTTGTAATATTTTACCAGGAGCAAACAGAATGACTTGGCTTATTTTATAGCCTATGAGGCAGAGCACAGACACTCAAATAATGGTGAGCCCTGTAAACAGAGATCACAGCTGTTCTGCAAGCTAACAACGAAGCACTCCCTCATCAGAGAAAACATCACATAACTTTTTAGGCACCTGGACAATCTTGTTGGTGATATATAATCATCTTTGAAAGTCCCAGCTTAGTCTGTGAGCATTTTAGCAGTTGTCAGCTGTTTAAAAAAAAAAGGAAGGGGGAACACTCTGTTTTATTCATAGCGTCCAGGGCCCTCACACACAAGTCCTGGTCTTTGATATATTCCATTCCTGGATTCTCATTCTTAGCTCCTCCAAAACTTTGCCAGAGGCCTATTAAGTGCCAGAAACCACACGAGCACTTTGTAAGTAGTATCTCACATAATTTGCACAACAACGTGTATAAAGTACATAATTATTTCCATTATTATTACATTTTGCTGATGAGGAAACAAGCTATGTGAATAAGCAATAAGCTAATGGTTAGAGATGTGAAGGCAGAAGGCTTGACTTCAAGGTCTGTGCTCAGTGCTGTTAACCAACGTCTATGCTAGAAGACTGCCAGAGCCTGTTTTGAAGACCAGTTGTTCTCGTCATACCATTGGGTTTTTTTTTTTAGCCACTGTGGCTTGAAAGTACAGGGCATCATTGTAGTTCTCATGAGACTATTAGCACTTTGAAGGCAGGGACAGTGCCAGCTCAATGAGTGGCCCACAGGATGCATTCAAATATTTCTTGTGAATTCCTTTTCATTCTCAGGAGAAAACATGATTTGGAAGTTGTCTAGATTTTTTTGAGTGTGGCTAATTTGAATCAAAATGGCTTATCAGTTTGGACAACTTTTTTTTTTTTTTTTTTGAGACGGAGTTTCACTGCTGTTACCCAGGCTGGAGTGCAATGGCGCGATCTCGGCTCACCGCAACCTCCACCTCCTGGATTCAGGCAATTCTCCTGCCTCAGCCTCCTGAGTAGCTGGGATTACAGGCACGTGCCACCATACCCAGCTAATTTTTTGTGTTTTTAGTAGAGACAGGGTTTCACCATGTTGACCAGGATGGTCTCGATCTCTTGACCTCGTGATCCACCCGCCTCGGCCTCCCAAAGTGCTGGAATTACAGGCTTGAGCCATCGTGCCCGGCATGGACAACTTTTTAAATCTCTCTCAGCCTTAGTGTCCTCCGATACAATGCAGGGCATAACCTCGGGGCATTATCTACCTCAGATGTTATTTTGATGATGCAGTAAGTCAGTTATGACTGAAGCCTACAAATAAGAATGACCTATTTCAGGGAGTTAATAGATGTCTCTTTCCTTCCCTGAATGTAAGGGTGCAGATACCATTAGATTTAAACCTTGAAGAGAAAGAGAAGTCAATACCAAATAGTAAAGAGTAATAATCATAAAATAAAAAAATCAAAAGTCCTGCAAAGCTCTGTAAGAAATGCTTTTGCAAGAAGAGTTACTATATTCTCTTAGAAGCACAGTATTTAGCAAACTAAGAAGTACATGCCTAGTAGGAATATCTAGCACTTATTCTGGTAGAACTGATTCACTTTAGATCATAAAATTCACTTGGGAGCTTGTACTAGTCAGAGTTCTCCAGAGAAACAGAACCAATAGGCTATATGGCCATAACTGCATTTTGGTCAATGGTGGCCCGCATATACAACAGTGGCCCCATAGATTATAATGGAGCAATTTCCTATTGCCTGGTGACATCATAGCTGTCAGAATGTTGTCATAGCTCAATGCATTACTCACATCTTTATGGTGATGCTGGTATAAACAAACCTACTGTGCTATCAGTCATATAAAAGTATATAGTAATGTGCTAGCCCTTCACATCCACCACCACTTATTCACTGACTCATCCAGGGCAACTTGCAGTCCACAAGCTTTATTCATGATAAGTGCTCTGTATAGGTGTACTGTGTTTTATATTTTATACCATATTTTTACTGTTTCTTTTCTATGTTTCCATGTGTTTTGATGCACAAATACTTGTCATTCTATCACAGTTACCCTCAATATTCAGGTTAAACTATGTACCTAAATGTGTGATAGGCTACACTATTTTGTTTTGTGTAAATACACTCTGATTTAAAAAAAAAGAGAGAGAGAGAAATAGAAAAAAATTAACTACTTTTCTTAAATTAGCAATTGGAGAAGAATCATTGGTTTTAGACCAGAAAAATAATAATCAGTTTGCTAATAGAGATTGTGGCATTTATAAAAGCCATTTACTTTTTCTAATGATACAGAACTCATTAATATATTACCGCATTTTAATATTGTAAACTCCAAACTTTTAATTGTAAATAAGTTATTCTTATGTGCTTTATCTCCCTTCCCTACCAAATGTTGGTTATTTTAAATAAAATATCTGCCTGTGATATAGCAATGATATTAATCACTTTTTTCTGTTTGGTGTTTTATAAATTAGTGCTAATTAGCTGGTATGATTAGAGGATAATATTTTTAAATAATAGGAGATTATTTCCTCTTCTGACATGAATAATGCTATGCATGGGTGAAAGTAGGAAAATTACTGAAAATTACCTTTCTAATGGCCCTAAATATATGAGGTAATTGATCCAATATGAGGATACTTTTTATTAGTATACTATACACCATCCTCCTCTTACAATAAGTAATTAGTTAATGGAGAAGATTTATCTCTTCTAACACATTATTCTAGGAGTTTATTAAATGAATGCATACATTAAAGTAATACTAAATCCCTGATAAGCAGCTAATCTTAGCATATGATGTTGCCTTGCTTGGGAAGAATGTTGGAACATGAACTCTCTTCTTCTTTTTAACTACGATTTAGGAGTAAATCCTCACCAAGATAAAAAAAAAAAAGGAGTACTTTAGAGGAGAGAAAGGAATCCTTTTATCTTTTTACCTGTGTAGTTCATAATGCACCAGGATTTTATGCAAACCTGACATGAGAAAAGTATAAACTATCTTGTTGTTACAGCTAAATGTTGAGGCCAGGTGCTTAGGATTCCACTCCCTGGAATCCCTACATGGCTCCACTACCACCAGCTGTGTGACTTCAGTCACTCACTCTGGGTTTTGTATGGTCAAGCACAGTTCTGACTCCAGGTAGAAGCTAAGAAAGCGGCTGGTGTTCATTAATATCCAGGTTCCTTCTGAACAAGGCCAAACTTAGAAGATGAGAATGTGATTTGGAGATTTCCCAGAAAGCTGCTGACTGCAGAACATACCTCGCCTGCCACGTGGCAAGTCCTAGAAACCAGTGATTCCAGCATTTAGTTTAGGCTTACGTAGGGGTTGCTATAGATCAAAAGATACCTAAGAACAAAGGTTTATCACTAACCTTTGTAGCTACTCTTCCTTTTCTAGTAGAGATCTTCTTTTGTTTTAATATATTAGGGACTAATGTTCTTAATAAATATTCATAGAGAATTATCTTAATTTCATTTGAATGCAAGGAGTCCTTGCATTTATAGCTATTGTGGGAAGAAAAAGTACCTACCAGGTTCTTTTCCAAATGTAAAAGGGATGAGAGAGAAGGTGAGGATGTATCTCAAATGGGATGAAGAGTAAGAAACTGCTCCCAGAGGGCCTTTGTTGAACTACCCTGGGGACAGATAGAGTATGTGCTTAAGACATCAACAGAACAAAAGCACCATGCTATAATTTTCATGATCCAGTTTTTTTTAGGAAACAATTTTATAGCTTAAAAATCACAACAAAAATGTAGTCAACATTGGAAAAATTGGAACAATTTTAAATTTTGTAATATATATTTTAAAATTAATTTGAGGAAATATGTCTTACAACCTTTTCAATGCTTTAAAGCCTCCAAAATTTAATCTATAATTTATCATAGCATTAAAACGCTGGATAAAGTGGAGTAGGCTGGACTGGAAGCAGTGGAGAAAGCTAACACACACTCTCTCACCCAGTAAGTCACATTGACAGTATGTAGCCTTGATATGTGATGAGAATGCCACTTTACCCTCTGTAGCCTTTCCTTCAAAACATCTAACCCCAACTCAATCATGAGAAAACATCACACTTGAGGGACAGTCTACAAAATACCTGATTTTAAAAGCTATCAAGGTCATCAAAAACAAGGAAAGTTTGAGATATCATCACAACAAGGAAGATTTAAGGAGACCTCCTTCCTAAATATAATATGACTGCCTGGATGGGATCCTGGAACAGAAAAAGGACACTAGGGAAAAACTCCTTAAATGTGAATAAAGCATGGACTTCAGTCAATAATAATATATCAATATTTATTTATTAATTGCACCAATTGTGCCATACTAACATAAGATCCTATTAACAGGGAAAACTGGGTATGGGGTACACAAGAACTCTCTGCATCATCTCCTTAGGAATTCTGCAAATCTAATATGTTCCAAAATAAAAGGCTTACTTTACAAAGATGCTTTTTTTCTTTTTTTCCCATTTCTAACATTGCCCTGCTAGTCAAACCCTTCAGTCCCTGAAATCCTCTTTCTCCTTCCTATAACATTTCCTGTTTGCTTCAGAACTCTGAGAGTTGAAAAAGCAAGGGACACTGCTGGGCCAACCCAAGCAGTCAAATGCACCAGGTCTCCCCAACTTCTCCCCCAAGTACAGCAGCAGGAAATGGCACGTAACCTACACACAGCTCTGACAGAGCCTGATACCATCCTATTACACAAAAGTCTCCCCACTTAAACCTTCCACTATGAGTCACAAGATGCTTCCCAGGACAGCTAAAAGAAATGTAGTGTCATCTCTATCATGTCCTGTCACAGCCACTTTGCCTCCTCTGTGTCCACAGCCATTCACATGGCTCTTGGGAAATCCACAGAAGCACACATGCTCAGAAAGACAGTCTTGGGCTGATTCCCAAAGCACAGAACAAAAAATCTGATGCCTTCGGGGCTCCATTGACAGGAATTTTTAATTCTTTGCGAAGGCATAATTTTAAAGACAAGTAAAACACTAGGTTGGACATAGGAAAATTTGGTTTCTAATTAGAATCCAAGCATAGAACTCAGGACATGACCTAGGACAATCTATTTTAATGTTTCACTGCTTTGGAATTTTTATATGTAAAAAGAGAATAACTGGTGAAATGTGATTGCTCGGTAATTTCTAGTCATATAAAATTCCCTCAAAATCTATTTAAAATCTTTAGTTGAATGACCTTTGGTAAGGAAAAGTGATGATCCAAAATGAAGCTATAGCATGGTGTGGTTTAATAGTCACCACTGAGAAGTTCTGTGCAGTCAACATAAAAATAAATAAGAAATGCCAGGTAGCTTAGGAGAAAAGAGATCTCACTTCATTTCGTCAAGAAAGTTTGCTCAATTTACTCCACAATGTCATCAGCTTTTGTCTCCCTTTAGGCCCCAAAGTCCTCTTGCATATATAGTGCATATGAGTTGCCATATGGACTCTATCCTCCCCTTAAGAATCCTTATCTTTCTCTATCCTGATCTACTTCCTAGAACAGTAGTCTTCAAACTGAAATGCCCAAGGAGAACTTTAAGATTTCCCAAAAGAGATAAAATTTTTTTATGAATAAAGAGGTATTTTTAGAGTATGAAGAAAGAGATATTTTTAGAGTAGTAGATTCTCTGTTCTTCAACTCTCATGTTTACTTTTCCTAAAATTGCAGTGTCTCAGAATGAGCCAGTTATGGAAGTTCAGATTTCCTTTCATCACCTCATCTATAATAGCTCCTCTCCAACTTGAAGAAAGGGCACAATCAGTGATACTGGATCAACTGGATATCGATACTGGGGAAAAATATGTTTTGGTCTTCACCTCACAATATACAAAAAAAATTAACTATGAATTATAGATTTGAATATAAAAGGTAAAATAATAAATCTCTTGGAGCTAATAAAGCTGTATGGAAGAGCTTTCTCATGACCTAGAGATAGGCAAAGACTTCTTATATAAGATTCAAAAAAGTATATACTATAAAAGAAAAAAGATAAATTTGGACTATATCGAGAATCCTGTTTGTAAAAAGACATCATTAATAGGATGAAAAGGCAACTCACAGAATGAAATATATTTTGCAATACTTATATTGAAAAAACATTATACACAGAATACATTAAGAAAACAAAACTTCAACACATCAAATAAAACAATGGCAACAACAGGAAAATGGGCAAAAAATGATTAGACATTTCATAAAAAAGGAGACCTAAATGGCCAACTGACATATAAAATAATGATCAATTTCATTGCTCAAAGAGATGAAAATTAAAATCACAATGTGATGCCATTATATATTCACTAGAAAGGCTAATAAAAAGAACAAATAATACTAAGTGTAGACAAGAACATGGAGCAACAAGATCTTATTCATTGCTTTGAGTATATACATTGCTGCAACTCTTCTGAAAGACTATCTGGCAATGTGTACTAAAGCTGTACTAAAAGCATATTCCATGACCTCATGACCCCATTACCCAACAATTCTACTACAATGTATATATACTCAACAGAAAAGTATACATAATAAAAATAAAATAAATACTAGAATGTTTATAATAGTAATATTCCTAATGGCCCCAAACTATAAAACTACCAAGTGTCCATCAGTAACAGAATGGATAAAGAAATTGTGCTATGCAGCAATAAGGGTGAATGATCTACACACACATGCAAAGTACAGGGAGAATCTCAATTTCAATAATGTTCAGCAAAGGAGAATATAATGAATGATTCCACTTATGTCGATTACCAAAAAGGAAAAAAAGTCAAGTATGGTTGGGGATGTCAGAGAATAGTGGTTGGAAAATAGCAAGTAAAGAGCTTGTGGAGTACTGATAGTGTTTTGTTTGTTGTTGATCTGAGAAGTGGTTACAGTAATGCATTCATCAAGTTGCATATGATGAAACATACACTTTTCTGTATTTATACACGGATAAAAAGTTAAAAAAATTACATCTCTCACCTCTCTAAAATTACTCCAGGTATAAAAACCTCCAGAAAAAATTTAAATTATTGGTGTCCAAGTTGAAAAGTGAACAACTGATGACTAGGTAGAAAACCTTTTGTGATTTAATTAGTTTTTAAGTATTTGCTCTCAAGAAAATTGAAAAAGGACCCAATTGAGTTGTTCATTGATATATTATTGCAATAAAACTTGATGACAAATAGGAATAAATAAATTGAATGATATTGCTATAATTATATCCACATCTACTTAGATGTATATTAACAAAGTTCATCAAAATCTGTACCTACTAAAAAAGAATAAAACAGATTCTGAGGTCAATAAGTACATGAACTAATTAGGGAAAAAAGCCTAGCCTATGAAAAGATAAAATCTTAATGTTTGTGTTTGACAATTATTCATGTTTATGACAGTTATAAGACACCATCTATGAATGGTGGAAGGGAGAGGGAGCCCTCACCAGTACTAAATCTGCCAATACCTTTATCTTGGACTTCTCAGCCTCCGACACGGTGAGTAGTAAAATTCTATTGTTTCTAAGCCATCCAATTTATGGTATTTTGTTACAGCAGCCCAAATGGACTAAGACAAAGAGGTTTATAGAATGCATGAAGATTTCTCAGAAAAGAGTTGCCAGAGTACACAATGTTTCTTCTCCCCACCTCAACCCCAGTGGAGGAGCCTCTAAAAGAAACATTCATAAAGAGTGGGAGTGTGTACCAGAAAAGGAAACTGACACATACACCCTACACCTTGTCTGATGAACTAACGGCTTTCTGGAATGCTTATGATGGTAGAGACAAAGCAGAGGGAGATGCTCATGATGAGTGGTAGGTGGAAAGGTATTACACAGCAAGATTATGGTGAGGAAAGACATCAGGCTTTATCATGGATTAACTGGATGTCACACAGATGGCTGGGCTAGATACAACTTGAAATGACCCCATCTAAGAGGATGACCTGACAGGACAAAGTGACTTAACAGAAAGGCTGTGTGGGTTGTGCCCCAGAAAAAGTATGACAGAGGAGAAAAACATTCTCAGAAGTGTTAACAATGTGACAGGCTAAACAATAGCCCTAAAAGTTAGAAACCTGTGAATGTGTTACCTTAAGTGGCAAAATGGATATTAACCTGAATTATCCAGGTTGGCTCAAAAATAATTATAAATGTTCTTCTAAGAAAAAAGATGAAGATAGGAGGTTCAGAATCAGAGATGGAGATGTGGGGACAGAAGCAGAGGTCAGAGCAATGGCATTGCTGGGAGAGGGCCATGAGCCAAGAAATGCAGGTAGTCTCTAGGAGCTGGAAGAAGCAAAGTAAGATTCTCTTATGGAGCCTCCAGAAGCATGCAGTCCTGCCACACCTTGATTTTAGCCCACTGAAATTGTGTTCTGGACTCTTGACCTCAGAACTGTGTTGTGTTATTTTAGGTTTGTGGAAATGTTTATAGCAGTAATCAAAAACTAATACAAGTAACAAAGTTTTCTTGTGATCCCCTCAAGGTTTTAAAGCATGGGAAAGTTAACAGTGAATGGAGATGAGTGCATGACTGCTAAGATATATGCATTTTGAGGCATTACAATAAGTTGATCATCTCCAATATTTTCCTGTTTCTTAGAGGCTTGCTTTCATAAACAGTCAAAACAACGATAAAGTTCATACTTACACAGCCCAGACCTACCTTGTTCATTTGTCATTTGAATATTACTGTCATGATTAATTGGGGAGGGAGAGGAATCCATGAGGGATCAGAATAAGAATAAGGAAAAATGAGAAATGTCAGTGCTTACAATAAAGCCTAATCTCATGAACTATTTATCTAAAAATTGGTGCTCTGCCTCACCCTCCGGCACAGACTTAACCCTAAAAATCTGACAAGCTTCCCCCAAAAATTCATTGTGAATTCAATTTCAAAGGACCATTACAACTACGAAGTTGTAATTTAATCATAATGTCTGTCATTTCCAGTTAAGATTCAGTTTGCATATTTGGTGAAACAAAGGAAAAGCTAAGCTAATTAGAAGTTATCTAAGCAGCTTAACATTAATAAAAATGCTATTAATTATTGTAAGGTTGGCTTCCACTGAGTCCAGATAAGTTTATAAAAACAAAATGCTCAAATAGACCACCTGGACATCATGTTTCCATCTGCTACAATCTCTTTTTCACTATTGAAAGGTACAGTTGAAAGACTGATCTGGGCCTTCAATTTAGTATATCAAATTATTGAGGAAAAGCTGCAAGAAAAGAAATTATTTCTTAAGGGGTTTCACAGAAGGTTCCAAATTGCTAATTCTCTAAGGAATATAGCAAACATAAATATTGTCAAGAAAATTTACCACAGGACTATAAAACCTGAATTCTAGACCTCAATTTGCCACTAATAAGCTGTATGATTATAGCTGTTTGAAACCTATAAACGTGAGACATTTAATTTGTGAAAAGAGAAAGGTTTTATGGTAAAATACAGTGATAATAGCTGTTAACACACAAAAGGATCTGGAACTTGTCTTTCCTTTATTTCTCATGTGAAAAACTGGAACAGTAAATAAATCTTTATGGATTAATGAGGATTAAATGAGAGCATGCATGTAAAGCATTTATCAGAAAACTTGGCATTAACTGTCATTCCTAGACTTGTCATTAATACTAACTACCATCTCAATGTCAAGCACCCTACTTCTGCCCACCCCACTACTGCCTTTGCAGCTGGTACCTCCCATACCCCAACTTCAAGTTTCTCTTCTGGAGATCACCAGTGACTTCTACAAGTTTAAATCCAATGGTCAATTCTAATCCCTCATCTTATGTGATCAGCCCACAGCACTCACTTTCTCTTCCTTAAAACACTTGCTTCACTTCTAAAACACCTCAATTCTTGATTTGCCTCCCAGCTTCCGACGCACTCCCTTTCAGTCTCCTGTATAAATATGTTACCAAGTTGAACTTCATGAAGTTGTCTATATTTAACTGTTATTGCCTAAATTCCATATGGCCCATCCTAAATATTAAATATAGAAAACTCTAACTGAACTAAACAGCAATAGTTGAACTGATCTTTGCTTTTTATTACTTCATTAAAATAAAGTTTTCTATATTTCTGTGTTTGGAAGTCTCCTCTTCCAAATCTGCCCGGTGTTCCAGTGTCTTCAGACATCTTCTCTGTGTCTCTATACACTCTCCAGGTGGTCACAACTTTAATATCTCCAGGATAATCCTCTCCTCTGAATTTCAGATTTATATATCCTAACTGCTTCCTCAGCATCTTTACATGTCTACTATATATTTCAAACTTACTATGTCTAAACTCAAACTCCCAATCCTTTACTTCGAACTTGTTTCTCATTCCATCTCCCACCTCATGGTAAATGGAAACAACAATCTTATCATCTTCCACCTTAAAAGTCCAGGAGTTAATGTTGGAGTCCTATTTTTGTCACATACCCAACAACCAATCTGCCAGGAAATCTTGATGTTTCTGCCTTCAGGATAAAGCGAACATCCTGGCAGCTACCATGATCCTCATGGATACATCCCTGGTCCAACGTATCAAACTATTTCCTCCTGGAGTTTTACAAAGCCTCCAATATGATCTCCCTGCCACCACTCTTCCCCCACGGTCTTTCCTCAACAGAGTAGTTGAAGGTTCTACTAAAATGTAAGTGGATTGTGTTTTCTTTTCTTCATGGCTTCCAGAGGCTTCCCACTGGAAGACAGAACAAGCCAAACTCTTTACAGTGACCTAGAGGCCTGCAGAACTGGAGAGACCCCCACCCTCACCTCGACTCCTGCCCATGACATCTGCTTGTTTCTCCTTCAAGCTCTTTGCCCTCCCACACAGGTCTTGCTATTCCTGGAGCATTCCAGACATATTCTAGCCTCAAGGTTTTGCATTGTTTTCTTTTTCTGACTTCACAGGACCTTCGCCTGACTATAATCCACTTCCTTACCTGCTCAAATGTTACCTTATCAGTGAATCCTTTCAAACAATCTTACTAAAACTTATAACCATTATCCTGTTTAATTTTTCTTCATAGCCCTTGACTATCAGGCATGATATATACATTTCCTTGTTTATTTATTGTTTCCCCTCACTAGAATGAAAGCTCCATGTGGAAAGGTTTGTTTTGTTTTGTTTTGTTTTGTTTTGTTTGGTCTATTTTGTTCACTGCTTAATCTCCAGTGTCTGGAACAGAACCTGGCACCTAACAGGTTCTCAATACACACAGATTTATTTGTTAAAGTAATAAGCAGTAAGTACTCAACAAATGTTAAATATTAACTCTAAGTTCCTTTTAACTAAATAATAAAAGGTAAAGATTAGTTCAACTATAGCTGTCAGTCCAGTTAGTTTTTTAATATTTAATATATTAAGTTGAGCCATATGAAATTTGGGTAATAATAATCAAATATAGACAATTGCATATAGTTCAACTTAACATGACATCCTAATCTCTACCTCCATATTCAGACTTAGAGCTTTCCATCTAATTTGATCTTAACCAATTTAGCAAGAGGCATCTATTAGAAGTGCAAGTCTAGCCATGTCAGTCCTGCCTAAGCATTCCAATAGCCCACTAAGGCTTTTGAGATTCAGATCAAAATGCTTCAACATAACCTAAAGGCCTTCAAAGGGGCTGGAGATTTATCCTACAGATCACTCTCCTTCTTCATCTGGCTTCCAAGCACACACATCACTTCCAGTGGTACATCGTATTTCTTCCTGCCAAATACCTTTTCTTCCTTCTAAAACACCGTGAGTCACCCCCACCCATCTCTTTTACCACAATTCACCTTCAACCTTTAATTATATACCTCCTTTTCTCCAGATATCAGCTCAGGTATCAATTCCACGGGTTCGCCTGTATGTTGACTCTTTTTTATGCTTCCCAATTGTTTTACTTTGATTGGTATGATGATTTGATTAATGTCTGTCTTCTCCACTAGATTCTAAGCTCCATAATGGCAAAGTAATGACACTCAGTCTTTTTCTATCCACAGGACTGGTCAGGACTAAAAAAATATTTGCTGAATGAAGGGGAAAAAATGAGTAAATAAACGATGACTACAATTCACCTGTCCAATGTTCATTTCTATTTTATGTTTTAAGCTTGGCTCATAATGCTATTAGGAATAAGGGTCATATTAACCACATCAATATTCAAGGAGACATGGGGCTCCCTGGGAACCCCAGCAGTCCATGCTTGTTAGAATTTGGCTAAATTGTTATTTATAAACTATAAAAAAATTACTCTATTCCTTCATCCACTTGACTACCTACACAGGAACCACCATTTTATTTATTAACCTTATGCTTTGGCCATTTATTTTCTGAAACCTTAATTAGGAAATGTTCAGAAACTTGGCAAGGTTGTTTATATCTTAACCTATGCCCAACTCTATGTCAGAACTTCTCTAGGCAGAGAAGATTTAGACAGGGTTATAAACTCAAATGCCTACAAGAATGAGCAGAAGTTTTTGTTCATCTTCTCAACATCCTTCTACCTTCCTGATAGAAGCCCAATTGTGTTTTGATATATACACCTTCCTCCAGGTAAAATTCAGTGGTTTTTAGTATATCCAAAAAGCTGTGCAATCGCCAATATTATCTAATTCCAGAACATTGTCATCACCCCAAAAGAAACCCCACATCCATTAATAACTGCTCTCTACTTCGTCTTCCCGTAGTCCCTAGTAGCCACTAATCTACTTTCTGTCTCTAGAGATTTGCCTATTCAGGAAACTTCATGTAAATGAAATCAAACGTGATCTTTGGTGACTGGCTTTTTTCACTTAGCATAATGTCTTCAAGATTCATCCATGTCATAATATGTTTCAATACTTCATTCCTTTGTATTGCCAAATAATATTGCAGTGTTTAGATACATCACATTTTATTTATTCATTCATATTCAGCTAATAAACATTCAAACTGTTTCTGTGTTTTAACTATTTTGTTTAATGCAGCTGCAAACATTTTTGTACATATTTGGTGTGGATATATATTACTTCACTTAGGTAAATACCTAGAAGGGTTTTGGTTTTTACTCTGAGTGAGACTGTATTTCACAGCAAAGTTTTGAGCAGAGAAGTAACTCTGAAAGAATTATCCTGGATTCTATATTAAGAACAGATTGTAAACTGGGCGCCATGGCTCATGCCTGTAATCCCAGTACTTTGGGAGCCGAGACAGGCAGATCACAAGGTCAGGAGTTTGAGACCAGCCTGGTCAAATAGTGAAACCCCATCTCTACTAAAAATACAAAAAATTAGCCAGGCATGGTGGCAGGTGCCCATAATCCCAGCTACTCAGGAGGCTTAGGCAGGAGAATTGCTTGAACCTGGGAGGCAGAGGCTACAGTGAGCCGAGATTGCACCACTGGACTCCAGCTTTGGCAAAAGAATGAAACACGATCTCAAAAAAAAAAAAAAGAATAGATTGTAATTGGAAAAAGATGGAAGCAAGCGAATCAGTTTGATATTATTTAAGTGAGCCAGGTAAAGGTAACTTAGGTCAGACATATAGCAGTAGAGGTGGTGAGAGGTGAATAAATTCTGCAAATATACTGCAGATGAAGCTAACTAGGTTTCCAGATGGATTGGATGTGGGATGCGAGAGGAAATAAGCAGCCAAGGAAGATACCAAAGTTTTTGTTCTGAAGAACTAGAAAAGGACAAATGCCACTTACTGAAAGGGAAAATATTGGGGTAGGAGGAGGATTGAGGGAGAAGATTGAGAGTTTGGAGTTGGTTGTTCAGTAGGTACCCGAGGAGACATTTGGGGCTCATAGTTAGATTGGCAGGTTAGAGAGGGCTGAGTATGAGCTGAAGATGTATGTGTTCAAAGTCAGTATATAGGCTGTATGTAAAATAAAAGCATCTCAGATTCTTTTAAACCTGGGTCTCATTCCTACCTCCACCCCTCCAACTTTCTGTGGGCCCAGCTCCTTGTTTCTCTGGCAAATTCTCCAGCTGTATAAGAAAATGCCCTCAAAGTGTTACTTCATCTGTTCTTGAGCACAAATGATCACATGGAAACAAAAATGCTATGACCCCAATGCTCTTGTCTTGTCCAGCACAGAGGATATTTTATCTTTGCTACAAGTTTTTTCAATTCCAGCCCTGCCAGCACTCAGTGTCACTGGTGAGAACCTTCCCTCATTGAATTCTTAACATTTCCAATGGTCCATTAACTCTCTGAGGGCAGAAACTGCATTAAGGTCTGTGCTTCAATTTCCTCCCACTATTGTAACAAATTATCATACTTAGTGACTTAAATCAACAAAAACTTATTTTACAGGTCTAGAGGTTAAGAGCATGAAATCAGTCTCACTGGGCTAAAACTGAGGTATTGGCAGGACTGTTGCTTTCTAGAGGTTCTAATGAATAATTCATTCCCTTGTGTTTTCTAGCTTCTAGACACTACCTGCATTCCTTGGCTCATGGACTCATTTCTTCATCTTCAAAGCCAACAACTCCAGGCCAAGTTCTTTTCATGCTGCGATGTGTTTGGTTCTCCCTCTTCTGACTCCTCCTTAATCTAAAAAAAGCACACTGTGATTACATTAGGCCCACCTGGATAATCCAGGCTAATCTTATTTCAGTGTCGGCTGATTGGCAGCCTTAATCCATCTGCAGATTCCCCTTTTCCATGTAATCTAACATATTCACCACTTCCCAGGAGTCAAATGTGGACATCTTGGAAAGCCAATTTGTTCTGACTACCAGAGTCTGAAATCTATAGCTCCTAGCATAATGCTTAGTGCATGCCTGCACTCAGTAAATGCAAATGAATGAATGCATGCATCTCTCAGTGCCTACAGCTGGGTGTTTTCCTCTAATCCCAGAAAATAGTCTACTGTTATTAATTGTATACCTGCCCAGTCCATTTTTAATGGGATGTGGGTGAAGGAAGAGAGATGGAAAGCAGTTTTGAAGGGTTTTTACATAGCATCTCCTTGGGTATTGGTAGATGAGAAGAGTAGAAAACCTTAAAGGAATAAAACATTTAATCCCAATCCTAAAAAATCTTACCTGTAGCTTAGAGTATGAAACCTACTCTTGTCATAAGGGCATGTGACTCTTAAGTAGTCCAGAGAATTGAAATAAAAACAGTATGATCTTCTCATGAACACAAATATTAAAAATAATTTTCATGTATTTTGCCAAGACCATATATAGGTACCAAATTAGGTCATCAAAACAGTGAGAGCCAACCAGCAAAATTTCTTGATCTCTCTATCCATGTAGAACTCTGTCTTTCCCCATTAGGCTTTATTTTTCATTATTTCTTTGTTATCCCTATTAGTCCATGAGATTCATACAAATAGCCCCTCAGCTCATTTACCTAACTCATTATTGCGACTCCAGACTTGGTGCATAGGAGATATTTCTGGTCGGTGAAGGACTTTGCTAAATTACTACTTACAAAGTACACATGAAATCACAGGCAGCTTTCTCATTATCAATGAATTCATCTTGAGATCTTGGAGACTCAACTTTCTTTATTGTTCTTTTAGGTCTTTTCTGAATATTTTCATTTGATTCACTCTTCAGATACTGACCTCTAGATTGTCTTGAACAGATAAGTATTTGCCAGTAAAATCAGCAAACTGTCCTCTGTCACATATAATGAAATAAGAACATTGCATATCACCACTGTGATTGTGTTACTGGCAAAGTCACAGAAGTGGAAATTTTCCTTCTCTGTAACTTGAGATTGAGTCTTCACGGAAGAAACATTTTGTGGGTGTCATATGAGAACATGTTGTAAGCACAAGTTATAAATTGGGTTTATTTGATTTTGAGTTAGTTTTTCAGATCTAACACCCTTGAATTTGTGAGTAATCTTGTGCAATTATTAAGAATATGATTCATCCTAAAAATCAATTCCAAATACTCTGTACTTACTTTTTTATTTATTTATTTTTTATTTTTTGCAGCTATTACCGAGTCCTCTTGATGGTAATACTTTGCACTTTCAAAGATGAGCTGTTTGTTATGATGGGTGAACTAATTTTTCAAGCAATGGTTTATGGAACCACAGAATTTCCTAGGGATTATTGGGAAGCATATTTATGGGAAACATGTGTAAAGTGTTTTATCAAATCCCACCCCGACATGGCATGAAGAGCTTTGGTTCTAGGACATGAAAAAAATTGTTCTAAAATTTAAAGGTGCAGAGCACATTAACAGGAAAGAATGCATTTCGTGGACGTGAACTGAATGAGTAGGGAATACTGCTTACTGGATCAGGACCATTTTCCAGATAGCTTAGAATAAAAAGGTTCTAAGTGTTGGAGATGAAACAGTAAAGAACAAAAACACCAGACATATATTTCTGCCCTTGCATGGTTAGAACCTAGCAGAGAACAGAAGACAAAAAATAAACAATAAAAATCTATTATGTGATAAAATAGCCATAAGCACTAGGGGAAAATCAGGGAAGAGAGAAAAGACTGAAAGAATTCATTCCCTTTTATTGCTGAGTAGTATTTCACTACATGGGTACACTCCCAGTTTGTTTATCCATTTACCCAAGGAAGGATATTTGGGGTTGTTTCCAATTTGGGGCTATTACAGTACAAATTAAACTTTTACGAACATTTGTGAAGAGGCTTTTGCGTGGACATAAGTTTTAATTGCACTAGGATAAATACCCTGGAGGTCAATTACTGAGTCATATGGTAAGCAGTTGTATAAATTGTCAAAAATACCGCCAAACAGAGTGGCTGTTCCATTTTACCTTTACACCAGCAATGAATGAAAGATTCAGTTGCTCTGAATCTTTGCTGGAACTTAATATTGCCAGTACTTTTTATTTTAGTCATTCTAGTAAGTGTGTAGTAGTATCTTGTTGTGGCTTTAATTAGCCAATTCCTAACAACTGATAATGTGAAACCGTTTCATGGGTCATCTATACATCCTCATTGGTAAAGTGTCTGTTCAAGTGTATTTGCCCATCTTTGAATTGAGTTATCATTGAGTTCAGAGAGCTTTTTAAAATATATTCTGGATAAAAGTCCTCGGTCACATAATATAATTTGAAAATATTTCTTCCCATCTTTCTTGTGTCCTTTCATTCTCCAAACAGGATCTTTCTCAGAGCAAAGTTTTTTAATTTTTAAAAAGTCCTATTTATTTTTTAATGAATCATGTTTTCAGGATCATGTCTAAGAACTTGTTGATTAACTCTAGGTCATGAAAGTTTTCTATTTTTTTCCTAAAAGTTTTATAGATTTACATGTTGCATTTAGGTTTCTGATCAATTTTTAATTAATTATTGTTTACAGTGTGGGTTTTAAATTGAGGTTCATTATTGTGCCAATGAATACCCAATGTTTCTAATGCCATCTTTTGAAAAGATCACCCACTCTTCATTGAATTGCCTTTGTACCTCTTGGTCATACTTATGCAGTTCTATTTCTAGACTTTCTATTTTCTTCCATATCACAATGTGTTTTAATTATTGAATTTTTTGATCTCTGTTTTTCTCACTGGACTTGAAAATAGAATTGTGTTTTTCTCAATTCTGTTTCCAGGGCATTTAGGCCCATAGTACATACACAGTGAATAAAAGTTTATCAAATTAATAAAAGAAACTTGGGCCCTTAGGTTTTATAGCTGATGATCCAGCTAGTCAGCTTACATTTTTAAGAGAAAATGAAAAACATTTGTTCTGACTTATTTGTTGTCTTCTTTAGTATTTATTCAGTGTTCATCTGTTCATATCATTTCATAGCTTTTTGAATCATTCAAGACAATACTATATTTTGTCTAATATGTGTACAGATGAACATATTCTTCAGAAAAATACAATGTGAGACATTGTCCTTGTTCTTAAGGAATTTGCATTTTACAATATAGCATAGTAGTAGCAAGCAGGAACTTCATGGCCAAGCAAAACTGAGATGCATCCTACAAAGCCACTTACTAGCTGTGTGACCTTGGACAGGTTATTTAATTTTTAAAGCCTTAAGTAACCAGTTGGGCACTTGTGATTACAACAGCACATATTTTGTAGGGATTGCAAAGATTTAATCCAGTAAGGGCACAGTGCCCTGCTAGCCTTTAATAAAGCCTTAATAAATGCTAGTCACCATTATTATTTCCATTTATTAATGTCTAAATAGAAATTTTTCTCACAGATAATATTGCTGTAGCCAAAGTAGAGTTCTTTGAGGAGGACTTGACTGGACTCCAGCAAAATGAATTAAGAAAACATCCCTGTAACATCTTGCAGCCTAAGTAAAAATTACAAATTTATTTTCAAAACCACTTTGTGGTCAATGGCACTTCTGGGTTCTAGGTAAATTACAAAATCATAAATTCCATGATATAAAAAGCATGAAAAATTTTCACATCAACAGTAAGTTCATTTTCCAAAACTGCATCAGTAGACACAGAAGTATTTGCCCAATAAAAATAAAAGTTGCTAACTTGTCAGGCTACAAGTTGATTGCAGAGGACTGGCAGTCCTAAAAAGTTAAATAAAACTTTCTTCTGCTCTCGAGAAACCATTTATGCTTTGCAACAGAATGGTACTTTTAAGGATATGATGCTCTTCGCAATCATTAATCTCATCTCTTTAAACACCCTAATGGGATGTAGTTAATTTTCTATTGTTCTATGATTCCTATGAAGACATTACTGTAAGTGCCAATTACAAACAAACAAATACGTAAACCTTCAATGTTTTAAAATCACTTTTCATACCTCATGAACACCCAGTATGTTTATTTTTCTATACTTCCAGAGTTAATAATGGATGAAGTGACAGTGAAATAGAGTTCTGACGCTTCAGAGCTGTAATTACAATGTAGTTTGTGACACCGAAGGGCAGTAGGGAAGTGCTGAGAGGAGAATGGTGGGTCCCTGGCGAGGGCTCCACCCCCAGGCCTGTGCCCACGGACCTAGGTGAGGACAGGCACTTCTGCCTCAGCGCCCAAATGTTCTATTTCCCAAGACCACCCTGGCCCACTATATAGGCATTCCATGTCTATAAAAACCCCAGAGACCCTAGCAGGCAGACACACAAGTGCCTGGACATGGAGAGGAACAGATGGGAGGAAGAAGACACATGGGGCTGGATGGCGAGAGGATGTGGAGGGGAGCATCCTGGTAGAAGAGCACAGCGACAGACACCAGCAGGCGATAGACCCATAGAACAACTCAAGAGTTTGGCTAGGGCAATAGGAGGACAGCCCAGGCCACCAGCAGCCCACTCCAGGGGAAAACCATCTCCCTCCAGCTCCCCCATCTGCTGAGAGCTACTTCCACTCGATAAAACCTTGGAATCATTCTCCAAGCCCACGTGTGATCCAATCTTCCAGTATACCAAGCCCTCTGTCCTTGCAACAAGGAAGAATCTAATTGACCTGGTTAACACAGACTATAGATTACAAAACTAAAAGAGCACCCCGTAACACACACCCACTGAGGCTTCAGGAGCTGTAAACATCCACCCCTAGATGCTGCGGTGAGGGTCAAAGCTTCACAGCCTGCCCATCTGTATGCTACCTTAGAGCAGGGGGCACTGAGGAAGTGAGCCCCTTCCCCTTTCACACGCCCTGATGGGGACAAGGGAACCTTGCCCATTTTAGTTGGAGGTGGTGAGTGAGTTAGAGAGAGCACCTCTCTGCTAGCTTATGAGAACTGCTGTTCCTAAACAGTTGAGACGTCTATTTCCTGACTCCAGGTTTTTCAGCATGTTCAAACATCGCACCTTTTAGTTAACAAAATTCTCATTTCCAAACAATATGTATTGAGTGACATATTTGCACATACAATTTATAATTCACACTAAAGACCACATAGCTGTATTGGCTGCTGATTACCTGAAGATATCACCCTCAATAAACTGTGGTTGAAGCTGAGACAAGTTTATTGTGTACTGGAATGAGGAAGACCACTGCCTTGACAATGTCTCAATAGCATCTGGGAGAGGAACAGGCAAAGACATTCATGAGGTTTCAGGGTCTGAATTAAGGTGAGTATTTCTCTGGTGGGAGTAGGCAGAGGGCACTTGGTTGAGATTGGGTAAAGGTCATAACAATGTAAGACACATGAAACAAGGTGAAATTTTGAATGGAGTCTTGGGTAGTCGCCAGTTGTTAGGCGAGCGGTAGAGACAGCTGGTATACTGAGAAGGGATAATGAGGCTACCTGACTGGTCGATTCAGAAAAAAAGGTTTATTCCACAAGTTCCAGAAATAAGGAATATTTCCTGAATAATTAAGAATAAAGTTATTCTTAATTTGTCTTCCTAGGCAAGAATTTCTCCGAATAATAAAGTCATATTAATGAAATGACAGTGAGCTGCGTGGTTGCAGCTGGTCTTTTTTTTGTAAGAGTGATACACATGTGATTTTGAAACTCTCTGCCTCCTGCTGTCACCATTGGCAGCTTCTGGTTTGAGAGCTTTCTTTGGTTGATTCTTTTGTTTAGGTTAAGGCAGTGATATCTCCAGGATTCTTCTCTTTAAATATGATTTCTATTGAGAGGGGTAGAGTATATTGTTAAGATTATGAAAACTTAATCAGAAATTGTGAAGTCATAACTCTCCAGGGTCCTGGAAAGAAGCATAGAAGTAAGATTTTCAATGAAGAAAGGATGGGAGCCCACTGCCTGACTGGAGCTCAGGCATCGCCCCAGGAGCATGGGCTGCTGCTCTCAGGAATGTTGTGGGCAGCTGACATGGGCTAGAATATGGGTATGAGGAGATAAACTCAAAGGAAGATTACCCTCTCCCCTTTTTTCTCTAAGAAAAACTTTGTGACTACTTTCAAATTCTTCCCTAAAGTCATTGCTCCTCTCCTTATAAAAGTATCTGGGGTTTCCCCAGTAAAGGGTCTCGTGCTCATGTGTACTGTGAGCTCATGTACACAACAACTATTTTCACTGTAGTGGAGTTTGGGGGTTCAAACTACACAGAAATTAAGTTAATCAAATATCCACATAAACCCATTTGTATAACTCAACTCAGGTTTACTTTTATTCGTCTTTTCTACATTGTCGTTGTTATTTTTCAACTTTACTTTCCTTTTGTCAAGTCTTCTCTTAAATTCCTTGTTTCTTCTATATCATACTTTCTTTTTTACATAAGATCCATTTTTTTGGTCTTCATTTTTCTCTTTCTTTAATTCCTCCGGTGATATATGTCACTGAAGGAATATATGTGTGTATATTTTCTAATATAGCCTTGGTCACCTTCCTTAAACTCCAGATGGAAATCTTTTAGCGGTTGCTCTCCAGATTAAGTCCTTTTGCCTTTTCTCCCCATTCTGCTTCCAGCACGACTCCAGTCACATTGACAAAGGCTCAAAGTGATACCCCCAATCTCCACCCACACCTTCCTCTATCTCATCTGGGAATTCTCTTCCTTTTGAAAAGATTATTAAGAATCAGTCTCTCAAATTTTGCCTTTCTCATTTTGTTCCCATTTTTCTCATTCCCTTTTGAATTCACTGGTCTCTCAAAGTTGATAATCTCCTTTGATTTTTATAAATATCTTCTCACCTACTACCACCACTAATCCCATCCAGTATCAGCAACACATTTGGTCACCAGAGCTTTATTAGTATGTTAAAAAAAAAACAACTTTAATTTGCACAGCAGATGTTAATTTTATCTTCCTAAGCAAGAATTTATTGGAATAGTAAAGTCGTATTAATAAAGTGACAGTGACCTATGTGGTTATAGCTGGTTTTGGTTTCTATTAGAGTGACACATGTGATTTTGAAACCTCTCCTTCTCCCAATCTCTCTGCCTAAATGATTTTCCTAAAAAATATTAATAATCTTAAAACAGCTACCTGAAAAATATATATATAGATATATAAAATCATTTTTATTAAGACAAATAGTAGGTTGAGAAATGCAGTAAGTAGAAACTTTTACCCTTCTTGTTATTTGGCTTCATGATAAACGTATCCCAAGCAGGAGAAAGTAGGAGAAAGGTAAGAAGGGCCAGGCCACGAGAGGCCTCTGGCGACCATGTCAAGAGTGTAGGAATTTAACCTAAGTCAATAGGAAGCCATTAAAATGTTTTTCACTCGAGGAGTTGAGGATGACAGTTTGCAATTTGAAAAGCCATAGGGTTACATGTCAATTAGAAGAGGTCAAGAGTGAGTGCAGTGAGGAAAACTAAAGGGTTATTCCAATAGTCGAGGTGAGAGAAAATGGTAGCTTGGTTTCTAGTGGTGGCTGGGAGGGTAGAAAGAAGCCACAGATGAGAGATAATAAGCAGATGTTAACCAAATCATATACTGAATGTGGAGGACAGGGAGGTGTGAGGGTGGACTCTTAGGTTTCTGACATACAAAGCACATGGTGGAAGGCAGCACCACTCACTGGGTTAGGAAACACTATAACTGTACTGTCCAGCATGCTAGATACCAGCCACAGGTGGCTGTTTTAGTTTAAATTTATGAAAATTAAATATACTTTATTTTTCAGTTCTTCAGTAATATTAGTCTCATTCCAAATGCTAATTAGCCATGCAGAGCTAGTAGCTACCAAAATGGCCAATGCAGATATAGGGTATTTCCATTACTGCAGAAATTGCTATTGAACAATGCTGAAATAGAATAAAACTATATAACACTGATGGCCAAGAGCTGTCACTCTGGCTATTTATTATTTTCAGGTTATTTTACTTACGATTATACCTAATGCCAAGAAACTCACATCTATACCTTTCAGCTAAACATACCAACTCATTTTTGTATGCTGCATTCCATAAGCCCTTTGCCCAAATGCAGTGTAGGGTCATGTTTAATAATGTCACTCATATGGAAATTAGTCAATACATATTATTTATAAATAAGAGAAGAAAAAGGTTATTAGAGTGGGCTGTAGGTCCCCAAGGATGCTAAGCACTTTAATTTGGGTTTTTCCAAGAGCACACCCCAAGAAAAGAATGTGAGTGAAAATCATTTATTTTGGAGGTGATCCAGGCAGCACGTGAAGGGAGTAGGAAAATCTAGGATAATTCACAGATTATCAACATTTCTAGGGAGAAAATGGTAGAAAGCCACTGAAAGGCACATTAATGAGTGGCTATTTCTATGAGTACCCGAGGTCTACGTCTGCTGGGGACTTTTGGGAGAATGTGATGAACGCAACTCAAAATTCTCCTTCCAAGTGGTAAGGAAGCTGGGATGTTTATTCACCAACTCTGATTCCTTATTGAAGAGTCTGTTTCTGGGGTGGTAAATGCCCATTCCTACCAGCCTTCCTGATGTACCACTGAGCCTACCTTTGGGAATAAGGAAGTCCTCAAACAGAAAGATAAAGGAAGTCATGGGTATATATAGGAACTCTCTGCAAATAACTGCAAGGGTGGATGAGAAAGTGTGGAACAGGCACCAATAGCCTCTGTTCTTCTATTTAATCCTTTTCCAGAATGGAAAAGCATTTTCATTAGCATTTGCATTAGTGGACTGGTAACTATCTAAAGGAAGTTTCTTCCCACAATTGATGTGGGCCAACAAAAAACACAGAGGAATTTTCCCAGCTAGAGGCAAATATGACAGGGACAATCATTAATTACATTTCAGTTGTTTTGAATCATCCAAGTAGAAATATCATGCAGACCCTCAGTATACAAGACTGGGGCTGAAACCAAAGATCTGTAAGTCATATATATATATATATATATATATATATATATTTGTAGCCATGTATATGAGTGATATTTTATTTTATTTTTTCTTTTTGAGACAGGGTCTGGCTCTGTCACCCAGGCTGGAGTGCAGTGGCATTATCACAGCTCACTGCATCTTCTACCTCCAAGGCTTAGGTGATCCTCCTGTCACAGCCTCCCAAGTATTGGGAACATGTATCCCAGGAGCTTAAAACAGCCTGAGCAACAGAGGGAGACCTCATCATAAATAAAATAAATAAATAATTATTTGCAGAGAACTCAAATAAATAAAGACCTCAAATAAATAAAAAATTATTTGCAGAGATGAGGTCTCCCTATGTTGCTCAGGCTGATCTTAAACTCCTAAGATCAAGGGGGATCCCTTGATCACCTTGGCCTCCCAAAGTGCTGGTATTACAGGTGTGAGCCACTGTGCCTGGTCATCAGTGATATTTGCTAGGGAGAAAATATATAATGAGGGAGGAGGAGGTCTAGGCTTGAACTTGAGAAATTCTTCCAAATCACCGTCTAGGTCAAAGAAGCTAAGTCCATGTTATAGACTATTCCTGCTGCTATAACAAAATATTCACAAACTGAGTAATTTACAAATAATATAAATTTATTTCTCACAGCTCTGGAGGCTGGGAAGTCTAACATCAAAGCCCCAGCAGGTTCAGTTCTGGGGAGGGCCAATCTCTGCTTCCAAGATGGCGGCATCCTCACTGGCTGACTAGATGAAAGGCCAGGCAGCTCTCAGAAGCCTCTCTTATAAGAGCATTAATCCCATTCATAAGGCCAAAGCCTTCATGACTTAATTACATCCCAGAAGGCCTCATGTCTTATTAGCATCACCTTGAAGTTTAAGTTCCAACATACGAATTTTGGAGGGACACATACATGCAAATCATAGCAGCCTAAGGAGAGGAGAAGCAGCAGAAAAGAAACTGCTAGACAGAAAGGAAGACAACCAGGGAAGCTCTGGGTTAGTATGGCCAGGGAAGAGAGTGCTTCAAGTTCTTCACAGATTTAAAGCAACAGAAGAATACCACAGCAAAATTCACACCACATGCCACTTGAGTTAGCCGTAACTTACTGTAAGTGAAATCTCCTAAAGAGGTCTGTATAGTTTTCTCAGTTCACAGACTAAAATGGAGTATATAAAATTGAGCCCAATTTTATATTGGGATGCTTATAATATTAATGCAAATTGAGAGTTGACAGAGTAATTGTGAAAAATTAGGGGTTTTGCTTCTGTAGAGAACAAATGGAAGTATCAAGTAATCCATCAGATCTGTGTACATAGTGTTCTCTGAATATTTATCCACAAAACGCTTTAAATATAACAATTTAAACTTTACTATACTTTTGAAATTTTGATAAAAATATAATGGAAGTAACCATATGGTGGAGAAAATGATTATTTGAGATTCTTCTTCAAGTGTTTGCAATAAAAAATAAATTAGATCAAGCATGAGTCAGATGAAACAAATCATAAACAATCAGCTAAATTCAAAGAATACTAGGAGAGAATAACTCCTAGATGTAATAAAACATGCAATCCTAGGCAGCCCACACACAGGAGGAAGCTTCTGAGATATTTGCAAAATCAATTAGAAACAAAAGCTTTCTGTATTTAGAGAGTGGGTAGAACATACATCATGAGACCTTTAATAGAGTGTTCCAGTCAGTTACTTCTAAGATACCTCTGTGCTGTTTGGAAATGAGCAAGGATGCTTCTTGTGGCCCTCATTGAAATAAGTATTTGTGTATGTGTATGTGTATGTGAATGTGTGTGTATGTGTGTGTATGTGAGAGTGAGAAAGTGAAAGAGGAAGAGAGATAGAAAAACAAAAACAAGAGAAATGAACATACTAAGTAACAAGAACAAGTACACCAACTACGTCTATACCACATGGCACTTAGATATGGGAGATAGAGGTAAATAATGCAGGTCCTTCAGAGTTTTAATAACGTCCAATTTTATACAATAAATGAATGAAACACATCACAGAAGGAAAAACAGAAACAAAAAGCACACAAACAAATACACCCCAAATGATAGTACACGATGCCTTTGTTCACGAGAAACCTGGAGGTAGTTGATAGAACACTAATACAGAGTCCAGAGTAAGGTGGTGATGTTTAGAACAGCTTCTCACACTCTAATGTGCATATGAATCTTCTAGAGATCTCTTAAAAACTACAGATTCTAATACAGTGGGTCTAGAGTGGGCCCTGAAATTGTGATGTCTAATAAGCCTAGGTATTGCCAGTACTGCTGATTTTTGAACCACATTTTGAGTAGCAAGGTTGGCACAAGAGCTAGAAGTGGAAGTTTGACACCAATCAGGTGAAAGTCTATGGTAGCTGTCCGAGTTATAAACTAGGAGAAGACTCAAGGCCAACATAGTAGGATGAGAATAAGGAAGATTACCACATGCGGGTGGCTAGGAACAGGATGGCATGTCCAAGCACAAGCAGCAGGGTTGTCATAGAGAACATCCCCTTCTCATAGGTGTGTGAAGGGATCTTGAGCAGCAGCCTAGAACGTGAGCCATCTTTAGGAGCTCAGTTATATACACAGCAGAGATGTAATGTACACCTAAAAGGCTGGACAGAGCAGGGCAAGCAAAGTGCAGTTATCCCTCACATAGTTGACAACTGAGGCTGCTGAGACCCTAGAACATTTACACTCAGACAAACAGGCACATCTTTGGAACATGCTCTGCTTGGGATAAATGTAGACTTACAGAAATGAGTAAATGTGCCATGCTTATTGGAACGGACCCAGTGCAGTCTACCAGTGAACACTCACTATAACAAAATAAAGGAAATATGTACCTTGCTTATTTATTAGCAGAAGACATCCCTTATCCTTGGTTAGAGGCTCCTTGTGATAGACATTTTAATCCTCTTTTTATTCTGCTAAATCTGTGTTTTTAAACAGTTTTTTCTTACTGCTATGAAAAAGTACAGTGCCTTTTAAAAATGATTTTTTGGTCTCCCATGACCAGAATGGCAGCCTATAATAAGAAAACTGTTTCAGCCCTGTAGCATCAGCAACTAAATTGCCTGGCAGATAATTAGAGCTCCATTCCTCTAATGGAATTAGAGCTCCATTCCTCTCTAAAAGAGAGTCCTTCCTCCCTTACCCCTGACTTACCATCAGGACACACCAAGGCCTCCAATGTGTTTCCTCGTGATAGTGCATCTCCCAGCAGAAGCCCCCAACACCTTTCTCTCCCCACTCTTTCCACCGCCTCTTCTCCATCCCACTCTGAAGAAGCACAGTACTGGTAACCATGAGTGAACTATATGCTTGTTCTCCACACCTCCTTGTTTCCAATGTCATTTGTGCCCCTTCACAAGACAGTTGAGAAATTGAGTTTGATTTTTATAGTTAATGTATATATTTAATGTACTGTTTCTTTTTTGCCTTGAAACATATAGTAAATTTTGAATTGAAAAAATGTGATACAAACATATAGTTTGATGTTAAGTAAATGTTTCACCACCCATGGGAAACACTGCTGGCCATGGGTAGTTTTTTTTTATGTGAAGAACCAGAGAAGCTAAGTTCTCAAGGCTCTGGTGCTATGCTATCTCATCTCTCTGGACTCTGTCCTAGGCTGCTGAAATGCTAACATGGATCACTGCACTGCAATGAGAAGGCTTGGGCTGGAGAACAGAGATCAGCTCTGTTCTAGGAAGCCTGGTTTATTTTTTGCTCCTTTCCTTTGGCTTGTCTTTTCTTACATTGGAACACTAAGAAAGGAAGAACTTTTTTTTTGAGACAGAGTTTTGCTCTTGTTACCCAGGCTGGAGTGCAATGGCGCGATCTCGGCTCACCACAACCTCCGCCTCCTGGGCTCAGGCAATTCTTCTGCCTCAGCGTCCTAAGTAGCTGGGATTACAGGCATGCACCACCATGCCCAGCTAATTTTTTGTATTTTTAGTAGAGACAGGGTTTCACCATGCTGACCAGGGTGGTCTCGATCTCTTGGCCTCGTGATCCACCCGTCTCGGCCTCCCAAAGTACTGGGATTACAAGCATGAGCCACCGCACCTGGCCCAGGAAGAACTTCGATACTAGCTTAGAGGTAACTGATATGCTCAGCTTACTGTGATCTAGGAAAAAATGAGATTTTTATGTGGGCCAGTCTTTCTCACCAAGAGGCTAGACTAAGATTTGAGGCCAACTCCTTATAGTAACAGCACATATTTCCTTTCCCTTCTCCTCTATGCAGTTACTTTAGGAACTTCACTAAGAAAGGGAGAAATTTTGACAGAATAGGATTAAAGTATTTGAACCTTAGGTTCTGTTTCTTTTTTAATCTGAAGAGCAGAGAAATTATAAGATAGTGATAAAGTCTGAAACATAAACAAATATAGCTAACAAGTAGTTTATTGCTATTAAATTATTTTAGATGACATGATCAATAACATGTTTTCAGTCTTTGTAGCCACACCCTTTCCTTATAATAATGCCTTCTGATGTTCTCACTTATAAGTGGGTGCTAAACACTGCATACTTGTGGACATAAAGATGGCAGTAATAGCCACCAGACACTATTAGAGGGGGGAAAGAGGGAGAGGTAATAGGGTTGAAAAACTGACTACTGGGTTCTCTGCTCACAACGTGGGTGATGGTATCAATCCAACTCCAGATCTCAGCATCACACAATATATTCATGTAAAAAATCTGCACATGGACCATCTGAATTTAAAATAAAATTTGAAATTATACATTTATTTTAAAAACGTCTTCTGCATAATAGGCTTCTTTAAGACCCACTAGGTCAGAAGCATCAAATACCCAGGTTACTATTTGCTATGGTCCAAATGTTTGTGTGTGTCCTAAAGTCATATGTTTAAATATTAACCCCAATGTGATAATATTAGGTGATAGGGCCTTGGGAAGGTGATTGGGTCATGATAGCAGAGTCCTTATGAATGGCATTAGTGCCCTTAAAAAAAAGAAGCCTGAGGGAGGTAGCCCCTTCTGTCATAGGAGGAGACAAAAGCAGATGCTGTCTGTGAACCACAAAACAGGCCCTCACCAGATACCAAATCTGCTGGCCCCTTGATCTTGGACTTCTCTGCCTCCAGAACTGTGAGAAATGAACTTCTATTGTTTATAAGCCACTCAATTTATGGTATTTTGATATAGCAGTCCAAACAGACTAAGATTCCAGCTTGAACCAACTTAGACAATATTTACCCTCCCTTTGACAAATTTTTCACTTGTCCAACTTTCCTTCACATCCCTGCATATGTTCTAAACAACAACATTAAATAAAAGTGCTACTGAAGTATAAGCTTTAAATTCTGAAATAACATTGGACATAAGAAATGATTTTGTTGCTATTAGGTTATCTTGAAACTCTGCAATGTAACAACTACAAGATTTTTTTGCTGGAGACAGGGCTGCCAAATAAAATATAGGACACTTGGGTAATTTTGAATTTCAGATAAATAGGTAAATTTTAGTGTAAGTATGTGCCAGGTAATACATTTTTAAATAACACCATTAGTCACTGTAGTAAGGGAGGGAAAATATGGTGAATCATGTCCTGGCTCTTAAAGGCTTCTACTCAGAAATGACACTCATCAATTACACTGACATTTCATTGCCAAAACAAGTCAAATGGCCGTGGCCAACCTCAAAAAAGTAGATAGTTGTGATCCTAACTGGGAGGAAGGAAACTGGAATATAGGTGGAGAGTCCTAATGGCAACCACACACACAAACACACACACACACAAACACACTTTTAATTCACATTTTATAATAATTACAAATTAAAAGATAAGCATCAATCAAACACATTAGAATGGTTCCTTATGGGAGTAAGGGGGAAGGGAATGAAAGTGGAAATCAGGATAAAACTGAAGGAATAAACAAACAAGAGAACGTATTATTACTGTCAGTGTACAGGTAGGTAGATTGAGAATCAAGTGTTTTGCTGTGTCATCATAACCCCACCCAATACTGAAAGAAGAGCTCAGACTTAAGTCAGAATTCTGACTCCACATCCCATTCTCTGCCCCTTAGGACATTAGATCTCCAGGTCTCAGGGTTACATGCTATGATGGATAAATATAATTGTTTTACACTGATAATAGCTTCTTAACCACGTGATACTTTGACTAGGATGTGTCGAGACCCCACATATCTAAGATAAAGCTTATCTTATTTCTTCTTGATAAGCAACATTAATAACATGTTGGAAAAAGCGAGAAGTTGGGAGTCAAATGAACCTGCGTTCCTGCATTAGAATCCTGGCCTTGTCAAGCAGCAGTTTTATGACTTTTGACATGCGATGTAAGTATCAATGCCCTCCTTTGCAAACCTTTGTAAAGCCAGGATAATAATGCCTAACTTAAAGAGGCCACATAAAGATTAAATAAGAAAAGGACACATCACAAAGTCTGGCATTTAAATATTTTAAACTTTAAAGCTTGTTATTGCCCCAAAGTTTATCATTTACGCTGAACTGACAATCTGTGTTCTTCTGCTTTAGCCTATTTGCAATTCGTTTGCTATTTCTTCCATGTCTGTCACACTGGTACTAGTAAAAGTTTACCTTAACTAGTTAATTTGTTACCTAGGACATTTGCTACAAATGTAATGAGCAAAAGTGCAATCAGTTACCAGCCCCTTGGCTTGATATTTAAACTTCACAGAGCCACTGAAAAGACTATAGCAAGTAAATGCCCTGTGATGTTGCTTAAAGTTGAAGCAAAAGCCAAATGATAGGTGAATAGTTTCTTAACCTACTAGGCTTTCATTTAATTTGTCCATAGGAATCCCATCCTATTCAATCATCCAGAATAACAAACAAAAGTTTCTTTTTCCCATTTACATGAATGTGACACAATTACCAACAATATATTTTAAAGGATCAAAGAAAGCTTTAAAGGAAGATACCATCCTTAAAAACGATTATTTCCTGTTTTTCATTATTATTTTACTGCATATTTAAGCATCTCCAAATGACATACGATTACATTTTATGTTATTTTGAAATCTGAGCTCATGTAAATGGTGTCACATTGTATATATTCTTGGGATTTGTTTGACAATGTGTTTCTGAGAGTCAGTCATGCGGATGTATGAAGTGGCCATTTATTCTATATTGCTACTGTATGGTTTTCCATTTATAAGTACACAAGGACTCATCTCTGCATACTCCACCTGCAGAGTGCTGAGTGCCCTTGAGTAGGAGGAAGGCCACACAATGAAGCAGAGGACCAGAGTAGGGGAGATGGGGTATGCAGGACACATCTGCCATGTCTAAGCTGACATGACGATCATTTTGTTATTACTTACACTGTATCTAGTCTTCTGTATTTATAAATACAGAAGAAATATTTTATAATTTCAAAATCAGGGGGAAGGGTAGAATGTTGCTCTTTGTTATCTGACCCAAAATACATGGCACTTTCATCAAGGAAAAAACTTCACTTTACATTGGCATTAATGTTACTGGGGATTTGGATTTGTTTCTTTCTTTCCTTTTAAAGAGTGACCCAAGGTACAGGGAATCAGTTCCTTTTGACTTCTTATGTCATCCCAACCAAATGTGAGAATTCCACGTGTGGAATCATCTGAAGCAGATGCCATCTAGAAACTATTATTTTTTAGAAACATATGTTTCTAAAAAACACTAAAAAAAAGCACTTTGGGAGGCTGAGGTGGGTGGATCACGAGGTCAAGAGATAGTGACCATCCTGGTCAACATGGTGAAACCCCGTCTCTACCAAAAATACAAAAAATTAGCTGGGCATGGTGGTGCGTGCCTGTAATCCCAGCTACTCAGGAGGCTGAGGCAGGAGAATTGCCTGAACCCAGGAGGCGGAGGTTGCGGTGAGCCGAGATCGCACCATTGCACTCCAGCCTGGGTAACAAGAGCGAAACTCCGTCTCAAAAAAAAAAAAAAGAAATATATATTTTAATTGACAAGTAATTGTATATATTCATGGGGTATAGTGAGATGTTTTGATATACGTACACGTTCATTCATCAGTGGATATCATTGATATAAAACTAGGTTCCCAATAAAGACTAAAATATAGTAGACATACAAAACATTGGTAAAGCATGCTCACAGACAAAGAGCTGCATATCAAAATGAGAAGCCATGTATCAAAATAACAGGAGGAAAATGGTTGATACAGACAGACACATAGGTGACACTATTTATTCATTCAATCAATCAATCATTAAATATCAATCAAGCAGTTACTATGTGCCAAAACCTGAGCTAGATGCTGAAGTCACAACGGTAAATTTGACCCAGGCTCTGCCCTCAATCAGCTTACAATCTAATTCTTATGCTACTATAGCATTTTGAAAATATTTCCACTACAGAAGTCATTTTACCATGTTAAATAGTCTGTTTGGCTTGAAACAGTTGCATCTTCAGGGTAGGGTACGCATCTTACTGCACAGTGACTAGTGTAGATAAGGTCTCAGTAAATGTTTATTGAGTGAATCACAAATGAACACTGGCTTGCCCAAGAAATCTAGAACTTATGGTTACCTTCTATTTTTTTTTATTTCTTGTAAGATTCCTTAATTTTATATTTGCCTTCAGAACTAAAAATCTTCAAGTCAAAGTTCTCACCCCCAAATCTCATATCCCCAATGCACTACTCTGGCCCTACACAGACACGCGCGCGCACACACACACACATACACAAACACACACACACACACACACACATTTAGAGCCGTTAATGAAAAACTGGATTTTAACAATGGAATCTCAGAAAACATCCTTGGTAATTATTTGCTTCACTGTCTCACTCTAAAAGACAGCCTACCATCCCAGCATTCTCAAACACAGAAACTTGAGAGTGCTAACAGAGACTCCGCATCTTTATTCACTGTACAAATTGACTTGGATAGTGCAACAGACAGATGACCTTTGTACAGTTGAAAAGGTAAAAAAATTAGCAAGAAGGGCAGCAGCCTAGAGAAAGCAAAGCAAAGAGAAGGATTTTTAGGACCAGGCTGGAATATAGCAAAGTGGGACAAAAGAGAATAAAAAGATTGGAAAATTGAGTGTGCCGCCTTGTCAAATAATATGACAAACGAGAAAGGAGAAAATAAAGCATAGGATTCTAATGGTTTAGGATCTCATGGAATACAGAGAAGGTTGACTGATGGGAGTGGAAAAGGGGAAAAGTTTGTGGGGCAAGAGAGAAGCACTTCTGTGTTTATTACAGATTTTCTCTTGGCTGTTTGTATCCTGATTTATTTACCGTCATCAGTCCTTCAAGTGGGGTCAGCATTGAGCTGCAGGACTGATAAATATGATCTGGATATAAAGATCAGCTGTTTACTATTACTCTTTAGAAGATTTGGTCATCTGAAAATTCTAAGCAATCTAAGATTTTCTGTAGTCAGCAGTCAAAGACCTTAATTAAATGTCCTAATTTCTAGTTTCCAATCCCTGTTGGTAAAAACCCCAGACCTCAGTCTCTGGCCTTCAATAATAAATTTTCTGATATATCAAGATTTTACTTAGATTAATCTTTTTCATTTTAAGTTGATGTCAGTGAATTTGGATATAAGTATTAGGGAATGTAATTTAGCATAAATACCCCTGAACCATCAGTAAATGGTTCATCATGTCTCTGTTTATAGGAATGTTTCCAATCCAACTGCATTACTGACTTTGGGAACACAAACTGTTTCTTCTGCTCTCTTAAATATCTGCACACGTCTTTGGGTCTGGCTGAGAGAAAAGTGGATGTCTAATAAGTATGCTCTGATTTAGGTTAAAAGACCAGATCCCACTTTTCTCATTAGGTCATCAGAGGACATGTTAAAGCATTGCTTACTCCAGGTATAAGTGGTACAAGAGGTGACTTTAAAAACCATGCTGCTACTTGTTTAATTCAAGAAAGACTCATCAGACTGTAACTAGTGCAAGTCATGCACAGAAGCTTTGCCCTGAGCTGGTAGGCTGCCTCTTAATGGTTTCCAAATAGCCGCATCCACATGACCACCAAAATAGATCACTGAATCAAACTCATAGGAGTTGCTATGTAGAATGAACAAATGCATGTTCAAGCAGAGGCTTGGTTTTCTCTACTTTTCTACTTCTGAATGTGATCTAAATACAGTTCTTAAATCTAACTTCCTCAGATGTGTGTTCTATTAGTCAAAGTCTTCATTTTTTCTTTATTTATCAAGTACATATTAACTGAACTACTCAAGCATGCAAGGCCCTGAGAAAAGATATTACAGCTGCTTTCATCCTCAAAATGGAGCTAGAAAAAAAAAATGACCTAGACTATTTCAAAGCAACACGATGAGGATTATGTTAGAAGAAAGCAGAAACCACCACGCATGCACTTGCTGGGCACCAGCTGGTAGGGAGGTAGTGGACGGCATCCAGGAAGGCTGTCTCAAGCCCTGTCCCTGTTACTTTGCACTGCCACTAGCCTTTTTGAAATTATTTTAATACTTCATCTGGTTTTGGAAGTAAGTGCTAAAATCTGTTTGGGAATTCACAGCTGAAAGAAGCTGGCAACAGGGCTGTGGAACAAGGCCGGGAAATCACAGCACATCTCTCCTCTTCCTTTGTCAATAGGCTACACAAAGCAGCACGTATAAAACAGCTCCATAAATCACATGCTCTTATGTCTCTATTGATAATTCATGTGGAATCCAATGACAGTTACGTTTGATTCCTTTGTTCTCCTATGCCCAAGCATAAATCAAAGGATTAATGGCCTTAAAATTGATCTAGGTGACAAACAGGGCCTTGAGAAACATCTTTGTCTCTCCCTAAATCCCTTCATTTACTATCTTAAGGGAGGTCCTTTCTTCTTTCTTCCTGTGAACAGATAAAGGTCCCTGTGAGATTGGAATTTCCTTTGTCCAGTGAATTACAAAGGAATGAACCTTGAAATGAAGATGTGTCATAGATCACCTGCACTGTGGCATTAAAGAGAAAAGTCAACTTTAAAGGGGAATGGGTGGGATTTAAAAAAAGAAAGAAGAAAGGATTTGCAATGTTTCAGGCAGACATCAGATACTTCTCAGGCAAATAGCCATGGAGTTAGTAATCAAAGCTTGAATTTTAACTTTTAAGAGTCTTTTTTGACATGGTCTCTCCCACTCAATCTCAAATGGCTCTAATTAACTGAATGTCAATACTAAAATTTGACTAAATATACCCTAGTCTCTAGAAAGCATTCCTGAGAACCATCTATAATTTGAATGAAGTCAAGGAGAGAGAGATACAATGAGAGAACACATTAAGACTGCTTTTTGAAAACATCATTACAAGATGAAAATCAGCTCGGCCTAAAAGAACAATTTTAATATTCCCACTGCCAGAAGAATTGGTCACTATTTGGCTATTGGGAAAAAAATCCCTAATTCCACAGGGCTGACTGTAGAGTGTGACCAAGGCTGACCTCTGATTCATCCTCCAAACACACAATCCATGAAAAGAAAAACAAGTTTACCATCTTCTGTTTCAGAAAAGGGGTCCGGATCCAGACCCCAAGAGAGGGTTCTTGGATCTCACACAAGAAAGAGCTCAGGGCAAGTCCATAGAGTAAAGTGAAAACCAATTTATTAAGAAAGTGAAGGAATAAAAGAATGGCTACTGCATAGACAGAACAGCCCTGAGAGCTGCTGGTTGCCATTTTTATGGTTATTTTTGGATGATATGCTAAACAAGGGGTGGATTATTCATTCCTTCCAGTGTTAGACCATATAGGGTAACTTCCTGATGTTGCCATGGCATTTGTAAACTATCATGGCGCTGGTGGGAATGTAGCAGTGAGGATGACCAGAGGTACCCCTCATGGCCATTTTGGTTTTGCTGGGTTTTAGCCGGCTTTTTTACTGCAAGCTGTTTTATCAGCAAGGTCTTTATGACCTGTATCTTTTGCCGACCTCCCATCTCATCCTGTGACTTAGAACGCCTTAACCATCTGGAAATGCAGCCCAGTAGGTTTCAGCCTTATTTTACCCAGCTCCTATTCAAGATAGAGTTGCTCTACTTCACACACCTGTGACATTTCCATTGACTGGGAGATAGACAATGCTTTTCTTTTTCTACAGCAAAAACATGACTTGAAAATGTAAGGAGATGTCAGTTTCTCTCTCTCTAGGTTGCTGCCAGGCTGTACCACAGGTTCTGCTGAACACATTAGTTCATGTTCTGCTTAGGAGTTTCAAGGTTGAGGAGTCCTTTTAAAAAAATCATCTGAAATTTATATGCTTTGCGGACATTCTAGGTGTTCTTGTTTCCCCCAGTTAAGAATGTTTTGTCCTTCAGGGCAGTCACTGAGGGGAGTTTGCTCTGGGTGTTTGCAGCACAATGCAACTCTGCTATAGTTTCAGAAATCACAGATTGTTTATCTTCCTGATATGTATCTATAATGACATTATACTCTTTTGCCCTTAACTCAAGGCTACAGCTATTCAATTAAATTTTGAAGTCCCACTCTTATTATCTAAATTTTGGCGACCATAGAAAAACTTCTCTCTACCCACTGTAACCCCCATAGGAAATATAATTCAGAGAACTTACACTTACATGGGAGTCCATGAAAGATTAGAATCTTTCCAACATTTTATCCGAGCATTTCTCCAATAAACTGGGAAAGCCGCCATCCCTTGCCTTCTCTACTGGTTTTGGTGAAACTGGAGACAAATATTGAGCTCTGTTTTACACTGGTACCAATCTTTAGCCTTACTTTAATGTCAACAGATACATTAGAAGTGCATTCTCCGAGTTGCTAGGAAATTCCTTTTCCCTGAGTGCCTGCCAACAATTTAAAATTGAACAGTATTCTTTGTCTCTTTTCGATTTAAGTAACAGGTAAAATAACTGTTTTTGTGTCTGGCAGGAATAATTCATCTTCATCACTCCACAAAGCCCAAATCCTTGACAACCTGCAGTATAACTATATTGCCAGCAGAAGGGAAACAAGTCGAAGAGCAAAGCAGAAATGTTCTTAGGAAAGATTGCTACTTTTCTATAAAAAATGTGCAATGGCAGAGAAGCTCATGAAATGAAAAATATAAATGGTCTAAAAATAAGTAAACACTATCATGCTAAGGCTCTGTGTATCAACCTGCTCAGCGCAAATAAAATGTAAAATCAATGCTATTGTTGCAATAGGGAAAAATCTCTTGAAGCTGCTGATGAAAACAGAAAGTCCTCTATGTCCTTCCACTTAGCCACCTTAAGCCTCTAAAGTGTCACCCTGATGAAAGCTAAAGGGAAAAGCAAGACACAAAAATAACTCAAAAATTGCCACACTCCACCTGCACTAGTAATTTGGGAAGAAAAGAAACTGGGAGACCAAAAAAAAAAAAAAAACCACATTAATTAAATAGCACAAGATAGTCTGAACCACAGAGAAATGGGAACGTGGAAATATAGGGAGGCTTTGAATTAAAACCAAAGGTATACTATGCCCAGATGTGACAAAGAGATCATCAGTTTAGAGTAGGATTTTTAGTTTCATGATATGTGGGCTAAAATAATGATTATAGTCAAAGTCATATTCAGAAAAATTGTTTACATGAATTTCTTCTGAAGGCAGTAGGATTATACTGTGACTCTACACTGATTCTGTAACTGACTCAGTAAACACGGATTAAGTTGTGACATCAAAAGAAATCAAAGGGGCGTATGCCAGGCCCCATGCTAGGCACTGGAAATACAAAGATGAGTAAGAGAAAGGCATTACCCTGAAGAGCCAGCCATTGGGGAAGGAGGAATTCTGAAGTCCAGTGAGCTGATTATATAATATTTCAAAAGAATTCTCTAAAGCAGTGGCTCCTCAACTTTAATGTCCATGAGAAGCATTTGTGGATCCTGTTAGAAGGAGATCCTGTTATTCACAAGATGGTGGCAAGATCCCCAGTGGTGCCAATGTTACGTTGTTGAGCTACACTTTGATTAGCAAACCCTAACTCACAGTCGATTTCAGCTTTTTTCCAGTGAGCTCTTTCAGCACATTCCCTAATGGCATGGGAATTGAGGAGGTCTTTATTTGACTGTGCTATATGTGCTACCCGGGCAGTAAGAATGGAGGTCTCTGTGGCCTGTGACTCTGTACAGTGAGTCAAGGGAGGTTGCTCTCCATTGCCTCTGAAGCCTAAGAGGAAATCTGCTAAATCAGCTGCAGCACCAAAGACTTGTAGTGATGAAAAAGAGCCTTTTGATTGGAAACCTTGCTAAGGGATAGAGTGGATTTTAAAATAGTTATAGAATTTCCTTACCTGGGAGTCTAAGAAAAAAAAGAGTATATAGACTTTCGTCTGTCCTGCAGACTAAAATAGTGACTCAGCTTTTTAAAAGCTTACCCTACCCTGAAAAGTCTATAGAAAGAAAGTTTATGAAAGAGAATTTCAGAACTTGTTCAGTACATTCCTATTACAAACAGAAAAAGAGTTGACTTTGGTCAAATTCAGTGTGAAGATAGTTGGCATACTCGATCAAGGTCTTTCCTCTCAAAGTTGATGCCATAAGGAGAAAAATGCAAGATTCTGGTATGTTGACAAAGGTAGCAGGATAATAACTAGATATGAAAAGCAGCTTTCTTTAAAAAAAAAAAGCCTTTATTTAAATGTTTATTTGAAGTTTTAAGTGACATAAAAACAACAGTCAAAGAAAATCCTTGAGCTTTAAGAGTTATAGCTTATAAACTGAATATAATGCAAATCTATTCATGTCTGCTCTGGACCCCATGCCCTCCTACCTGCTCTAAGAGCTTAGTCACTTTCCCATTACCTCCTCTTGTTCTTTGTATCAAACTTTCACACTGTAACAGCTTTTTCTTCCCAACCTAAAACAAGCTTATCCTAGTTCTTTCCTAACAAAATAAAAATTTCTACCTTGTCCCCAAGTCCCCTACTGTTTATGTCTCTCCTTTTTCAGTCCTTTCTTAGAAAGGTCATCAATCTAGGTATATTAATTTTCTTACTTCCTGTTTATTTTTGTTTTTTAATGCCCTTTTTGTTTTCAAGCAGCAGAACACTCTTTCTCATATTAAATCTTTTGTGAAACATCAACACATACATACATACAAAGAACGACTTTACTGATTGAGAGAGGAGATGGAGAGCAGAGAGCTCTCCTCTCAAGTCTTTCACTCACTCCTGCTTGCCCTATCAGTCCCTCAGCAACCTCTGAACAAGACCCGAGGCTCTGCACACCAACTGCTTCACTCCTAGATACCTGTCCGTCCTCTCTAAACCAAGGAAATGATCAAAGTACCTAGGATCTCCTAAAGTCAGTAGGCTGTTTCTGGTTCATGTCTTGCTTGATTCTCCAAAGTATTCAATGCTATAACCAAATGTGGAATCCTTTCTAATTCCCATGTATCTGGTTCTCTCTAGTCAAGGCCTTTGCACAATCTTTTTCTCTGTTCTCATCCCACATTGACTTTCCATCTCCCCAAGATTAAAAGCCCAATTCATTTTGATTACCTTTAAGACCCTACTCAATCTGCAAGCAAACCCCCTCCTCTCTGCCTTTGTTTTCACTGGCTTTCTGAGTATCTCTAACCCTGCCAGCCACCTCACTCCTTCTTGACCTCTTCAGGACTCTTCCTTGCCTGATTGGTAAGGCTTGTTGCATTGGATCCTTTAGGTATTTGCTTAAGTGGCACCTTCCTAGGTGCTTTCATCTTCATTTCCTGCCTTGCTTATCTTCTCAACACTTCCCATCATGTAACATATATTATTCTTGCCTATTCTTTATTCTCTATCTCTTTCTCTGGAATACAAGCTTCATGAAAGCAGGAATGTATCTTTATTTACTGAGTGGTTTGAGAGTATGTACTCAAAGTAATATTTGAGAAACTGAATCAACTAGATTTGTTAAATAAATAAGTGAATTGATAATTAATAAATGAAGTGTTGTCTCCTTGCATGTCTGCTTGAAAAGCCCCTGTATTAATACCTCCAGTCCCATCAGATCAAAACAACCTCCTTCTTGAAGGTTCTGATTTCTGAGTCAGGGAGCATGAAGTTCCCCTGTTTATTTTGCCTCCCACCAAAGCTGGTGACTCTCAAGAAGGCTTGTTGCTGTGTGATCTTCATTACATTGGTGAACTGGTCTTAGGTTAGGGTCCACCCTCAGTATTACCAGTTCAGGAACCGGATTGGTCATCACAACAAAGCGGGTACATCTCTCAGACGTGGTCTTGAGATGCTCTTGAGATAAGTCTATAAACATGAACACCAATTAGAGTGATAAACTCAGCCAGTTTTGTCCAGGTCAGTCTCGATTTTAGCCCTGAAAATTCAGTGTCCGGAGAAAACCCTCAGTCCCAGGTGAACAAGCATAGTTGCTAGCCTTGACACAAATTTACCTACTAACAGTGATGAATAGCTAACACAGAAAGAAGAATAATCTAATTTTGTTAGGAGCGCAATCCATTCCTACAGGCACACCATACATAGGACATGCTAGATCATCATCAGAATAATATTTTGTGAGCTGAACGTGATTTGAAAATACGAGTTAGGTTGGTCAAAGAAATGTTCAGTGGCACCAGGATAAGATAGATTAATGCACATCCATCAGACTTACAAAATATCCTGACAGAGATTATTTGTCCCAACCTCCTGTGTCTTAATCTTCACTGGGCATATCATCATCAATGGGGCCAGCTACTTGAAGCTAGATTTCTCTGCACTAACGTTTGGATGGACACTGCCTAATTTTGCTCACATGATAAACTTTTTTCTGTGTCTCTTGGACTAACCAATCAACTGCTTATTTTGTACACATCTTTATAAGATGACTTAGTAAAATCACACACTAAGTCATTATGAGTTGAATTTTTAAAAAATTAATTATCAGGCAGCAAATCCTAAGACTTGCTTTGTATCACCACTGTATCAATGATTAAATCTACTGCAGTTGTTTTCTTGGCTCTTTTGACACTAGACTTTGACTTTGCTGGGGGCAGGGACTTTTGCTTCCCTCTGTGCACCCCAGTTTTCAAATACAGAGCAGTGTTCTTCAGTATTTCCTGAGTGAATGGGTGCCTGGGACTGCATCTCTCCAGAAAAGGCCACCAGTATCTTTATTTTCTGGACACCATTCCAAGAGCCTTTTTAAAATCCATTCTTCAAAACACTAGGCCTTCAAGATGTTTCGAAAAAGCTTCTGTGATGTGATACATGTAGGAAATGGTGCCTACTATACCACCTTTCTTGGGATTCCCAAGACATTAGCATATAAAAATCTCCGAGAAATTCTACAATAATGAATCTGTTTAATTTTATTTAAACTTACGCTTTCTGAACTTATTTAACAATAAACACTACCTTCTCTTTTTACTCAGTATCTACAGAACATTATTTGGTAAATTGTTCAATAATTTCTTAATTGCAATTTTAAAATTAAAAGACCTTTAAATACTAGAATTTTTTATTATTATCGTAAAAACATATGAGATCTACCCTCTTAATACATTTTAGGTATACACTGCTATATTGTTAACTAGATGCACATTGTTGTAAAGCAGATCTCTAGAACTTTTTCATTTTGCATGATTAAAAATCTATACTTTAAACAGCAACTGCCCATGTCCCCTTACCCCAGCCCTGGTAATCACTATTCCACTTTCTGTTTCTATGATTTTTTACCATTTTAGATATTTCAAGGAAATGGAACCATACAGTATTTGTCCTTCTGTTACTGGCTTATTTCATGTAACATAATGTCCATGCTGTAAGATGTGACAGAATTTCCTTTGTTTTTAAGACGGAAGAATATTCTATTGTATGTATATGCCACATTTTATTTCTTCATTTATTTGTCAGTGAACATTTAGGCTGTTTTGTTTCCACATCTTAGCTACTGTTAATAATGCTGCAATTAACATGGGAGTGCACATATCTTTTTGAGAGCTTGTTTTTAGTTATTTTGGATAGTGAGAAGTGGGACTGCTGGGTCATATGCTAGTTCTATTTTTAATTTTTTGGAACCTCCATACTGTTTTCCATAGCACCAGCACCATTTCACACTGCCACCGACAGCGCACAGGCATTCTGATTTCTCCTCATCCTCATAAATACTTATTATTTCATTTACTTATTTATCTTTATAATGGCATTATTTTTGTAGGTATGAGTTGATATCTCACTGAGGTTTTAGTTTGTACTTCCCTGATGATTAGTGATGTTGAACATCTTTACATATACTTGTTAACCACTTTTATGTGTTATCTGGTCAAATGGCAATTCAAGCTCTTTGCTCATATTTTAATAAAGTAATTTAAATTTTTTTTTAACTTTTGAGTTGTAAAAGTCTCTTATATATAATGAACATTAACCCTTTATCAAATATATGGTTGGCAAATACTTCTGCCATTCTATATACGGGTTGCCTTTTTATTCTTAACTGTTTCTTTTGCTGCACAGAAGCTTTTTAGTTTTTAGTAGTCCTACAAAGATGTGAAAGATTTGTGCAATAATAACTACAAAATATTGATAAAAGAAATGAAAGAAGACAAAAAAATAGAAAGACATCTCATGATCATGGATTGGGAGAATCAATATTGTCAAAATGGCATACTACACAAAGTAATCTAAAGAGTCAATGCAATCCATATCAAAATCTCTATGGCATTTTTTGTAAATAGATAAAAACAATCCTAAAATTCATATAAACAACAAAGCATCTTGAATAACCAAAATAATCTTGAGAAAGAATAATAAAGCTGGAGGCTTCACACTTCCTGATTTCAAAGCATATTGCCAAGTTACAGAAATCAAAATAGTATGGTAATGGCATAAAGACAGACATATAAACCAATGGAACAGAATAGAGAGCCTAAAAATAAATCTATGCATTAACAATTAATTGATTTTTGACAAAGATGCCAAGAACATACAATAGGGAAAGAACAGTCTTCAATAAATGGTTCTGGGAAAAACAGATATCCACATGCAAAAAAAAAAAAAAGAAAAGAAAAGAAATTAGACCCTTATTCTTACCATATGCAAACATCAACTCAAAATGGATTAAAAACTTAAATGTAAGACTTAAAACTATAGAAGAAAACATAGGGGGAAAAGATTCATAATATTGGTCTTTGCTACTATTTCTTTGATATGATACTAAAAGCACAGGGTCTCAGAAAGTTTTTATTCAACTCATTTGATGACAAAGTTGACTTAAACCAAGGCAATATGAGCTGATTCGAGGCTCTTTAAAGTTTTTATTTATCTTACTTAGTGTGACTATCCATGTTTTTCTGTCAGAATACTTATGTGTTTTATTTTGGGTGCTCTAGAGACCAGATGATCAAATAATTATAAATTACATAATGCATTTGTCTGCAAAGATTTTGAATACAAGTTGGGGAGGACTTCAACTACATTGTTCACAGCTTCCAAGATTAGTTTCAGAGAGATTCCAATCCCTCTAGAAATTATTTTTTCACTTTTTAAAAAATTAGTTAAATAACTAAAAAAGTCCCATATCTGCTATTCATACCTATGTATTATAGGATTAGGGTTTCCTGGGACACGAGATCCAATTATGAACATTCTATCAAGAAATAAAGAGAAATGCTCCAGCAGTTCAACATTGCTCTTGCTCTTTTGTGGAAACACAAAGTTCAGAGATTTACGACTTTTTTTCCTGAGTCCCTGAGTAAGATTTATAAATAAAAAGCACACTTAGTTTCCAACAGAGTTATTTTCATTTTATATTTAGTACAAGTAAACACCTTATCCAACTGCATTATTTTCATAAGAGTTTCTCTATTTTATATATACATATATTTCTCTTATGGAGCCTTCAAAAGTATCTATCTAAGAAGAATTGCCTAACCAACTAATTGAAAGTTTGCCTTCTCATTTAATATGCAGAATATCACTTTATTTGGAATGAAAATATAAGACATCTTTTGGTCACTTTCTAGATTGGAAATGGGTCCAATGTAGTAAATATTTCAAACTCAGTTATATCTGACTACAGTATGAAAAAATCAAATTCAACAACAATTCATTGAACTTCTATGAGTTAAGTATGTGAGAGAAATAAGAGAATACAACATGATCTTCTAACTGAAACTGATTATGATTTTGTTTCTGATTGGCAATGCAAATTAATGTGTGGTATATTTGATTGTATGTTGAAACAGGGAGAAAAATCTTGAAATAAACTGTTGGTCATTTTTCCCCTCAATTTAAATCCCTGACATATTAATATCATTTTTTTAAGCAATGTTATGCTGCTTCAAAGAAAGGGAAATCAACAGCATTGGATCCTTGCTCTTATTCTAATGTTTACAATTCTGAATAATAAATTTACTTTCATCTCATTGACTTTATATTAGTTTTAATTAAATTAGCAGAAAAAATAAGTTGGCAATATTTACATGGTATTAAACTATAAAATTCTAGCTCACCTCTAACTCCTCTTTACTTTTACATTTTAAGTTAAATTCTCCACCAAATGAATCTAATGGAAAGATAATTTTATTCACTTAAACAGAAGTAGGTCAACATAACTCTGAACACAATACTGAGATGCTGCTTTTTCAGTCCCCGCTACTCAGAAAACTGAGGCAGGAGGGTCATGTGTTTAAATCTACCCTGGGCAACATAGCAGGATTCCACTTCTAAAAAAAAAAACCAAAAACAAAAAAAGGTACTGCTAACATTCAAGCATTGGTTTCTAAAGCTAGATTGTAAGATTTAAAACAAATTAAGCCTCTGTATATTTTCTGGGGCTGTAAACTAGTGCTGAGTGGTCAGCACACTTGGAGAGTTTGTGGTTTCTCAAATCACATGTAGCACCAAACTCACAGTATTGCTGATACTCTTCCCTCTGCAAACCCACAGGAAAGTGTGCCACCAAAAACAAATCAATTCAGTAGCTGTGTAACATCCCCAGTACTTGTAATTTTGATGACAAAATTCCTCCAATAGGACCAAAACCATCAAAACAAATACATTTCACGTGATGAATTTCAGATGCAGTGGACTCTCCTTTCATTCCTAGGTAATCGTACATTATGCTGGCCTTAAATATAACCATGACCTTACGACAGTTTTCTCAGATGTCTTTGTCACTTTCAGAACAGAAAGGGGTGTCAGATCTCTAGGCCAATTTTGTTTTCTAGATATTTTTTGTGGTTTCTTTTTGCTTGATTGTTAAGTTTTATCCATAGTATTTCTTTTCATTCCAATGTTAAGAGTCTTGGTCTAAACATGGTACAGAAGTTTGAAGAGTGAGCAAGCTTAGACCATCCTATTAGGTTCCATCTGGCTTCACAATTGGTTCCTGTTTTCAGCTCCTACTTCTCTTTGCCCCTTTTCATTGGGGCTGCTGAATTTCTACATCTGCAACTCAGCTGCACGAACTTCCTGGGCCACATTAGCAAGTTGACCAACAGTCTTAGCCCACCAGCAAGTGAGGTCAAGAATTAGTCTCTCTCTGCTATGTGTTTCACATGTGGGTTGCCTGGAAGACCTATAAGTATCTGCAGACACACTCATTTATCGTCTTTCTCAAACCACTGTGACACTAATGCAGCCATTAGTTTCTATGGATGGAAATCTAATGCCCTTCTAGTCCAGTGTCCTTGCCATAAACTCCAGATTACCTGACAGACTGTGATGTTCAGCCTAGCTCTTGCCTATCTTTTCCTCTGGAGGGCTGGACCCTGTTCATTGTATGCCTAGCTACTTCACAGACTTCAGCTAGAAACAGACTGATTGTATGAGAACATGGCACAATAGTTTGTCTCACATAAATTCCAGCCAGTAGACTGAATATCTGTGTATCTTAGGCATGGAAAGTGCTGTAACCAAGCCCAATTTAAAAACAACCTTGGCCAGGAGCGGTGGCTCACAACTATAATTCCAGCACTTGGGAGACTGAGGCAGGCAGATCACTTGAAGTCGGGAGTTTGAGACTAGGTTGGTCAACGTGGTGAAACGCCATCTCTACAAAAAATACAAAATACAAAAATTATCTGGGTGTGGTGATGGCCACCTGTAATCCCAACTATTCAGGAAGCTGAGGCAGAATCATTTGAACCTGGGAGGTGAAGGCTACTACAGTGAACCAAGATTGCACCACTGCACTCCAGCCTAGGCAACAGAATGAGACTCCGTCTCAAAAAATAAATGAATAAAGATAACACTGAATGCAGTATACTGGACTACTGGCTACTCATTGCAGTAATCAGCTTCTAGCCGACTCAGTTCTCCAATCCCCAATTTTCAAGAGTGTTAAGGCTTCTCAGCAGTATCCAGACTAATTCTGAGATCCTATCATACTTCACCCTCAAGGCTTTCAGAAACAAAGCGATACAAGATATAGTCTTTAGCCTCAAAATGGAACATGACTCATCTTGTAAAATGCACAAATACAACATGTGATTCACATTCCTGTTACTTTAGGCACTGCTGACAGAGAGCAGCTTTGGTACCCATGGAGAAATACTTTCACTAGAGAATACAAGTATGATTCTAATGAATTAGAAGTTAAGAAAACCGTTCATGTACTTTGGGCTTCTCCTGTATTGAACAACTGGTGAAAATGAGAAAAAAATTTGCATTTTTCCCTAAACCTGTCTACGAGAAGTGAGGTGACTAACATAATGGCGATATGGGAATGATGTGGATGGAAACCAGAGGGTACATTTCAGTACCTAGAGTATAACAACAAGAGCAAAAAATAATAGGCAATCACAGCAACCCCGTATAGGTGTTACCACTGGGAGTTAGATCCTTTAGGAATAAAAGTTCCTAGGTAAAGTCAAAAAAATATTAAATGAACAGGAGAGAAAAGAAATCATATCTATGACCTAGTGCCTTAGGTTCTCTTCCTTGCTATATCAGACTTACATTTAATTATTTTTACTAAATTTCCTTTTTCTTTTACATTTACCCAGTATGGGTGGGTGGCACCTTCTTGGTCTCTTCCATAGATTACAGAATATGGACAAGTGATCATAAGAGAAGCAGAGGAGAAAGCTGGGCATCTTCCTGAGATCCTGAGCTAGGAGCTGCAGGCATCAATTGATGAGCCTGTAGGTTTCCTCATTTTGGGGAGGAGGTCAATGAGATCTCGTCAGTGATTATTTTTAGTATGATAGTCAGGAACCAATAGTCATAAATGAAATTATGTATGAAGGATATTCAAAGGAATGAGCTATGTAAAAAAGTTGTCATTATTTTTGATCACAACATATTCAACCTTCTTATGTTTGGGAAATTCTCTACTGTAAGTCTTTGGGAGATGCAGGATCTGCCTTCCACTTGAAGAATATGCTTGAATAATTCACTGTGGACTCAAGAGCTAGAGGCACATAGAAGAGAGGACTAGGACAATGGCAAAAAACTGAGTACTGCCTAGGCCTGATGGCTATCACAGGTGCAAGTGGCACTTGGCACTCAGTGGAGACGGTAAAAGTTTTGTGACATGGTTTTGGGCTGTCTCAGAACCCAGTTCTCCAGTCTTCTATGTGATTATGTAAACTACTGTATTATATTTTGGTAAATTTATTTTCTGTTTAAATCAGCCAGAGTCATTTTCTGTTGAGACACCAAAAGGTTTATGTTGTTGTTCTGAGTCCCAGCAGGAGACTCATAGACTCGAATTCATAGCCTTGGGTAAGTTGGGTAAGTCCTTCCACGCCTTACAAGCTAGAGAATGGGTATCTCTTTTCTGTTTCTTATGGTTCTTATGGCTTTTAATATCATCAATGATCTAATTGCCATTCTCCTTCCACACTCTTCGGTCCCCAATAATTATTTCCCTATAATTATGTGGGGGGGGGGTTCTGTTTGTTTGTTTTTGTTTTTGTTTTTGTTTTTTGAGATGGAGTCTTGCCTGTCACCCAGGCTGGAGTACAGTGGCACAATCTCAGTTCACTGCAACTTGTGCTTCCCCCATTCAAATGATTCTCCTGCCTCAGCCTCCCAGGTAGCTGGGACTATAGGAGCATGCCACCATATCCAGATAATTTTTCTATTTTTAGTAAAGGTGGGGTTTCACTGTGTTAGCCAGGATGGTCTTGATCTCCTGACCTCCTGATCCACCCACCTTGACTTCTCAAAGTGCTAAAATTACATGCATGATGCACCGTGCCCAGCAGATCATGTTTTGACTGAAAAAGATTCTTAGGGAGGACTATCCAAGATGGGCAAATAGGAACAGCTCTGGATTGCAGTTCCCAGTGAAAACGCAGAGGGTGAGTGATCACCCACATTTCCAAATGGCTTTTTACTGCCCACAGACTAGGAGATTTCTGGGCAAAAAAGCACCATGAGTCTACAGCACTGCTGTTTCAGCAGGCACAGCGGATCTCAGCACAATAACTCACACAAATCTGGGCACCATTTCAACTGGTGATTGGAACACCTGGGAGACAGAGTAGCCCATTCAACTGAAAAAAAAGGGGGGGCTAAAACAGGGAGCATGGTGATCTGGCTTGGCCAGTCCCACCCCCACAAAGACCAGCAATCTGAAACACTCTAGATTGAGAGTTTCACAGCAAGCACAGCTGGACCCGGGACAGTCCAGCTCTGCGGGGGGAAGAATGTGTGCCATTACCAAGGCAGTTCACCATTACTGAGGCAGTCTGCAATTACAGAGACAGTCTGCCATTACTGGGGCAGAATGCCATTACCAAGGCAGTTCTAACTATACTCCTATAAACAAAACTGCAAGGAAGTTCACACAGCAATGGGGCAGAGCCCACAGCAGCTCAGCAACGCCTCTGCTGGCAGACTCTGATGAGGCTACCTCCTTGCTGGGCAGGGCATCTCTGAAAAAAGGCAGAAGCATGACAGGAACTTATAAATAAAGCCCCACCTTCCCAGGACAGAGCACCCAGGGAAAAAAAGGCGGTTATGAGTTCCACTGCAGCAGACTTAAACATACCTGCCCAGCAGCTCTGAATTGAAAAATGGAGCTCACAGCTCAGCACTTGAGCTCCTATAAGGGACAGACTGTCTCCTCAATCAGCTCCCCAACCCCCATACATCCAGAGACATCTCATAAAGGAGAGCTCAGACTGACATCTGGCAGGTATCCTTCAAGGATAAAGATAACAGAAGAAGAAACTGGCAGCAACCCTTACTTTTCTGCAGTCGGTGCAGGTGACTCCAGGTAAGCAGGGTCTGGAGTGGACCTCCCACAGTCCTACAGCAGAGGGGCCTGACTATTAGAAGGAAAACTAAGAGACAGAAAGAAATAACTTCATCATCAACAAAAAGGACATTCAGAGACCCCATCTGAAAGCCACCAACTACAAAGACCACAGGTAGATAAATCCACAAAGATGGGAAGAAACCAGTGCAAAAAGGATGAAAACACCCAAAACCAGAATGCCTCTCCTCCTCCAAGGGATCAAAACTCCTCACCAGCAGGGAAACAAGGATGAATGGAGAATGAGTGTGATGAATTGACAGAAACAGGCTTCAGAAGGTGGGTAATAACAAACTTCTCTGAACTAAAAGAACATGTTCTAACACAATGCAAAGAAACTAAGAACCTTGAAAAAAGGTTTGATGAAATGCTAATGAGAATAAACAGCTTAGAGAAGAATATAAATGAATTGATGGAGCTGAAAAACACAACATGAGAACTGCACAAAGCATACACAAGTTTCAATAGCTGAATCGACCAAGCAGAAGACTGAAGAGCAACTCAATAAAATAAAAATGAGAAGGCAAGTTCTTAATGACCTACAAGACTTAGACTTCCACACAATAATAGTGGGAGACTTTAACACTCCACTGTCAATATTAGACAAATCAACGAGACAGAAAATTAACAAGGATATCCTGAACTTGAACTCAGACCTGGACCAAGAAAACCTAACTTTTACAGAACTCTCCACCCCAAATCCACAGAATATACATTCTTCTCAGTACCACATCACACCTACTCTAAAACTGACCACAAAATTGGAAGTAAATCACTCCTCAGCAAATGCAAAAGAATGGAAATCATAACAAACAGTATCTCAGTCCACAGTGCACTCAAATTAGAACTCAGGATTAAGAAACTAACTCAGAACCACACAACTTCATGGAAACTGAACAACTGGCTCTTGAATGTTGACTGGATAAACAATGAAATGAAGGCAGAAATAAAGATGTACTTTGAAACCAACAGGAATGAAGACAAACATACCAGTATTTCTGGGATACATTTAAAGCAATGTCTAGAGGAAAATTTATAGCAATAAATGCCCACATGAGAAGCAAGGAAAGAGGTAAAATTGACAACCGATCATCAACATTGAAAGAGCTAGAGGAGCAAGAACAAAAAACTCAAAAGCTAGTGGAAACAAGAAATAACTAAGATCAGAGCAGAACTGAAGGAGACACAGATACAAAAAAAAAACCCTTCAGAAATCAATAAATCCAGAAGCTTGTTTTTTGAAAATATCAACAAAATAGACCACTAGCTGGATTTGAAAAAAGAAAAGAGAGAAAAATCAAATAGATGCAATTAAAAACAATAAAGGGGATATCACCATAAATTCCACAGAAATACAAACCACCATCAGAGATTACTACAAACAACTCTATGCACATAAACCAGTAAATCTGGAAGAAATGGTTAAATTCCTGGATACTTGCACCCTCCCAAGGCTAAACCAGGAAGAAGTCTAAACCCTGAATAGACCAATAACAAGGGCTGAAGTTAAGGCAGAAATTAATAGCCTACCAACCAAAAAAAGCCCAGGTCCAGATGGGTTCACAGCCAAATTCTATCAGACATACAAAGTGGAGTTGGTACCACTCCTTATGAAACTATTCCAAACAATCCAAAGAGAGGGAATCCTTCCAAAATCGTTTTATGAGACCAACATCATCCTGATACCAAAACACGGCAGAGACTCAACAAGAAAAGAAAACTGCAGGCCAATATCTCTGATAAACATAGATGCAAAAATCTTCAATAAAATACTGGCAAACCAATTGCAACAGCACATCAAAGAGCTTATCCACCATGATCAAGTAGACTTCATCCCAGGGATGCATGGCTGGTTCAACATACACAAGTCTATAAACATAATTCACCACATAAACAGAACCAAAGACAAAAATCACATGATTATCTCAATAGATGCAGAGAAGGCCTTTGACAAAACTCAACAGTCCTTTATGCTAAAACTCTCAATAAACTAGGTATTGACGGAACGTATCTCAAAATAATAAAACCTATTTATGACAAACCCACAGCCAATATCATAATGAATGGTCAAAAACTGGAAGCATTCCCTTTGAAATCTGGCACTAGACAAGGATACTCTCTCTCACCCTCCTATTCAACAGTATTGGAAGTTCTAGCCAGAGCAATCGGGCAAGAAAAAGAAATAAAGGATATTCACTTAGGAAAGGAGGAAATCAAATTGTCTCTATTTGCAGATGACATGATTGTATATTTAGAAGATCCCATTGTCTCAGCCCAAAATCTCCTGAAACTGATAAGCAAGTTGAGCAAAGTCTCAGGATACAAAATCAATGTGCAAAAATGACAAGCATTCCTATACACCAATAATGGACTTAAAGAGAGCCAAATCAAGAATGAATTGCCATTCACAATTGTTACAAAGAGAATAAAATACCTAGGAATACAACTAACAAAGGATGTAAGGGACCTCTTCAAGGAGAACTACAAACCACTGCTCAATGAAGTAAAAGAGGACACAAACAGATGGAGAAATATTCCATGCTCATACTTAGGAAGAATCAAGATTGTGAAAATGGCCATACTGACCAAAGTAATTTATAGATTCAATGCTATCCCCATCAAGCTACCAATGACCTTCGTTACAGAACTGGAAAAAACCACCTTAAACTTTATATGGAATCAAAAGAGAGCCTGCATAGCCAAGTCAATTCTAAGCAAATAGAACAAAGCTGGAGGCATCATGCTACCTGACTTCAAACTGTACTACAAGGCTACAGTTATAAAAACAGCATGGTACTGGTACCAAAACAGAGATATAGAACAGTGGAACAGAACAGAGGCCTTGGAGGCAACACCACACATCTACAACCATCCATTCTTTGACAAACCTGACAAAAACAAGCAATGGGGAAAGGATTCCCTGTTTAATAAATGGTGTTGGGAAAACTGGCTAGCCATGTGCAGAAAGCAGAAACTGGACCCTTTCCTGAAACCTTACACTAAAATTAACTCCAGACGGATTAAAGACTTAAACATAAGACCTAACACCATAAAAACCCTATAAAAAAACCTAGGCAAAACCATTCAGGACATAGGCATAGGCAAGGACTTCATGACTAAAACACCAAAAGCATGGGCAACAAAAGTCAAAATAGACAAATGGGACCTGATTTAACTCCAGAGCTTCTGTACAGCAAAAGAAACAATCATTAGAGTGAACTGGCAACCAACAGAATGGGAAAAAAATTTTGCAATCTACCCATCTGACAAAGAACTTATATCTAGAATCTACAAAGAACTAAAACAGATTTACAAGAAAAACAACAACAGAAAAACCCATTCAAAACTGGGCACAGGATATGAACAGACACTTTTCAAAAGAGGACATATATGAGGCAAACAAATATATGAAAAAATGCTCATCATCACTGGTCATTAGAGAAATGCAAATCAAAACTACATTTAGATGCCAGTTAGAATGGCAATCATTTAAAAAATCTGGAGACAACAGATGCTGGAGAGGATGTGGAGAAATAGGAACAGTGTACACTGTTGGTGGGAGTGTAAATTAGTTCAACCATTGTGGACGACAGAGTGGCAATTCTTCAAGGACCTAGAAATAGAAATTTCATTTGACCCAGCAATCCCATTACCGGGTATATAGCCAAAGGATTATAAATTGTTCTTTTATAAAGACATATGCACACATATGTTCATTGCAGCACTGTTTACAATAGCAAAGACTTGGAACCAACCCAAATGCCCATCGATGATAGACTGAACAGGGAAAATGTGACACATATACACCATGGAATACTATGCAGCCATTAAAAACCATGAGTTTGTGTCCTTTGGAGGGACACGGATGAAACTGAAAACCATCATTCTCAGCAAAATGACACAGGAACAGAAAATCAAACACCATATGTTCTCACTCTTAGGTGGGTGTTGTTGAACAATGAGAACACATGGACACAGGAAGGGGAGCATCACACACTGAGGTCTGTTGAGGGGGACTAGGTGAGGGAGAGTGGGGGGAGGGAGTTGGGGAGGGATAACATGGAAAGAAATGCCAGATATAGGTGATGCGGATGGAGGTGGCAAACCACATTGCCATGAATGAACCTATGCAACAATCCTGCATGTTCTTCACATGTACCCCAGAACCTAAAATGCAATAAAAAAAAAAATATATATATATGTATGTATGTATGTATGTGTATATATATATATATATATATATATATATATATATATATAAAGAAACAAAAAGATTCTTAGGGTACAGTAACATTGAAATATGCCATACAGTAACATGCCTTGCCAGAGTTTTGAGTTTGTTTTCTTTATGACAGATAATGGACATTCTTTTGCATAAAGAGCTATACATTTTCCAGAAACCTACAGAATGTTATGAAATATACATCAGATACTGGAAATGTACTAGTGACATATCTTAAATAAATTAAACAAGTATAATACAATTTTAGAATGAAGAAGAGGTCTTGGATAGGGACAAGGCAATATCAAACTTACTTTATAACAATAAATAGGATATGAATAACAATATTTATAAAAAGATTTTAAAGGTTTTTGTATATGTTGTGACAAATATTGGTATATTAAGTTAAAAGGCTACAAGTCAGCATGCAACTGAGATAGTACATCTTTTACAAACGAACACATTTTCTGGATGACTAAGGGTGACGCCTTAATTATCAACACACTTTTAACTATGATGAAAAAAGTTTTTAAAACATATTATGCAACTTTTCTACCTTTATAATAGGATTATATAAAACAGAATGTAAACTTTTCTTTATGAAAAGAATCGTTTTCATAAACACCAATTATTATACTATGTTAAAGGGATATTAAGCAATAAGAAGCTATTTGCTACAAGCTGTTGAACTTCTACTTCACCTAAATGCCTTACATTTCCCATTAAACCTGAAACTCTTACATGCCCACAAGTCCTTTAGGATAGAGTCCCTGCCTACATCTCCGGCCTCCTCCCAAATACCTCTTCTTCCCACTGTCCTCTGGACAGTTTCTCTAAGCTCTTTCACAGCTCAGGAACTTTCTATGCTGCTCCTCTGCTGAAATCCTTTTCCTTGCAGAGCTTACCTGGCAACTTTTGCTCTTTCTTCAGTTCTCACCGCAATGTTACCTGCTCTGTAAACCATTCCTTACCCAAAAGTCCAGCACAATACATGTAGTGGACTTTCAGTAAGTGTTTATTGAATTAATGAATAAAATATCAAAAAAATAGTAGATTTCACAAACATTCTGGGATAAACATACAGTAAGGAATTTTTTGGTATTTAAATTTTAACATTTAAATCTAAATGTATCTAGAAAACTAAAATAATACCTACGGACTGGATTTAATGGAAATACTATACAGTAATTAGAAAATGTGGTTAGGGGTCAATTAAACCACGGATATGCAGACATCCTATGCCCTTTTCGTTTGCTGTCAACGTGGCATATGAACTTAACTTGCTCTACAGAAATGACCTGGAGAAAGAGAAACAAAGAACCATGTCTACTTCTTTTGTAGGTGCTTTAATGGAGCCTGGGGATGGTGATGGATGTCAGAGATTCATACTATCCCCCATTTGTCATTTCTATGAAATTTAAAAAATAATATCTTATTCCAACATGAAGGGAAAATTTATAATAATATAAGGCTATAATATCTAGATATATAAAATAATGCTAAACATATTGCAAAGTTTGATATTAAGAGTTAAGAAAACACAGGTGTGGCGGTCATGAGACCTAAGTTCTAGTCTCATGGAATTCTATGATGTGTGTTCACTTCCTCAAAAAATCATTTTTAATGCACTTATATGTCTGAGGCATAGAAACTGTGTATTTGCCTGTGTATAGGAAGTGAGGCCAGATCCTACAGAGGAAAATATATGTGTGTGTGTGTGTGTGTGTGTGTGTGTGTGTGTGTGTGTGTGTATAAATATGAAAATATCTTTTCCCTTAAGTAGTTAATAACCACTATGGAAAATATGAAGCTATCACAGAAATAGCAGGCACATAGACAAAAGCTAGATTGTGTGGTTCAGCCTCCAAGTGTAGTAGGAGTTCAAAGAAAGGAAAAATGAGTGTGGGCTAGGGTTTCTTAGGAAACTTTTGTGGGGGAAATGGAGCTCAAAAATATGTTTAACGTTGTTGTAAAGGATTCACGATCTCATAAAACCTTTCACTAAAACACAAATCCCCTCTTCTCTGGAGCATAAACTCTTTTTCTAATTATGCAGCTTCTGGAAACATACATGTATTCCTGAAAGAGGAAGCCAGCCAGTTTAGTGGAATCAAGCCTAGGGATGAATGAGCTACCGCTGTCCTAGTGCCTCTTCACGTGAATTCATCACAGAGGTAAAGGGAAAGGAAATGGCCCTCAAAGAAAACTGAGTTTGGTGGATATCAAAAAGGAGAAAGAATGGACATTGAGGAAGTTAGTGTCCTGTTTGTGCAGAGCAGTGAGGAGGCTGATGGCCTGGAATATAGAGTTGTGTGGGAGATAGTAAGGAGAGGGTTGGGAAAGCACATTACAACATAGATTTGCTATAATTAAATCAGAAGAAAAGTCAAAGCTCCCAGGAGAAATTATTGACTCCAGGGCTGGGGCAGGGAAAGTACAATGTGAGCCTGGAACACTTTGTTGCACTAAAAAGTGAGAGCTGCTGGGTGCAGTGGCTCATGCCTGTGATCTCAGCACTTTAAAAAATCGAGTCTGGAGGATCACTTGAGGCCAAGAGTTTGCAACCTGCCTGATGAGCATAGCGGGTCCCCATCTCTACCAAAATGAGCTGGTGTGGTGCGCAATAGTCCCAGCTACTGAGGAGGTTGAGCTGGGAGGATCGCTTGAGCCCAGGAATTTGAGGTTACAGTGAACTATGATGACACCACTGCATTCTAGCCTGGGTGACAGAGTGAGATCCATCTCTAAAAAAAAAATTAAACATAAAATAAAAAACGAGGAGCTGCTTAAAAAATGATGGAAATGTATCAAAACCATGCAGGAACTAGCCTCAAATGATCTGGAACAATTTGTTTATCAAAACCCAATATTGTGGAAAATGAATTATAAGTACTTCGATGAAACAAAAATCTTTGAGTCTCTGCTGATATAAATAAGCACATGAATAAATAAATGTATTAGGGGAAAGGAAAAATTCTTCATTTCAGTATAATGCTAACTAATAAGTATGCAAGACATGATATTAGAAAAACATTAATGAATAGTAAAATTAGTGGGTGAAAGTTTGGTAAGAAAGGGTATTTATATAGAATCAAATATCTCCCACAAATTCCTTATTAATTATACAGGTAAATGCAGTAATTAGACAATGGAAGAATTTGGATGACATCTAACCTTAAGCAAGAAATCAAAGCTAACTTCACCAATGTTGAGACACATGGTCATCATATGACTCTTAATATACTGAGAAAGACACAAAATCCTTTCACTAATATTCTTGCCAAAAACGTATTGCCAGAGTCTATTCATGAGAAAACACCAGACAGAACTGTTCCAGGTAAAAAAAGTCTAAAGAGACATAAAAACCGAATGTAATATATGATATTGGACATTGGACCAGGAAAAAAATAGCTATAAAGATATTGGACCAATTAATAACATTTGACTATAGAGAGTAAGTAAAAGTATTATGTCGATGTTAAATTTCCTTATATCATGGTTATGTAAAAAAAAAAGGCTTTGCTCTTAAGAATTACACACTTAAGCCTTTAGGAGTATGAAGTAATAATGTTTCCCACTTATTCATGTAAAAATATATTAGTAATATAAATTGTGTGTGGGGGGAGAGAAAGAGAATGACACAAAATGTAAATAATATCAAAATATAAAATCACATTCATACACAAAGAGAAGCCAAAGTGATGTTTGATTATAAGCCTTGGAACATAATAGGTGATTAATATGGCTATAAGAACAGAAGTCAATACCTAAACACCATGTTTCCTCTTTACATAATAGAAAACTGTTATTTTGTTGGACTCAGCAGAAGAAAACGTCAGAAATGCAGGAAAAGGAGTTTAAATTCAAAACAGCATGATTTTGTCAAAAGTATTTACTTAATCCTGGAACTTCATGGGTGGAACGTGAGGAAGGCATTCTTTTGGCAACCGTTCAGGGGAAACAGAACAAACCCTGGCCCAAATGAATAGGCCTAATGTTTTCCCATGTCAGTTCCTCATCCTGTTGCATGCTCATTCAAGGGTTACTTTTTCTTGCTTCTAACTAAAAGTAAAAGTAAGTAGACCTTTTTTTTAATCACAGAGGGTTTCGGCTTATAATACAGTCTTCAGATTCTATCTTACCAGGAAGCCCAAGAGAATAACATCTGGTAATTCTAAGAATTTATGGAGATTAGAATTGTTCCTCTTCTCAAGGTCAAGTTTCCATAAATCCTGAATGAGCCTCCTCAGATATCCACATGCTCTCTCATTTGTGGCTTCCCATGACTCCTTAAGTTAAGCCTTCAAGCTGAGTTTCTGCCCCATTTCCTGGCTATCCTCTTATTTCACCTGGGACAAGAACCCCATCTAGGACCATGACAATTTTTTGTTCTGCAAACCCTTTTCTTATTATCCAAATAACTGAGTCCTTTTCCCTTAGTCGCTGTCCTTGACTGGGCAAATTCTCCAGCTCAGAAGTCTTTTCTGGGACTGTGATTCTGTGACCCCCTCACTCTTAGGGGCTTTTGATTTATAGATATTTGTGAACTCAGGTTAGAGTACACCTTCTCTCTGTAAGACAAGACTATACCTCCTAAATAACATGGAAACATCTAGAATAATCTGGCAACTTCAGATTAAAGTTTTCTTCAGGGAGTTATTTTATTATCAAATTCTAAAAATAAATTACAGAATTTATCTAAATTGGTTTCTTTTGAATGGAGACCTTTGCAATACAGACTTCTCTCAGGTTCCTTGATCCTCTGCTGAATTCTCAGAAATGCCCTGATAGCATTTCACACATTAACAGTTATTAAGCAATAGCCAGTTCTACCTTTACTCCTATAAATATGGAAGGCTGTATTTCCCAAACTTCTTGCAATTAGATGAGGCCATTTCATAAGTTTTGGCCATTGAAATATAAATAAAATGACATGTGCCAATTCTACATTTTGTTGAACTTGAAGCCACAAGCTCAGAGTAGATCTGTGAGCAGCCACAGGAAGGACAACTACCCTGGAAAGTTACCAGACTTTCAATATATTTTATGAGTGATATCTAAATCTTTGTTGTGTCAAAACCCTAAGATTGGACAGTTGATGATTCCTGCAGCACAAACTAGCCTATTAGGATTAATGCAAGCACCAACCATATGTCAGCCTCTATGTAGGTACTAGGAATAAAAATCAAATAAGATAGAGTTCCTTTTATCTAAGAGATTATGTACTAGGGGGGAATTCAGATGCAAATCAGCAACTGTTTTACGATAAAGTATTTGCGACATCAAATATATGCATAGGAAACCCAGAGTATGGCAAACAAAATGAGAGATAAGAGTTATAGAAAACTTCCTGGATATGCTACAATAAGCATTTTTAAGGATAATAAGGGTAAGAGAAAAAAACAGGCATGGACAAAAAAGGACACGAAGAAAAGGAAATTGCATGAGAAAGGCATGATATCATGAAACATGATGACACATTCTCACCATCCCATCAGACAGTGGAATGCACAAGTGCTAACTTTGGTAATCTCAGGGCTAGTGGGGGCAGTTGACTAATGCAGAGTTGTGTATCCTAAGGTAAAAGACACCAATAGGTAGGGAAAGGGTAGAGTTCCCCTATTAAACCATCCCTGAAGGGGATATGGTAAAGAGCAAGGTCTCTACTGGATAAACTAGACCCATACTTTATTATGTTTTCTTCTGGTATTTCTGTGGTTTCATATTTTTTATTTAGATCCTAGATCCATTCTAATTTATTTTTATGTATGATGTGGGATTTGGAGCTAGTTTTATTTTTTCAAATGAATAAATAGTCCATGCCTCATTTACTAAAAATCTTATTTTTGCCCTAGTATTTTGAAATGTCACCTTTTCATACATTTGAATTTCACATGTACTTGAACCTATATCTGAACTTTCTTTTATATTGCGCTTGTCTGATATTCTCTTCAAACATTGATACTAAAGAGTTTTAATTATAGAGACTATATATTATTATATATCTGCATATCTAATTCAGCTAATTGCCCCTTATAACTCTTGCGTGTATTTCTGACTATTGTTTTCTAGCTCCACACAAGCACACAAAAACAAACAAAACACAGTTGTTGGTAGTTTCATTGAACTTACATTAAATTTATAAATTCACTTAGAAAGAACTAATAGTTTTACAACATTGAGTCATCAGGCCTAAAACAAGGGATCTTTCTATTTGTTCAGGTCTACTTATATGTCTTTCAGAAATGCTTTAAAGTTTTCCATGTGTAGGATTTACATATTTCTTATTAAATTTAAATATTTTGTCTTCTTTTTTGCTATTGTAAAGGAAATTTTCCTTATCATTTTGTGATATAATTATTATTTGTTAGCTTTATATCTTGACACATTAATGAATTATTTATTGCTGAGTCACCATGAATTCTCTACGTGGTTTCCAGGTACATGATCATATCATGCTGGTTGGTATGAAAACTGAAACTATCCTTATGTAGGTGGGTTTGGCAGTGTCTAACAAAGCTACAAATGCATTCTCTTAGGATATGGAATTCCCACTTGTAGGTAATTTACTCTGCAGATATACCGTTGATTCTTGAACAGAATCCTTTGAACTGCCAATCCACGTATAGACGAATTTTCTTTTGTCCCTGCCACCCCGAGATAGCAAGAACAACCCTTCCTCTTGCTACTCCTCTCCAGCCTACTCAACAAGAAGACAACAAGGATGACAGTCTTTACAGTGTTTCACTTCAGCCTAATGAATAGAAAATATATTTTCTCTTTCTCATAATTTTCTTAATAAAATTTTCTTTCCTCTAGCTTGCTTTATTGTAGTATAGCATATAATACGTATAGCATATAAAATATATGTTAATCAACTTCTTGTGTTATTGGTAAGGCTTCTGGTAACAATAGGCTATTAGTAGTTCAGTTGCTGGGAAATCATATGGACTTTTTAGCGCATGGGGGTTGGCATCACTAACCTCCATATTTTTCCAGGGTCAACTATACCTCCAACAATTTGAGAATACTTGTGCACAAATATGTCCCCTGTAGCACTGCTTATTATTATAAAATATTGGAAGGAACATGTCTAAACAAACAAGATCCATTGGCCAAACAGTGGTATATCCAGGAAATGGAATACTAAGAAACTATGCAAAGAATGAAGCAAACTGGAAGAACTGAGGCACAGTGTGGAAGAGAGCTCCCTTTTTCAGAAACAAACTATCTGATTATTTATGCAAAAACAACAGAGGGACAATAAGTAGAAGACTAATATGATTGGTTACCTAGAGAAGGTGGATGAGGATAGGTAGGAAGCAGGAAAGGAATGATGGAACGTGGCCAGTGACCCTTCTCTATGCATAGTTTTTTGCACAGGTCTGACTTTTGGATCATGTAGTAAAGTATATAATGCATATAGCATATAAAATATATGTTAATCAACTTTTTATGTTATTGGTAAGGCTTCTGTCAACAATAGGCTATTAGTAGTTAAGTTGCTGGGAAATCATATGGACTTTTTAGTGCATGGGGGTTGGCATCACTAACCTGCACATTTTTCAAGGGTTAACTATACCTCCAACAATTTGAAAATACTTGTGTACAAATATATTCCTTGCAGCATAAGACATATATTTTATATGCTATATGTATTATATCCTATACTATGCATTTTATGGTAATGTCTTACATACTCAAAAAAAGGAAAAAGAAAGAAAAAACACACTAGCAAAAGAAAATTGGTAAGGATAGGGAACTAACTGTAAAATGGAGTAGAAACAAAAACAAGTATAGCAAACCTATTTCAAAAGAATAACCTGCCTACACTGAATAACTTGGAGAGAGAATTAACCCAGGTAACTTTTTGATTAACCCAGGATTTAGATGATAGACCCTTGGGCTAAGGAAAAAAATAATTCTAAACACATTTTGAGTTCTTATTACAGGGCTTCTTTTATAGAGACATGGATTCGCAATCTGAAACCATTGTCTTTATATTCTATGATTGGAAAATAAGGCACTATACTATGAATAATGGTAGCCAGGTTTCTCACCACTGGAAAAGAGAATTACAGCATGAGAAGACATGGAAAAAAAACTATGAGAAGACAGAAAGCTAGAATGATCCCAGTAGTATGAATTAGAAATGGAGATATCAGTGTAGACTCATGTTTTTTAGATAAAAATAGAAGTGAGTGAGAGACATAACACATATAAAATACATAAAAATATATAAATGTGTAAAAAGGTCCATAAGTAATTATTTCCCAATAGAAATGAGCACATCATTTTAGATAAATAACCAACTTCAGGGCTGAGACAGGGAGATTATAAAAGGAGGTTGCAACATCTTGTTGTACCACAAAGTGAAGAAGTGCTCCAACAAACCCGAGAATGTACCAAAAGGACACAGGAGCCAATCTGAAAGACTCCCACCTACCAAAACGAAGATAATTTAGAATCGAAATAATAGTTAAGTATTAAAACCCATTGAATAAAACAATAACCCTATGAGTCTACATTGCTATAAACAGAGTAATGGGAGAAGGGTTGTAGTAGAAAGGTGGCTAATAAATGTAGAAGAAATTGTAAAATATAAAATTACCATTTAGTAATCATAATAATAATTGACTAAAGCAAGAATCTCCAGCGGGTACTAAAACCACTGGAGGGAAGTTTGCGAACTAATAGTATATTTACATAATCTCTAAGTATCTCCCCACAGGTATTTATCAATTACAAAAGAGGATGAAGTAATCTTACAGTGATAAAACCTGGCAGACAATACTTTAAGTACTCAAAGTTAATATTGCCGGTATTGAGACAAAATGCTATCATATGCCTCTTGGTATGATGCATTTGAACGTCTGCAGTGTCCCTGACAAAAGTATATCGTAACCTCAATGTAATCATGAGGAAACATTAGCAAATCCAAATTAAGAGACAATCTACAAAATACTTGCCTATACTTTTTAGAAAACTAAAAAACAATTCCAGATTAAAAGGAAGTTAAGACATGTGATAACTGAATATAACACATAAACTTTGATTTTCTTTTTTGATTTTGATAAGTGTTATAGTTATGGTAAAAATGGTCTTTTTATAAAAGACATGCTACACCATTTAGGGATAAAGAAGAATCATATTACTGGTGAACAGTTCAGGGAAAAAGTATATGTAGATAGATAACTGATGACAATGATGGATGAAAAGGAGGAGGACGGGATAGATGTGTAGATAAACAGAAGAGAGAGAGAGAGTCTTAGATAGGTGATAGCATCTAGATAGATAGATGATAGCATCTAGATAGATAGATGATAGCATATATTTAGATAGAGTCTTAGTTCATTAAGGCTGCTCTAACAAAAATACACAAATGGTAACTTATAAAGAACAAGAAATTCATTTCCCACAGTTCTGAAGGTTGGGAAGTCCATGATCAAGGCACCATGATGCATTGCCTGGTGAAGGCCTGTTTCCTCATGACTGTGTCTTCTTATTATGGTTTCAAATGATAGAAGTGGCATATCAGCTCTCTGGGGCCTCTTTCATAAGGGCACTGTATTATTCTGTTTTCACACTGCTGATAAAGACATATCCAAGACTAGGAAGAAAAAGAGGTTTAATGGACTTACAATTCCACATCACTGAGGAGGCCTCATAATTATGGTGGAAAGCAAGGAGGAGCAAGTCATATCTTACATGGACGGCAGCAGACAAAGAGAGCTTCTGCAGGAAAACTCCCATTTTTAAAACCATCAGATCTCATGAGATTTAGTCACTATCATGAGAACAAGCAAGGGAAAACCCTGTTCCCATGATTCAATTGCCTCCCACCAGGTCCCTCCCACAACATGTGGAAATTCAAAACTATATTTGAGTGAGGACACAGCCAAACCATTTTAGGCATTAACCCATTCATAAGGGCTCCACCCTTATGACCTAATCATCTCTCAAGGCGCCATCTACTAATATCATCACCTTCATGAGCATCATTTAACATATGAATTTGGAAAGGGTGGGGAACAGAAACATTCAGATTATAGCAGATAGTTAGATAGATAGACAGACAGACAGACACACAGATAGATAGATAGATAGATAGATAGATAGATAGATAGATAGATAGATAGATAGATAGATAGATAGATGATAGAGATGATAGATAGATAGATAGATAGATAGATAGATAGATAGATAGATAGATAGATAGATAGATAGATAGATATAGAGATAGATAGATAGATTAGATAGACATAAAAAATAAATGTTAACACTTGGAGAATCTGGGCAAAGAGTATATAATCATTCTTTGTATTATATTGACAACTTTTTTGTAAATCTAAAAATATGTCAAAATATTTATTTTAAATTTGGGTTGGCTGGAAGGTAAGAACATATACACAGAGTACTACATAAGCTACCTCTGCTACCCAGAGGAACATTTTCCACAGCCCCATAGGTGCCCACTCTGGCACCATGGTCAAAATAGAGTAGATACAGGACTAGCTGTCAGAAAATTTCCTATCATGTTGGCTCCTTACCATGCTCCTTGGGAAAGCTGTGTATCATCTCTGAGCTTCAGTGTTCTGATGTGAAAGGAGGTTTAAGCAAGATGATCTCTCAGTCAAATGTAAACTAGCTTTTGAAAATGTGCTATATGCTAGAACTGAAACGGTTCTGCAAGCAAAGCACCTGCTCTCATGGAGGTAATAGTCTAATGCAGAGAGCAGACTTAAAACAAGTTGTTATAGTGTATACATTTCTGAAAGAGGAAAAAAGTATTTAAGAACATAAAGCAAGATCAAAGAACATACATTAAAGACACAGTCTTGGGAGATCAGGGAATGCTTCCTTAGCAGGGGCTGCAGTAAAGCCGAAGCCTAAATGTAGAATAGGTGTAGCTGCTGGAAGGCAGACAGGCAGGAGCATTCCAGGAAAAGAAACAATGTGCAAGATCTGAGGAAGGCTATTTCTTGGTATCTATGAAGAACTGAACAAATGCAGGATACATGGACTGGAGAGAGAGTTCTCAGGCTAGAACTGAAATATTAGATAAGAGGTGGGTAGGCAGAGAAGGGATTATGCACAGTGGTGAGCGCTAAATCAGGAATGTTAAAATCTCTTCTAAAGCTATGATTCTGTTTAAAAAACGTATCTATATGTGCATATTTGACTTTCAAAAGAAATCCAAATTTCATAGTCCACTATAATATGGTTTAGCTCAATGTGCAGCTCATGGTAGTTACTCAGAAATACTTGTTGAATGTCAAGTATATTCATTACTCTATAGTTCTCCAGCCTAAGAACTACATCTGCTGAAAGCTTACTATATCCCAGAGGGCCTGGAAGTCATCATAAAATTACCAGCCTCTACATGAGGCTCTGGCACAAGCAAACATTGATGCTGACAGAGAAATCCATCAACAGTGACAGAAAGGGACACAGTCCTCAGTATAGAATGTTTGATGGCTACAAACTTGTTTAAAGCCTGTAGTCAACCAAGCTTTGAACTAAACATTGAATAATTGTCCCTTGGCTGAGAGACTGACAATGTCATCTAATATTTCCTGTCTGCAAATTAGAATTGTAGATTAGTTTGTGGAAAGTTATATTATAATTTCCATAACTTTTCTTAAAACAATAAATTTCACCCTCTTTGGGTTTTATGTCACCTTGATTATAAGAGAAAGGCATATGTCCACATGAAAGATAAACAATAAATTCATGTTCCTATAAAATGGGGACAAAGTGGGTCAATTAGTCTTAAGTCAGCCAAGGCTAAGACAATTGGGCTTTATGGGCTTTTACTAAGAGCCTGTGTCTGTATTCTTATCTTCTGCAGAGGCCAATAAGACTGTTAGTTTAATCAGCTGCTATGCTCCAGCAAGGGAAAGGCATAGCATGAAGCCCAGTCATAGTGTCTGCTTACTCACAGAAAAGCAGTGACTGTGTGCAGGGCCAGGAAGGAAGGTCTTCATGTGGAAAATAACAGGGACTTGACATTTCTATAAACCAGGCTTGCTGGAAGTGCTTTGTATAGCAACTAATATGGTGTAGTGTTAATGGGACCTAATAAACATGATGTAGCATCATCTCCCAACCCAGGGGTCTTGCCACAGTGAGATCTTGTCCTTGGGTAATGAAAGAAAGAAATTTATCTCTTCCTGGCACATCTCTCCCAAGATAGATAGATCATAAGAAAAATCAATGTGGATCAGAATTGTGCCAGATAACCCCTGCACACTCTGAGACAGGTTGCTTTAATTCAGCTCATAGAGGGGAAAATCTAACTTAGCTCTTGAAGGCAATTTTATCAAATACTATCTCTGCATCAAAGTCCATGTTTCATAGTTTAGCATCCAAATCCCTCCATAATCTGGGTTAAGCTTCCCTTTTCTGTGCTTATTTCCTGCCATTCTTTAGCGTAACTAACTACACTTCCCAGTCGTGTTTCTCAGCACCCCTATTGTGTTGGTACCTTTCCCCCAACTTGACCAAACTAATTTCCAAGGTCCAGCACAAAAACAGTTCTTCTATGAAACCCTTCCCTATGCCTTTCCCTATGCCCATCCCTCTACATCCTCAGCTTCTGAAATCCCTTAGTTCTTTTCATTGTGCCCCTAAGTTTAATTATTCTATTTGATGTTCAGATGTTGGAGTGTCATTTCCTCATTTAATGATCACAAAATTGTCTTTACTCTGTGAACGAGAAAAATGAAACAAAGACAAGTTAAAAGTTTTGCCCAAGCTAAATGACCCACTCAGGTAGCACAGGACATAATAAATAATAACAGTTTGAAAAATCTATAATTTTAAATGCATTATTTTCCATTAGGGAAAGACTGATAACACAATTCAGCTAGAATCGTTTGGGTATTTTTAACCTACTCCAAAAGTTAGCAGCATGATAAATAGGCCCCAATGGAGTGTACCTAACACATCCATTTATTTCCCAAGTATAACATAATTTACACATTTATAGGACTTCTTATTTTATAAACAAAGCAAGATGCTTGTTAAAAATATAAATAGATATGAGAAGTATGCTTAAGTGGTTTTATTATTTAGAAAAACAAGCAACACAGCAATGACGAATCTGACTTCCATAAAACCAAGCCCAAAATTTCTCAACATTTTTTCTCCTGATCTTTGAACCACCAGGAAAGCAGTCTCTCCACAACACAGACAAAGGTCATCTCTCTGATCTCAGCATCCCCAAACCACTTTTTTACAAACACAGAGAACTAATTACTGAGCTGAAGAAAAGTCATCTGGTGAAAACTGGCAACAGTTGATATGCTATGGGAGGAACGCAGTTAGCTCCACAGACTTCTCTGATAGAACTCAATACTAATTAGTAGAAGAAAGAGTAAAGGCTAATATGGTACAGCAGCACTTTGGCCTGGAAAGCCAAGGGGATTTCTAAAAATATAAAAGAAAATTGCACTATGAAGTCCTCGTGTCCTACCGCCTCGCCTTCCCTGGCCTTGGGTTCTCCTCCCAGAGGCAATCTAGCATCTCAGGTTGGATTTCCCTGAAAACAGGAAAACCATGGTAAGGACTCAGAAAATCCCATCCCTGAAGAAGGGGCACTAGAGCTAAGAGCAGTCACCTAGAACAGCAAGGGTAAATGATAAAGACAAAGGAAGAGGAAAGACAGAATCTGAAACTTAAGTGAAACTGTCTTTGCAAAAATTATAACCATGAGAAAATTATGACAGCGAGGGAGATCTCATCTAACCAACTCCCATCTTGCCTTTAACCTCCAAACTACCCTTAGTAATTTCTGAACATGGGCCAGGTTGTCTCTGAGAGAAAATGAGTTTAAATGAAAATGGCCCTTCCCCAAAACTTAACTGTCTTTGGAAAGCTAATGAAAGACCATCTGGTTAAGAGGATGAGAGGAGCCTGAACTCTGCTAAGATGTAGGCAGAAATTATTACCAGCCTTTATTCTGTAGGTCACAAGATTTGTCATTTCCCCAATTACTCAGGCAGATAATATCACTATTGTAGAACATAAGATTGGCCTTTGAGATGTCTTTTCAGGTTTTTGCATTTTTGCCAACAGATGGCTCCACTCAGACACACCAACCACTGGTTCCATGGCCCCACCCAGAAGCATGACTCAGCGCATAAGAGGACTATTCTCCATACTCCTATGATTGCATCTCCAACCAATAAGCAGCACCCCTTCCCTTGTCCACCAAACTATCTTTGAAAAACTCTAGCCCCCAAATGTTTCAGAGAGGCTGATTTGAGTAATAATAAAACTCCAGTCTCCTGTTCAGCTGGCTCTGTGTGAATTAAACCATCTCTATTGCAATTCCCCTGTCTTGGTAAATCTGCTCTATCTGCAGCAGGCAAAATGAATCCATTGGGTGGCTGCAGAATCTTGAACTGCTAAATGTGGAGGATAGCTACCTCATGGTGGAGGTGATTGGAGGCTTCATGACTATGCAGCTGCACCAGAGGGAACCTATCTGGTCCTCTCCTTAAGCAACTACAGTGATAGATAACATGAGTAATTCTTTCTGTCTCATCCTGATTAAGTCACACAAATGTGGCTGAATCCATCCAGGAAAGGGAAGGCCTCTTTTGAGCTGAGCATGTTGAACACTTTGGGAATTCTCTGATGTAACTTAAGTACCAGAAACTATTTTCTTTTCATAAGAAAATTATACATAAGAGAATTTTGTGAGGCTTTTCCTTCATCTGTGGAAAGAGGGTTTCTATTCTGTAAAAATAGTGGGGCTTCTGGCCTGAGAGAGGGTGACACAACTGACATTCGGCAGCCAGCACCCACCACACTGTAAACTTCCTCATTCCACACCCCATGCTTCATCAATTTACCTTCCTTAGAAAAGTCCACCAATGGGGTTTTGGGGAAAAGGAAGTGCTGTGGGGTCCTTGTGAAGTTCTAGCTGCCTCCTGATGCTCATTATTTGCATATGGCACTAGTCTACCTGGAGCCTGTATGTTTTTCTTATAAAAGTACATTTTTTCCAATCTTAAAATCCAAGAACAATTCTGTCCCCTCTGATTTTTATGAGATATCTGTGCCCTGCTCAGCAGAGACTCTCTTTGCTAAAAAAATTGTCTAATTGATGCCATCCAGGATTTCTCAACAATCTCTCATGAGCCTCTGAATATGCCACTGAATTAGAGGAACAGACTTGACAATTACAACTAATCCCTTCCCATAAGAATATGGCTTTTAGATGTGTACCTGGTTGTTTGTGTGAAGCATTTCCCTTAAAAAAAGAATCCATAGGATGTATTGGACAAGCTCATTTACTCCATGTTCTACAAAATAAAGTCTCAGCAGAAAAGCAAAAGTAAGCTAAAATTAGAACGTGAGGACTCCCCTACACCACTGCCTTCTGTTGAACTGCTGTGAAGGTAAAAATTGCTTAGATGTTTTCCTACACATCTTAGAGATACAGAAAGCAAAGTGGAATATACTTGACTGTGAACTCTTTGAGGTTATTCTTTATATCTCTAGTGTCAGATACAGGGCCTGACACATAAACAACAATTAATAAATAGAAGTTTGAGTCTGAGCCTGTTCACAAGAAAGATAAAAGAGAAAATATGAAATACTATGTTTTAGAAATACTGTAAGTTTAAAACTGAATCAGTTTTAGAAGTATTATTTTATATGGTATTATATATAAAACCAATTTTATATTATATATAAAACCAATTTTTATATATACGGTATTATATATAAAAACAATTTTTAAAAGACCTGTGACAGGCCTAGATAACAAGGGAGTGTGGATTAAAAGCCCAGTCTATCTAATCAGAAGGGCTTAATTATAGAAGAGCTTCAGAATTACAATGAGTGGCTTACTTCATGTCAAAGCAATGGTCATAAAAATGAAAGGACTTGTGAAGTCAGTAAATGACCAACAAACTTATATTTGAGAGGAGAACAATCAAGATGTAATGAAAAATATAAGACATCTGGACCTTTGAACACAGTAACATCAAAAAGTCTCCAAGAAAGAGCATTTTTGAATACAATAGCACATCAAGCTGAAGCCCAAGCATTCTCATGACTACCATAGCATAAGCACTGATGTGGCCAGTGTGAGCATAAATGTAGAGTTGCAATATTAAAAGTGTTTTGAATCACCAAACTAAACCTGTAATCTATTTGTCCTAAGCCTTCTTCTCTTAGATTCAGTATTACTAAAGTAAGCTCTTGCATTTTCCCCCTTATATTTGATTTGACTTTGATAAAGTTTTTAAGTGCTCCAAATAATATATTAGAAGTAGATCTTTAAATCCTAGTAGACACAATTTATGCTCAGAGACATTTTCTTTGACTTGTAAGCACAGTCTGAAATTTCCCCAGCCAGATATTGGGGTAAGTCATTTCTAAACCCTTTCAATGAAGGGCAGTAAAAGACCACACATTGAGGGACTATTTTCACCAATTTTTCATCTAAGTCTATTTCAAAGCCCATTTTAAAACTGTCAAAAAAAACTAGGCTAATTCATAAACTACCGCACAAACACAAGGCAAACCATCATCATAAATAACAAACTGCCATCAGATACCCTAAGTGTACCATAGAGCTAAATGACAAGACCCACTGATAAGAGACTCCCACTTGCTCTTATCTCAGTGCCCAAGAACTCTTTTGACAGGATAAATTTAAAGGTTTTATTTCCGAATCCAATAAGAATAAAACCACAGGAAATAATGTCAGGAATACAGCATGAGGATTCTTTGAAAGCTCATAAGTAATCCATAAGTTTATCCTTTTCCTCGTTTCAAAGAGAATGACATCTCATTTTATCGGACTGATACAAACATATAGAAAACACTTTCGGCTTTTTTTTTTTTTTTTTTTTTTTTTAAGGAAAATAACCATGAGACCAAATATGGCTACCTAGCTCATTGCAATTCTATTCAAATGATATTTGGTACATACTCAAAGCCACTACAGAGACATTTATCAGCAAAAAAATATGTTTCTCATTTCAACCCTAACTCCATTTATCTTCTAAACCTCCTAGGAGTTCTATGGAAATGATTCTCATTAACAAAAATTTGACAGGAAAAAAGAGATTACATACTGCAAATGAGCTGAAGTGAATTCTCAAGGTTAGTAAATCACTGGTGAAAATATAACGAAGATGCAGGACTCTTGATATTCCAATGCAATTATTAGACCATTAGAACTTGAATTAAAGGACCCCAAAATGAATCCAACCCCAATGATTAAAAATTGGAAAGCCTCAAGGAGAAATGGAAATAGTTTCCAAACTAACTTTATAGGTTTTGATTATTCTGAAAATATAATTTCTTTAAAGCTGAATATAAAGTCATTGTTAATTTAGAGAACAAAGTACTTTTAAAAGGGCATTGTCCTCTCGGTCCCTTCAGTAGGAATCTGCACCAGTAAGAAGCATTTTATTTCTTAGCTGTTGTACTCAGATGTATGTTTTTTACATTCTAATAAATAAATAATAGGTTATGCCATTAGACTCAGCAGCATCTCAGAGAGTTCAATAGGCATTCTGTTTTTCTTCCAACACCTGCCACCATGTATCACCCAAACATTAATGGAAATAATAGGTAAGTTCAGTTCTGAGTCTGACTATAGTCTATGAAGCCAAGGACAAATTTCAAAATTCATCAACTACGGAAAAGAAAGATACACTGCTATTATAGATTGGGTTCTGCTGGCAACTCTGCTGGCAAGCTGTTAACATAGGATAACCTCCCTAATTTCAGTGCTTGTTTGTGATTATGAAAATAGCTGGTTAGATTTTGTGTCATGGAGATTATGTCTCATTCAACCCATGAACTTGGGTTGAATACTGTGGAGCAAACATTTCATGAGGAAGTTGGATAGATGAGTTTAGAATGAGATTAAAAAAACATTAGCTGGTAAAAGTGTCCTTCAAAACATGTTCATTGGAAATACAAATGAGAATTTGTGGATACAACATATTCTTAGCCTTTGTATAGTTCTGCTAGAGAAGGCCTGGAATCTGTAAATAAATATCCCTGAAGTCACAGCCTCCTGGGTGCGCTTCAGAAAAGCAGACATCCAGACCAATGAGGATAAATATGACACACAAAGAATCATATTTGATTCACTCTTCCAAGCATTTATTGGTCACCAAAGTCACTCTTTTTTACAGCCAAAATCTCCCGCCTTCACTATTCCTTCTCCTGTTACCATGTTTGTTTGGATTTTTTTAAGTATCTTTTTTCTGAGCTTGTGCAAAACTCCTTGTTTCTCCCTTTCATTCTGTCATCCTACACATTGTCTGTGGCCAGTTCATTCTTTCTACCACCTGTTTCATTCATGCCACTCCCTACTCAAAATGGTCATTGTGTTTCTATTCTCCATAAAAATTTTATCCACCAGGGATTTTAATCTGAAGAATGCAAAGCCAATAGAAACTTATTGTTGTTGTTGTTACTGCTGCTATTGTTAGTTGTAAGCTTGCTTTTCTGTTGGTTTTCTTCTCCAAGATGCCTCCCTGAGTCATGAGAGATAAACTCCTCCACAGATCTTAACACAATCCTCTTCTCCCTCTTCTTTCCTCTTCTAACATTTTATTTGTTAATCCACATATTAGTCTACATATTCTCTTTACCCTCAATCTTCAAATGCAGAAATCTCCCTGAGTTTGTCAATGGGAGGAATTTTCTACATTCTGTTTTCTCCAAGTACCGTAGAGTTTTATTTTTCCTATTCCTTCTTCATTGCTGCAAGTGGTTTAAAATCTTCTGCCCCGGTTTTGATTCTCTCATTAACTCCCTGGACTCTGACTTTCATCATCAACCAGCTACTGAAACTTCTCTTATTTTTGAAGGTGTCTCGTCCTTCGAAGAGGAATATCCTTAGCAGGGTATAAGCACCCAAGAGGTAAGCTACACTCAGTTGAAGCATAGGAAAATATTAGAATTTCTATTAATATATCATATTCTATAAGAACATTAAAGGAAGTAGGCTTTGATATTTAATATAAAAATAATATCATGTATGTGTGTAAGTCTATACACCACAGCAAGTAAGAAGTTAGCATGCTACTCACATGAAATTTCTTATTTCCACCACATTAGAAAAACTATAATTTGTATGCTTGTCAAGGTAGATTTATAGATCATATCATGTTTTTAATATAAACTAACCCTCACAAAAATTTTAAGTACCTTAAAAAGATTTCTTATAAAAAACCACAGTTAAAAAAAACAATGTTGATAAAATAGGAAATAAGAAAATGGCAAAGCAGACATTTCTACTTTTAGTTTCAACTATCTTTTGTACCATTTAACAAAATTAATATATAAACCTAATAAGATTCAACAAGGAGAGAGATTAAAATATCATGAAGAGGACTGCTTGAAGTATAGACTTATTTCCATTATTGTTAATGAGATTTTATCTTACAAAAAGGCAAGTGGTTCATATTAGTTGATTTTTTATGTAATAATAATTTGCTGATGATAATATAATTACAGACATAAACAATTAAAACTAAAATGGTTAAAAGTTGTTTTAAATAATGAGTAAGGAATTAGCTGCTTTCTCAGCCAACAAACATATGAAAAAATGCTAATCATCACTAAATCGTCAGAGAAATGCAAATCAAAACCACAGTGAGATACCATCTCACACCAGTCAGAATGACTACTATTAAACTGCCAAAAACACAACAGATGTTGGCTAGGATGTGGAGAAAAGGGAACACTTATACACTATTGGCAGAAATGTAAATTAGTTCTGCAACTGTGAAAAGCCCTTTGGAGATTTCTCAAAGAACTTAAAATAGAACTACCCTTCAACCCATCAATCCTATTTCTGGGTATATATCCAAAAGAAAACAAATCATGCCACCTAAAAGACACATGAACTGGTATGTTCATCACAATACTATTCCCAATGGCAAAATCATGGAATCAACTTGGGTGCCCATCAACAATGGATTGGATAAAGAAAATGTGGTAATATACTGCATGGAATACTATGCAGCCATAAATAAGAATGAAATCATGTCCTTTGCAGCAATGTGGTTGCATCTGAAGGCTGTTATCATAAGAAAATTAACACAGGAAAAGAAAACCAAATACTACATGTTCTCATTTACAAGTGGGAGCTAAACATCAGGTACTCATGAATAGAAACATGGCAACAATGGACACCGAAAACTACTAGAGGAGAGAGGGAGGGTGGAAGGAGCACAAGGGTTGAAAAACTAACTGGTACTCTGCTCAGTACCTGGGTGACAGGATCATTTGGGCTTCAAACCTCAGCATCACACAATATACCCAGGTAACAAAAACCATTCCAATCCTTTACCTACAATTTAGTAGGAATACATCCTGACACCAAGAATGTAAAACTCTGAGTCAACAATCTCCAAGCACACTTCATCCTCCTAATCATATCCTATGGATTTTTGTCTTCATTTTAAATGTGTTTGTACCCTCTCACCTCTGTTTTCATTCTCACTGCCTCAATCTAAATCCAATTTTTCATATTGTTCCCTCAAATAGCACTGCTGAAAATAGTCTCCTAATGCACCTTTCTTATGCCATTCTCTCGTATCACAGCAGCACTGATATTTGAGAAACATCCCTTTTATCAGGTCACAACCCTGGCCAAAACTTTCAAGGGCTGCTATTTCCTACCACACCACATCGCAAGTCTTTTGCCTGGTTTCAAAATCTGTCATTTAAGTACGCCTCTCCTCCAGCCCAATTACAGCCTCATTCTTCTATCCAGGGCATTTTCCTTTGGACTCATTCCCATCTCTGTGCCTTTATTTCTCTTATTTTCCTCACCTACACTATTCTTGTCTTTCCTCACCATCTATTCTTCAACCCCCACCCATCATATAGGTCCATGTTTCCTTCATGCATGAAGCCTTCTTTGAATTACATTTGATCCCAGTTATCTAACCCCGCTCTAGAATCTTAAAGCATTTATTCTTTGTGCAACCAATTTCAGGCTGAATTATAAATAAAACTATAATTTATATAATTCTTTCATCTTATCACTTTTTATTGTCAATCCCAAAACTGCAATATTACGTGAGTACCCGGGTTGGGAAGCACACAAGAGACATGAAGAAAAGCTTTGTCAAGGGAAGTTACCTAGCATCAGCGACTGAATTCTTTTAAAGTTTCTAATGCCCTTTCAATTGCAAGCAAAAAATATCTAACTCAAACTGGCTTTTGGAAAAAATGGTAAAATATTTATGTCACTGGAGACTCCAAAGGTACTTCTAGATGTAGGAGCTCTGCTCTCAAGACTTTCTCTCAATTTCATGCTTATCCCCATGTCTTGGGTTTATTTTCAGATAGCCTTTCCCCATATAGCAGGAAAGATAATTACTCGCGGCACAAATCTGTCACTGGACTCATGATTCAATCAGAAGTAAGATCTCATCTAGTGCCCACACATCAAGAAGACCTTATTGGCTGGCTCGGTCACAAGCCTACTCCTAGACCTACCACTGTGGAAGTGTGAAGGACCTCCATAATTGTCTAGCTGGATCATGTGCCCACACAGTAGATATTTAGAGTGCAGTGTTGTTGAAAGAGGGGGAAGCCTTTGTTGTCTTAAACCATATAGGCAGCATTTAATTGCATCTGTTTGTAGAACTGGCCACTTTCAATTTATACAATAATTATATGATAATTTATGAGTCAGCTTCTGTGTAGGATGATACATGAGCCAGCTGGCTTTTGCCACTGGATTATTGTAATCATGATGGTAAATGGGAAGTGCAGATGAGAGCATTATTCTGTCACTGCTTGAACAGCCTCTTCACCTGGAGGATTTGCATTCCATCTTGATGTGTCATTATTCTCAAGAATGTGAAGGGCATCACTTCCTCTTCCCTGCTGGTGCCTTGGATACCCATTTTCCTTAGATCCATGGAAGGTCAGGCCTGCTTTTATTCCCTTAGTTTTCAACCTCCCTTTAGCTTACTCAGTGTGTTTTCCTTAGGAAGCTGAAAAAGAAATACACTAAGGATCTATGAAGCATCAATATTCAAGCACTACAATATAAACAGAAAATAAAACTAGCAATTTGAAAATATAGAAAGTATGAATTTCAAAATTTTAATTTTAGCTTATTTTCTCTGTTAGAGGAATAGACCTTGATTTCTAACTGTAATAAGTTAATATAACCATTTTAGCTAAGTGTTTTAATTTTTTTAAATGAATATGTATAATTTAAAATACACTAGAAATGCTTGAACACAATTAGAACCTGAGGCAAATTTTATAATATTTTATGTTCCTTTCAAAAGTTAATACAATAATTTGGGTTTAGTGCTTATGTTTTTCTTGATTTAGTATACAAGTGAGGACTGCCTTAGCACTGAGCCTGTGATTGAGGCTGATAAGTGGAATACAAAAATATTTTCCCCCAAAAGTATACTTGTAAAAGTCCAGAGGAATTTTCCCTAATAAAAACCATGAAAAATAGGTCATTCTATGCTGCCAAAGCTTAACATTAGTTTCTAGGGCCTAGTTCATTCTCTTAACAAATATCAGGGATTCTCTTTCACGAGGTGATGTTTTTTCTATTTACAGTCTGATCTTTTAAAACTTTTCCACATTAAAATATCATGATCTAATTGGACTTCCTGTTAAAATGCAAGTATTATTTATGGCTCTCTGAAATTACTTCTTCCCCTGTTCTTATAACACCTCTAAGATTCAGCTAGTCTCAGGTTTTATTCATCTAAACTCAGCTTTCCATTCATTGGATTAAGGAGTCCTCTAGACCACAAGTTGATCCATGAGTTTTACTAATATCTACACACTTGCTCCCATTGGCATGACCCAGTGCAAGAAAATGATGGCATAGTGGAGAATTTGAGATTTCATGAGTTAAGAGGGACCAACATTACAATCCCTTGACCTTGTGACTGCAAGGAATGAAGCCCTATTTTCCACACTAAGGGGGTGTCTACCGTATGATACTCTGTTTCCTTTCTGTGCTAACATCAGGTTAATGGTTAAAATCTTAATTAGAGATGTTACCTTTGAATCTTGGAAAGGATGTGGCCAGTGGTATATATGGAAGGAAGATACAAAGTTTGACTCTTCCAGTCAAAATGATGTTATGGCATGTGGACTCTCTTACCAATAAAAGTGAATGAATTACTTATTAAAATAGTACAGTGAGAAATGAATACCTTACTTGCCATACAGAGTTCAACATGATATTCTATTAGTAAATAGCACACAAACAATGGATACAGTTTTATCTTCAAGGCTTTAAAGGGTTAAGGAGCTCATGTTAACATAAAGATCCCTGGCCTGGCCTTCTACTCCAACCAGTTAGAGGAATAGACCTCGATTTCCTATTATTTAGTCTATTCCTCTAATAGTCTATTCGATTTCTTTAAATAGACCTATCATATATATATATATATTTTTTTTTTTTTTTTTTTTTAAGTTGACTTTGACTTCTGTATTCAATCCAAACCCACTCACTCTATCTCATAGCTGGCAGGTCACTTGACTGCATCCTCAAAAAAAAAAAAAAAAAAAAAAAACTCAAAAGTTAACTGGATAAAAAGTTTTTAAGACATAAATTTCTAGGGCCAACACATGTTTAGCACTGGACAGCAGAAAACTGTCATTTAGACTTTAGCCATCTGGCACGTAGTCTTTCAGATTCATTTTCTCCCTTTTTGATGGTGTGCCCAGCCAGCTTCGGGCTGAACTGTTTTAAGGATGTTATCTTGCCTCCCCAGCACTATGACTTCTTATCTAATTTCTGTTCCTCTGTATACCGATGTGCCCAGGCTTTGTCATTAGGCTTGTTCTCCTCCAAGCAAAGACAACTGTTGCCTGCGAGGCATTTGGTTAACACATTACGTACACATAATAAAATGCTGTTCACTCCACACAGATGTAATGACAAAGATGTAAAAAACTAGCTTTGTCATTACATATTCCAGGTTAGCTATTTTAAGGCTGCTACACTCTCATATTACAAAGCCATGCTATTTATACAATCATGCATATGGAAGACTCATGCCTCCTGTGAAATTTCAGCCCAGTGTGCACAGAAGACAAAATTACAGGCCCCAAACTTGAAAATACACTCATCCTGGCTTGCTTATCTTCCTTGGATGCAAGCCAAGTTTATTAATAATTTTTTAAGTAAAAAAGAAAACAATTTTAATTTGACAAAAAGAACACAAGAAAACAGCATAAACAAGAAAAATAGCCAATCTCAACCCAGAAGGAGAAGCTCCAGGGCCAGAGCAACTGGGAAAGTGAACAAAAGGCTGGGGTGCTGACCTTGGCTTGCTTGTGCGAGGGGTCTGCTCCTCAGCTGCGCCTCATTATTCACAAAAACAAAACAGAACGGAGAGAAACTGCAGCTTGAAAAAAGGATATCCTCTAAAATTATCCTACAGCTTTCTGTAGCAAAATGATGAAGAAAAATGCATTTACTTGACTTTCTAAATTATAGGAAAAATATGTTTTTCCAAATAAATGTGTTATATCATCCTTCTCCAAATGGTTTGAGGCACTGGAGTAGCTAATGGGGTTTACTTTCAGTTGCCCAAAAGTGACAGGCAGACCAGTGCTTTCACCCCCTACCTCTCCAGAGAGTGCAAGACAGAGGGATTGTGAGTATTATTATCCCAATTAGCAAAGGCAGAGGGCAGTCTGCAGAGCAAGGTTCCTGGTTTATATTTATTTCACCTTAGGACTCCAGAGGGAATGGCTCAACTTTAAAGTGTGCCTTTGGATGAGATGCCAGGGACAAAGAGGGTGAGAAGCCTGTCTAATTAGCAGTCCAGATCCCACCTATCAGATGCATGGCCCTCAGAAGGTCAGAGAAGGAAAGGCTACAAAGCAATCTGGTTCTAGATTTTGTGTATACCTAATCCCTGTTCTCCAGACCACATGGCTTCACTGTCAAAAACAAAAGTAAAAATCTCCACCACTTGTCTCCTAAACAAGATCAAATTTATTATTTTTAACAGAATAGGCACACAGGAGGGGGTGTCAGCTGTGACAGGTCCCAAGAATAGTGGCCTTGACAGGTAGATGGATCTTCCTTCCTTTGCCTTCTTGCCATTGGCACATAGTCACCGACCACCCATTCTTGCCCCATTCCTCACCGTGGGATTTACACGCTTGCAGGGACTGGTGTTGTGATCATGAGGACGCAGCCAAAACTATAGGCGAGTACCCGGGAACTACCCAGTTTTCTGAGTTTTGGAGGGCACTTTCCTGGCTTGTGAAACACTGGAACATCAGTGGATCTCAACCTTGGCTGCACATGAGAATCACCTGGAAGCTTTTACAAGTCCCCAAATGAGGCTACATTCCAGATTAATTAAATCAGAAGCTCTGGAGTGTGAGATGGAGTCATCAGTAGCTGATAAAGCTTTCCAGGTAACTCCTGGAAAGTCCAGCATGTAGCCAAGATGGAGAGGCTCAAGAAGACACCAGTGCCCCATTTCACGGCTCAAAGTACGTACTGAAATCAAACTGCCCTTACAATTTCTGGCAAAAAGATGAGGCACTGCCCTGATGGCTGGATTTGAGAAAGCAGGAAAATCAGGGTTGGCCACCTGTGTAGCATTTCACTGTTCCATAGCACAAGGTGATGTGCTGCTGTGACTATTTTTTTTTTCTTTAGCTGAGACATTTTCCCAGTATCTCTTTAGACAGAAAAACAGTACCTTTTTCCTGGTTACACAGATTACCTTATTCAACTCAAGGGCAAGACGAGCAAGCCGTTACGGTTGATCAGAATGAAAATAGTGTTTGTGTGTAAGAGTTTGCATCATTATGGAGAAGGATTGTTTTTCTTTGCATTGGTAAACTGGTCCCCTGAAAGTTGTAAAAGCTGTATAGTTTTTTCTGTCCTAAGCTGTATTTTATTAAGCTTCATTAATAATGCAAATCCCCTTTGTTCCTTTTTCTTAATTTCTTGCAGGATAAGAAATAGGGTGAAAGAAAGATACCCTGTAGATCAGTGGATCTCAACCTTGGCTGCACGTGAGAATCACCTGGAAGCTTTTAAAAGTCCCCAAATGAGGCAACATCCCAGATTAATTAAATCAGAAGCTGTGGAGTGTGAGATGGAGTCATCAACAGCCAATAAAGCTTTCCAGGTGACTCCTGGAAAGTCCAGCATGCAGCCAAGATGGAGAACTACTGCGTCAGGCACCTGAAGTCCTCTGTTTCATGTGTCACTCTGAACCCAAGAAATATCACTTTAAAACAAAAAGAAGAATGCACAAGTTCTTCTGTATTCATCTTAATATATTTCACAAACAAAACTTATATAGCAAATTTTTAAACAAAAACAATGCTTTTAATATGTAATATATTAGTACACATTTTCCAAATTAGGTTTCCAATTCACATAGAAGAATTAACAACAATGTCAACAACTGTGATACCCATAAGAAATTTCTTAATTTATCTCCAAGTAAATACTGCTTTTACTTATGTTTTGCTTTGTTTAATATACTGTTTTTCTCCTTTACATCTATTCTGTGAATGGAAAATGCTACTCCTTTATTCTTAAATGATATCCATAATATTTCATTTGTTTCAGTGTGTCACATTCCTTTTTAAATTTTTTTAAAAAGCAGAAGATATGATAAATATAAAGTTGCAAATTAAATACCCCCAAAATAGCATATTTTCCATTCAAATGGACAACAATTTTGAAAGATTGATAGCCAGTCTGTCAGAAATGTGCAACCTTTTGAATTCTGATGCTAACCAAGAGAAATAAAAGCACCAATATACAGAGATGCATGTGAAAGAATACTGATTGCAACACTGCGTGTGATTGGGAAAATTGAAAGCAAACTGAACATACATCAGAGGAAAAGAAATGACCAGTGTTATTTTCTCATGGCTGAAATTGTTACAATAAGCATGTAATATACTATAATTCAAATAACAATACTGTGTTAAAAACAAGGGAGAAAACCAGGAAGATAGCTATTCAATAAGATATTTTCCTCTTTGTTCCTTGCTTGGCTGGCTCAAGCAAGTTCCAACATGGATTTCTTCACATCCAAAATCTCATGCAGAGATTAGTTTCTTCTTGTTCTAGTTGTACTCCCTACACACACACACACACACACACACACACACACACACACCCCATAAATCATCAAAAGGATAGTTATTTTCTTTCAACGCACAGTCTTGTTATTGGATGTGTCTTATTTGACTGTAATCAACTTGCAAAGGTTTCAGAACACAAGCAGAAGACTAGAAGACTATCAACTCTCACTGCTGATAAGGAGGGAGGCAAATCATTTAAGGTGCAAGGAACCGCAAGCTATTGTTAGAAACAACAGGAATTCAGTGCCTCTAAAACTGCAAACCAGATTACAGTGGTCAGCTCTATTCAAATCAGAAATGGGACACGGAAAATCATATTAGTATATTATAATTCCATTCTAAATATTTTCCTTCTTGCCTAGTTAAATGTTATTTTTCAGGGTATATATGTAGATGCAACACGTATTATCCTCAATGACACATCATTTGTTGGGACTCATTTGAGACAGAAGTGTGGCCAACAAATGGGTGCTGTTCTGCTTCTGTAAAGAACGACCAGAACGACGCTAGAGAGAAGACAGAGACTGGCATTCATTCAGTGCCATTTGCAATGTGGAATGACTCATGCTTGCCGGGCCCCTGGTGAGTCATCGGCTGAACTCCAGGCCCAAGGAGGCCACAGTGTTTCCATGGGGCGTTCTAGTGCAGGTCATGCCGAGGTCAGCAGACTGCCAAAAATCACACGCTCCTTCCCTGGCCACCTCCTAAAAATATCCTTGGAATGTCTGTCTAGAAGGATTAAGCTCACTCTAATATCTTATTTTTAAAAAGAACAACTCCATTTACCTTAAAAGATGAACTGTCTGGTTACAGACATAAATGAGGAGTGAAGACACTAAGCTCACATGATTATTAAATTTCTAAAAAGGAAGCATAATATCCTACCAATTCCATTATGGGGAAAGGCAGGAACTTATTTCCACACTAGACTCAGTTTATGCAAGACACCCTCGTCTCTGATTGGCCCTCCTTTTCCCCTTAAGAAACAGGAATGCTGACTGTCAATCTTTCCAAATACTGAAGTTACCATGTCTTGGCTATGGGGACTGTGAGGTCACTGAGTGCAGACCCCATTGCAAGCAGCACAGCATCGCAATTATGCCATCCAAGACAGACAGACATTTGTCTGTTTTCTGAGGTTTCCAGGGAAAGGGTTGGCAGACACTCTTAGCAGTGTCTTCTAGATCACAGAACATTGTAGGTATTGGCCGGAGAGTTGGGTAGTATAGTTGAATCTCATTCTTCTGTGTTCCCAGGAGATAATGGAACATAGCTGGCTATTATATAGGACAAAAATAATTGCTGGATTCATATCACAACCAATTCAAGTGTAAACAAGATTAATCAACTTAATATTTTATCAATCCAATAATCCCACAAAATTATTTAATGACTTTTTTCCTGTTTTGTTTTCTTATTTGAGACTGTGTTTATAATATATTCAACATTGACTCGGTCAAGACCATTAAGACAAAGCATAAATTTTGCTTAGTTTTAAGTAAACATGTATAATTTATTATTGTTTGTGTTATAATTATATTTATTGTTATATAGAGCAAATAGTTGAATCATGATGATATATGATGGTATAAATTTTAAGGTGATCAGGTTATTATCTTCAGGTTTCTGCCTCTCCTACTTTACTAAGTAGTTCTCCTTCGATGGTCCAGATTAACCCTGAGTAAAATTCTCTCCCATTGCTTCCAAAAATTTTGTTGGAAGAAAGTTTAGGTGGAACAAATCAGAATTGTATCAGATGCCCTGGTCTGAATGCAATGAGCATATCTATCAGTGTCACATCAAGAAGCAAATAGCATACTCAAAGACAGTGATGAAAGAGGTTTTAGTAAAAAGATGTATTAAAAATGTGGGTAGTGTCTTGGGGGAAAGAGAGTCTGAGATAGAATTTTCTTGTAGAAAGTCTCTTTGGGAGTGCCCATGATACTAACATGCGAAGGTGGAGGAAGCAACATTGAGCTGAAGTAGGAGCTAAACCTTCTGCAATCACAACAAAGGTGTGAGGCTGTCCCACATGGAGATCTGAAGCTAGCATGGCCCTTGAGAATTATTCCTTTTTAGGCAAAGGGCCAAGCCTTTGCATTCAACCCCAGATAGGCCAGTCACTGGATACTTGCTGACCCTGGAAACGTAGGCAGCTCTTCACTGACAGCAACTTTCTTCACAGTAAGAGCCTCCGTGCTGGAGTGGGTTCTGACACACCACACCATCCTCATAGGCAAGATGGGGCAGCTTCTCCAGAGTCAGCAGCAGCAATGAGCCATGGCTACCTCAAGGCCAGAAGAGGCAAGAAATAGAGCTTTAATGTGATGAGGTCTGTGGTGGTGGGAGAGGGCCACTCAACTGGAGCTGATATTTGGTGGAGAAGCACAGCCACTCCTAGCCAGTGGCCAGGCAGGGAGGAAATGGAGGCAATAAATACCACAACTCTCTCTTCTCGCCCTCCAATTTCGTGCCAGAGTTCTCTACCAACCAATTCCAAAAGAAAGCCAGGGACAAAGAGGCCATCCTTTAGATCACAGCCTCTTGGACACAGAGCGGGACAGAAAAAGAGAGTAGATCTGGAGAAGCAGATTTAAGATATTCAGCACATTCAGACTCTAGCTGAAAATCCAGTTGTCAAAAGTTGGCCATTACTTTTATATTCATTTAAGAGCAAAGTAATTTTACTTTCTCAGCTTTCTTTAACTTAAGACACACAGAAATGTGGAGTCCTAATTAGAAAAAGGAGTCAAGCTGGTGGGAGCAGGAAAAAGCAAAAAGAGAAAGCAGATAAACTACCAGTCTGCCTTTCTCCATGGTCCAGGACATATAGCCCTCCTGTGCAAATAACTCACAATCTGCCTGCTCCCAGCTATCACCAGAACTTAGGTTGATAGAAAAATGCAAGTCTGCTCACTGCAGCCTTCGTGTTATCAGTACTGCACAAAGCTCTCTTCAGCACACAGCAGAAGCACCATTTTATAAAATCTCCGCAAGTCTCTGTCTCCAGGCAGTCAGCTCCTCTCTTGCTGATTGGCTCATTCCACCCTTGTAATGTATTTTCATACTTTTCCTAATAAACCTGCCTTTCTTTACTTATAACTGTCTTGGTAAATCCTACTTACCACTGACACCACTGGCCCCAGATTGTTGCTACCTGCAACAGAGACTTTCTTCAAGTACCGTCTACCGAGCAAGCAGATGGGTTAAAACTGTTAACTTGCTTGTAAATTTTTCTAATGAGGGATAAGATTTGTGAAAAATAACCCCAACATAAATTTATTTTTCCTAATTTAAATCTCTAAAATTGAGTCTAAAATTTCAGTTATTTACCATCATACAATTCTTGAATTTTTAGTAACAAAATCTATAACAATACTTATAAACAATAAATTTATAAACAAAAAAAGTATTCTCTTCTGCTGAATGCTACACGGTGGGAAAAAATACATAGGTAAAAAACAAACAAATCAAGATAGAAGCCATGTTCTTTATGCAGCCATTTCAGTCATTTAGAAGAGGCACAACACTACCTGGGGAATCAAAGAAAACCTCAGAAGGAAGGGAGGAGCGGAAAATAGAAAATGGAATACATGTCCTGAAAATAACTCTTTGTCAAGAGTTCAAGGGCTAATAATAATAATAACCCCAATTATAATCTTATTTTAAAAGAGCATTTCAGAAAGCAGCAGTTTATGAAAATTTCCATTCAATTAGCACCTATGAAGTGTCCCCTGTAGTTTCTAATAAAGTGCATTCAGAGAATTCTAAGACAACTACCTACTTGAAATGTCTAAGTGAGTTTTTCATATGCAACTTAGATGTGAAATGTTCAACAATGCATTCTGGTGTTTAGTTGTTTGACACATTTACTCCTTCTCTATTCTCCTATTTTTCAGGAAACATCATCTCTACTCACCCAGTTCCTTATCCAGAAGAAACCTCAGAGCCCTTCCTTCACAACCACTCCTTCCTCTTTAGCCCAGACACATGATCCATCCTACGTTCTGCTTAGTCTTCCTACAAAATATACTTCAAATGTTTCCACTTCTTTCCATTTATATTACTGACTCCTTGGCCCACCAAGGTCAAGATACTGCTTGACAAAGGAGTCAGCAGTATCTTTTTCCGAGATTACTGCCATAATCCCCTAATTAGGTATTCCTACTGTCTGCTGAGGAATTATTTATACTGAATAGTAATTGCCTGTCTTCTCATGTTCTCTCCTCCCCATTGGACTAATCATTATTTGAAGACAGACATTGCATTCTCAGCATCAAAGGTAATGTCCCTGTTGGTGAATAAATTAATGACTAAGCAAAGTAATAATAATGGGTAGTATTTGTTAAGCACTTGCATTGCACCAGGCATTATCTCAGCACTCTAATCAGTTTCAATAAAGTCAGAACTATTTTTATGTGTTTTTGTGCATTACTATTGATTTTTTATTTTTAATGTATCTATGTTAATGTATTTTCCTCTTTTCCTTAAAATATCTTGTACTGGTTTACCATTGCACTTAAGATAAAATACAAGTCCCATGTGAATTTGCCCTCCTTAGAGCCCCATCCTACACCATCTCTCCTCCAATACCCATGCTTCAGGCTTCTGATTTAGTACCTCTAATGCACCATTTCAAAACCCTTTTATATACTCTTTCTTACATCCAGAATGTTCTCCTTCTCCACTGCTCTCTGCCTGGCTATAGTAATACCCGTTCATTCTTTATGTACCAATATAAATATCAGAGATGTCTTCCTTAACCTTTCGTCCACCTACTCCTACAGAGCATTCTGTCTTTTTCTTCCCAGCCCTTGTCACAATGTACAATTTGTGTGAGTAGTTCCCACCACCTCACTAAACACTAGGCTTTATGAAAACAGATAAATTTTTTGTCACAATTACCCAAGCACTTAGCACTTTGCCTGCACATAGTTTTCATCAATAGACATTTTTTGAATAAAATTAAGAGAACCATAAAAAATTAAAATAAATGAAATAACATAATATATAATATACTTCAAACGTTCCCCAAACCAACCCAGTCTTAGGGAACCAGGAAAACAATCTGGGAAAAGAGACAGACAGGAGAAGTTCTAAAGGAAAATAAAAACTTAGCTTCAGGAGTTCTCAACCCTGTATATACATGAGCTGATCTGGGAAGATTTCAATAAACTTTGAGCCCAGAAAATAACATTTAAGTGGTGAGGGTGGGACCCAGGTATCTGTTTCTGTTTTGCTTTCTTGTTTTTGAGCACCTTGAGTGATAAAGTCAGCATTGAGAACCATTGAGTTTGATAAAGATTGGGTAAAGAGAGCATTGGAGGGTTTGAGAATGGACTTTGCCAAAGTATGGAGAAAAGAGGCAACATGATATGTCCACAAAATAGCAACATGGTTCTCATACTATGGCTGATCATTGATTATAACAGAGGAAATGGTAAGAAACAAAGGTAGACTTTAAAGGGTCTAGCTCTACTAACTCTGCTAAAATTGGGCAATATGCTAAGAGAAGGGCATGATCAGACTTGCATTCCTCTGTTTTTAGATTCAGAGTGAATTCTGGTAAAAGTAGGGGCAAGGGAATCAAGGCACAGAGATAGGAAGCCGGCAGTATAGTCAAGACAACATTACACGTACAGGCCAGAAGAATATTTTCAGGCAAGGTTATTCCAAGGTCATGTTTAAAGATGCAGTACAAACCAGCATTTGGTTTCAGTATGGTGTGCTTAATAAATTAATGTTAGGACATTATGTCCTTGAAGAGATTCCTTATGAATTTCTTAAATCTACAGGCACAAAAGAAAGCAAATAGAATATGTTTGCAGTTCATGTGGTGATCTCCAAGTATTTTATAATTACAATGGAATTCACATTTTAAGAGAGTTTTCTGGAATTCCAGTATATCATATAATCTGGTTTTGGTCAATGAAATTAAAAGGTCTTGTGTCTTGATCTCAGGATTTGTTTTATTAAGTCTGCTTAGATGGAGAGCATTCCCCCCTAAGAAACTATCACAAAATCATATGTTGAAAACTTTATGCTTTGTTCCATTAGAAAAATGTGTAATAATTTGATCTTTTTAGAAAGTTGGTGTTTTGTGTCATTGAAAAGCAAAATAGAGACACTGAACTGAAAAGGAAAAAGGAAATTAGAAGGCATCGAATAAAAATGTAAAGTGTATATTTGAAGGGAAACTTTATTAAAAAGAATTTTATATTTTACTATATGTCTTTAAACTACATTTGACTTGTACTTTCACTTTTCCTTTCAACAGAATAAAAATGAGAAGTGAATTAAAATATAACAGAAAATACAGAATAACTTCTTTTATTTCAGTAGGAAGAGTTGTTTAGTTGGTCATTAGCAATGAGTTGGATAATGTTTATGCCATGCAAAGTTTTTTCACTAAAACAATTACATTTTATTCAGGCTCACCTTATAATATGATTTGTCTGTATATGGAGAAGCAATGGTCTATTCTTCACAGTCATACTACATGATAAACAAATGGTAATTAAGCCCCTGTTGTGGGGCAGAGCACTAGGTAATGGAAATAGAGAAATGTGTGACTCGGCCCTTGTTTTCACAGGTCTGAAATTCCATAGAAGGAGATAGTCATCAAAGGATAAATAAAAATAAAGGGAGCTTTACCTGAATGTCAGAGAAACAACACACATAAGAGCAGGCAGTAGTTACAATGAGAAGAGAGAAAGAATGTCTGGAAAAGTATAGGATACATGGACTACAGAAGGGTAAGTAGTGTGGGGCAGAGGGTACGAGGGTGTTTGTGTAGGATGAGCAACAATGAAAGAATCTTTAGAGTAAAAATGATATGGTAGAAAATCTGAAGGCAGCATAAATTATACAAGGCTGGCCAGGCACGGTGGCTCAAGCCAGTAATCCCTGCATTTTGGGAGGCTGAGGGGGGAGGTTCACATCAGGAGTTTGAGACAGCCTGACCAATATGGTGAAATACCATCTCTACTAAAAAACACAAAAATTAGCCAGGTGTGGTGGCTCATACCTATAGTCCTGGCTACTCAGGAGGCTGAGGCAGGAGAATTGCTGGAACCCAGGAGGCAGAGGTTGGAGTGAGCAGAGATAGCACCACTGCACTACAGCCTGGGCAACAGAGTGAGATACCATCTCGAAAAAAAATTATACAAGGCCTTATACACCAGGCTGAAAAATTTGAGACCTTGATTGTAGGCTAGATCAGAGCAACAGAATGGCTTGAACTAGGGCATAACATGTAAATATCGATGGTTTCAAGAGGTCTATATAAATCAACTGAAGAACAAAATATAGTTTATAGCAAAATGGTGAATTATATAAGGTAAATAACAGAGTAATTCAGATTCAAGATCTCTCCTCTCCATCATGGGATTTATTTGTTAATAGAGGCCTCAGGTTGGCAGGATTCTGAATTGACTTTTTAAATAGATTGCAGCACAGTATTTTCTGTCATTTTCTGTGAGTAAAGAAGATGCTTTGGAGAGCCAGCCACATAAGCAATATACTCAATGGCTACTATTCTGAACCTATGTTTTTCAAATTTCAGCACAGATATGAATTACCTGGGGTTCTTGTTAAAGTGCAGGCTCTTTTTAAATTTTTTTACTGTACTTTAGGTTCTGGGGTACATGTGAAGATCATGCAAGATTGTTGCATAGGTACATACATGGCAGTGTGGTTTGCTGCCTCCATCCCCCCATAACTTATATCTGGCATTTCTTCCTATGTTGTCCCCCCCAAACTCCCCACCCCCACTGCCCTTCCCCTACCACCCCCAACAGACCCCAGTGTGTGATGCTCCTCTCCCTGTGTCCATGTGTTCTCATTGTTCAACAACACCTGCCTATGAGTGAGAACACATGGTGTTTGATTTTCTGTTCTTGTGTCGGTTTGCTGAGAATGATGGTTTCCATATTCATCTATGTCCCTGCAAAGGACATGAACTCATCCTTTTTTATGGCTGCATAGTATTCCATTCCATGGTGTATATGTGCCACATTCTCCTTGTCCAGTCTATCATCAATGGGCATTGGGGTTGGTTCCGCATCTTTGCTATTGTAAACAGTGCCGCAATGAACATGCCTGTGCATGTGTCTTTATAATAGAATGATTTATAATCCTTTGGATATATACCCAGTAATCGCATTGCTGGGTCATATTGAATTTCTATTTCTAGATTCTTGAGGAATTGACATACTGTCTTCCACATTGGCTGAACTAATTTACACTCCCACCAACAGTGTAAAAGTGTTCCTGTTTCTCCATATCCTCTCCAGCATCTGTTGTCTCCAGATTTTTTAATGATCGCCATTCTAATTGGCGTGAGATGGTATCTCAATGTGGTTTTGATTTGCACTTCTCTAATGACCAGTGATGATGAGCATTTATTATATGTTTTTTGGTTGAAAAGTGTCTGTTCATATCCTTTGCCCACTTTTGAATGGGTTTGTTTTTACTTGTAAATCTGTTTTACTTCCTTCTAGATTCTGGATATTAGCCCTTTGTCAGATGGGTAGATTGCAAAGAACTTTTTCCCATTCTGTCGGTTGCCAGTTCACTCTAATGATTGTTTCTTTTGCTGTGCAGAAGCTCTTTAGTTGAATTAGATCCCATTTGTCTATTTTGGCTTTTGTTGTTTTAGTTATGAAGTCCTTGCCTATGCCTATGTCCTGAATGGTTTTCCCTAGGTTTTCTTCTAATTCACAGGTCAGGAGGGCCATACAATTCTGTTTTCTTATGAACTTCCAAGGGATTTAGCTGAAGTAATTAGGTGTATAAGTGATTTGAGATACTGATCCATGGACTATACTTAGTGTGGTTCTAGTCTGTGCCTTCACACAATGAGACTGGCTGGCATAGCATTGACATTCTCACTAATATTACTCAACCAGTCAACCAGAGTAAAAATCTAGCACTAGTCATTAAAGATAGCAAAAATAAATCAATTGACCACCCTTTGATCGTCTTTGTTCAACAGATACAATTAAGTAAAAAGAGAAACCTCCAGGATAGTTTTATGAATACCACATAAAACTATGCTCTCTCTCTCTCTCTCTCTTTCTCTCTCACCTATGCACATGCATATGCACACACAGACACACATACAGCACATACAGACATAAATTCATATTCTACCAAATATGTCCTTAGGATGAATGAAAAACAGTCCAGCAAATAAATTTAATTTTTTAAATTCTGTTTTTATTACCCATGCATAAACTTTATTTATAAAATATTAACTCTCTAGTATTTACTTACATCCATCAACCTCCACCTGTCATTATTGGTTACTTTTATTTGTGAATTTGACTGGACCATAGTGCCCAAATATTAGGTCAAACAATGTTCTGGATGTTTCCACAAGCATGTGTTTGGATGAGATTAACATTTATGTTAATGGGTATGGACTTTAAGTAAACAAAATTGCCCTGCTAATTTGGATGGGCCTTGTCCAATCAATTTATGTCTTGAATAGAACAAAAGACAGACCTCTTCCAAGTAAGAAGGAATTCTGCCAGCAGATAGAGTTTGTACTTGAAGTGTGATGTTTGTCAGTTCCCTGGTCTCCAGCCTGCCAGCCTACACTGAAGGTTTTGAATTTCATAATAGTATAAGCCAATCTTTAAAACAAAATTTCTATATACCCACACATTTTATTGGCTCTATTTCTTTGGAGAACCCTGACTAATACAGTTGCCTATAAAAAACTAGACTTTATTATGGGTCTGTTTATTCTAGCCACTGATGGTTGGAATTTTTAATTTTTCTTCTTAGGTTTAGCCTAAAAACATAACTCAGAGCCAGGCTTTCAATGCAGGGATTATGAATGTGCTTTAAATCAGGACTCACTGGATCACCACATAATCAACTTGATTGGCTCTTGGATCTGTATCAATCCATTCTCACACTGCTACAAGGATACCGCCTAATACTGGGTAATTTATAAATAAAGGAAATTTAATTGACTCACAGTTCCACATGGCTGGGGAGGCCTCAGGAAACTTACAATTGTGGCAGAAGGTGAAGGGGAAGCAAGGCACATCTTACGTGGCAGATGGCAAGAGAGAGAGCCAGCAAAGGGGAAGGGGAAGTGCCACACTCATGAGAAAACTCTCACTATCACAAGAACAGCATGTGAGAAACTGCCCCCATGATCCAATTACCTAACACCAGGTATCTCCCTTGACAGGTGGGAATTACAATTCCCACAAGATATGGGTGGGGACAGAGAGCCAAACCATGCCAGATGCCTAGGTCTTAGACTCTTGAATTGTTCCTGGCTGATGAAGTCCCTGTCAGGTAGCTCCACCCTCTTAGAGGGACAGCAAGTCCCCCCCTTTTTTTTTGAGACAAAGACTCACTTTGTCACTCAGGTTGGAGTGCGGTGGCACAATCTTGACTCATTGCTACCTCCGTCTCGTGGGTTCAAGCAATTCTCCTACTTCAGCCTCCCGAGTAACTGGGATTACAGGCACCTGCCACCACACCCAGCTAATTTTTGCATTTTTAGTAGAGGCGGGTTTCACCACATGGGCCAGGCTGGTCTCAAACTCCTGACCTCAGGTGATCCACCTGCCTTGGCCTCCCAAAGTGTTGGGATTACAGGCGTGAGCCACCGCACCCTGCTGATTCCCCCTCTTAAGGGTTAGTCCCATGTAGCTGACAGTTTATTTTCCTGCCTCTTGAGCTTCTGTTTTTTACCCTGATCTTGGGCTCATTTTCAACCTTTATCTACAGGTACTTGTATCCTGCTTGTCCTTTGTTTTCCGAGACTGATCTGTCAGACGTGGAACAATCTGAGATCAGTTGAAGAAGTTTGGCCTAAGTGATATTTTCTGGCAGCTGGACTTATTCTAACTCTTCAGGCCTCTATGTTCTAGTCAATCCACAACTACCCAAACCCTACCTTTATCAAGCAAACACACCAAATATCCCTCCTGACTTCTGCCTATTCTCTGGCCTCCTCTATCCCACCCCACAAATGCACCTCACACTGTAGCTCCCATGATTCTAACTCTTTGCTTGTTCGGGGTCCTTTTATCGTCCCATTCCTAAACATGCCATATACTCTGCCTGGTATAATCTTCTTTCATAGCCTGACAATATCCTACAGAGCCTTTAAGGACCTGTTTAAATGTTACTATGCCCTTCTAGTTAAGTCATTCTTCCCTCCAGCACTTTGTTTATATCTCTTTATATCAGAAATTTAGTAGTGTTCCCTGTGTTTTTCTCCATGCTGGCTCTCTTGAGGGCAGGAACTGATTCTTACTTATTTTTCTGTCCCAAGGAGTTAGCACAGTACTCATCACATGGAGGAGCTTAATTCTTTTTTTGATTCAATCATTACCTAATAATTCTTAGCATTGTTCAACTTTCTTCCCTCGTAGGCAGAGAACGTTTTGTGTTCTATCAACAACCTGGAACAAGTCATTCTGACATTAAATTATTTTTCTTCCAGGTATCAATTTTACGTATAAACTTGGCTATGTACCAGAACTCAACTGGATTATAAATGAAGAGATCAAGGACAAATGCTTTATCCTAAAAGCTACACTGAGAGCCAGAAACAGCTACAACTAGAAAAAAAATCCAATAAGTTTATTTCCCATATAAAACTGAAAGTTGAAAAATAATTGGAAAGCCATAAAATCTATATGTACTGTACTAGGCAGCAATTTTTACTCTATTCTTCCATATATGCAATGTTTTGCTTTTTCTACTAAATTTTAGGTTGCCAGAAAAAGCCTTACTCCTAAGTCTTGGTTTCAGGACTTCCTGCTCATCCAGGACAGGAACCATGCTTAAGTGCATTTCTCCCCCTCAAGCACCTCACAGAGGGGCTGCTTACCATACACGAGGCGCTCCTTAACATTTGTAGATTGACAAACTGACACAGTCAAATCTGAAGTCACCTGTATAGCCATAGGAAATTGTGATTCTCTTGCCTCTTTATTTTTAAATGTTTTTATCTGGATGTTATTGTTGAAAAAGTTGCTCAAGTAAAATACAGATAAAATTTTTCCAATTCAAAATGAATTGTCTACTTTCCCAGAAGGTAGGGGCTCAGCCAGAAATAGTTCATAAATTTGACAGATAAAGTTTAGTCAGTTTCATTAAGAGAGGTTTCAGCTAGGCTGGGCACTTTATACTAAATGACCCTCATAATCAGCTTACCGGCAATAACATTTGGGGATTTTACAATCTCTCAGATATTTGATTTCATATAAAATGCTACAGATGCTGATATACTAGCAACTTTGCAAAGATGTCTCCTTTCAATGAATCATGTCTCCCACGTTCATGCCCTTTTGTAGTCCTCTCCTCTTGAACCTACGATAGCTCTGTGACTCACTGAATAGAATGTGGAGGGAATAACAATGTCTGACTTCTGACATTTGGTTAAAGGAAACTTGGCAGCTCCTGCCTGGAGCCTTGAGCTGCTACGTGAGAAGCTTGAGCACACTGAGACCACAGCTGAGAAGGGCATGTGTAGATACTCAAGTCAACAGTTTCAGCTAACCTCAATCATTCAGGCATACTCACCCAGGTACCAGACCTGTGAATGTAGAAACGATCTGGGCATCTGGCCCAGTTGAGCCTTCAGATGGCTCCAGCTGTAGCTTAACAACTGAAGGTGACCACATGGGAGACCTCCAAGCAAGAGCTAGTCAATCCATAAAGTCGTAAAAGATAACATCAAATTATTGTGTTAAAGTACTACATTTTGAGGTTATGCAGCAATAAATAAACACGATAATCGGGAGGAAGTAGACTAACTCAGAAACAAAGCCTGGTAAAAGATTTCAAATCACTGAACAGCTGGATGCACAATAGGCTAAAAATAGCTCTTCCTTCCATTAAGACCTGGGCTTTTTGCCTCCCAAATGAGAAAATTATATCTGAATATGCTTTTCAAATATCATTTAACTTACCGTCAGTTCTGATTTGCTTAAGTTTATGGCTACTTGTCACTGCATAGTAACACATTCTACCCATTTTATCACTTGGAGCAACAAAGCAGAACACACTGTCCCCTGAAACTGCAGGAAAACAGTTAATGGGATGAGAGGACCACCATCTCCTTCCAGGCAGTGAGTCAGAGCGATGGGAATTGCTGTGTTGGTTCTGACAGTGACTGATCCAGCAGGTGGATTTCTCCCCCTTTGTCTTTGCTTCTATAAATCAGCCCAAGAAAATGACAGGCCCAGTAGCATGACGGTGCTGCTGGGAGGTGAAGACTGGATGTGAGGATGCATCTGCAGAGTGTCGTTTTGTCTCTCTGCTTGACAAAGCTATGATCACACTTACCCAGCAGTGATAGAGCAACTGCGCTTTTCAGGAAGTTGCCCAGGAGGTTCATTCATTGCAGCAGGTACAGTTGTCAGTAATTAAAGCAGAATTATGCTAATAATCTTAATGGCAACTGAATTGGTACAATTAGAGACTGAGGAGGAGAAAATTTTATGTTCATACATAGTTATGCCAAAGATCTCATTTACTGAGTTAAAAGACGAAGGCCCGGACTTCCAGGTTCTTGCTGCCTTTATTTGTGGTCACTCCAGGGTGATGTTCCCACATCTCAGCCCCGTGTCAAACTGGAGATCATATTGCTCCTTTCCTATGGAACTGTCACACTCAGAAAGCCAAACTTGTTTTCTTCTCTGAACCTGATGTGTTCATGTACTGTCTTGTTTCCCTCTCTCTCCCTGCCTGTGACCTCCTTGTTCTTACCTCTGGATCCCCAGATCTAAGTTAAAGGCCTGGCACACATAGGTATTTAATAAATATTTATTAGAAATGAAGACTCTGCAATTGACACAAAATGAGCCTGATTAGATGACCATCTCAGGAAATCCATATTTTATACATATATACACACATATATGTATATAAACTTGGCTACACACAAGAACTCAAGTGGATTATAAAATCCAGGCCCCTCACCCCTTGACAAGTCCTGGTATGTGATGATCCCCTCCCTGTGTCCATGTGTTCTCATTGTTCAACTCCCACTTATGAGCAAGAACATGTGGTGTTTGGTTTTCTGTTCCTGTGTTAGTTTGCTGAGAATGATGTTTTCCAGCTTCATATATACATATCTGTGTATATATATGTATAAAGTGTATTCTATACAATATTTTTACATATCCATATCTATTGTGCTTCCATCTCTGAGGATTGCACAGGGGGTCCTTTAAAGACAAGCAAGATCTTGTCCTGTCTTTGATTGCTCAGGCTTGCCTGGGGTATTTTATCCTTCAGACTCAGTCCAGCCAGAACCAGAGCCAATGAGAACCAGGCTCCCTCTTTTGGGATCTAGAGTTAGCCTTGCTGTTCTATGCAAAGATACATAGCTTTTCCCTAAATTAGGCATTTTCTAACAGTCTAAGCAGTGAAGGCTTTTTTCCAAGAGCCATGTCATATGGAACCCTGAATAATACCTAAATGCAGGGCTGCCCTGGCTAAAGAAATGGGGAACCAATGCTATGTCTGCTCAGCCTCTCAGACTTCTCTGAGATAATTCTAAAGAACCACGAAATAAATAAATATCTTAAAACCAGCAGCCTAGTTCATTAAACCAGAAGTTCCTTTAAAAGAAAAATTTAAGAGAACGTCAGTTCTTGACACTGAGATTTACACTCAGTCTCTGACCCCAGGCCATTTGGCTGGGGTCAGAACCCACTGCACAAATCTTGCCAGACCTCCTCTTCTGTGCCTGAGTTCTCAGATCCTTAAGTCCACAACGGCTGCTTCATCCTGCAAACTGCAGCCCCAGAACCTATCTCACTGTGACTGTCCCCATCACACTGCCTCCTGCTGCCGCATCCTGCTCACTCCTTGGATGGTGACACCAGCATGTACCAGCCCTGATTTTGCCACGAATCTTAGACACAGCACTTTTCACCCATGCATTAGTGTTCTATTGCTACATTTAAAATTACCACAAACTTAGTGGCTTAGAGCAAAAACACACTTATGTCACCATTGCTATACATTAGGAGCCTTTGTTTCCTTGGGTCCTCAGCTTAGAGACTCATAAGGCTCAAATTAAAGTATCAACTAGTTCAATCCTTACTTGGAGGCTCAACTAGGAAAATATCTGCTTCAGAGTTCCCTTGGATTGTCGGCAGAACTAATTTCCTTGAGGCTCCAGGACTAAGCTTCCATTATCCTGCTAGCTGTTGTCCAAGTACCACTCTCAGCTACCAGAAGCCACTCAGGTTCCTACCATGTGACCTTCTCCATTCAGCACTGAATCCCTCTCACACTTTCTCTGACTGCCTCTTCTGCTACCAACTAGAGAAAACTCACTTCTTTCACAGGGCTCATGGGATGAAATTAGGCCCACCCAGATAATCCCACTATCTTACGGTCAACCGTGTCAGTACCTTTAATACACTGCAAATTCCCTTTTGCTGTGAAACATGACATAGTCATGGGAGAAACACAAGGAGGCAGAGATCACAAGGACATCTTGAAATCCTGCCTACCATAGCCTCTCACAAGCATATTCCACAGATTTCCCACTGCTCCTCTGTATTGGTCAGGACAGGTTCATTGCTGAACAACTAAACTTCAAAATCTCAGTGAGTTAGTACAATCTGGGTTTCCTTTTTTCTCACATCAGAGTTTTTCTGGGTCAGCAGGGAGTCTGGTCAACATTGCAATCTAGAAACTCAGGTTTCTTCAGACTAGTAACTGTTATTCCTCAGGGCTCCAGAACCTTCCATTAAAACTTTTGTATTCTCCTGGCAGATGAAAGAGGAGAGAGCATGAAATATTTTTTTTCTTTTTATTAGACTTCAAGTTCGGGAATACATGTGCAGAATGTGTAGGTTTGTATACATAGGTATACATGTGCCATGGTGGTTTGCTGCACCCATCAACTCATCATCTACATTAGGTATTTCTTCTAATGCTATCCCTCTCCAGCCCCCAACCCCCAACAGGCCCCAATGTGTGATGTTCCCCTCCCTGTGTCCATGTGTTCTCATTGTTCAGTTCCCACTTATGAGTGAGAACGTGCGGTGTTTGGTTTTCTGTTCCTGTGTTAGTTTGCTGAGAATGATAATTTCCAGCTTCATCCATGTCCCTGCAAAGGACATGAACTCATCCTTTGTTATAACGGCATAGTATTCCATGGTGTATATGTGCCACATTTTCTTTATGCAGGCTTTCATTGATGGACATTTGGGTTGGTTCCAGGTCTTGAGAGCATGAAAGATTTTGAGGGAACTTATGGGCCAGGCTTGGAAGTAACTTTTATGACTTCCACCCACATCTCATTGATCAGAACTCCTCATGTAGTTGTTGCAAATCAACGAAAGTTTGAGAAATGCACAGTTGTACCAAGAAGAACAAAAAATTGGTTGGTGAAGACAAGTTTCTTCTCTACCTTCCTATTAAGCTTCTGATAGGGCCTAGTACTCTCCCTGAACTTGAGAGAAGGCAAGCAATTGCCTTTCTTTGATACAAAGCCTATCCTTCCACCTCAAAATGGATCCGTTTCTGAATTGTTCTGTTGCAAATACAGAACTTAAAATTTTGAGAGTGCCAAGATATGTGCCTGCTGAAGCCGATGTTATTCTTCAAATGATTTTAGGGTTCAAGTATCAAACATTTACATCAAAGCAAACAAACTTTATTCTCATCATAAGTAGAAGATTGACAATTCATGTGTAATGAATCTGAGAATTTTTTTTAATGTGGTGTAAGAAGAGGGGAAATACACATATGCACACACACGTTGTATGTAGTTAAGCCGGGTCCACTCCTTTTCTTATTATCAAGTACATTTCTGCTTATTTCCAAGAATGCCTTCTGAAGCCTTTTCTTCAGAGACTTTCTGGTGCGATTTGAGTCTTGTTCTAGTAGCTGCCAGAAAACAACTTGTTATTTTTGGAGAGTTACAGTTGTTCTGGGTCAAGAAGAACACGCATTCCAATTCTAAGCAACAGCTAAGGGCAGTTTTAAATCTCACCTTGAGAAAGAAAATGATTCTTTTCTTTCCTGCTTTAAAAGATGCTGGGAGTAAAACATTAAAAAGATGCTGGAAACCCTTGAAATACCTGGAACTTGATACGATCGCAGCTACAATCCAAGGTTGTAAACATCTTGAAGTCTTTACATTCATATTTCAAAGGATTAGTTAGGCTGCTATTTATGTAAACATCACTTTTCACATTAGCTTTTATTGATTTACCAGCAGCTCAACTTGTCCTATTTAATTTTACTGTTCCTTGAGTTGATACTGAGATTTTCATGAGTGGTTAACCGCTTCCCAAAGCTTTGATTGTTTTTCAGATCACAGCCCATTGGCATAAAGCAGTGACTTGAGGGTAAAAGACCAAAGAGAGTAAGAATCTCCAAGTCACTTTGGTGGGATAAAAGCATGAGGTCAGAGATGTCAAGAGTAGCAAACAGATGCCCTTCATGGGAGCAGGCAGATATTTGTGGGCAGGATGCTTTTTGTTATAATTCAAAGGCTTCATCTGTGGTTCCTCTATAAAGTTTAAAAAAATGATTTCAAAGAAGACTCTTCGACCATATACAGCTTATACTCAGGTTGCAGCAAGATACTAGAGTGCCTTCGGTATCTCTGTTTTCCCAATACCAGAAATTTGAGGAAACGGTTTAGAAATATAACTCTCAAACTCAATGTCTCTGTGAGTTATTCTTACCATTGTTTCCTAAAAGGTCACTGAAAAAAATGCTGTTCAATCTTTATATCCAATGCACCCAGCCCATTAAGTATAGGGCAACAGAGAAAACCAAAGCTTCAGCAGAATATATATGCTTAACAGATACTGTGTAGTCTTTTAAACACTGAATTTTAAGGAAGGTAAAATACAATGGCTCATACTCCACTAAGGATGACTCACATCAAATTTGTTTTGTAATATGACCTATTTGTAACCTGTTATTGCATTAATCCTAGTTTTGTTTAGAAATGGATATCTTCAGGTTGCCACAGTCTACAGATTAACTTGTTAAATATGAAACAGATACTCTGAGCTAAGCCAGGAAATTATTCAGGTCTCCTCTTGCCATTTCTTTTTGAATTCAGATAACTTTTCTTGGGACCCTTAAAGAAAGACTGTAAGGTTAATAATCAGTCAAGCTCCTGTTATCATTGCTGATGATAAAGAAGCCACAAATGAAATATAGTCACCCAGATGTTCAGGACGTACTACTCATCTTGATGCATTACTTTTTATTTGGTTTAATTTATTTTTATAGAGCTATTCACCAAAATGATAAAAGGAAGAGACAGGCAGCTTAATGGCATTGGGTATTTGTATATGATGAAAAAGTTGTTATTATCCAGCTGTGTAATCTTTATGAAAGAAGCATGCAGAGGGCAAAGTCTGCCAAAGTTCAGGGGCTTCAAAACAAGCCGACTGTCTAGGTTGTAAATTGCCTATTGATCTCACATTCCTAAATGGCTTTTTAGTGGAGATCAGCTCTCTGAATACAGGATGGTGCACTGCAAGTTACAAGCTCCAGGCTGCCATGAACTCTTCAGGGTACTGAGGTGTGGGAACGCTCCCATGTGAGACCCCCAAGTAGTGGGTCACACCATATGGTTGAGATTGATCCCGGACACGGGCCCCCTGTTGGAGGTAGTCTAGCTATGGGGAAGAAGAACTGCAAGAAGGCATATGTGATATGCAAAAAATAACCTGAGTTATTACTCTATTGTGCTGAGGTGATGGGAGGCATGGTGTCCACTTTTGGTTCTCACGGTGTCCACTTTTGGTTCTCTATGGTGTCCACTTTTGGTTCTCTATAGTTTCTTCTTAAAGTTATAACTTAAATCTTCAAAGCAAGCTGATAGTAAAAATTGCTTTGTTTATGTCTTTGCTGCACCTGGACCCTTGATATGGTATTTACAATACTGCTTGTGACTTAATGATTTATAATATAGCCTGTGATTTTCTTGTGAAACTCCTGCCCTAGATAAATAGTTTCTTTTAAACTTCTAAACTTAGATATTGCACCTGGACTCTTGTGACTGATAATTGCACCCCCCGCTTTAACCTGATTATGCATCTCCCTGTTCCCAGCATATTTATCGAAAATATGGTGACTTGTGATTATATTGTAAAACTTTCTGTTCCAATTTTTCTCACGAAACACTGATCCCATGACATAAACACTTCTACTTGTAATGTATATAACCAGACCCTCAGTTCAATAAAGCTGTTGGTGAAGCATCTGACTTCTCTACCCTCCAGACCCCGTCTGTTCTTTCTTCTTCTCTTCCGCACACCCCCCTTTCTAGGTTGGGACCCTCTTGCTGGCCAAGAGCCCCCCAGCAGACATGCCGGCCCCCACACTGAGGAAGAAGTGCACCGTACAGACATTAGGAGTTAAAAGAAAATTGTAGTCATTGACTACTCTTGTGCCTGTGCCCCTTTCTGCAGCAGGGAAACAATTTGATACCAGTTTTTCTTTCTTTCTAATCAAATACTTCCCCACCATAACCCACCCTTTTTCCACTCCCTCCCTCACCCCTTTATTTATTTTGCTTATTTTGCCCATTTAGATATTATGTGTTTACAGTGCTTGAGCCAGTCAACTGATATAGCAGGAGATGACAGTTGACATGTCAGTTTACTCTTAGACAAAGGATAAATGCTAATAAAGGTAACTGCAAAGCACTGTAAAAAATATAACATGCTCCAAATGCTGAGTCCACTCAAAATAATGACACAGTCATAAGGGAAGCAAAAGCAGCTTCTGTTATTGCAGGGACAAGGCCCCAGCAAGAGCATTCTAATGCTTTCAAAATATGAATAAGCTTCCACATATCTCCACTTACAGCTTTGTTAGCCACAAGGTAGAAAGCCAAAATTATATGTTTGTATAACTTGTGTTTAGCACTTAACTAAAATTCAAAAACCAATGCAAAAGTAGAAGGTGGACAAGAGTGTGTTTTCCTAAGCAGCCACATAGCCACTTAGGGTTCTCCCAACTCTAGGATCCTCTCAACACAAAATTTACAATGTTTTCAACTCCGAGGAAGGGACCAGAGTAGGGAAGAACTGAGGTAAGAGGAGATAATCCAGGATCAGGGTTCTCCACTCCAGGTTCTGAAATTGCTAGAAATGGGGGTGGGAATGTGATCCCTCTGCCCCAAATACAACTTCAAAGACTAAGAAATATACTTGTGGTCATTCAGAAGCCAGATATTTCTTTGTGACCAAAGCCTAACCCCTTTCTCAAGTCTACGGCACTGCAGACACAGTTTCCCCCTCGTGCAACCAGTATATTCACTGACTTTCTCAAACCAGTGGCCTATTATGTAGAAACTTCAAGGCCTTGAGAAGCAGAAAGTTGATCATTTGAATTTTCAAATTTTCTACCATTTGAGTCAGTGCCAGTTAGACATTACTCCATTCCATATACTTTAGTGCCGGGCAACTCAAAGTGTGGTCCATGAACTGGTGCCAGGCTGAGAACAGTTACCAGGCTACCACAAGATAACTAAGACAGTGAGCATTATGCCTGTTTATTCTAAAAACTGTTACTTATTTTGATGTCTTTTATGGCATTTTTTCTCATTCTTTTTTTTTCTTGTATTTTACAAAAGTATGAGTCTACAAGGATGGCAAAGTTAAAAAGAAATTGTCCTTTGCCATTGCTAATTTGCAAAGTTCCACTCTAGAAGATCCAGTTTTTCTCTTTGTCTTGAGGAATAGCTTTTCATATGGCAAACTCATCAAGTGTTGCACTTCTCCAAATTATTTCATATGTATCTATATTTGGTATTGGTAGATAGCTTGTAACTTTGCTACATGATTTTTTCCAGATCCTCTGAGAAGTAGGCCACAAGACAGATTGAAAATACAGGAGATTTACTGGGGCAATGTTAGTAAGGGAAAATGGGAAAGGGGAAGCTGGAGAGGCTGGGAGAACATCAAACTGCAATGGAGAGCTTCCCTGGGAAGGGAAGAAGGAAGGGAGGGAGGAAAAAAAGGAAGGAAGAGAGGGGTATATGGGGTTTGGCTAGATGTCCCCATAGAAATCTCATCTGGAATTTTAATCCCCACATATCAAGGGAGAGACTTGGTGAGAGATGATTGGATCATAGGGGTGGTTTCCTCCATACTTTTCTCATGATCGTGAGTGAGTTCTCAGGAGAACTGATGCTTAAAAGTAAGTGGCTTTCTTCATTGTCTCTCTCTCCCACTGCCATGTAAGCTGTGCCTTGCTTCCCTTCACCTTCCATCATAATTGTAAGTTTCCTGAGGCATGGAACTATCAGTCAATTAAACCTTTTTTCTTCATAAAATACCTAGTCTCAGGTAGTTCTTTATGCCAATGTGAAAATGGACTAATACAGAAGGAGAGAAGGAGAGTAGGAAGAAGCTCTTAAACTGAAGAGCATTTCTAAGAAAGTTTATCAAGGCTAGCATGGAGTCTCCCTTGAGCCAAAGTCACCTGTCAGAGGAGTTTTCTGTCTCCCAAAATGGACCTGCTTCTGTATCCCTGGAACTTTCAGTCATTGGCTAAAAACAGCCTTGGGGAAGTAAGAGCTAGGTTCTTAAATGTGGTGAGAAATTTTAAAGCAGAGCCAATGGGGTAATTTTCTTGTACATAAAAACTGCAGTGGGAGACTCAAGGGACACATTTTATGGCCACCATACTCCTTCTGATTTCACTAATGAAGAGAAGTGAAGTACAGTTGATGTTTCTAGTCCCCCTTCTTGTCCTCACTCACTCTTCTGGGATTACCTAATTGGTGAAACCATAGAAAGTCTACCATAGTCTGAGCCACAGTCTTGATTAGTCATAGCCAAGTTAACCTATACACAGGATCACAGCATTTTTAAAAAAAGGTGGGTTGATTCTGATTCTAAAAATTAATTAGATTTTTTTTGAAACAGGCCTCACTTGTCCTTTCAGCTATGAAATAACTGTTAGCTATGAAAACTCAACTCTGTCTTAGACATTAGACAACAAATCACTTTATTCTACAATTCAGTTTTAGAGAAAACTCGTTTGAGGAAACTTGCCTAGTTCATAAATAAATCTAATTCTCTTTTTAAATCTATAATTAAATTTCTGTTTATATTTCTCACTTGAAGGGAAATCAGAAAAGGAGAATGGTGAATGGTTTCTATTATATGGATGGATGGGAGTACCTGTATCATTCTGAATATAGTATATGGGAGCCCTGCAAGGTACTTACGTGTTCCTTAGCGCTTAAAACAATGAGTACATAGAGCAATAGCTGCAAATAAATATAAGTGGTGAAAGTCCTTGACACTGGAATAAAAGTGTCAATCATACTCCACAGAAAACCACAGTTGCAGCTGAAGACAGAACATCTGTTATTGAACACCTCAAGACCTTTAAAAATGAGTACAAGCACTCATCTTTGGCTTTTCAGAAATGGAAGTTTAATGCTTTGATAAGAGTCGCTTTATGGAAGTCTCTTTATATGCAAGTCTCCAATAGACTACCGAATCTAGAAACAAGAAGAAAGTTTTATTGGTAAAAATGGTCTAAGTCTCTTTGTAGGTCATTAAGAACTTGCTTAATGTATCTGGTGCTCCAGTATTGGGTGCATATATATTTAGGATAGTTAGCTCTTCTTCTTGCATTGATCCCTTTACCATTATGTAATACCCTTCTTTGTCTCTTCTAATCTTTGTTGGCTTAGACTTCCACACAATAATACTGGGAGACTTAAACACTCCACTGTCAATATTAGATCAACACGGCAGAAAATTAACAAGGATATCCAGGACTTGAACTCAGAACTGGACCAAGAGGACTCAATAGACATCTACTCATAACTCCCCACCCCAAATCCACAGAATATACATACTTCTCAGCACCACATCACACTTACTCTAAAATTGACCATGTAATTGGAAGTAAATCACTTCTCAGCAAATGCAAAATAATGGAAATCATAACAACCTGTCTCTCAGACCACAGTGCAATAAAATTAGAACTCAAAATTAGAAACTCACTCAAAACTGCAAACTACATGGAAACTAAACAACCTGCTCCTGAATGACTACTGGATAAATAATGAAACAAAGGCAGAAATGAAGATATTCTTCAAAACCAATGAGAATGAAGACACAATGTGCCAAAATCTCTGGGACACATTTAAAGCAGGGTCTAGAGGGAAATGTATAGCACTAAATGCCCACATGAGAAGCAAGGAATTATCTAAAATTGACACCCTAATGTCACAATTAAAAGAACTAGAGGAGCAAGATCAAACAAATTCAAAAGCTAGCAGAAGACAAGAAATAACTAATATCAGAGCAGAACTGAAGGAGATAGAGACACAAAAATCCCTTCAAAAAATCAATAAATCCAGGAGTTGGTTTTTTGAAAAGAACAACAAAATAGCCAGACTAAAAAAAAAAAAAAAACAAAAAGAAAGAAGAATAGAATAGATGCAATAAAAAATGATAAAAGGGATAACACCACTGATTCCAAAAAAATACAAACTACCATCAGAGATTACTACAAACACCTTTATGCATATAAACCAGTAAATCTAGAATAAATTGATAAATTCCTGGACACTTACACCCTTCCAAGACTACCAGGAAGCAGTTGAATTCCTGAAAAGACCAATAACAAGGTCTGAAGTTGAGGCAGCAATTAATAGCCTACCAACCAAAAAAAGTCTGGGACCAGATGGGTTCACAGCTGAATTCTACCAGATGTACAAAGAGGAGCTTGTACCATTCCTTCTGAAACTATTCCAAACAATACAAAAAGAGGGAATCCTCCGTAACTCATTTTATGAGACCAATATCATCCTGATACCAATACCTGGCAGACACAACAAAAAAAGAAAATTTCAGGCCAATATCCATGGTGAACAATGATGTGAAAATCTTCAGTAAAATACTGGCAAACTGAATCCAACAGCACATCAAAAAGCTTATCCATCACAATCAAGTCAGCTTCATCCCAGGGATGCAAGGCTGAATCAACATACACAAATCTATAAATGTAATCCATCACATAAACAGAACCAAACACAAAAACCACATGATTATCTCAATAGATGCAGAGAAGGCCTTCAACAAAATTCAACAGCTCTTTATGCTAAAAATTCTGAATAAACTAAGTATCGATGGAACATATCTCAAAATAATAAAAACTATTTATGACAAACCCACAGCCAATATCATACTGAATGGGCAAAGACTGGAAGCATTCCCTCTGAAAACTGTCACAAGACAAGGGTGCCCTCTATCACCACTCCTATTCAATATAGTATTGGAATTTCTGGCCAGAGCAATCAGGCAAGAAAAAGAAATAAAGGGTATTCAATTAGGAAAAGAGGAAGTCAAATTGTCTCTATTTGCAGACGACATGATTGCATATTTAGAATACCTCATCATTTCAGCCCAGAATCTCCTTAAGATGATAAACAACTTCAGCAAGTTCTCAGAATACAAAATCAATCTGCAAAAATCACAAGCATTCCTATACATCAATAACAGACAAACAGAGAGCCATATCATGAGCAAACTCCCATTCACAATTGCTACAAAGAGAATAAAATACCTAGGAATACAACTAACAAAGGATGTAAAGGACCTCTTCAAGGAGAACTACAAACCACTGCTCAAGGAAATAAGAGAGGATAAAAACACATGGAAAAACATTCCATGGTCATGGGTAGGAAAAATCAGTATCGTCAAAAAGGCCATACTGCCCAAAGTAATTTGTAGATTCAATGCTATCCCCATCAAGCTACCATTCACCTTCACAGAACTGGAAAAAAAACACCTTAATCTTCATATGAAACCTAAAAAGAGCCTGCATAGCCAACACAATCATAAGCAACACAATCAAAGCTGGAGGCATCACACTACCTGACTTCAAGCTATACTACAAGGCTACAGTAATCAAAACAGCATGGTACTGGTACCAAAACAGAGATATAGACCAATGGAACAGAACAGAGGCCTCGGAAGTAATGCCACACATCTACACCATCTGATCTTTGACAAACCTGACAAAAACAAGCAATGGGGAAAGGAATCCCTGTTTAATAAATGGTGTTGGGAAAACTGGCTAGCCATATGCAGGGAGCTGAAACTGGACCCCTTCCTTACACCTTACACTAAAATTAACTCCAGATGGATTAAACATTCAAACATGAACCCTAAAACCATACAAACCCTAGAAGAAAACCTAGGCAACATCATTCAGGACATAGGTGTAGGCAAGGACTTCATGACTAAAACACCAAAAGCATTGGCAACAAAAGCCAAAATAAACAAATAGGATCTAATTAAACTTAAGAGCTTCTGCATAACAAAAGAAACTATCATTAGAGTGAACTTGCAACCAACAGAATGGGAAAAAATTTTTTGCAATGTACCCATCTGAACAAGAGTTAATATCCAGAATACTACAAAGAACTTAAATTTACAAAAAAAAAAGGAAAACCCCATCAAAAAGTGGGCAATGGATATCAACAGACATTTTTCAAAAGAAGACATTTTTGAGGCCAACAAACATATGAAAAAATGGTGCTCATCATCACTGGTCATTAGAGAAATGCAAATCAAAACCACATTGAGATACCATCTCATGCCAGTTAGCATGGCAATCATTCAAAAATCTGGAGACCACAGATGCTGGAGAGGATGTGGAGAAATGGGAATACTTTTACACTGTTGGTAGGAGTGTAAATTAGTTTAACCATTGTGGACGACAGTGTGGCAATTCCTCAAGGATTTAGAAATAGAAATACCATTTGATCCAGCAATCCCATTACTGGGTATATATCCAAAGGATTATAAATTGTTCTATTATAAAGACATAAGCACACGTGTGTTCACTGTGGCAGTGTTTACAATAGCAAAGACTTGGAACCAACCCAAATGCCCATCAATGAAAGCCTAGATAAAGAAAATACGGCAAATATACACCATGGACTACTATGCAGCCATAAAAAAGGATGAGTTTATGTTCTTTGCAGGGACATGGCTAAAGCTGGAACCCAATATTCTCAGCAAACTGACACAGGAATGGAAAACCAAAAAAAGTGTTCCCACTCATAAGTGGGAATTGGACAATGAGAATACATGGACACAGGGAGGGGAACATCACACACTGGGGCCTATTGGGGGGTGTGGGAGAACTAGGGGAGGGATAGCAAGGGGTGAGGGGAATGGGGAGGGATAAAATTAGGAGAAATACCTAATGTAGATGATGGGGGAATGGATGCAGCAAACCACCTTGGCATGTGTATACCTATGTAACAATCCTGCATTTGCACATGCACCCCAGAACTTAAAGTATAATAATTTAAAAAAATGGTCACTTCATTGTAAGGTACCAGGAATAATGTCACTAAAAATTTATGAAGAAACCTAAACCTACAGAAAACTCAAGTGCGCCTATGAAAATGAGGCCCTCTCTGAGTGATCTTAGTTTTCATCATAGGTAAATCAAAAGCTTTTACTTTATCACTTTGTAGTCTAGAGGAAAAGATGGTAGGTAGAGGAACATGAATAAAAATCCAAGCATTGGCTCACCATAGAAAATCCTAAGTTAATCGATTTTTGTTTTCTATTGTTTTGTCTCTGGGTTGTCTTCTTTCGATAGTCATTAAATAGCAAAGAAAATCTGCTTTTGCTACTAAAAATGTAATACACATACTGAATCTCAATAACATAAGCCTGGAGCACATTGTTTAATGGTAGAAGCTTTATGAATAGCATACAAAAGTGTCAGATAAAGTCCAAATATTATTTCCATGATCATTATAAAGAAGATTCTGAAAGCACTTTAAAAAGAGCTTTAAAATTCATCTGAAATCAATCTTCTTTGATTAAAATTATCCCGAAAAATGGAGTGTAGCCAAAGCGATTTTTTTCTCTTCTACTTAGGAATGGTGCAGTGCCATGTTTTTAAGAGGACAATATTACTCAAATCAACAAAATATCTATCATTGAAAAGTCTACATCTTTGTGTGGTTACAGGTCCAGCTGCATCAAAAGCAAAAACATGTTGTTTTTTTAAAATCAGATCTCCTAAAGACAAAATGTTCCCATGAATTCAAAACCAGTAATAGAATTCTTTTAATGACCAGCAATTCACCCAAAAACCTATATTTTCTTGAGCTAATTAGGATAACTGCCTAGTAAATCATCCAGCCCCCAAAGACATGTTTTATTTGCATAAATGGATTCCTATTCATATATAGAGGCTCATTAAATCCTGCGACCTAGAATTACAAGCAATGAAGGCAAAGCCAGCCCAGTAAAGCGAAGATCATAAAATGTGGCCTTTTTTCCTAGGCCCTGTCTCCTTCACTTTAAAGTGCCTGCAAAGACTCCATCAACTCCTTACTCTTATGAGGTGGCTCAGATCAAGAGCCTCCTGTGGAACTCTCCTCTCAAGATAACCTGAAGAAATAATGAATCTGTCTCAAAAGTTTCAATTAGGTCTTGTATCTACATGACTTTATTTGTGCAAAGAAACACGTGGGACATAGCCTTATTCCAATGGCCATGAAAAGTTCCATCTGCTCCACAATAAAGAAAAGTTATTTTAAAAGCTTCCCACTTGGTACTCTTAGAATGGCTCTTTGCATCAAATCAGTGCTTATAACAAATTCACGTACAGCCAAACCTTGTGGGTTATTATTCATAGACATGTCATGTTCTCACATGCAACATGTATTCAAATTTGAATCTCAAAACCCTGCCTATAAATGAATAGTAAAAGGTGTAGGTTGATGTTTCTATAAGTAACTTTATTTTTCCAATTACATGATTCTAATTTTGCATGCCTTTGAGAAACGGTCAAGGTTACTTACTTGTATGATTCTTCAGATAAAGTGATTATAGTTATAAGCAGATAACTAATCTAACCTGAGCTCTGCATGGAAAATTTCTCTTTCAGGTACTTGCCAAACTTAAAGCTACAAAGAAAAAGAGGTAAACAAAAGTGACTTAAAAGCAGAGAAGAAATCCTCAACAAAATTTTAGCAAATTGAATCCATCAGTGTATAAAAATAGTAATATACCACAACCAAGTGGAATTTATTCTAGGTATGTAAGGACAGTTTAATATTCAAAAATCCATCATTATCATCCATAATATTAATAAACTAAAGAAAAAAGTCATGTGAGTATATCAATTGGCTCAGAAAAAGCATTTGACAAAATTTAACACCATTCATTATAAAAACTTTCAATACACTAGGAATAGAGTGGAACTTCCTTAATCTCATAACAAAAAATTACACACACACACGAAGAAACAATATCTATGTAATACATAATGGTGAAAGGCTAAATGCTTCACTCTAAGATCAGGAACAAGGCAAGGAAATCCGTTTTCAGCACTATTATTCAGCATATTACTGGAAGTTCTAGTCACTGTAATAAGCACAAAAAATAATAAAAGTCAAACAAATTGGAAAAGAAAGAAAACAGTCTTTATTCACAGATTACATAATCTCAACAAAATTGTATAGAATCTACATAATGAAAATTACAAAATGTTGGTGAAAGACAAAAGGACCTAAATACCATGTTTATGGATTCGAATATTTAGTAAAAACACAAATCCTCCCTAAATTGTTCTGTAAGTTTATGAAAATTCCTGTCAAAACCTTAATAAGGTATTTCATGTAAGTATGTACTTTTATTCTAAAATGTATACCAGAGGAAAAGACCTTAAATAGCCAAAACAATTTTGAAAAAAGAAAAAGAACGTTGGAAAAATTACGCCTCCTATTATTAAAGTTTACTATATAGCTACTGTAATATATAGCTACAGAACTCAAGACAGTGTGGATTCGATAGCAGAATGACACAGCTAAGTGGTGTAAAACAGAGAAAGCAGAACTATGGCCACATGAGTATGATCAATTCATTTTGACAAAAGTACAAATAAATTATTAACCTTTTCAATAAATGCTATTAGAGCAATTGAACAACCATAGGCAAAAACATGAACCTTGACTTAAGTATCACATCTTATACAAAAATAAAACCTCAAAACGAATCACAGACTTAAATGTAAAACATAAAGCTATAAAACTTCTAGAAAAATATGCAGGAAATCTTCGCGATGCCTTAGGACTAGATAAAGAGTCTTCAGGTTTGGCACAAAAAAAAAGTTACATTTACAAAAAAATTGTAATATATTATTTTGATTCCTGGATGTAGATTTATAATCTTTTGGTTATAGCCAAAGGAAAGGGTCTCATGTTCTGATGGAGGATCATAGACCCTTATGTCCTGAAGGGGACTAGACCCTCCTCTGATAATACTGGTATTAAACATTTAGAATTGATAGATATGGTTTGTCTCTGTACCCACCCAAATCTCATCTCAAATTGTAATCCCCACATGTCGAGGAGGGAGCTGGTAGGAGGTGATTGAATCATGGGAGCAGTATCCCCCATCCTGTTCTCATGATCATGAGTGAAGTCTCGTGAGAGCTGGTGGTTTTAAAGTCTGATATTTCCTCACTGTCTTTCCTGCCACCTTGTGACAAATACCTGCTTCTCCTTTGCCTTCCACCACGATTGTAAGTTTCCTGAGGACTCCCCAGCCATGAGGAACTGTAAGTCAATTAAAACTCTTTTGTTGATAAATTACCCAATCTCAGGTAGTATTTTTATATCAGGGTGAGAATTAACTAATACAAAGAATCTTCACCTTCAAAGCTATCTTAATCTGGACATGACTGCCAAGAAGTCATCTGGAAATAGGCGGAAAAAATCAGTGAGAATTATAGTGATTTATGAATTTTTACACTCTGAGCACCTACATAAGTACATATGAATCAAAGGACATATTTGATGTTATTGGATCCAGTAGTCCCCAACCTTGTGGTCCCCAAGAAGCCTTCTTATTTTTCAGCAATGCACTCTGTGTCAAAGCTTTGTTTACTGAAGCTAATAACTACGAATTATTGAGGGCTCACATTGTGCCTGGCATTATAATGAGCATTTTATATACATAATCTCATCTGATATTTTTTAAAAACTATAAGACAGAGACTATCATTCACTATTTTATATATGAAGAAACTGAAGTCAGCTAAGGCTGAGTGATCTAAGATCACACAAAGCCAGTGGAATTGAGATTTGAACCCAACATCTATGATCTGCTCATTTAAATGAATACAGTTTAGCAATAATTAATGATCTCTGTGGCAAATAGGTATAAATGCCTATACATGCACAGAATATATACATAGTCTCTGGAGCTCTGATTTTTTATTAGTACAATTTTGTCAAGGGAATGAGACCGAACAGAATGCATGGCTATTTCTATTTAGATGAAGCAAGGACTATATTTCACAGAGCATATGTCTTCACTATTCTAGATTATTTGCTCATTCTTTAAATAGAAAAGCTTCAAGAAACCAGCAAACTGAGACACCAAGAAGATAGTAAATTTAAAGGGACTATTAATTGGAGATCACATAACATCATCATCTGTTTTGTGTGAAGTCTGCTCTGCAGTGTGATTCAGGAGGAAGATGATGCCAGTTATAGATTGCCTGGAATACTGACTTAACCTCAAGAGAACTCTGAAAGGTGTTTCAGTTAATAGAGGATTTAGCAGTGACAGCGGAAGAGAAATTACAGCACCAAATTTCAAGACATAAAACTCTTCAATTTATCTGGCAACATTTCTAAAAGTCACAGTAACTATTTTACTTGGGTATTATCGGGTGAACTTTGTGGCTTTCTTCAGGAGCTAGTCATCCATTTACAAAAGCTTATAATCATTTAGCTACTACTGGCCTATCAATCATAAAGCACTTCAATGCTAAACATGGCATTTGAGTGACCCAGCAGAACCTGTGATTCAAGTCTCTGCTCTCTGGCCTCTAGGATTAGAGTGTTCTGAGGATTATACCATAATATCTTTAGTTTTTACAGCACCTTCTTCCAGAGAATTTTGAAGCGCTTACAGACTTACTCTAATCCTCACAAATCATTCTACAAGATAAAGTAAGTAAGGGGCAAGAATTGTTCTCTTTATTTTTCCAGGGAAGCAAAGCTTCTGAGGAAAAGCTTAGCTCTCTGCAGCTGGCAAATATTTTCTAGTGAGCGGAGCAGCTAGTCACAGCAATAACCAGAGTTCTAGTCATGTCTCCGACCCATGCCTGTCTATAACTGGAGACTAGGTTCCCAATTTTCTCCATTTCTGCAGCTGTAAAAAAAAAAGATTAGGGCTAGCAGTCAAACAGGGCAGGCCCCTAACATTTATGGGTCCTAGGATATAAATACAAATAGACACTTTCAGATGCTCTGTTTTTCCTACCCTACCTCACTGTCCCTCATATGAGGAGCCTCGCGTGGATACTTGTGGACACCCCACTGTGTATACCATCCTCCCAAATAGCTGCCCCTCAACCAACCCTGTGGCCTAGGGTTGAAAACTTACGGCTTCCTGGGATCTCACATGCTCAAAATGGAGTCAGGAGAGATGCGGACCCTGGATGTGGGTATCCCTTTTGCTACTCAGACTCCTTGTCCCCTGAGGAATGGCAAGGCAAGGGGAAGAATAGAATGGACCCCTCTGAGGGAAATGCAGGACCCTGGACAAGAATCCAGTTGCCCAGGTCTGCGGTGTCATGAAAACTGATGAGAGACTGCAGAGAAGTGGTTTGGGGAAGAGAGAAGAAACACAAAGGGTACTCTCACCATCAGTTAAAGATCAAACAGAAAAGTAAAACATTCATGTTGATCCAGCATGGGGCAAATGAAAAACATGTTTTATCTCTATCTTTACAGGTTTTCTTATCTAGAAGATGCATGTTTGGAACTCTGCAAGCACTCCTGATCACTTAGAAATACCAATGCCTTTATTTTCAAGAGGCAGAGTTTTCTGTCTTTATCAAATAGAGGAGCAAAATCTATTCTTCCAAAAAAAAGGAAAAATGGACAATATCCCAATACATTTCCCCGAGCTGCTTGCTGGCTATTGGAATTAGATAACATGACATGAGAAGAATTTCTGTCTAATTCTAAGAAGAGAGTCTGGTTGGCTCTCATCTTTACTTAGCTTCTTAGTCTCTTCCCCTGCTTTAAGAAGGAAGATCTATTCAATATCAAAATAATATGATGGTTCATGTTGCTGTAGCTAAGAGACACAAGAGGCTGATTCAGTAAGTAAAGATAACTAAGTAGTGTTTAGTAGTAAAAAAAAAGTTGACAAAGAGAAGGTAGAGCTCTCAATCGCCTTTGAAACAGGAGGAAAAAAGATTCCTAGGCATAATAAGAAATATATGGTGAGAAAACTCACTTCCCAACTCCAATGTCTATGGGGTCCATATTTCCACATCCCAAAATTTGGACAAACTGATACATGATCCAAAAACCAGTCTTATAATAGGGGAAAACTATTAAATTCAGTCATGTCCCAGGAAATTCAGTATGTTTAGTCTTAAAAATTACATAGCTTCTCTTTCTAACAGAATAGTTTATGGCTCTACTTTTTATATCTTACTAGTTAACACTTTCCCTCCCCAAAAGAGCAGAACAGCAAAAAAGTAAAGCTTCACTGGATATACTCAATGTGTAACCATTCCTCCATGGATATAGTTGCTAAATTCTTGAAGTTTCAGATTGGGAAATAGTAAATTTGGTGATGGAAGGGAAGAAAAAATGAAGGGAAATAACTCAGACTTTTTTCACTTAGCTAACAAGCCAGGAACAGAAGGATTCACCTGGGTACCCATGGACTTAGAAAGACTTGTACTCTTCCAAAATTTCTTTCATAAACTGGAAGTTGGTGAATATAGAGAGGCTGCCTGCTCCTTAGATAACCCCAAAGAGCCATATTTTGATAGTCATATTACTAAGATGAAACAAGGATAATAGTTTATATTTACTAAGCATTTAGTATGTGAGAAGCTGTGTGCAAGGTACTTTGTATCCCCAGCAACTCTGTGAGGGAAGTGATAACATTCCCCTATTATATAAGAGAAAAATTAGACTAAGAGAACTGGGTCCTTTATCAGGATCACAAAGCTGTCAGTCATGGAGTCAGGATTAAACTTCAGGTATGACTTTCCAAAGCCCTCTGTTTTCCGCTGTGACCACATTTCTTTAACCATGAAATCAGAGGTCAAAGTTTTGGTTGCTACTTTGAGCTGAAGAACTCCTGGAGTCATTAAATTAATATTTGTGCATTTCCTCTGCAATCTTTTTCTCTCTGACACCTTACTCTGTAGAATAAGTCAAAAATATCTCTGCATATATGATTATCAAATCACCTACAAACTCAAGCTGGCAATCGTTGTAAGGCAAAAAAATAATATTTGTGCTTATGGATTTCAGAAGAATTTGGGTATACCCATGCCTGTGGCACTATGCCTTGGTATCTGAGGTGCTGATTGTTTACCAGTTCTGATGTCATCTACCTGCCATGGGTGTTGTGGTGTGTGATTTGAAAGGACAGCCAACAAGAGATATTCCCATTTGTGTAGGCACATGCCCATCACAGTTCAAGACTATTTCTCTTCTGCTCCCCTGGCACATGGACTGGCTGTGTAATATGTTTTGCCCAATAGAATATGACAGAAGTGATTCACACCATTTTGGTTTAGGACCAGGCTTTAAGAGACCAGGCAGTTTCTCTTTTCATTCTTGTTGGAAGTCCTGAGCTACTATGTAAAGAAGTTCTGCTACTCAACTGAACACATGACGTGTGGGAAGAAATACCCAACAACCAGTATCAACCACCAAATATGTGAGTAACGCCTTCTCGCCTCATTATCAAACCACAGGAGAGTACAGCCATGCAAGGATCCCAGCTGATACCATATGGAAGAGAAAAATGAATCAGCAGAGCCCAGCCCACTCACAGAATTGTAAGAAAGAATAGTTATTGTTTTAAGCTACTAAGTTGTGGAGGAGCTTACTATGTAGCAACAGGTAACTGATATAGGTAGGCTCACCATGGCTGTTGTCCCAGAACCAGCAACAAAGCAAACATACCTATCTTCCAGTGACCAGCATACAGTGACATATCCTGTTCACTGCAGGCCAACTGAAAGGAGGTGGGAAGAAGACCATCCTGAGACCCGTTTTCTCTAGATCCTTAGTCATCATTGAATAAGACTGGCTCATCTAGCATGTTAAACAGAGTTGCTACAGGCCCTCGGAATCAATTAATCATCTCACTTCCTTCTGTGAACATTTTCTTCAATCTGTTGAACCAAGAAAGAAAAAAATAATATTATTTTAAAGCTATAACCCATAAATTTATGTGCTTGAGATTTCACTTCATAGAGCCCAACTACTAAGCTACACTTGGCATCCCTAAGACTCTTCAAACTGTCTCCAGACAGCAGTTCTACATCTCAGCAAGAAGTGCAAATAAATTCTGCTGTCTGTAGGCATCTTCTCTTAAGAGGCAGGATCTCACTACCTGCAAGAGGAGGAAATATTTCTTTCAAGTTCTCAGGATGCACCACAAGTGATACAATATTCTCAACTATGTGTTCTGTTCACAGGAAATATTTTCCCTTCAACCTACTTGGCACCAGACATATTTAGGAGTAGAGATTTCAGAAGGTATATGATGTTGAAACTAGTGAAAACCTTGTTCCAGTTTTGTCTAATAAATGCATAAAGTTTTTTAAAATCCTCATTTTACAGAAAAGCAATCTCTACAAAATAAGACAGAAAATCAGAAAATAATGAAACCCATTCTATAGTGAGTAAATTAACCAATTTAATTTGGGAAAAGGCAGGGTAAGGGAAGACTTTATTATAGGGGAATTACATCTGAATTTAGTAATCAGGAGGAAAGAACATCCGCCTGTGTCTTCATGATGGTGGATTGCTCTGGAAGTGATACTGAAAAAGAGGGGGCTGTGAGTAGGAAGAGGACTTCTGATCAAGGTCAGAAAGCAATGACCTTCAAACATAGGATGAGAAGGTCAATAGACAAAGAATAAGAAAACTGCCAGAGTCTTCAAGACCTAATAAAAAGAGGAAATTAGAATGGAAAAAGCCTATGCTGTGGGTCTGAGAACAAGTATTCCTGGGACTAGTTCTTAAGCGTCGTTAAGAGTTACCTAAACAGAGATAACACCTACATGAAAGGTTTTACATTGTTTTGTTATTTTTTACTGCTAAAATTTTGAGGCTTACTGAAATTAGTTGTTTTAACATGGGCACAGGAAGAGAAAAATCACACACTGGGGCCTGTTGGGGGTGTGAGGCAAGGGGAGGGAGAGCATTAGGACAAATACCTAATGCATGTGTGGCTTAAAACCTAGATGACAGGTTGATAGGTGCAGCAAACCACCATGGCACATGTATACCTGCATGTAACAAACCTGCACATTCTGCACATGTATCCCAGAACTTAAAGTAAACACTGAAAAGAAATACAAGGCATGTAAGCACCGTTATGATTTGTAAAGAACTACAAAATAAAATTTAGAAATTAGGAGGTACCTAAAAATAAAATCAGTTGTTTTGATAAAGATCTCTCTTTACTTATTTAAAAAAAAAAAGAAAGAAAGAAAATTCTCTTTTCCATGCTGAGCAACACCATATTATGTCACAGGGTTTGAGCCTGTGACTCTACTTCACCAGTGTACTGAAAGCACATCAGAAGCTGGCTGCTAGAAAGCGAAATTGATCTCCCAGATGATGGGAGAGAGTGATAACCACGCACACACACCCTCTTTGCGTTTGACCTTCAAGGCATCCCTTGGCTGCCACAGCTCTAACAAATTTCCTTGGTCAGAAAAGAGCAGCTTCTTCTCCTCCCCTGCTGCTTCTTGGTTCTTAACATCTATCCTGCCTCGATACTTTAGTGCACTTTTGAGTCTCAGTTTCCATACACTCCAGGCAAACTCTGACTTAATTAATTGTGTTGTGTCACAGACTGGAAAAATACCCGTAGTTAATCATTTTCTGGAGAAGGCACGTATTCCCTTTGGAACCTCGTTTTCATTTTTAAAAAGCCAACATTCCAGTGAATGTATCAGTTCCTTATTTAGAAAAATATTGTCTGCTCTTTGTAGGCCAGATTCTCTAACTCATTCAAACTAGAATATCTAACATTTATGGAATACTTACTCTGTGCCAGCCACTATGCAAAATGTCTCTCGACGATCCTCTGAGGGAGATACGATTCTCTTCCTCAGGTCTCAGATGAAGAAGCTGAGATGATCCCTGGTTGTGCCCTAGGGAGTGGCAGAGCTAGACTTTGACCTTTTATTCCCTGACTCTAGGGACTATTGCCTCCTGGGAGTGCAGAAATAGAGGTTACAGTTTACCGGACAAAGTCTCCTCAATCAGCTGTCAGAATGATTTCTGCAAAATATTCTCTCAAAAATGGGTTTGAATTTCTTATCAATAACTCAATATTATGTACCACTGTAGTCCAATCAATCAAAAATTTGGTTTTTAAGAACTATACTGTTGATTTATAACAACAGCATAAATCTGAACCCAGTTCAGATATTGTACCCATATTGAATAAAATATGATTAAATATTTCTCAATTCATTTTTAGCAAGATACCTAAATTTATGCTACATCTTTTTCTCTTCATTTTATACTAAAAGGAACACTGCCAATCAGTAGACTGTGTACCACCATTAAGTTTTAATAGAAGGAGGCAAAACAACTTAAATGGCAGTCAAAAGAACTTCCCCAACCTCCCTTTCATTGAAAGTGGTATTTTTTTCTGGATATCCTTTATTTATTCTTCTAGTTTGTTCTCCACACTTCTCAACCCTGGTGTCCATCCCAGGAGACTGTCACATTTGGTGAACATCAATATGACCTCTTGCCATTGGCTCTGGAGGAGCAGTGTCAGTGATCAGAGGTGGGAAGAGAGTGAGGGTGCTGATTCCTCCTCAGGCTCACCGTGCTGGGCCATGGGTGGCCACATTGCCCCAGTGAGGGCCCTGGCACTGGTCACACAGCCCTCTCATACAGCTTCCCCTCCAGGTTCTAACCTCTCCTTCTATTTGTCCCTTCAGGCCTCCCATTGTTAGTTAAGACCCTGTTATCAGCACAGGGTTACATGCCATCCCTGGTTGCTTTACTTAAGTCATGCCTATACCCTTGTAAATAGTCTTTTTATCAAACGCTGCTCAAATTACTCAGTCTTAATATGCCTTCTGTTTCCTGTTGAAATATTGACTGATACAATATTGAAAATGCTGGCAAGAAACTACAAGCCTCACCAAAACATGACTATTATATAAAACCCCTACTTAAGATACAATCTCAAAAATTACAAAAGGCAGCTCTTTTCTGAAGACCTGGCTTTCATTTATGGTGGGTTAATTACTCATTGTCTCTAGGTGAAAAAAAGGTCTATTTTTCTCTCTGTGAGTAAAAATATTACCAATATGATGTAGCAAAACAGAAAGGATCTCTATACCATGATAATTATTGAAGTTAAGATTCCCTGACCTGCGATGCTGGTTAAGAGTCGAGAACATTTGGAAGTACCAAGGATCCTCCTTGTTCTTTCTGACCCATTTTCCTTCCTGACTCAGTGTAACATAGAGGATCATCTCTCTCCAGAAATCTGAGATTCAGTCATTGTTCTGCCACTAATACCTCTGACTTTGGCTATTTTATCTCATCTCATCTCCCTAATGCTTATTTCTATTATAGGCTGAGTGTTTATATTCCCCCAAAATTCATGTGTTGAAGCTCTAACCCCCAACATGGTGGTATTTGGAGATGAGATTACTGGGAGGAAATCAGGATTCAGTGCGATCATGATGGTAGGGCCCCATGATAGGATTAGAGACCTTAAAAAAGAGATACTAGAGAGCTTGCTCCCCCTCCTGCATATAAAGATACAATGAGAAGGTAGCTGTTTGCAAGCCAGGAAAAGAGCCTTCACCAGAAACAACCCTCTATCAGACCTTGAAATTTCCAGCCTCCGGAACTGTAAGAAAATAAATTTCTGTTGTTTAAACCACATAATCTGTTTTTTTTGTTGTTGTTGCTGCTGTTAAGGCAGCCTGAGATGACTGAAACAGTTCCTGTCCCTTTACACTAGAGATCATACTAGACTACCCATGTTGGAATTCTCCTCTCACATTTACTAGTTGCAGAGTCTTGATTAGTCTGGTTAACTGAAACTCAGTTTCCTTACCTACAATAATTAGAATAGTAATAGTAATACTTTTAGGTTCGTTGGGAGGATTCAATAAAACAATCTAAGAAAAGTACTCATCACAGTGTCTGGCACTTACTAAATCTCCATGTTAATCATCATTTCACTGTTATGGAAACACAGAATGAATAACTACCAGAAATAGGGCGGAATTAGCAAAGGCTTCTTAGAAGAAATGAAGAAGAAAGGAAGCAGGAGAATATCCTATAGTCAACCTTTATTACACTCCCCAAATACCTAAACCAATGTTAGCTACGTAACAACAAGTGCTACCTGCTCTTTGATTGATGTATTAACAGTTGAAAAAATAATCCAACTATAAATGCCTGAATTGACCAATATAGAAGTTACATTATGAGCAACTCAAGAGCAACTGTGGAAGCTGAGCTGACTAGCAAGGAAGGAATTGAATGGGCAACTTATGAGTTCACTGATTGCCCCTTTGACATGGGACAGGAGGCAGATATAATGTGGGGAGCCACAGAGAGGATGAACTTAATCTTAAACTTCTGTATGACAGGATAAATACCCTTACTAAATTCTGTGGATGTGAATTCCAAAATTTACCAGATTATACATTTTTTCAAGTCAAAAATCACACTTGATTTTACATTTGGCCCACACTAACTAGCAGCATCTCAGAGCAATGAGCACATAGTAGATTTCTATACATATGCTGCAGATCATTGTTGAGTAGACTGTGCCTCACACTGCCAGTTCATTGAAGAAGATTTCCTGGAAAATAAGAATCTGAGGAAACACTCGAATGACAAGAGCAAGATGGTGAATGGGTTCAGGCAAAGTTGTTTGTTACCAGGCAGAAAAAAAAAAGCCAAGAAAGGGTCAGGTTTATAACTAATTTCTCATAGATTTTGGAACCCTGGTTTTCAAATGTTGTTTTTAACAACAACAAAAAAAAAATTGTAAAGTTCAGAAGAAGAAAGGAAGGAATTGAATAGGCAAGAGAATAAGAAGAAAGAGACAAGAAAGAAAGAAGGAGGGGAGGAGGAGGAGAAAAAGAAGAAAGGAAGGAGGGAGGAAGGAAGAGAAAAGGAAGAAGAATAGTGACCTAAAACCTGTGCAGGAAGCCCAGAGACAGACTGAAGTGAATACCCCACAAAGGTCAGGAGATCTTACTTCTCCTTCTGGAAGAAATGTGGAATATTAAAACGAGTTGTAGGACAAGGTGACTCCACAAACCAAGCCTGATTAATATGATTAAGGAAGATCAAAAATTGCTCAATTACAGACCCTCATCCCATGTTTCTCTAGATCTGACAAAGTTCATCCAATCAGTACCCGTGGAGTTTTAGGAAAGCTTACCACTTGGCTAGGCCCCATTGCTGCAGAGTAGGGAGATCACAGAAGGAGCTACAACAGCTGTCTAGTCTCAGTAACTTTCCATGTTGAATGATAGACAACACAGATAAAGGACTACATAAAAAAAGAATATCACATGTGGGACAGATTGACTCAAATGCCAAAAATTTTAAATCATTTTTAATTAAAAGACTGATAAGAAGAAAATGAGTAAAAGAAGATTTCTAATAGAATGTGAGTCTGAGAAATACCCTGAAAGAAATGGAGGATCTGGCTTGGCTGGAGTAGGTAAGAGCATTTCAAATTAGGCTTCAGGAATGATCTCAGGAAAAGTTGGACAAAAATAGGCAAGATCTATTTATCACTTAGAAACTGTGTTCTGTGCTTATACACTGTTGACTGGAGTGTAAATTAGTTCAACCAATGTGGAAGACAGTGTGGAGATTTCTCAAAGACCTAAAGACAGAAATACCATTTGACCTGGCAATCCCATAACTGGGTATAGACCCAGAGGAATATCAAAGATAATGCATATAATTGTTCTATTATACAGTTCATTGCAGCATTATTCACAATAGCAAAGGCATGGAATCAACCTAAATGCCCCCCAGTGATAGACCGGATAAAGAATATGAGGTATATCATGGAATCTGATGCATCCATAGAAAAAAATGAGATTAACTTTCACAGAGACATGGATGGAGCTGGAGACCTTTATCCTTCGGAAACTAACATAGAAACAGAAAACCAAATACCACACAATGTTACTTGTAAATGGAAACTAAATGATGAGAACACATGGACACATAGAAGGGAACAACACACACTGGGGCCTAGCAGAGGGTGGCAGGTGGGAGGAGAGAGAGGATCAGGAGAAATAACTAATAGGTACTAGGCTTGATACCTGGGTGGTGAAATAATCTGCACAACAAGCCCCCATGACACAAGTTTACCTCTGTAACAAACCAGCATATCCTGCTCATGTACCGTTGAACTTAAAATGAAAGATATTTTTTAAAAAGAGAAATTGTGTTTCAAACCCCCAAAAAGAGTATGTTGAGTATATTCAGGGTTAATTTTTCTCTGATATAAAAGAAGTCCAAGGGGAGCTGAGCCAGGTCTGTTGCGGTACTCCTTGATGTCATTAGAGATTCAGGTTCTTTCTAGTTTTCTATTTCACCAACCTTTGGGCATGACTCTCATGTTCTCAAGATAACTGCTGAAGCTCTACCCATCCTAGACATGTTTCATATAAAAGGAAGAAAGAAAAGCTAGGACAAATAGGCATATACTTCCCCTTTGAAGAAACTCCCCACCAACTTCCATTTATATCTCATTGGCAGGAATTCTGTCACACGGTTACCCAAAGGAGGCTTTAGAATTTAGCTGTTTAGCTTGGCACGTTGCTATAGCCAATAGAATCAAATATTTTAAAGTAAGGGATAATTCCAGAGTTCAGCAAGAAATAATAGGAAAAAGTTTTCACACCAAAATGAAAGGCACATGTAAGAAACTAACCCTGTAATTTGTGACCTATGTCAAAGACAGAAGAGGGAGTTCAAGCCAAAGTGAAAGCTGTCGCTCTTGCAAAGCAGGCTGGTTTTCAAAAGATGGGTTAAAAGATTGTTGTGGAACTCTTGAAAACCTGCATGCAGAGGAATTAAGAGCAGAACTTGTTCCACATGCAATGTCCATCAGTGTGGAAATGTGCTCAGGACCAACCAAGCACACAATAGCACATGGCACTCAGTATGACAGATGACTCTTTTAAGACCATGAACTTACAAATACATCTTTTAAAACCTTTAAGCTCCCCTTGCTGATATTTGGTGCATTTTCAAACCATCTTTATGTAATTTTGATTTCCCATCAGTTGACTTTAAAATATAAATCAATAAGCTTCCACAATAATTTTTACCATTTTGGAAAAAGTAGGGTTTTTTAAAAAATATAAATGCACAGGCATACCTGTGAGAAATTGTGGGTTCAGTGCCAGACCACCACAATAGCATGCATAGCACAGTAAAGTGGGTCACATGCATTTGTTGGTTTACCTGCACATATAAAAGTTATATTTACACTTTACTGTAGTCTACTGAATGTACAATAGCATTGTGTCTTTAAAAAGTACATACCTTAATTAAAAATACTTTATTGCTAAAAATGCTAAAGATCATCAGAGCCTTCAGGAAATTATAATCTTTTTGCTGGTGGAGGGTCTTGCTTCAATTGTAATGGTTGCTGACTGATCTAGGTGCTTGTTGCTCAAGGGTGACTGTGGCAATTTCTTAAAATAAGACAACAATGAAGTTTGCCACACTGACCTGTCCATGAAAGATGTCTCTGTAGCATGTGATGCTGTTTGACAGCATTTTACTCACATTAGAACGTCTTTCAAAATTTGTCAGTCTTCTGAAACCCTGCTGCTGCTTTACAACTAAATTTATGCAATATTCTAAATCCTTCGTTGTCATCTCAACAGTGTTCACAGCATCTTCACCAGAAGTAGATTCCATCTCAAGAAACTACTTTCTTTGCCTCATCCATTAGATGCAACTTCTCACTGGCTCGAGTTTTATCATGAGATTATGGGAATTCATTCACATCTTCAGGCTCCACTTCTAATTCTAGGTCTCTTGCTGTTTCCACCACAGCTGCAGTTACGCCCTCCACTGAAGTGTTGAACCTATCTGTGAGAGTTGGAGTCAATTTCTTTCAAACTCCTGGTAATGTTGATATTTTGACCTCGTCTCATGAATCATGAATGCCATTAATGGCATTAGACTGGTGAACCCTATCTAGAAGGTTTTTAATGTGCTCTGCCCAGATTGATCAGAAGAATCATATCTATGGCAGGTATAGCCTTGTGGAATGTATTTCTTAAGCGTTGAAAGTCAAAATGACTTCTTGATCCATAGGCTGCAGCGTGAATGTTGTGTTAGTAGGCATGAAAAAATATGTATCTCTTTGTACATCTCCATCACAGCTCTCAGGTGACTAGATGCATGGTCAATAAGCAGCAATATTTTGAAAGAAATCTTTTTCCTAAGCAGTAGGCCTCAACAATAGGCTTAAAATATTCAGGAAACCACTCTGTAAATAGCTATGTTATCATCCAGAATTTCTTATTCCATTTCTAGAGCACAGGCAGAGTATATTTCACATAATTCTTAAGGACCTTAGGTTTTTCTGAATTGTAAATGAGTATTGGCTTCACCTTAAAGTCACTAGCTCCATTAGCCCCTAGGAGCATCTGTGGTCCTTTGAAACTTTGAGGCCAGGTATTGACTTTTTTCTACAAAAGTCCTAGACGGTAACTTCTTCCAACAGGAGGCTGTTTCATCTACATGGAAAATCTGTTGTTTAGTGTATTCACCTTCATCAATGATCTTAGCCAGATCTTTTGGATAACTTGAAGCAGCTTCTCCAATAGCACTTGCTATTTAATCTTGCAATTAGATTATAAAAATGGCTTCTTTCCTTGAACCTTATGAACCAATTTCTGCTACCTTCAAACGTTTCTTTTTCAGCTTCCTCACCTCTCTCAGCCTTTAGGGAATTAGTGAATTAGGGCCTTGCTCTGAATTAGGCTTTGGCTTAAGAGAACATTGAGGCTGACTTGATTTTCTATCCAGACTACTAAAATTTTCCTCATATCAACAATAAAGCTGTTTTGTTTTCTTATCAATGTTGTGTTCACTAGTGTAGCACATTTAATTTCCATCAAGAAATTCTTCTTTGCATTCACAACTTGGCTGTTTTGTGCAAGAGGCCTAGCTTTCTGTCCATTTCAGCTTTCAAAATGCCTTCTTTACTACACTTAATCATTTCTAGCTTTTGATTTCAAATGAGAGACGTGCCACTCTTGTTTTCACTTGGACACTGAGAGGTCATTGTAGGGTCATTAATTGGTCTGTTTCAATATTGTTGTGACTCAGGAAACAGCGATGTCCAAGGAGAAGAAGAGTAGCATGGGAATGACTGGTCAGTGGACCAATCACAACACAAACATTTATCAATTAAGTTCACCAACTTATATGGTGCAGTTCGTGGTGTCCCAAAATAATTATGACATTAACATCAAAGATCACTGATCACAGATCACCATAATATATATAATAATGAAAAAGTCAAAAACATTTTGAGAATTACCAAAATGTGACACACAGACCTGAAGTGAGCACATGCTGTTGGAAATATGGTGCCGATAGACTTGCCTGACACAGGGTTGCCACAAACCTTCAATTTGCAAAAAATATACTATCTGAAAAGCACAATAAAGTGAATGCAATGAAATGAGGTATGTTTATAATTTCTTATAAATATTGTCAATATTAATTTAAGACCTAAGCATGTTCTTTGAAGTTATAAAATCGGACAGGCATTCTACCAGGAAAAGGCTAGCCAAAGCCATGTTCCACGGAGTAATTCTGCACTGCGCAATGTACATACTGAAAGCCCAGCAAGATGAAGGGTAGAAGAATGGTTATCAGAGGTTATCAGGGTAGCGGGGGCATGGGGGAAGTGGGGATGGTTAATGAGTACATAAAAATGGGAATGAATAAATAAGGCCTAGTATTTGCTAGCACAACAGGGAAACTATAATCAATAATAATTTAACTGTATATTTTTAAAATAATGAAAGGAGCATAATTGGATTGTTTGTAACACAAAGGATGAATGCACATGGGAAGGGAGATCCCATTTCCATAATGTGATTATTATGTACTGCATACATGTATCAAAACATCTCATGTACCCCATGAATACATACACCTATTATATACACACAAAAACAAAAAAATAAAAAATTATTTTTAACAAAAAAGATATAATCACATATGGTAACAGGGCCCTTGCATAGTTCAAAGCTAGTGAGGCCACTACTTGCCCCATAGTCTATGTGAATTACACCCCTGTAGTACAACTCCATAGACCATCCATGCAGTGGCCCTGGTAACAAGTGTATACGGAAGAGGATGCACTTCTATAATTACAGTGCAGCAATTATAGAAAATAATTTTAATACTTTATTCTCACCAATATTTTATAATTTAAAAAATTTTACATGTAAACAAGTCTGGCTCAATATTTTTAACAGCAGAGGAAACATTTTCAGGACTGTTTAGTGCCATATGCAGGGTCACAGAAACCATGGCCAGCTGAATACACCTGGACCTAAATAAGCTGAGTACACCTGGATCTTGAAGTTATTCAGATCATGCCATTGGCAACTTACATTTACCATTATGCATGGCGAATGCTGAAAGAATACATGTCTCTTTTTCTTCCTTTGCTTATACAAATAATAGAGGAGCCTTGGTGCTATAAAATGTTAATTCACTTAATTATATGGTTTAATAATTTTTTAAAAATCTTCAGCCCCCTCATATCCAAAACTCACTCCTCACAAACAAAACAAAACAAATTTCTTAGTTTCAGTTTATGCTAAAGGCACTAGACTTGGAGTCAAGAGGCATAGGGTGTATTTCTAACTCTGTAACTGATAAGTGTCCTAATCTCTAGGGACCTCAATTTCTCCCTGTGTAAAAAAACGAATGAGTTAGAGCCTCCATGGCTTTTCAGCTGTACAGTCCAGGATTCAGTGCTGGCCTGCTTAAAACCCATTTAGTCTACTGAAAGGAGTTGGCCATTCCAAAAGTAAAACTCCCTGACAGTAAAGAATAACACCAGACAACAATGCCAGCCCGTGTGACAAGATGGCACCATAAATAGACAGCCCAGAATATCTGTTCATAAGACTAGTGGCTGGTAGCTCATCAGCTGCCTGGAGCTGCTATAGATTCAGAAGAAACTTCTTTGTTTGGCTCTCCTCCCCTAGTTCTAAAATTCCAGTAGCTAATTTGAGATTTAGCACTAATAGATCAATGTTGTATGTGGCTTAACACACTGACAAGCTTGTAGAAATAGGTTTATTGCTTATACATGCTTGGTTCATGACTTCCAGAAGAAGATTTGGGAGACCATCCTGCTCTGTCTCCTCAGCTAACCCTCCTCATAATAACCCGGGATTGTCTTTTAAAATAGGACAGTAAACTGTAGCCATGCCAAACTACATAGAAGAACTCTGAAAAAGACGTGGTAAGGGAAGAAAAGATCACTAAACAATGCAAAGATACATTTTCAAATTTTACTTTTCCTAAAGTTCAAGGCATCTGTTAGTTTATTCTAATAGAAGGATTAGATTTAGGGAGAAAGATGCTTATACCCTCCCCACTACGAGCAACAGACATACACACACATGTTTCTCTCGAATTCTTCCTGTGTCCCTCCAGTTTCCAATTCTTTCTTAAAACCACCTATTCATTTTCTCTACTTGCATTGCATTTACCTTCTCCCACCAAAGTTTCTACACTTATTCCCACATTCTTTCTTTAAAAACTACCTAAAATCTTATCTCCAAGAAATGTCCCCAATTTTTCAAATTGTAGCCAAGAATTTTTTTAAAACTATAAACTTTGAAATGGTTTTACTAAACGCTTTCCAAATTTTTTTATTTTAACATTGACAATTCACAGAAAACTTAAACATTTGAACATGTAATCAAATAGCATTTGATTACAATAGTAATTACATAATAATCATGGGTAAACCTGTCTTTAAAAAAAATAAAGTCATTGAGCATTATAATTCTTTCCATCCCAATGCCAGCCCATATCTGTTCTATGGGGTGTGGCAAATTTTTTCCCTGCCCCTGGATGAAATGTTAAAGAGCCCAAAAGACTTTTTCTGTTTGTTGCTGAATAATTAAAAACTCTACAGTCATTTCTACCTGCAAGAACAGTCTCATTTCACTAATTTAAATGTTCAGGTTCTTGTAACAGTTAAAACTCGGCAAGTGATTTTAAGTTGAATCTTTCTCCCTCCTCCATATTGGGCTTCCTTTAGAAATTTACAGTGGAAAATAAAGAAAGCAGGCATCTTGTTTCTCTGACAGCTTCTCTCTGCCTTACACCCAAATCCCCAAGGTTGCATGGACAGAGAAACAAAGAAAAAAAGCAGGAAAAGACCTACTTGATTAGCTCAGTGTTGATGCTCTTAGTGGTGTGATGAATGACCAAAGCTGACTTTTTTCCTGAGCACACAATTGTGAATTCTTCAGAGGTCCCTGATAGATCTTCTTTAGCTGACCAATTGCTACTCCTCTTCAGCTCCTGCCTCTGCAACAAACCCCACATTTCCAGACTTTTAGGGCCCCCTTGCCTTTGCAAAATTCATTCCAGAGGCTCCAGCTTGATTCCCTTTCATATCACGCCCATGGGAAAGTACCCCCTTCTTGGAAATGGTGAAAGTGTGCAGCCTTAGCTCTTTCCCCACCTTCATACATGGCTTCAGCCAATCTTTCATTTCAAGATTATCTTCCATAGTACACAGACAGTAAACTAGTGTGTCCCTCCAAATGCAGGAACACATCAAGATTTCTGATGGGTCACCGTGTAGTCCTTTTCACTAGGTTGAAGTGAGAGTGAAGTACTTAACACTTTTCTGGTGTTGAGAGTGAGGGCAGACTCCCAGCACACAGAAGATTCTCTCTAAATATCAATCATCCTTATGCTTAAAGTGCATATTGAGCTAAAGGTCATAAAATCAGCCCTTCTCTACCACATTTGAAAATCCAGCACAGGTGACCTGACAGCATTTGCTGGATAGAAAAGTACTTGCCCTCTGCTGCCTTCTCAGACAAATTGGGCACTGTCACATAGAAAAAAAATTCCTTTTTGATATCCTTTACTTTCATCTATAAATATTAGTCCACACATCAAACATTTCTATAAACATATCATTAATCACATATTGCCTTCCCATAAATATAAAAAACTAAATTTTTTAAATTTCAAGATGGCTGACAAGAGAGGTCACATGTCAGTTCTCCTCAGAAAGAAGAATTTAACGTAGAGGTGAATAATCATCACTCACATAGAATATTCAGGACTGAGTGCTGGAACTATTGGAGAAGTCAGAGGAAGAAGCTAGAATACAGAAAAAAAGAGAAGCAAAAGGCTAGCAGAGATCAAACCCTCTTGAGGGACTTGATAGTTCAGCATATGGGTAGGTGTTCTTGCCTCCCTCCACCCTGGCAGCAGACTGCTGGTTTCCAAACTTCAGAGGGTTCCTCTGCTTTTATGAGCCCAAGCACTAGTATGGGTGGTGATCTGGGGACTTCTTGAGGACATTATACCAGACTACCAGCTTGCACATGGTCACTCACCCTGTTCCTGGACCCAAGCTGTGGTGGCAGATGCCATATTTGTTGCACACCCATTGTGAGACATTTTTCTGCACAGCAAAACTCAGCTCTTGTGTCTCCATATTGCCAGATCTCCCATAGACATTCCTTAGCACAAGATGGGATTGTGGCAGCCACATAGGCCTAGCTGGACCTAGAGGAGCTGCAGAATGCCCGTGGCCCAGGTCTCCGGGAGTGCTGCTCCTAAGGGAAGAGAGAGTACAGCCCACCGAGAGAGCACGTGCTTTCCTGTGCTTGAGAGCTTCCCACTCGTGGGCTGAAGGTGACTGTGCCTCTTCCAGTAGAGACAAAGATGCCCTGTTCAGCTCTGTGCAAGAGGAATGTGGTTCCACCCCAGTGGCCATCTGGCCCCAGTGCTTCAGCATGGCTGTGGGGAGGGATACTTCTTTTTTCTCCCCTCTTGCCAACTACTGAAGAAGTAGCCATGGATGCACCCATCGGAGATTGACATAGGCATGCTGGTGGATGGTCATCCTAGGACTATTAGGGGTGGCTGCACGCCACTGGCAGTGTGCTCACCACACCCAGGCTTGCACAAAAGTCAGGGCCCCTCCCACTCTACATAGAGCAGGAGCATTCCTGCAGCAGAGAAAAGAGAGTCTCAAAGTTGTATGTTTTGGGGCTAAGAAAAGAGGTTCCACACCATAAACATTTTGGTGGAAAGTCACAGAGCAGTCACCTTTCATGGCTCTCAGATTCACCACAGTTTACAGACAGTGAGGTCTGTCTGATCTGAGTGTCTGGAATGCCAGGACAGCAACATGACAGGAAAGTGGGTTGCATTCCTAGCTGACCAGGCCACGGAGCTGGGGTAGTTCTCCCCACTGCAGAAACCTCAGCACACTTCCCCAGGAGCTCCCTCAATCACCCCAATCAGGTCTGGTGCTTGTGTTTACAATGGGGATATCTGAGCCAAGGTCCAGCTTGACAGTCTAGCTCTCTACCCAGCTTTGTGGGTCCACAGAACAGCCCATTGGCTGAAGCAAAAGAGAGCTTCTCTGAATAAACAAAGATCAAGCATATACCCATCTGCTTCGGCAGATAGTCAGGTGTTACCTGAAAATGCCACCTAATGGCCTGGAGATTGAACTGCACAAATTAATACAAAACCTCCTGACACAAGTGCACAACACTGAGGAATGAGTTAAGATTCCTGAGACTTCCTCTAACCTGATACCCAAGGAGGCAATGAGCCTGCTCACACACCCAGTATGTAGCTACAACCAGCATTTGAGGAAAAAAAATCTATCTATAACCATAGAACGCGCATAGAATCCTTGCCACTGAAAGCATCCAGAACCAAAGTAAAATAACCATTCACAGCACACAGCATAGTCGCATCCTCAAGGAGAAAAAAAATCGTGTCCAAATGAAAGTAAATTCAAAAAAAGAAAGAGAGAAGAAGATAGTTTATCCAGATGAGAAGGAATCAGAGGGAAAATTCTGGTAATATGAAAAAAACAGAGCATTAAAACACCCCAGTGAATTATATTAACTAGTAATGGATTTTAATCAAATGGAAATCTTTGAAATACCAGATAAAGAATTCAAAATATTGATTTTAAAAAAGCTCAATGAAATACAAAGGAAAGTTGAAAACCAACACAAAAATATTGGAAAAACAATTCAAGACATGAATGAAAAAATTACTGAGGAGATAGACATTAAAAAACAAACACACACACTAAGAACACCAAGAAATGAAAAATTCACTGAAGGAATTATAAAATGTAGTTGAAAACTTAATAATAGACTAGACCAAGCAGAAAAAAGGAATTTCAAAGACAGATCTTTTGAATTAGCCCAATCAGACAATAATAAAGAAAACAGAATTTTAAAAATGAACAGAGCCTTTGAGAAGTATGGGATGGTATAAGACAACCAAATGTATGAGTCATAGGTATTTCTGAAGGAATTACAAAATATAATTGAAAGCTTTAATAATAGACTAGACCAAGTAGAAAAAGAATTTCAAAGACAGGTCTTTTGAATTAGCCTAATCAGACAATAATAAAGAAAACAGAATTTTAAAAACTAACAAAGCCTTTGAGGAGTATGGAATGATGTAAAACAACCAAATGTATGAGTCATAGATATTTCTGAGGGAGATGAAGAGAAAGTCAAAAGTTTGGAAAACTTATTTGAGGAAATAATTCAGGAATATTTCCTTAGGCTTGGTAGAAATTTAGACACCCATGCTAGAGAGGTTGTGGAGAAAAAGGAACACTTATACACTGTTAGTGGGAGTATAAATTAGTTCAACCATTGTAGAAGACAGTATGGTAATTTTTCAAAATCCTAAAGACAGAAATACCATTTGACCCAGCAATCTCATTACTGGGTATACACCCCAAGGACTTGAATCATTTTATTATAAAGACACATGCACACAAGCATTCTTTGGAAACACTATTCACAATAGTAAAGACATGTAATCAATCTAAATGCCCACCAATGATAGACTAGATTTTTTAAATGTGGAGAAAAACCCGTCAGCCACAAATTTGATATTCTGCTAAATTAGGCTTCATGATGTACATATATACTATGGGATACTATGCAACCATTAAAAAAACTGAGATCATGTTCTTTGCAGGGTTGTGGATGGAGTTGCAGGCCATCCATTATCCTTAGCAACTAACATAGGAACAGAAAACTAAATACTACATGTTCTCACTTATAAGTGGGAGCTAAGTGATGAGAACATATTGACAAATAGAGGGAACAACACACACTGGGCTTACTAGATGGTGAAGGGTAGGAGGAGGGAGAGGATCAGGAAAAATAACTAATGGGTACTAGGCTTAATATCTGGAAGATAAAATAATCTGTACAACAAACCTATGACATAAGTTTACCTATGTAACAAGTCTGCACATGTACACCTAAACTTAAAATAAAAGTCAAAAAAATACTTTTTATGCTTATATATGTAATGAAAATTAGAAAACTCAATGTTCATCAACTCCTTCTCATTTACATCTCTTCAGGTTACTGCCATTCATAAATATTTCTCACCATCAATTTTGAATGAAAGGTAAAGAGCCCAAAGTCTAAAAGAGGTGGGGGGGATATTTAGACATCCAGATACAAGCTCAGCAAACTCTAGGAAAATGCACTGCAACATGGACTTCAGGTATATCATCATCAGGGCCTCTTAAGCCAATATGAAGGGAAAACTTCTAAAATCAGCAAGAAAAAAACCATCTAATCACTTATAAAGGAAATCCCTTCAGAGTAACAGTAAACTTCTCAGCAAAAACCTTACAAGCCAGAATAGATGGGGGTCCTATTTTCAGACTTCCTAAAGACAAAAAACTGTCCACCACAAATTTTGTATCCTGCTAAATTTAAGCTTTATAAAAGAAAGGAAAATAAAGTCTTTCCCAGACAAGAAAATGCTAAACTAATTTGTCAACACTAAACCAGTCCTACAAGTAATATATTAAGGAGTTCACAACTTGGAAACAAAAGGCCAATGCTCACTATTGTAAAAAACACATGAATGTACAAAATTCACAGGTCTTATAAAACAATTATACAATTGACACTACAAAGCCACTAGGTAACAACGTTATGACAGGAACAAAACCTCACATATCAGCATTAACCTTGAATGTGAATGGACTAAATCAAGAGTGTCCAATAATTTGCCTTCCTTGGACAACATTGAAAGAAGAATAATTGTCTTGGGCCACACATAAAATACACTAACACTAAAGATAGCTGATGAGTTCATTTTTTTTTTTTTTTTTTTTTTTTTTTGCAAAAAAGATTCTTTGACTAACAGTTAAAAAAAAAAGAAAAGCAAGACAAAGCAGGTGATATAGTCTTGCTCTGTTTCCCACCCAAATCTCATGCTGAGTTATAATTTCCAAGGATAGTAGAGGGACCTGATGGGAGGTGATTAGATTATGGGGGTGAATTTTCCCTTTGCTATTCTTATAATAGTTAGGGAGTTCTCACAATATCTGGTTGTTTGAAAGTGTGTAGCACTTCTCCCTTCTCTCTCTCTCTCCTGCTCCACCATGGTAAGATGTGCTTGTTTCTCATTCACTTTCCACCAAGATTATAAGTTTCCTGAGGCTTCTCAGCCATGCTTCCTATACAGCCTGTGAAACTTTGAGTCAATTAAACTAACATTCTTCATAAATTAACCAATCTCACATAGCTCTTTATAGCAGTGTGAAAATGGAGTAATATATTTCACACTGCTGTAAAGAACTACCTGAACTGGTTAATTTATGAAGAAAATGGAGTAATACATTTCACAGTGCTATCAAGAACTACCTGAGACTGATAGTTCTTTATAGCAGTGTGAAATGGAGTAATACATAAATTAACCAATCTCAGGTAGTTCTTTATAGCAGTGTGAAAATGGAGAAGGCCATTATATAAAGATACAAGGATCCATTCCATGAGAAAATGTAACAGTTCTAAATATATATGCACCCAATACCAGAGCACCCATATTCATAAAACAAATTACATTAGATCTAAGAAAAATGATACACAGTAATATAATAATAGTGGAGGACTCCAACACCTCACTGACAGTCCTAGACAGATTATAGAGGCAGAAAATAAACAAGGAAACTCTGGACATAAATTGAAACTCTGGACATTTTGTCCAACAATCTCAGAATATATATATTATTCTCATCAGTACATGGAACATTTTCCAGAATAAACCATATGCTAGGTCACAAAAACAAGTCTCAACAAATTAAACAAAAAACAAAATTATATCATTTATCTTCCTGGGCCATAGTGGAATGAAACTCAAAATCAATACCAAGAGGAACACTCAAAACTACACAAAGACAATGAAATTAAACAACCTGCTCCTAAATGATTTTGGGTCAATGAAAAGATTAAGATAAAAACTTAAAAAAATTGCAAAACATATGAAAATAGTGCTATAACAGACCAAAACTTCTGGGATGTAGCAAACGCAGCACTAAGAGGAAAGTTTATAGTGCTAAATGCCTATATCAGAAAAAACAAAGATAGAAAAGTTACAAATTAACAACCTAACATTTCACCTCAAAAAACTAGGAAAACAAGAAAAAACCAAATTCAAAACTAGCAGAGCAAAATAAATAGCAAAGATCAGAATGAAATTTAGACCAAAAGAATCTATACAACAAATCAACAAAACAAAAGTTGGCTTTTTGAAAAGATAAATAAAATTGATAGACTACTAACTAGACCAACCAAGGAAAAAAAGAGAGAAGATTCAAATAAGCACAATCAGAAATGAAAAAAGAGACATTGTAACTGATATCACAAAAATACAAGAGATCATCAGAGTCTACTACGAACAGCTCTATGCATGCAAGCTAGAAAACCTAGAGGAAATGGACAGATTTCTGGAAACATACAATCCCCCAAAATTTAACCAGAAGGAAATAGAAATCCTGTACATATCATTAATAAGTAATGAGATTGAATTTTAATTCTCCCCCTCCCCCAAAAAATAAGCTCAAGGACAGACAGATTCACAGCCAAATTCTACCAGATGTACAAAGAAGAACTGGCACCAATTTTACTGAAACTGTTCCAAAAAATTGAGAAAGAAGGAATCCTCCCTAACTCATTCTATGAAGCTAGTGTCATCCTGATACCACTGAGGCAAGGACATAGCAAAAGAAGAAAACTACAAGCCAATATTCCTGATGAACATAGATGTAAAAATCCTCAACAACATACGAGCAAACCGAATCTAACAGTACATCTAAAAGACAATACACTGCAATCAAGTGGGTTTTATTCCAGGAATTCAAGGATTGTTCAACATATGCAAATAAATGAATGTAAATTACTACATAAGCAGAATTAAAAGCAAAAACTAAGTAATCATCTCAATAGATGCAGAAAAAGCACTTGACAAAGTTCAATATCCCTTCATGATGAAAACCCTCAACAAACTAGGCATACAAGGAACATTCTGAAAAATAACAAAAGCCATATACACTTTACCCACAGTCAACATTGTACTGCATAGAAAAAATTTGAAAGCATTTTCCCTGAGAACTGGATCAAGACAAGGATGCTCTCTTTCACCACTCCTATTCAACATAGTACTGGAAGTCTTGGCCAGAGAAGTAAGGCAGAGAAATAAATATTACTAAAAGTCATTAAAATTGAAAAAGAAATCAATTTATCGGTTCACTGATGGTGTGATCTTATACCTAGAAAACCTTAAACACTCTCCAAAAGACTCCAACAGTTGATACATGACTTCAGTAAAGTTTCAGGATACAAAATCAATGCATAAAAATCAGTAGAATTTCTATACACCAATAATGATCAAGCTAAGAACCAGATCAAGAAGTTTATTTAATTTATAATATTAAAAAATAAAATACCCAGGAATACATTTAACCAAGGAGGAGAGAGATCTTTACAAAGAGAACTACAAAACACTGTTACAAGAAATTGTAGATGACATAGGCAAGTGGAAAACATCCTATGCTCATGTTCTGGAAAAGCCATTATCAACAAACAAACAAAACAAAGCAAATCAAAAAACTATACTGCCCAAAGCAGTCTACAGATTCCTCATTATTTCTATCGCATTACCAATGTCATTTTAACAGAATTACTAAAAACAACACTAAAATTCATACTGAATTAAAAAGAAGCCTTAAAAGCCAAACCAATTTTAAGCAAAAAGAACAAAGCTGGAGCCATCACATTACCTGACTTCTAATTATACTACAAGGCCTGGTACTGGTATAAAAATAGACACATAGGTTGATGGAACAGAATAGAGAACCCAGAAATAAAGTTACATACAACCAACTGATCTTTTACAAAGTTTACAAAAAATATACAATGCAGAAAGAATACTTTATTCAATAAATGGTTCTGGGAAATTTTGAAAGGCATATGCACAAGAAATAAACTGGCCCACTATTTATCGTCATATACAAAATTAACTCAGGATGGATTAATGACTTCAATGTAAGAACTGAAACCATAAAAATCCTAGAAGAAAACCTAGGAAAAACTATGGACATTGGCTTAGACAAATAATTTATGACTAAGACCTCACAAGTAAGTATAGCAAAACCAATAATAAACAATGAGATTTAATTGAAGAAAAATCTTCTGCATAGCAAAAGAAATAATCAACAGAGTAAGTAGATAACTTACAGAAAGAAAGAAAATGCTTACAAATGATGCATTCAACAAAGGACTAATAACTAGAATCAAAGAACTCAAACAGCTCAACAGGAAAAACAACAACAACAACAAAATTAAATATTGGGGAAAGGAGACAAACAAACATTCTATTAAAAAAGACATACACATGACCAAAAAACATGTCAAAGAATGCTCAATACCACTAATCATCAGATAAATGCAAATTAAAACCACAGTGAGATATCCTCTTACACCACTCAAAATGGCCATTATTAAAAAGCCAGCAAACAACAGATGTTGGTGAGGATGTAGAGAAAGGGAACACTTATATACACTGTTGGTGGGAATATCATCAATGTACATGATGTAATTTACATTAACATAAATTAATACAACCTCTGTGGAAAACAGTATGGAGATTTCTCAAAGAATTCAAAATAGAATTATCATTTGATCAAGCAATTCCATTACTGAGTATATATGCAAAAGGAAAAGCATCATTCTACCAAAAAGATAGAGGGACTTGTATGTTTATCACAGCACTATTCACAGTTGGAAGGTCATTGAATCAACCTAAATGTCCACCCATGGATGATTAGATATAGAAAATGTTGTGTTATATATACCATAAAATACTACTTGCCCATAAAAAAGAATGAAATCAACAATGTGGATGGAACTGGAGGCCATTATCTTAAGTGAAAAAATCAGAAACAGAAAGTCAAATATCATGTGTTCTGACTTATAAACAGAAGCTAACTAATGTATACACATGGACATAGGGTGAAATAATTGACTTTGGAGACTGGGAAAAGTGGGAGAGTGGGAGAAGCACAAGGGAAGAGAAAGTAACTGTTGGGTACAATTTACACTATTTGGGTGATCGTAACACTAAAAGCCCAGACTGCACCACTATACAGTATATCAATGTAGCAAAACTGCACTTGTACCTCCTAAATCTATAAAAATTAGAAAAAACTTTTAAAACTAAAAGTTCTTAGTTTCCTCTTTCTCATGGGTCTTTGTTGTTCAGTGTGCATTCTCCTTTTAATCAATTACTTTCCCCACCTTTTTCTTTTTTTTTTTTTTGAGACGGAGTTCCGCTCTTCTCACCCATGCTGGAGTGCAATGGCACGATCTCGGCTCACCGCAACCTCCGCCTCCTGGATTCAGGCAATTCTCCTGCCTCAGCCTCCTGAGTAGCTGGGATTACAGGTACACACCACCATGCCCAGCTAATTTTTTGTATTTTTAGTAGAGACGGGGTTTCACCATGTTGACCAGGATGGTCTCGATCTGTTGACCTCGTGATCCACCTCCCTCAGCCTCCCAAAGTGCTGGGATTACAGGCGTGAGCCACCGCGCCCGGCCTACCCACCTTTTTCATTGTTATTTGTTTCAGTACTTCTGTTCTTCCAGAGTATTTATCCAAAGAAGTTAGGAAAATAAGGAAACATTAAGAAGAACCTCAGAGTTTATTAAATCCTCTGGTTAGTCTAAAAACAGTAAAACAAGGCCAAAAAGGAATCACCGTAAGTCACAAAACTAGTGAGTATCAAATTAAAGATGAAAAGACAAGTCCTGACCTCCAATATATTGCTACCTCCATTTCATCTTCCTTTTTATTGGTTCTACAATACATGGGTACACGTTTGAGAGCCACATATTAGGTTGATGCAAAAGTAATTGCAGTTTTTGCTATTAAAATTTATGGTAAAAACTCCAGTTACCTTTAGACCAACATAATACTTCCCAAATTCTCTCCTCTGCTCTCTTCTCCTCTCTTTCTCTTTTTAAATTCTGTCATTTCCTCCATTATACCCTGTCCTCTTGGTAAGTAGCCATAACTGATTTTGTGTTTCCTGCATCTGTTGTGTCATAAGTACATAAGTTTAGGTGACATAAGCCATTGCAGGAAAATATTTTACCTTGATCTCTACACTTCCCCAAAGGACCTAGGGGAGCTGATAAACAGCCCTATGTTAAAGGGCTGGCCATGCGCAGCATACTGGGGGAAGATAAACTTACTTCCAAAACCCTTTGGACCACTTCTCTTTACAGATAACTGCCTCTGTTACAGCAGTTTCTGACGCCATATTCCCATTCTCTCATCTCCTCTTACTTTCCTCCAAAAATGGCCTATCGAAATCCCAATCTCTGATGCACTGGCCCATAAAATGTCATGACTAATCAAATGGTTTGAACATACAGCTCGTCTGGCACCAACTGGGAAGATTCCCATTCACCACTTTGCTTCAGGGTCATTCCTGCAAGGGGATGAGGTGCAGCAGCAGTCAACTTTCACTCACACCCACATAGCAAGCCTACCCATTGTGAGCCAAAGTCAGCCTTTATTATTCCCAACAGCTTGTCAGCAGGGAGGCTCCTGATTTGGGTTGATCTGAGGGCAAAGCAGTGAGGCCCTTCTATGGTAAGTGATAGAAGGGCCTGGGCCACCTGCTCCTGCAGCTCACTATGTCCATTCTTCCTGGTTATGCCTATCATGAAGGCACCAAGTCTATCTCACAGGGTGTTCTGCTGGGCCTGCATAAACTTACAACATGGTCTGTCAGAACTCAGCTAATAATGGGCAGTTTGGGCCACATTGTCATTGGATGTCCCATGCTCCTTCTCTACAAGGGCCCCATGGCATGTCCAGAAGCTGCATTTCTAATAAGTGACTGCCTGCTACAGATGGCATGGTCTTGTTCTGAAACCATAGGATCTATGTTGCACTTCTTCCATTGGAGCTTGCCCCAGACATCCCTGTCACCAAAGGTATCTCTAACACAAGAAGTTCTGCCGTGCATTAGGTCAATAAGGCAGTGCTGCTGGAGCTACATGCTGCACCTGCTGCAGAGCCCTGTTCTTCTATAAGTCCTACTCATATTCACTCCCAAGCATAGAATAGATTGACCAGAACCCAAGAAAGCCTATCCGGTATTGTGCCTCCTTCTTAAAGACATGAAATGTGATTTTTAATTATTATGATTTTGAAGGAGAGATCATGTCAGAAGACACCCATGGCCCCTCGAAAACTAGAGTATCACAAAGAAGAAGGTAGGATAGAGGAAGCACTGCCAAAGCAACGCTTCCTGCCTGAAAGCATCTGGGCACCTATGCTTGTGATCAAATTATTCAAACACAGAAAAAATCAGCCTTAGAAGATCTCTAGCTTTTGTCCCTACTACTCAGCATCTGCAAACACACTTTGAAACCAATCTGCAATCCATTAAAGGAAGCCAGCACACTATTTCTCCTCTAACCTATAATTCCATTATAGCCACGGAATTGCCCTGGAGTCTTACACAAGCTGAGTAGGACTGGGAAGTAGCAAGATGTGGGGCACCATATCCTGAAATACCAAACATTTAAAATATCAAATTCTAGACTGCCTGCACCTCCCACCTCAATACACCTTCCCTCCACACCACCCCCATCATGAAACCAGAGTTGGGAGACAAAGGCTGAGGAAGGACAGAAGGAATACTTTATGAGTTAGAACTGTGTTTAATATTTTAACAATTTGTGGTTGCATGGGGTTGAAGGGAAAAAAAAGAAAACACTTAAGATGCTGGGTGTTTGAGACCTGACTGAGAATTTGACATTTGGTTTGTGTACTGCATTTTGGAAACTACTCTAAAGAGAGGAATACCTTTATCCAGGCTGGGATGTCACATGATATTTGGGGATATAATAATAATAATAAATACCATCTATGAAGAAATCAGGGAGGTGCCCCTATAATCAGTGGTTAAAGAAGGAGGAGAAGAGGGATGACGGAGAAGAGAAGTTACATAATATTTGATTTCTTACCTCTTCTTTATGTATCTTGCTTAAGGTATAGCCCAGTGTGACACCTAAAACCAGAAATAGCCTTTCCTTCGCCACCGGATAATGGTCGCCAAACTGTTGAGGAAATACATGCTCTTGCATATTACACAAATTTGGCAGTCCTCAGGCCCCTCTAGTCAAGTTAGCATCAAATTTTTCTTCCCAATCATCCAGCTTTTCTTAATGAAAAGACTTGTAATTTGGAAGTGGTGGAAAGGGGACACCCCACTCACATCTACCCCCATGTGTCCCTCTCCAGGCACCAAGGCTCAACCCTTACCTCCCACTTACCACTTACTACCTACTTCACTGTTGCCAAGTTAGGTGAAAGAAAAAGGAAAGGAGGGCAAACCCCATTCTGACATCACCTTAAGATCTCTCTGCTTTTCTCATCCAAACACAGAGAGGAAAGAAGGGAGGAAGGAAGGAGGCTCATAAAAGTTGGGGGCAGAGGAAAGAAGAGAAGAAAAACTTCACCTTTCACTTTATCCCCAAATTGGTTCCTCTCCCCCTCAGGCTTCTTCACAGCCAGTCTTGCTCCTTTTCTCATCACGAAGCTGTTATTCCTGCATTTCCTCCGTGACTTCTGGAGGCCATGTATCTGCCCCTCTCTTCTCAGAGCCAGACTTTTCCTGAGGCATTTGCCCTTTTTAAAACCTGCAACCCTTTCTAACAGTAGATTTGAGGTGGAGAATTCCAGACTTCTCAGCTCTTATGAAGAGTAGAAAGAAGATCCTGCAAACGAAGAGGAGATACTACTTCAAATGCTGTTCTATATGATAACCAAGTGTTATGGAACCGTGAGAACAAACTCTTAGCTATGTCATAGCTAAAATTATTTGTGGGGACAGTAATAGTGGTGGACTGTGAACCATGCAATGATGGTAAGCACCATGCACAATGTCCTTCTATAGCCAAATGTGCTCTAAGCTCCAAACTAATATGTGCACCAAGTGTAAAATGCAACAGAACATAGTAATACCACAAGGATTGTAAGAAAACCACTGTTCTCCTGCTCTATTCCTTTCTACCTTGACTCACAAGCCCAGGAAGCAACCACTTTCAGCTCCTTTAGCTTCTCTCTTTAGCATAATAATTACCTCCATATTAATAACGACTATGATGTTGCTGAATTTGTCACGTTAGACATCTATTGACCTCCCACTTTAGAAGATAAGGATTTGATAGTATTCCTCTCCCCATCCTATCTGAAACACAGAAATACATGCAGGCTATCTGTATCTTTTCAATATAATTTTTCTTTTTGAGACGGAGTTTCACTCTTGTTACCCAAGCTGGAGTGCAATGGCGCCATCTCGGCTCACTGCAACCTCCACCTCCTGGGTTCAGGCAATTCTCCTGCCTCAGCCTACTGAGTAGCTGGGATTACAGGCATGCGCCACCATGCCCAGCTATTTTTTTGTGTATGTATTTTTTAGTAGAGACAGGGTTTCACCATGATGACCAGGATGGTCTCGATCTCCTGACCTCGTGATCCAGCCGCCTCAGCCTCCCAAAGTTCCGGGCGCGGTAAGCCACCGCGCCTGGCCCTCAATATAATTTTATCACAGGCTTGTTATTATTGAATCCATCTTCAGTTTATATATTATGTACAATGCATATATTTATAGGTAATAATACCTAAATATTAATATATGAGCCTAGTAGTGTAGAGTGACTATATTTCTTTTCTTGTACAATTGCCTCATTTTTTCTGAAGTTATTAATTGCCTCATATTTTCATTGTTATTGACTTGTTCTTCTATATATCTATCATTATAATACCGTAAATTCTCTGCCAAAAATATGATTCTTTTCAATACATTCAGACATGTCAGACAATCTGAGTTTCTCCTTTTACTTGGAAAGACATTTTTTCAGGAAACTTCTACCCTGCTTCTTCAATCTGGAACAGTTGCTCTCTAGGTTTGCTGCACAGCTGCCATTCAAAACTTCCCTTCACCAACATCCTGGAGACTTTCTTACCCTCTTTATTGTAGTACATACTCTTTTCTTGGATAAAAACTTTCTCTTTGTTTATTCAGCTGTTTTGGTGGAGTTTATGCTCAAATTGCTTTCTGAGAAAGGGTACACTGGAGGCACATTTCATAAGGCGTTGCATATGTAAAAATGAATTTATGTTAACCTTTATACTTGATCAATAGATTGGCTAGATATAGTGTCCTATCTGGAATAATACTGGAAAAGAGTTTCCCTGTAAATCTTGAAGGCATTGCTCCATTGGCATTTTGTTTCCAGCATTGCCATGAAGAGATCAATATCGTTATTCATTATCCTTTGTGTGTGATCTATTACCCCTTTCTATTTTATCAAAAATATTTTACTTCTCTTTTTCCCCATATAATGGCATAACATGAGCATTTAATTAATTAGATTAATTAGTTAAATTGATTTTTGATTAAAGTAAACATTTAATTTTCTATTAAAACTTGAAATATATTTAATTTTCTGTTTCATAAATTTGAAATTTCTGGGAAATTTTTTTAAAACACACCCTCTTGAGTTTTCTGAATAAATGCATATATACACATACCACCCAGCACATTCACATTATCTTCAGAATGAAGCAAAACACAGTAGGAAAAAAATACTTGACAGTTTACAGAAGCTATTTAGAGTTGATTTAAGTAAGCTCTCAATATGTACCCAAAATTTGTATGGGCTAATTCTAGGCATTTTGGAAAAAAATGGCTGATCATCCTTAGCCCTGGCTTCAGAGATACCAACTGGAGGGTGTGGCTAAACAGATCAGAAAGAGCCACAAATAAGTTTCAGAGTTACATCTGAAAAGGTGTAAAAATCAGCATGCTGGTTTTGTTCAAATTTACAGAACAGACTATAACCATCTAATAAACGGCTTCTACACAGGTAGATGGGAAAGAAAATGCCTGTATTTCAAAGACAACTACTAAGCAGTGAAGGTCAGGGAAGTAGAATTTATGGTTTCTGATTTTTCTGGTGGGTCTGAAAGGGTCAAGTCTTCTGCCATGACCACTGGTGGCTACAGGATCCCTTATTATCCAACTCAAACTAGAACAACTCCGATAATCAGGGCTAAGCTGTGCCCCTTTTGCTGTTGGGGATGTAAACCTTCTTGTACTGTGTCAGATCCTAAAGCGTTGCTTCCAAAACAACCTAGTAAGAATGGTAGCAAACCTCCCTCAGCCTATCATCTTCACCAAGCTTGCATCTTGAGTCTAGACACGTAACTGAGTCCTTCTGCCTATCTTATGTTCTCAGCCATTGACCACTGCCTGAGAGTAAAGCCTGGCATCCTGGGCCTACCTGGTCACCATAATACTTCATTCCTTCTGCTGCCAGTCTGGACCAAACGATTATATGAGTCCCTTCTCTGTGCTCTGTTCTTGTATCCCATTTTGTCCCATGTTGCTGCTAAAATATTAGGGATTATCATGAATTTTAATAAAGCCTTTTATCTTGAACAAGAAACAACTGTTTTCAAGGAATAGACACCATTCAAATTGGCTTAATTAAAAATAGTAAGATCTTCTGGAAGGACATAAGTATTTCACAGTACTCAAAGCAGGCACGATAGGGCCTCAAGAAAGATTAGAATGAGTGAGAGGAGACAAAAGAAGCTTCACTCTCCAGGTTCATGGGCCCGAATGTCTTTCACTTTCTCTGCCAACTTTTCTTGTTTTGGTAAACTTTAATGGACCCAGACCCATCTTCATATGGCTTTGCAACATGAAGGTTCTTTGAAGCATGAATTTGAATTTGGTAATACAGTGATGAACATCTCCAATACAGCTTACACTTCAAGACCTGGAGGATGAGTCATTCTGGAAAATGATTTTTCATAGTGCTGAGATTTTATATAAACTCTAAATTATACTGTTGACATCATATTATTGCAAATCTCTTAAACATGCATTTTAAGCTTTCCTGCCTTTCTAAGCAGTGTGCTGTAGACAACTAAACCTTTCTCTTATGACTTGTGCATCCTTATAACCATCGTGTACTGTATAATATATTTTATAACACAGAGCGAGCCTCCAATCTCTGAGACCTTTGGGGCTATTTCACCCACAAAAAAAAATGACACAGATTTTTATATTTTGGGGTTGTTTGAAAAGTTGACAGCAGAATATAGAAGACATTCAGGCCCACGAACCTGGAACGTGAAGCTTCTTTTGCTTCCTCTCGCTCATTCTAATCTTTCTTGAAGCTGTTGTCAACAGCTTGCTGTACGTATTTCTAAAAGCCCTTCTCATGTTTAATTTAGTGCCGTTACAATCCTTGTGGCTCTGAAAATTAAATCACCCAGGCTATTTGTTACAGCCCATTGGTTTGCAAGGAACAGCAGTGCACTCAGGATCCTCAGTTAATGGAGGATATAAAATATTTTGTGATATAAAAATACACAAAATATTTAAGAAGGTTTCGCATTCACAAAGCCAGCCCCCAGGAGGAACTAAAATATTGTCCAGGGCACATAGCCAGCTCTTCTGACCCACTATCATGTTCTCTATGCAAAAGGCAGAATGGGAGTTCACAGAGTGGACAGGATAAAACTGGACCCCTAGTGCAACCATCACCGGGTAAAAGAACTTGGAACATGTTCAGAGATAGCCTGCCATAGTTGAATAATATATTTTGTTGAATTTTAACGTGCACATAAATTCTCTGGGGCTCTGACCGAAATACAGATTCTAATTCATTAAGTGTGGGTGAAGCCTGAGTGTCTGCGTGGCCAATAAGCTCCTGGTGATGCCTATGACCCCATCGTGGTAGCAAGGCTGTTGAGTATGTTCAGTAGTCGCCTGTCACAGTGATAACACTACCTGTGCCTCACACCCACTTTGAGGACTTAAAGTTCAGCTTCACAGACTGGCCCACGCCTCTGTGGACTATGCAGATGCCGGATAGTCCCCCAGGACTGTCAGTGGCTTCTTCAGCTACTGAATATCCTTTTAGGCCCTCTCCCTAAAACTCAGAACTCATGCTTTTCAAGTGAAATCATGTGTTTGCCATGCCCATAGAAAGTGAGCTAGGGGAAGCACAAACACTGTGATCCAAGGAGAGAGCCAGTGCGTCTACAGTCCAGCCTTCAGCGGTTGGCCTTTAAGTTAATCCAGACGCTTACAATCTTTCTGACTCTGTCCTTCTCTGTGTCTCTCACTTTCAAACTCTCCAACACAGAGAATTTGACTATGTGTGTTAATCACTACCCACTTTGGGGCCACTCCATTTGAACAAAGATACTGCACCAGGCCACCTCATAAGTCATTTCTTCTCTGTAGATGGCTGCCTTTGCCTCCAGTTCTGCTCTCTACATAACATCTAACTAGATGTGATTGGTGCCAAATAGCATCTTAGAAAGAGCTCAGGTTTGGAAGATTATAAGGCCTGATATGAGAACCTGTGTATGTCATTTATAATACTCTGAGCCTTTGGGCAAGTTATTGAACATTTCTGGGTTCCTATTTATTCACTTACAGAAGGAAATCAGAATAGTTATTATTACTGCAAGAAGTAAAAGACAATATTCACCTGAAGCACTGACGGTTTTTTGATGCACCAACTGGTTAGAAATACAGTCTCCAGTTATTCGTTCAAACACTAATTATGGAGATCATGCAGTGTGGGCCTGAACTAGTTAGTCAAAAGCGAAATTATGCTGGGTATATGGACTCAATCAGTTGGAAGGCCTTCAGACAGAACTTGGGCTTTCTTTGGGAAGACACAACAGCTTTGGCTCATGCTGGTGGATTCTAGCCTGCTTATGATTTTCCCTTCCTGGCCACCTGCCCTGTGAACTTGGGGCTTGCTTAGCCAGCCCCCCCCCCAGAATTATGTCAACCAATTCCTTGAAATAAATTTTTGTGCATATATATGTGTGTGTGTTTGTCTGTGTGTAACATTTATATACCCTTCTACTGGTTCTGCTTGTCAGGTGAATGTTGACTGATGACACAAGCACTTAGAACAGAGCCTGGAGCATATAGTTATGTGCTCAAAGGACTTCACTCAATATTATTAACTACGCACACGAAGACACCGGCAGCTGCTCCTCTGAAGCACTGGATTGTGGGTATGGTGAGTTCCCAGGATGTCCAATCCTGTGCTATACACTCAATGTCCAAAAGTGGTAGATCAAAAAATAAAAAAAGAAAATTAGGCCTCAGAAGGAGGACTAGAGGGCATATCTGTTAATAAAACCCATTATATTTGTGCCTCTTTACTTCTTGGCTATTGAGCTTGTTTGGGATAGAAAAGATTGCTAGACAATAGCAGTGATGCTACTATACTTTTAAAGTTGATATTGACAATTATTTAACATGTGTCAGTTATTTAAAGTAATTAAGATAGCTTTGAGTGAACAGTTGTAGAACAAAATCAGAATCTTCTTTGTAGATCTCACTTGATTCCATTTGTGCCAGACATCTTTTGGTTTCTCCACACCAGCACTCCTAATCCCTTTCTTCTGGCATTAGTGCCTGCTACAGGGAATTCTCTCCCCCGCATTTCATGCAGTGGGAAATGGCTGTGGACAATGAGGCTTCACATGCAGCCGAAAGGGTGAGCACAAGAGTGAACTCCAGCAGTCACTCTATGACATCACCCAGGACAGAAGGCACACATGGTGGATCATGACTAAATGGAGTCAGATAAGAATCCTCTCTTAGGAGGTCCTATATGGACCCTGGGGAAAATAGAATCTCTCTCCTAAGTCATGAGCCATGAGGATGCAAGCTTATGATTACCTGTAGCCATCTCCTATGCCACACACAGAGAGCTAGCTCAAGGACAAAGAAATAATTTGGGAAAACAGAGCTAAGAAAGCAGCACCTCATGGTTCATTGACTACATTCGAGTGCTAGGATCAGGCCACATCTGAAACTGGGTCCTCCTCTATTAGTTATCTACTGCTGCATAACAAACTACCCAAAACTTTTATTTCTCACAGTTTCTGAGAGTCAGAAATCTGGGAGTGGCTTAGCTGGGTGGCTCCAGTGCACGTTTTTTATGCACTGTGGTAAAGTTATAGGTTAAGGCTACAGTCATCTGAAGATTGTCTGAGATTGGAGGATAAGGTCTCAGTTCATTGCCACGTAGGTCTTTTCACAGAGCTCTCTAAGTATCTTCATGACATGACACCCCCAGAGTGAGTGATCTGAGACCAAGAGCAAGCAAGGAGTCACAGAGCCACTTATGACCTAGTCTCCCAAGGTCACACACTGTACTTCCACTGTATCGTATTCACTGGAAGTAAGTCACCAAATCCAACCCATGGTCAAGGACAGGAGAATTAGTTTAAATGTAGGCATTTAAAACCACTACATGACCTTCTGGACTTCTAAATTATATGCCCCTACATTTTTCATTTTTTCTTAAATTAGACTGGATTTCTGCCACTTGCTGTTAACCCTCAGGGACTTGGCAGTATGACACACACTCCTCCAGCTTTGACCTTGATTCTGCATTCTAATAAGTGGAGCTTCCTCCAAAGGCATCCTGTTCCCTTGTTTTCCTTTGTCAAAACCCCAGTGCTGATAATGCCAGGGTCAATTGCTCCCGGACTGAGTCCTCACAACTACACTCCAGATTCCCTGAATGACTACACCCTATCTGGAACTTCAAAGATATGCTTGTTCAATGTTCCTAGCACCTTGCTTTGGGGTTTCTTTGTGCTGCCTGCTTGCCCATTATCCATTTGTGTATTCTCACGTTCTACCTTTCCACCTATTTGGACACCTCACAGCAGAAGGTTCGCGATTATGATTCCCTGCTGTGTTGCCAGCACCTGCCTTTCCCCAATGATTATTTTAAGATCATAGTCCTAAAATTCTGGCTCATCTCTCTGCAGACAACTCTTCCACACCTTTTTGATATATCACATATATTCTGTAACTCTCTTCATAAGAAATTAATGTAACTTTACATCATAGAACCTTGACTTAAGAAGAAAGTGACTAACCACCTTGAAATTATTAAGTCTCACTGCTAAAGAGCTGCAATGCTAAAAGTAGATATCTAGTAGCAAAAACAATTATACAGCTACAAGATTTAAACTTAAGCCTTATGAGTAGCAACCAGAACACAATATAAAAAGGGACATGAATCAAAGGGTGTTACGGCTTAAACATTAAGCATTATCAAGTCCAGTGGTTTTCAATCTCAGATCAATAAATGTCAAAACAGTGATCATGAGCTAATTTTAATATTTTTTAAAGAATGGAGATATTTACTTACAGCAAAGATAACAGACTAACTAAAATGTCAGGATATTCGATTTGCATGAAATTCTATCAAATCTGTTTTATCAAATACTGTAATTGTAATACAATGATACAGTACTACTTATATATTAGTGATAAGAAGTCTTGACTAGTTATATGTGATAGCTGCTTTACGCTTGTTAACATAATCCTATGGCAGGAAATCTCGGAACCCAAACTGCATATATCTGGTACATAAATAACCCTGAAATGAAAAAGAGAAAAAGAGCAGAATTAACAGTAGCAATCAACAGTTCTAACATATCTCTGCATTTAAACCCTGGGATCCCTTATTATTATAGCCAATAAACTATAATTAACAGGGCTTTAAAATCTGAACCAACATTAAAATGGAAAAACATTGATGGTACAGATGAAATTAACATATTGTTTTGTAATGAATACAGTAGGTTAAGATGATAAAGAATTTAAATGTGGGATCAATGAGAGAAAATTAATAGAAGGAATTGTTGGTGATGAATTGGTTGAAAAACCTTATCTAGTTTAATATATTTATTTCATTTGCAGAGGAACTGGTATTTTCATAGAGGAATAGTAAATTGCTTAGATTTATGCAAGTAAGTGGCAGAGCTAGAAGCCAGCTCTTACTCAAGGTGGCTACTTCTCAACCATGTTATATCTTCTTTGACAACATAGAAATATGCTATGTGCAGCCACACTCTAAATATTCTTTCTAACTCATATATATCCAACTGCCTACTTCATTTAAAATTCATACAGGATCTCAAATTTAATAGACTTGAAGCTTAACTTGGCCCCCAAGCTTACTTCTTGCCCTTTTTTCTCAACTCATTATTCCCTAGATTCTCAAGACAGAAATTTTAGAGTTCAGAATGATTCATTCCCTTGCTTTAATTCAATCACTGACAAGTCCTAACATTTCTTTCCCCAAAATATATTTTGATTCCATCTGCTTCTCTCCATCTTTGCTCCCACCAAATAACTCAGGTAGCAAACAGCTACTGTCTAGGACACCATCACAGCATCCTAGTGGTTTCCATTCTTCTGTGTTCCCACTCCTACCACCCATCTATTTTCCTTACAGTAGAGTGATTTTAAAAATAGGAACCTGGGGATACAATTTACTCGCTTGACAATCTTTTGGTAGCACCTTTTCACACCACGGTTTCTTAATTTGTGCACTATTGACACTTTAGACCGGGTAATTCTATTCTGTGCATTAGAAGATACTTAGCAGCATTCCTGGTTTCTCATCACCAGATGCCAATAGCATCCTCACATAAACAGTAGTGAAAATAAAAAATGTCTCAGACCTAGACAAATGACCAGGAGAGTAAAATCACCCCTGGTTGAGAACCACAAGTTTTCTCATATGACAAATCTAAACTTTCAAATTTAAAATCCTTTTAACTGCTACTGACTACAAACTTCTAAGGAAGATCTCAAAAAATATTACTTGGCTGGCCGCGGTGGCTCAAGCCTGTAATCCCAGCACTTTGGGAGGCCAAGGCCAGTGGATCATGAGGTCAAGAGATCGAGACCATCCTGGTCAACATGGTGAAACCTCGTCTCTACTAAAAATACAAAAAATTAGCTGGACATGGTGGTGCGCACCTGTAATCCCAGCTACTCAGGAGGCTGAGGCAGGAGAATTGCCTGAACCCAGGAGGCAGAAGTTGAGGTGAGCTGAGATCACACCATTGCACTCCAGCCTGGTTAACAAGAGCAAAACTCCATCTCAAAAAAAAAAATTACTTGATGTCAACGCAAATGACTGTATTGGCCACTAAAGAGAAAACTATCTATAGACTAAGAAAAAGATGTCAACAAGAGTTATTGACAAATTCAACTTAACTGAATCTCAAGCTGTGGTTAAGGACAATGGAGGTAAAAGTTGTCAATGCAACATTCACAAGGCAAGCAGAAGCACAGCTCTCAGTGGACATCTTATTAGAAAGAAACAGAGAGACCCGTCTCTGGATGAACTTCAATCTTATTGTGCCAGGTTCATCATTTAAATGTTTCTTGAAATTTCCTCAGATACCCTTCTCATTCTACTCACGTCCTAGGTTACCTCGTCTACTTCAATACTCTCAATAGCTATCTAGTGCAGATTAACCTCAATTTCCTATTTTCAGCTCAGATCTCTTCCCTGAAATGAAAGTGTATGCCTACACTTTCCAGCTGGGCACCCCACTTATAGACATAGATGCCTCAAATCTACATATCTAGGATAACACTCAAGCCAGAGACATTCTCAAATTTAAGTCATAATAGCTAAAAAAGAATGGGGTGGAGCTGTACTAAGATCATAGTGGTAACCATGCAGGAGGAGATAAGTGAGATTGTACAAACCCACTGTCCATGAACATCAGAGTGTATCTGTGACCTGCCTTCATAATTCCATGGGTTCATAGCACATGGGTGGTTGGCCTAACAATAAAGACCATACATGAAGTGGACAAGAATCATGTTCAGAAAGGTTGAAGTTAGCCTTGAGTGAAAACCTTTCCAATTCATTTATTTAAAGAAAAAATAATCAGGAAATAAAACTAAAAAATAATACATAAAAACAAATGGTATATTTTGACATATTTGTTATCAAACATATCATATTCCCACTTATGGCTCCAGGAAGTTAATAACTTTGCATGCTGTGATGCCAAGTCCTGCTTAAATCAGACCACCCATTCTCACCCAAAGACTATGTAGCCTTAGACCCCCTGCTCTGACAGCATGTATGTCTTGCCAGGTGGGCCCTGTATTCACATTTTACTACCTGTTGGCCTTGGCACCTGGATTGGTGGGAGATGTAATGAGTAGCAGTGTCCTGAGGCAATCTGTCCAAATGAGGCAGCTCTGCAAGGCCCAGTGACCATCACAAAAAGTGCTGACACAGGATTTTCTTTAAAATTGGCCCAAGCAGTAACATAAGTCATTCCCAGTAGAGTTGGCTGTGTGGTTTGCATTGGCATCCATAGCATTCCCGTGATACCCAGGGGCTATTTCATTAGCAGTGAAGCTGTGGTGGCAAAATTCTAACAGATTGTCTTCTGAACAAAGCCTCCATTTTACTGCTTAAGAGAAATGCTTTGAAAAATTACAATGCATTTTTCACCAATCTCCTTCAAGTTCTGTATTTTCACAAGTAATTAATACAAGTAATGCATAGCCAATATTTAATGCTTATGATGCCTTTTGTTGTGTTTCAGAACTCTACAGTGCTGTACTGTAAAGAGTTTGGAAACTATTATTGCAATTTCTGCCTTATGTTAGGCAGAGAAGTGAAATGACTTGACAAGTTTACCCAGCCAGTTAGTAGAAGAGCTAGAGTTAGCAGTCTATCGTCTTCTTCCCAGTTCATCTGATATATTTAGTAGACTTTTCTTATGGAATGTTTAGTGTTGACAGAATGTCCAGGTAGAGATATCCAGGACTGGAATATGAAAAGAAGGTAGGGTTTAGAGTTACGCAATCAAGAATTATTTACATTGAGTGAAGAGTGGAATGCATGTTGATAGATCAGATTGCCAAAGAGAGAATGATCACAGTTATGAGGAATAGAAATAATATCATAATTCCAAATAACAAATTATGATTGAGCCACTGAAAAAATTAATTCGGAAAACATGAGCTGAGGTAAAGCATTACAGCATTTTAGGATATAAAAGTGATGCTATCACTTTCATATTTACTCAGTTCATTCAATCACCATCGATGCGGTGTCTACTAGCAAGCACAAAGTTATGTGCTAAGGATATAAAGATGAAGAAAAACTTTTGATGTCAAGATAATCACCACCCACTGGAAAGCAAATAAACAGTAAATTATTAGAGCACAATTAAACTATATTTGAAGTGTTATAAGAGCACAGAAGATAGTACTCAACTCTGCCTAAGGTAAAGTTCTCATTAGCACAGAATTTGAAAATAGAACAAAGCAGGCAAATTTTTTTTTTTTTTTTTGAGACGGAGTTTCGCTCTTGTTACCCAGGCTGGAGTGCAATGGCGCAATCTCTGCTCACCGCAACCTCCGCCTCCTGGGTTCAGGCAATTCTCCTGCCTCAGCCTCCTGAGTAGCTGGGATTACAGGCACGTGCCACCATGCCCAGCTAATTTTTTGTATTTTTAGTAGAGACGGGGTTTCACCATGTTGACCAGGATGGTCTCAATCCCTTGAGCTGGTGATCCACCCGCCTCGGCCTCCCAAAGTGCTGGGATTACAGGCGTGAGCCACCGCGCCAGGCTGCAAGCAAAATTTTTAATGCAGCATGTAGCAGCAGTTAGGTGAGCAGCTCATCAAATGTTGTAAAACACATTACTTACTCCAAGTGGACTGGAATAATTCTCTTCAGGTGGCATAATAGTAGCATTAATATCCTCCTTTTTTTCCACTTTTCACATTGTTTCACTCTGCCTCTGTGCAGAAATGAATTATTAGGGTCACCATGCCTATGAAATATATCCTCTGCTCTCACTAATGCTACAGCTGTCATAGTGGGGAACAGGAACTATCACTCCCATGTCTCATTCCTAAATATGATATTTTCCTTAAGACAGGAAAAAGAATTACATGTATTCCTAATCCATAGATTAAAATACTATCTAGCACAAAGCTATATCAAAAAAATACAAACATGTTTGAAGTTTCATTTAACATTTAGTCAACTGGTTTTTGTGAAGAGTATCTGGTTATCACCCTTCCTTCTAGCTACACCAGACTTTGTGCTGTTATTTCCTCTTGGCTCTTTACCCAGGAAGAATACAGAGACCAGAAACAACAGGGTTCAATAAGATCAGGAATGTAAACTGAGGGTCCATAGTACAATGTTTGGAAATGTACCTCTGCCTCCTGGAACTTTTACATGAACCCTATCTCCATTTCTTTTGTGCTCCTCTCTAAGCACCTTCCCACCCTTAATATGTCAGCTATCCTCAAACAACACAGATAAGTTGGTATTATTATACTCAGTTGTAAATATATAAGCTAAAGTCTAACTAATGTTAGATAGCCAATTAGTAACAAAACCAGGTCTGAAACTTGAGTTTTTTTCTTACTAGCTCAGAAATCTAGCCTCTATATCAGCAGCTGACAAACTTTGGCTATAGAAAGCCAGGTGGAAAATATTTTAGGCTTTGTGGGCCAAACAATCTCGGTCTAGGACTGACAGATTCAGCAAAGACAAATACAACACACCTAGTTAAATTTGAACTTCAAGCAAGTATCAAATAATTTTTTAAGTGAATGTCCCATGCAATATTTTTTGTTTATCCAAAAATCAAATTTAACTAGATTTCTTATATTTTATCTGGCAACCCTATCTGTCACAACCACTCAGCTCTGCCATTGTGCACAAAAGCAGCCATAGACAATACATAAATAGCAAGTTTGACTATACGCCAATAAAATGTTATTGACAAAAACAGACAGCAGGCTTATTTGGCTGGGGGTGGGGGTTCCATGGTTTGCCAACATCTACTCCACATCACTGGCTTTGTCTTTATTAAGAGTTGGCATGCATAACGGAAAAAAACCAAACTTATATTATCATTGTATTTGATTTAGAGATCATTTAACAAGTTTAAACGTCCAGTGTCATATTGTTCACTGAGGGTACAACTCGCTCAATTTATCATTATAATGGTAAAACACTTCAGAGTTCCTTGAGTGTCCTCATTTTGCACATTCTAGAATTGACACTAAGAGGGGTGAGAAGACTTACTCAAGGTCACATACAAGCTAGTGATAAAAATAAGTCTACTGTTTGGAGATAGCAAATCATTTAATTGTTAAAGAATATTATTGTCATTGGACATTGCTCAGGTGACGGGTGCACCAAATCTCAGAAATCACCATTGAAGAACTCAGTCATGTAACCAAACACCAGCCGGTCCCAAAAAACCTATGGAAATTTAAAAAAGAAAGAAAACCAACCGCTGAGATCTCTGTGGCTATAATATATTGCCTAGGCTTTAAAGAACCAGTATTCCCCATCCCATTAAATTTGAAGAATAAAAAAATAGGCATCTAGAAAAATTAGGAGGTAGGTTGTTCAGTTTTCTGCTCTCTGGAGTCACCTTCAGGTCTGCAGCCCTTCTGCTCAGTGTCCTCACTGCCTCCACTGTGAACACCCACTTCCAGGGAGGATGCTTCACAGTGGGGCATGGGAGGTGCTGGAGTCCAAATACGGATAAACTGCCCAATCACAAAATATTTTTTCAGCTAAGATTATTATTAAGGAGTCATTCTTTTGAGCAATTAAATCGGAATTTAACCTGTTTCATCACTGTAAGAGCACACCAAACACAAAAGGCTGATGGAAGAATAAAGAATCAGAACATAATCAGCATCAGAAAGAGACGGTGTAATAGCCATTATTCCACTATTTGGGGAAGCAAAAATAAAGATTGCTCATAGACTTTTTGAAGAAGTTTGCAGAAATAGGTTCCAAGATTTCTGGAAATAGTAATAGTGCCCTGAAACAACAAAGTCATTTCCCAGGACAAGTGTGTATCAACAGCAGTGGGGGACACATAAAAGATGACCAGAGGAATCAGGGGAAAGACAAATGAGAATCAGAATAAATGCAACTCTCACAGTTAAGACCAAGCTTAAGAACAAGGAGAAATTTGAGATTTTTATAGAGATGCTGTTGTCAACCAGTTAGTGCTTTATTTGCATACCTGAGTTCTCTCTAAAGTAATGCACATGTGCATTTGTTAATATATTCTCATTTAACACATGTTGAGTCATTCTCAACTAACCCTTTCGATGCCTTCATATGTCCCAAGTAAAAAGACCTCATACAGGTACTGCGTTATGGAAAGGTAAACTGTGTGGATCCTACGGGACTCATTACAGTCAAAATTATAGCTGCTCAGAAATGACAAAATCAGCAGTACCTTTACAAAATTTGCAAAAGTGATTTTTGATTGGATTAACACACAGGACTATATCTTTTCTTCAACGTATTTGATGTTATAAACAACATGACAGTATAAATATGCTTAATATATTTTATGGATTGGAAGTGTCATTTTGCATTTGATTTTATCTTTAATTTCCCCTTTTTCCTTCTATGCAATAGTCTCATGTCATTTTGTCGTCTCAGCATCTAAGCACTCTTCATACTCATAGAGAATTCCAAGATGGATGGCAGGCACCTCCTACTGCAGATGCAAAAGGGAAAGTAATATTATCCCCCACAACCTTCTAAAGGGTTATTTCAGCCCACCCAAACAGATACTCTCAAGATTTTCAGTGTTAAGAATGAGATGCAGGAGAGAGATCCAAGATGGCTGATTACTAGCAGCTCAAGATTGTAGTTCCAAGTAAAAGCACAGAGAATGAGAGGACGCCACACTTTCAGGTGAATTTTTGTTGCTCACGGACCACGAGATTCCCAGTGGAGGAGCCCCACAGGTCACCAGTGCTACTCCTGTGGCTAGCGTGGCAGTTTTGCCAGCACCCTGGCGCGGTGGTTCTTAGTGCAGAGCAAATGGGACTGGGTCCCCTTTTGGTCGACATTTGGAGCTCCAGAAAGCAGAGTCGCCTATTCAGCTGATTGAAAAATGGACTCAAGAAGGAAGCCAGACTGGAGATTCCCAGGCAGAAAAGCACCATGAATCTTGATGCCACTGTTTTAGCCAGCGCAGTGGGTTGCTCAGATTCCGGTGCTGGGAATCAACAAGTTGGACATCCACTCAGAGACCTAATTTGAAAGTTGGTAATTACAAAGACGATAGGTGGATAAATTTACAATGATAGGAAGAAACCAATTTAAAAAGGCCAAGAATACCCAAAATCAGAATGCCTCTCCCTCTACAGGGGATCACAGTTCCTCATCAACAAGGGAACAAGGCCTGATGGAGAACGAGTGTGTTCCATTAACAGATTTAGGCTTCAGAAGGTGGATAATAAGAAACTTCTGTGAGTTAAGAAAACATGGACTTTTGAGAGAGACTCAAGATGGCGCTGTGAGAACAACCCAGGATTGGAGCCCGCGTTGAATTCGCAAACGGTGAGTCAGTGCTGCATTTCCAGACTGATCTTTGTTGCCCACAGAACGGGGAAACTCCCAAGTATAAAAAGACACGGGACGCCAGGCAGTAGGTCTGCCTGGCGAAGCTGGCAGCCGGGGCGGCGGCGGCCGGCCCTACCCAGCAATCCCCACAGGGCGCGCTTGTCCGGGTGCCTTGTTGAACCGGCAACCTGAGACTTGAGAGGGCTGGACTTGAGACTGAACGAGACTTGCACAGTAGCCCAGCCCAGGGGATTGCAGGGACAGATCGCTTGGGATACCCAGTGGGACGAACAAAACCGCGATTTCAAACTATCCCAGGCAGATGGTCGGAGACGCTCTGTGGGGGAGGGGCGTCCACCACTACGGAGGCAACCTGCCCCAACTGAGATACACACCCACTGCTGAGGCAGCCAGCCGTTGCCGAGGCAACCCGCCCCAACTGAGATACACGCCCACTGCTGACACAGCCAGCCGTTGCCGAGGCAACCCGTCCCTACTGAGATACACGCCCACTGCTGACGCAGCCAGCCGTTGCCGAGGCAACCCGTCCCTACTGAGATACACGCCCACTGCTGACGCAGCCTGCCGTTGCTGAGGCAACACGCTACAACGAAGAGACTCTGCCGCAGGGCGTGGCGGAGACCACAGCAGAGCCGGCAGGAACAGTGCGAATCACACAACAGCAGGGCGGAGCCTCGGCAGCCAAACAGTGGCTAGTCTGCCTTTGAGCTGGGCAGGACACCTGATCGGACATCCAAAAATAAAGCCCAAACCCCTCAACACAGAGCATTTGAGAAAAAAAAAAAGGGTTGTTTAATGAGCTCTGTTGCAGCAGAATCAAACATAGCAGCCTAACAGCCCTGAATGAACAACAGAGTGCACAGCTCAGCAATTAAACCCCTATAAAGTACAAACTGTCTCCTCAAGCAGCTCCCTGACCCCTCTATATCCAAAAGACTGTCATTAGGCAGGCATCATCCTGGGACAAAGAGAGCAGAAAAAGAAACTGGTAGCATCCCTCGCTGTGCCACGGCTACTAGAGGTGCACCCCAGACAAGCAGGGTCTGGAGCGGACCTCAACAGTCGTACAGCAAAGGGGCTAGACTGGTAGAAGGAAAACCAAGCAACAGAAATACTTCATCATCAACATTCTGGGTGTCCACTCAGAGACCCAAACGAAAAGTCAGCAACTACGCAGACGACCAGCGGACAAATCCACAAAGATGGGAAGAAACCAGCGCAAAAAGGAGGAAAACACCCAAAACCAGAACACATCACCTCCTAGAAAGGACCAAAACTCCTCACCAGCAAGGGAACAAAGCTGGACGGAGAATGACTGTGACAAAATGACGGAATTAGACTTCAGAAGATGGATAATGAGAAACTTTTGTGAGCTAAAAGATCATGTATTAAATCAATGCAAAGAAACTAAGAACCTTGAAAAAAGATTCGAGGAAATGATAACAAGATTGGATACCTTAGAGAGGAATATGAATGAATTAAAGGAGCTGAAAAACACAATACGAGAACTTCGCGAAGCAAACGCAAGTTTCAATAGCCGAATTGACCAAGCAGAAGAAAGAATATCTGAAGTCGAAGACCAACTCAATGAAATAAAACGAGAAACCAAGATCAGAGAAAAGAGCGCAAAAAGGAATGAACAAAGTCTCCAAGAAATGTGGGACTATGTGAAAAGACCTAACCTACATTTGATAGGTGTACCAGAAGGGGACGAAGAGAATGAATCCCAGCTGGAAAATACTCTTCAGGACATCATCCAGGAAAATTTCCCCCACCTAGCAAGACAAGCCAACACTCAATTGCAGGAAATACAGAGAACACCACAAAGATATTCCACAAGAAGAGCAACCCCAAGGCACATAATCGTCAGATTCAACAGGGTTGAAATAAAGGAGAGAATACTAAGGGCAGCCAGAGAGAAAGGTCGGGTCACCCACAAAGGGAAGCCCATCAGACTCACAGCAGATCTCTCGGCAGAAACACTACAAGCCAGAAGAGAGTGGGGGCCAATATTCAACATTCTTAAAGAAAAGAACTTTCAACCCAGAATTTCATATCCAGCCAAACTGAGCTTCAGAAGTGAAGGAAGAATAAAATCCTTTGCGAACAAGCAAGTACTCAGAGATTTTGTAACCACCAGGCCTGCTTTACAAGAGCTCCTAAAAGAGGCACTACACATAGAAAGGATCAATCAGTACCAGCCATTCCAAAATCACACTGAATGCTAAAGAGCTTCAACATAATGAAGAATCTACAACAACTAACAGGCAAAACAGCCACTTAGAATCAAAATGGCAGTATCAAATTCACACATAACAATATTAACCCTAAATGTAAATGGACTAAATGCACCAATCAAAAGACACAGACTGGCAAATTGGATAAAAATCCAAAACCCATCAGTGTGCTGTATCCAGGAAACCCATCTCACATGCAAGGATACACAAAGGCTCAAAATAAAGGGATGGAGGAAGATTTACCAAGCTAATGGAAAGCAAAAAAAAGCAGGAGTTGCAATTCTCATCTCTGATAAAATAGACTTTAAAGCAACAAAGATCAAAAGAGACAAAGAAGGCCATTACATAATGGTAAAAGGATCGATACAACAAGAAGAGCTAACGATCCTAAACATATATGGACCCAACACAGGAGCACCCAGATACATAAGGCAAGTTCTTAAGGACTTACAGAAGGACTTAGACTCCCACACAATAATAGTGGGAGACTTTAACACTCCACTGTCAATACTAGACATATCAACCAGACAGAAAATCAACAAGGATACCCAGGGCTTGAACTCAGACCTGGAGCAAGCAAACCTTGTGGACATTTACAGAACTCTCCACCCCAAATCCACAGAATACACATTCTTCTCAGCACCACATCACACCTACTCTAAAATTGACCACATAATTGGAAGTAAAGCACTGCTCAACAAATGCAAAACAACTGAAATCATAACAAACAGCCTCTCAGACCATAGTGCAATCAAGTTAGAACTCAGAATTCAGAAACCGACCCAGAACCGCACAGCTTCATGGAAACTGAACAACTGGCTCTTGAATGTTGACTGGGTAAACAACGAAATGAAGGCAGAAATAAAGAAGTTCTTCGAAACCAATGAGAATGAAGACACAACGTGCCAGAACCTCTGGGACACATTTAAAGCAGTCTCTAGAGGAAAGTATATAGCAATAAGTGCCCATATGAGGAGAATGGAGAGATCCAAAATTGACACCCTATCGTCAAAATTGAAAGAGCTAGAGGACCAAGATCAAAAAAACTCAAAACCCAGCAGAAGACAAGAAATTACTAAGATCAGAGCTGAGCTGAAGGAGATTGAGACACGAAAAACCCTTCAAAAAATCAATAAATCCAAGAGCTGGTTTTTTGAAAAGATCAACAAAATAGACAGACCACTAGCCAGATTGATTAAAAAGAAAAGAGAGAACAACCAAATAGATGTAATAAAAAATGATAAAGGGGAAATCACCACAGATTCCACAGAAATTCAAACCATCATCAGAGAATATTACAAACAACTCTATGCGCATAAACTAGTAAACCTGGAAGAAATGGATAAATTCCTGGACTCCTGTGTCCTCCCAAGCCTAAACCAGGAGGAAGCTGAAACTATGAATAGACCAATAACAAGGTCTGAAGTTGAGGCAGCAATTAAGAGCCTACCTCACAAAAAAAGCCCAGGTCCAGACGGGTTCACAGCCGAATTCTACCAGACACACAAGGAGGAGCTGGTACCATTCCTTCTAAAACTATTTCAAACAATCCAAAAAGAGGGAATCCTTCCCAAATCATTTTATGAGACCAACATCATCCTGATACCAAAACCCGGCAGAGACCCAACGAGAAAAGAAAACTTCAGGCCAATATCCATGATGAACATAGATGCAAAAATCTTCAATAAAATATTGGCAAGCCGATTGCAACAGCAAATCAAAAAACTTATTCATCATGATCAAGTAGGATTCATCCCAGGGATGCAAGGCTGGTTCAACATACGCAAGTCTATCAACGTAATTCACCACATAAACAGAACCAAAAACAAAAACCACATGATTATCTCAATTGACGCAGAGAAGGCATTTGACAAAATTCAACAGCCCTTTATGCTAAAAACCCTCAATAAACTCGGTATCGATGGAACGTATCTCAAAGTAATAAAAGCTATTTATGACAAACCAACAGCCAATATCATACTGAATGGGCAAAAACTGGAAGCATTCCCTTTGAAATCTGGTACTAGACAAGGATGCCCTCTCTCACCACTCCTATTCAATATAGTACTGGAAGTTCTAGCCAGAGCAATCAGGCAAGAAAAAGAAATAAAGGGTATTCAAATAGGAAAGGTGGAAGCCAAATTGTCTCTATTTGCAGACGACATGATAGTATACCTAGAAGACCCCATCGCCTCAGCCCAAAAACTCCTGAAACTGATAAACAACTTCAGCAAAGTCTCAGGATATAAAATCAATGTGCAAAAATCACAAGCATTCGTCTACACCAATAACAGACTTAAAGAAAGCCAAATCAAGAGCGAACTGCCATTCGCAATTGCTACAAAAAGAATAAAATACCTTGGAATACAACTCACAAGGAACGTAAGGGACCTCATCAAGGAGAACTACAAACCACTGCTCAACGAAATCAGAGAGGACACAAACAGATGGAGAAACATTCCATGTTCATGGTTAGGAAGAATTAATATCATGAAAATGGCTATACTGCCCACAGTAATTTACAGAATCAACGCTATCCCCATCAAGCTACCATTGACTTTCTTCACAGAACTGGAAAAAACCACCATGAACTTCATATGGAACCAAAAGAGAGCCCGCATAGCCAAGTCAATTCTAAGCAAAAAGAACACAGCGGGGGGCATCACACTACCGGATTTCAAACTATACTACAAGGCTACAGTAATCAAAACAGCATGGTACTGGTACCAAAACAGAGATATAGACCAATGGAACAAAACAGAGGCACCGGAGGCAACACAACATACATACGACTATACAATCTTTGATAAACCTGACAAAAACAAGCAATGGGGCAAGGATTCCATGTTTAACAAATGGTGTTGGGAAAACTGGCTAGCCATGTGCAGAAAGCAGAAACTGGACCCCTTCCTGACACCTTACACTAAAATTAACTCCAGATGGATTAAAGACTTAAACATAAGACCTGGCACCATAAAAACCCTAGAAGGAAATCTAGGCAAAACTATCCAGGACATAGGAGTAGGCAAGGACTTCATGAACAAAACACCAAGAGCATTGGCAACAAAAGCCAAAATAGACAAATGGGACCTAATCAAACTCCACAGCTTCTGCACGGCAAAAGAAACAGTCACTAGAGTGGATCGGCAACCAACAGGATGGGAAAAAATTTTCGCAGTCTACCCATCTGACAAAGGGCTGATATCCAGAATTTACAAACAACTCAAGCAGATTTACAGGAAAAAAACAAACAAGCCCATTCAAAAGTGGGCAAAGGATATGAACAGATACTTTACGAAAGAAGACATATATGAGGCCAACAATCATATGAAAAAATGCTCATCGTCACTGGTCATCAGAGAGATGCAAATCAAAACCACATTGAGATACCATCTCACGCCAGTTAGAATGGCGATCATTAAAAAATCTGGAGACAACAGATGCTGGAGAGGATGTGGAGAAAAAGGAACACTTTTACACTGTTGGTGGGAGTGTAAATTAGTTCAACCATTGTGGAAGACAGTGTGGCGATTCCTCAAGGCCTTAGAAATAGAAATTCCATTTGACCCAGCAATCCCATTACTGGGTATATATCCAAAAGACTATAAATCGTTCTACTATAAGGACACATGTACACGAATGTTCATTGCAGCACTGTTTACAATAGCAAAGACCTGGAATCAACCCAAATGCCCATTGATAATAGACTGGATTGGAAAAATGTGGCACATATACACCATGGAATATTATGCAGCAATCAGAAATGATGAGTTCGTGTCGTTTGTAGGGACATGGATGAATCTGGAAAACATCATCCTCAGCAAACTGACACAAGAACAGAAAATGAAACACCGCATATTCTCACTCATAGGTGGGTGATGAAAAATGAGAACACATGGACACAGAAAGGGGAGTACTAAACACTGGGGTCTATTGGGGGGAAAAGGGGAGGGCCAGTGGGAGGGGGAGGTGGGGAGGGATAGCCTGGGGAGAAATGCCAAATGTGGGTGAAGGGGAGAAGAAAAGCAAAGCACACTGCCATGTGTGTACCTAGGCAACTGTCTTGCATGCTCTGCTCATGTACCCCAAAACCTATAATCCAATAAAAAATTAAAAAAAAAAAAAAAAAGAAAAAGAAAACATGTTCTAGCCCAATGTAAAGAAACTAAGAACCTTGAAAAAAGGTTTGATGAAATCCTAACGAGAATAGAAAAATCTAGAGAGGACTATAATTCCAATAAGTGAATTAATAGAACTGAAGAATACGAGAACACCACAAAGTATGCACAGGTTTTAACAGTCGAATTGATCAAGCAGAAGAAAGGATATCAGAGGTCGAAGACCAATTTAATGAAATGAAACGAGAAGACAAGATTAAAGAAGAAAGAGTAAAAAGGAATGAGCAAAGTCTCCAAGATATATGGGACTATGTGAAAAGACCTAATTTACATTTGATAGGTGTACCTGAATGTCATGAAAAGAATGAATCCAAGCTGGAAAATATTCTTCAGGATATTATTCAGGAAAGCTTTCCTAACCTAGTAAGGCAGGACAATACTCAACTCCAGGTAATACAGAGAACACCACAAAGATATTCCTCAAGCAGAGCAACCCCAAGACTATAATCATTAGATTCACCAGGATTGAAATAAAGGAGAAAATTTTAAGGGCAGCTAGAGAGACAGGTCAGGTTACCCATAAAGGGAAGCCTATCAGATTCACAGCAGATCTCTCAGCTGAAACCCTACAAACTAGAAGAGAGTGGGGGTTAATATTCAATATCCTCAAAGAAAAGAATTTTCAACCCAGAATCTCATATCCAGCCAAATTAAGCTTCATAAATGAAGAAAAAATAAAATTTTTCATGAACAAGCAAGCACTCAGAGATTTCATCACCACCAGGTCTGCTTTTCAAGAGCTTCTGAAAGCAGCACTATACACAGAAAGGAACAACCAGTATCAGTCATCCCAAAAACTTACCGAAAGGTAAAGAGTATCTCCATAATGAAGATTCTATATCAACTAATGGGCAAAATAGCCAGCTAGCATTAAACGACAATATTAAACTCACAAATATCAATATTAATCCTAAATTTAAATGGATTAAATGCCCCAATCAAAGACACAGAAAGGAAAATGGAATAAAAAATCAAAACCCATCAGTACGCTGTATCCATATCCATCTCATAAGCAAGGACACACAAACACTCAAAACAAAGGGTTGGTGGAAGACTCACCAATCAAATGGAGAGAAAAAAAAAACAGGAGTTGTAACTTTCATCTCTGACAAATAGACTTTAATAGTAACAAAGACTAAAAGAAACAAAGAAGGACATTACATGATGGTAAAATAATCAATGCAACAACAGGAGTCAATGATCATAAATATATATGCACCCAATATAGGAACACCCAGATACATAAGACAAGTTCTCAATGACTCATAAAGAGACTTGGACTCCTGCACAATAATAGTGGGAGACTTTGACACCACATTGTTAATATTCGATGGATCAACAAGATAGAAAATTAACAGGGACATCTATGATTTGAACTCAGACCTGGTACAAGTAAGCTCAGTGAATATTTATATAATTCTTCACCCCAGGTCCACAGAATATTAATTTTTCTCAGTATCACATTACACCTATTTTGAAAGTAACGACATAATTGGAATTAAATCACTCATTGGAATTAAATGCATTTGCATAGCATTTCACAGACTTAAATGAAACATTGGTTGGCTGTTTGTTATTTTCTTCCCTTATTCCTTCCTGTCTCCACTGTTAAGCACAATTATTACTATAAAAGAGGTTTTTAATACCTATTTTTGGATTGCATTCCCGCCTGGGCAATAGAGCAAGACTCCTGTTCTCTCTCCCCCTTTCTTTCTCTTTCTTTCGTTCAAAGTAAAAAAAAAGAATGAGATGCAAAAGTGCACGACTTAAGTCTTCCAATGGCTTCCACAGAGATGAGAGCCCAGTGCTGTGGAGCAAGTATGGACAACAGACTCCAAAGGTGTGCTAAAGAGAGCCCAGCAACAGTGGTGTCAACAAAGAAAGATCCTAATGTACAGTATTCAAGCTCCAGTTTTTGGTTTAATTTTTGTCTTCTGAGGTTCAGGTCCAATGTGGAGTTTCCAAACTCCTATCAATTCTTTAAGCCACCCTAAATTCTTCAATTAACATCTGAGCAACATAATGTCTTCAAGTTAAAAAAAAAAAACTTTAGATAATTAGTATACACACACATACACACACACATACGTATGATGATGATGATGATTCAGTATTTCACCATTATAGTTACTAACAGAATTGAGGTTAAAAATAGCAGTTAATGCCTGATTCAAGGGTAGAACTCATAGCAGGAATGACCACACTTTTAACAGGTAAATCCTCCCTTCAGATTTGCCATTCGTTATTGAAACTATAATCCTTCTAGCAATTAATAAGAATTTGTTGATGTTTAACACTGTGCTAGGTATTCTCTAAGATATGTACGACTGTCAGATAACTTGTAATCCAAATGGGAAAACAAAAAAAAACACAAACCAAGTAAGGAGAAGTTGTAAAATAAGATGACCTATGCTTAAGTTTTAATACAGACTATAGAATTCAAAGAGTCGTTTGAGTAGTCTTCATGGAGAAAATAAGTCTAAGCTAGGCTTGAAAGATGTGTAGGCTTTAGGAAGGTGAAGAAAAAAAGCAGAGATTCAATTAAGAATCTATGGCAAGATTAGAGGGGGATCAGTGTTAGAAGTAAATGCTTATTCTCTGGTGTTGCCAAAAAGAATTAGCACTTAGATGATAAATTTTCTTAGCAAGGCAATTTTACTTTCTGTAAAGTAAAATAACAGATCTGTGTGCCCAATGCTTACATCTAATAAATATCAATATTTTGTGATAATTACTCTGTTCCAGTTCATTCATTTCTTACAGTCTCAGCTGTATACTTTGAACTTTTTTTTTTAATTTGTAGTTTTAAATGTTCTATACTGAAAGAATTTCTTAGGGCACTACTTGTTAGCAGTCTTGCTATGAGAGTGCAATAACAAAGGAAAAGTGGAAGTATTTATCTCTTACATAGCTGGGTCTTTATTGCTGTGTCTTGCATCTATTGGCTGGAGTTGGACTTCACAGTCTAAAGTAGACTTGATTGGCTAAAACTTTAAAACTTTCTTAAATAGGTAAAGGGCAGGAAAGAACAAAGAAAAGAGGAAGTTACTTAGAAAAGACTTGACTTACTTAAGTAAGGAAAGGTATGTGTTACAAGTTAAGACATGCCTGGGCCTGCTGGGGCATGTCTGCTAAGAAGTAAATGGAGTCAGGCTTTTTAATTGTAAAGACGAGGGAGACAGAATATGCTTCATTATAGGAAGAACTTTACTGTATCTTTCAATTTCCTCCTGTTTTTATTTTCATTCTCTTTCAACTGAACATCACTTTTGCCTCTTGTCCTGGCCCCTGCAAGTGAGACATGGCCATATGAAACATGAGAAAGGAGGTAGCATGTTTTGCTGGCTCTCTTCTCCCCTTTCAGTCTCATATCCTCCCCTATCCACACGTCTTCATGCCAACTTCTACCCAAGTCTTTCCCTCTAGCAGAGTGCCATACCATCGGCTTTTCTTATTCCTTTTGCTTTCCTGCTCCCCACCCCCACCAACAAAATCCGTATGAATATACTGTTAGTCAGTTGTCACATCAGACTTCAATGATCTGGCCCCTGCCTTTCTTTCCAAGCTTGAGAGAGTTCTGTGACAGACATAAATCCTAATTCCATTGGGCAGGTTTGTATCTGGACCACTCATTTGTGGTGATGTTGTCTAGGGAATCCTACCTTTACATAAGGTCTCTTATATAAGTTTCCAAGTTTTATTGCTCCATTATTGGCTTTCTATGACTCATAACCTTTTATAATTCAAGCTCCAGGTTTTAAAAGCCTGGCTGATGGCACAAGGTAAATGCCAGTTTTAGGTTTTGTCAACTATCTCTGTTGAAGTTCATTCATTTCTTATAGTCTCAGCTATATACTTTGAACTATTTTTTTTTAATTTATAGTTTTAAATGTTCTATACTGAAAGAATTTCTTAGTACATCTATAGCCATTTGGGCAGGGGGAAAGCATAACTAAATACTTCCCTTTTTATTCTTTTTAGTGTGTTTTCATTTAAAAATATTTCAAACATAGAGAATATACAGAAAATATAAAGATCTGTGTGCCCAATGCTTACATCTAATAAATAAATTGTGATAATTACTTCAGACTTTTTATATATATATGGAGACATACTTGGCTCTCTCCTTCCTTCAATCCCAGACGTAACCATCATCTTGGGGTTGGTCTAGATAATTCCCATGCTTGTTTTGGTGCCTTACTTAACATATACGCAATATATAATATTGTTGAGGTATAAAGCTTAAAACTTAAATAATATATTGTGAGCACGCAACTGATATTTGCAATCAATATATTTTCAAGATTCATCCAATGTAACACATGTAGACCTAGTACAGTCATTTAAATTGCTCTACTGCATTTTATTATATGACCAAATCATAATGTACGTATTTCTTTATGGATAGATATGGAGGCCAATCATACCACTCCCTTTAACCTCACTATTATAAGTGGTGTTGCAATGAACATCCTCGTTCAAGTCTTCCAGTGGGCATGTGTGAGCCAGGCTCAGAGACACCTATGTAGGTGTGATGTGGAATGTACATCTTGAACTTTATTAACGTTGCCAAATTGCACTCCTGAGTAGTTCTTGATCATTACACTCCTATCCACAATGCCTAAGAGTTCCTCTTTGCCATTCTTTTCACCAATACATAGAGTCATCAGATGTTTCTTTTTTTCAATTCAATAATTGTAAAATGAATCTCATTGCTTTAATTTGCATTTATGTTTACTAGTGAGGTCGCTCTTCAAATGTTCATTGGCTATTTCAGTTTATTCCTCTGTGAACTGCCTGTTTTGGGGATTTATTTTTTTCACTTGACTATGTTTTCTACAACAGCTTTAAAGTTTCTTTTCACATTCTGAAAATCAACTCTTAGTTAAATGCTCTGCACATGTATTCTCCCATCTGTGACTTGCATTGTGGTTTTGTGATATCTGTTTACTTTGTCATCTCTACTCTTATTTAAAAGTTTATAAAAGTAGTCAAACTTATCAGTGTTGTTCGCTTCCTGTGACATCTTTTAAAAATCTGTCCTTGTTCTGATATCATCCAGAGATGATTCAATATTTCTTCTAGTGTTTCACAGTTTGTCTTTCACACTTAGGTCTTTAAACCACCTGAAATTATTTTCGTGTGTGGTATGAGACAGAGACCTAATTGTATCCTTTTCCATCACTTTGGATAACTGTTCCAGCACTCTTGATTGAATAGTCCTTTTCTCCTCTGAAATTCAATGTCCTCCATGACATACCAAGTTTCCACATATACATGGGAATATTTCTGTTCATGCTTCTGTGTTTTTGATTGGCTAGCTTGTTTGCTTATTAGATTTTCTTTCCTCTTTCTGCACTAATGCCACACAAGTGTCTTTAATGATGAAAGCATGATAAGAAGTCAATAAGGCCCCAGTTATGTTTTCTAATTTGTCCGTGCTGTTGTCAGACTTTACACATTTCCTGTTTCCATGTATTTGCATGTGCTTTTCCTTCTGCTTAGAATCCCTTTTCTATCATTCTCCATAAATCCAAATTTGACTCATTCTCTCTGGACAAAGGCAGCTTCTCCAAAAAGCCTTCCCTGATTGTCTCAAGCTGAAGCCAGTGTTCTCTAAACTCCCTTGTAACTTCATTTATATTTTGCTTTCACTTTTTTTTCATTTCTAGTATACAGCTCTTGAAGAGCAAAATTCATGTTTGACTAATCATCAACTCCTTGAAATTGCTACAGTGCCTCTGTACAAAAGTTACTCTATAAATATTTACTCTTTAATACTAAAAGTTTTCTGTCATTAAATTTTTGTCATAGAGTAATGCAGTAATATCATCAGGGTACTTTAACATCTGTACATCATTTTCTATCTGCATGCAGTGGGTATTTCTCCTAACGTACCTTTCATTTCCTCTTTCTCCTTTTTAACTATATTTGGTTCAAGTATGTAACTAACCCCTAATCAGCTTGTGATGCCAAGGAAGCTGGCTCTATTCTCAGCTTCAAAGGAGAGATCTCAAATATTCCAAACCAACCAATGCATACCTTTCTCTAATAACTGCTACTGGTCTAGAAGTAGGTATAAGACCAAGCTTACTCAATCAGAACAGAAAGACTGTAATTTCACAGAGGAAAGTGGTTTATCATACTTTCATTCTCTCTTCCTCTTTCTCCCCTACACACTACATGAACAATGAGACACATAGCAATAGCAAGTTATTGCTGCATAACAAATCAGCCCAAAACTCAGCAAGCTTAAAGCAGCAATTATTTATCATCTCTTAGAGTATCTGAGTTAAGAATTTAGCAGAGCATAGCAGGGATGCCTTGCCTATTCTCTACAATGTATGAGGCCTCAACTGGAAGACTCCAAGGCTGGGAGCTCAACTTAGTAGAAAGCTCATTCACTCTGGTCGTTGGTGCTGGCTATCAACTAAAACTTACTGAAGCTGTTGGTTTGAGCACCTACATGTAGCCTCTCCGTGCAGTGTGGGTTTCCCCACAGCCACCTGGTGCTTTCCCCCACCTATATGGTGGCTGGGTTCCAAAGGCAACCATCCCCCAAAAAAGTTATCTTACATCATTGATAAGAGACAGGCCAAAAACAAAATGGACTCAGAAAAGCAGAACAGAATGATGGTGTTAACTTGGTCTTGATCACACAGGGAACTTATGAATCAACCTACACTAATGGCTATCCCTACTGCTGGACTTTCTATATAGGACAATACATTTAAAATAATTTGAGTTGGACTTTCTATTACCTGTGTTCAAAACCATCTTAATTAATGTACTGCATTTCAACTATCAATAACAGGCTAATAGAAGAAACTTTTAGGAATGGGGGACCATAAATCATACCCCCACATATGCTTCCACAAGAAAGCTGCAGCTGCATGCTGCATTCAAATGTCTGCAGGCTATCAATTCTGCATATGCCATCTCATCTTTTTTCATCTTATTTTCAGTGATATATATACCTATACAGTACAGTTGGACTTCCGCTGCAACAAGCAAAGTGCTGGTTATAAGTTCTTATGATGCTGTCAGGAGCTTCATATCCAGAAACAATTGAGTCCTACTGTACCCTGAAGCCTGGTAGCTTTGGTCTTCTGTCAATGATATTCCATCTGGATACTGAATCTATGCATTATTCAGTTAAACTGATTAGAGGAAAAGCACTACATTGTCCCTATTTTTATTATCTGTACTATTTTAATTTTTAATCCAGGTCATTATTAAACAGCTACAAACAGATTGTAATACTGACAATTTGTATCATTATTTGCAGTGTCCATGTATTTTCAAGAATACAGAATTTGCAAAATTTGTTCAATCTGGTTTTGTCCTCAGATTATATGTACCTAGATTTAGAACTAAGTTAATAATTTGGCAGGCGGGTGGTGGGGTGGGGTGGGGAATTAGATGTTTTCTATAAGTTGAAATGAGTACAGAGCTAAAATATTAATATTTTTATGTTACATGATGCTCATATGAATTTGAAATGGCTTTTCTTTTTAAAAGGCAATTTTATAGATGATTGGAACATTATATTTACAGATGATACCATTTAATACTTTTTTTTTTAGTTTTTCAAATTGTTTTACTAGAGACCTGTGAATCAGCATGACTGTATTTCAGATGATTCAAATTCAGAAACCAAATCTCTAGAGTTTAAAGAAACAAATGACAAAGCAAGCTGAAAATTCTTAAAATGCCTCAAAGTGTCAGGATGAAAATCTTTTGCCTTCTCTCCATTTTTAATATCATAATAATTATTCAAATCATGTTGTATTTTGCCTTTTTAAAACAGAGAAAATGCGCAATGTGAAAAAATCAGGCTTATCTCTAATGAGCAACCAAATACAAAAATATAAGAAGCCAAATCAATCCCCTGGAAGACGACAGACCAGGAAAGCTATCAAGAAACACCTTCAATTTTTTAGGACTAAATAAAGGTGAATTGTAGGTGAAATGCCACTGGAATGCTCTGAATAAACCTGCAAAGTGAACTATAAAACTTGGAAATATAAAACCTAGTAGTACCAGTCATCTAGACATTGGGATATATGATTCAAAAATGAATTCTAAAAAATGAGTAGATAATAATCATCCATGAAATAAAAAGAATGGAGTTTCAACAGAAATGGTTACAGAAGAAAAATGTGGTTTTGGCAGCATGTTCTTCACAAACAACCCAGAAAGAACAAAAGCTCCAATTATGCATTGAGGTTTGTTTTTTCTGCAGCAGCCTTTTTTCCCTCTTCAAAGCAGACCCTCCACCCGCACTTGGGCGGCTGTTGCTGAAGATGCTGTTACTGCATGGTGCAATAAACAGTTATATAACATGTTTATTTTTCCATTTTGATGACTTCTCTCCTTTTTTCTTGAAAATGTCTTTAAGTCATTTTGCTCTCCTTCTTTCTTTCCTCTCTAGAAAGAAAAAATGTAACAAGAACAAAGAACATAAGCATCCTGAATGCAGTGTTTAATGCCTGGTAGAAATAAGACAGAACAAAACAAAGTATGTGACTGAAAAGTTAGACAACCCGACTGAGGAAATGCTAGTCTACTGAGCAATGCTATGAAGGAAAATAAAAACACAGTAGCCTTTGTGTTGATTGTTAAGAAAAGAGCTCCCAAAATAATAACTATGAATTTCTGAATAGAGTTTTTAGAGTCATCATCTGTTCTTTCTCTATTGATTGACATATCCATAAGCAAAATCTTTTATTATTCTTTGCTTTCTCTCATATATTTTTCAGCATGAACAGTTAAATAACAAAAGAAAGGAGGAACAAATGGTCTGTCACTAACAAGATGGTATTTTATATTGTAAAATCATTTTGAATTAGATGTAAAAGCAAATCCTCAGGCTGACAAACTGTACTCATCTTAGGTACCTTCCTCCCTCCCAGCCTGTCACAGCCAGGGCCCCTTTTCTCCCATACATATATTTTATCCTCTCCTCCATGTTGCCTGCAGGTCTTGGCTTATTCTATAGCCCAATCCAGAATGCTACTTCTCAAATCCCTGTTGAGATCTACCCTACAGCGTTCCTTTAAATCTCAAACCAAAGCTTCTCTGCCTTAAGCAGCCTTCTACTAACTCTACTTCACAATGCAGATTCCTCTTCTTCTAAATAATATTATGTCTACGGCATATCAGACACAGTATCTGGACTCAGAAAAATAGCTTTTATTATTATAACTTTGAATTTATTCAGATATTACATTGGTAACATCACGATCCACCCTAGACTATCATAAAGGTCACCTTCAAGTTAAATGCAAATTTCTCCTTATTTTTACAGTTCTTGTCACTCTCTTCAAAGTAATACTTAATGAATTGAGTTATATATTTATAGCTTCTCATGAATTTATTAAACCAATTCCACCAAGAAGATAGCAAAAGGGTCGATTTATGTCCCAGCTCCATACTATTATAGGATACATAACAATAAAAAAAATGCGTCCAGTTGTATTTACAGCTAAAGACTATATGGAACATAAGAAAGAACTGAAATCAAATTTTTGGAGGGTTTCTGCTTACCCTACATCTCTGCATTTGAATCAGTGGAATGTTTATTGCAGCTGCCTTTCTGTAGTGAATGATCTTTATAATGTGATTTTTCATCTAAATGAAAGATCTCTACCTTCCATTGGTACAATTGTTTGCTTCAAGATCTAATGATTTCTGAAACAGATAACTTTTATTCCTTTAATTCTCTTTGAATCTCAAAAGCTTAAATGAGTTTTCTAACCTTGATTCTATAGTAACAACGTTATTTGGGGACAAATTAAGAAACATAGTGAGAGGCCCTTGTCTCCTTAAAATGGTTATAAACTATCTCCCTCCCAAACTCACTTTTCGTGAAGAAAGGTGAACAACCTCTTGACTGGCTTTCTATCATTTCGATGTTGATAAAGAAACCATACCTTCCCAAGCATAACAAAATAGGTCTGACAAATTTCCAGACTCATCAGCAAATGACAAGGATGATAAATGAAATTAGAGTTGCCTGTGAAACTGTTCTATCTTGGGTGTTTTGCTCAACGTTTGGAAATGGTATGGTTCGTTATTAACAAAGTGATTACTAGAAGCCTGAAATATCAATCTACCCCATTAGACCTTCACCTACGGTGAGTATTGTGTCTTCTTATACATTCATTCCCATCCATCTGCTCTGTTCTCTCAGTTTGTATCTTGACAGATGGCTGTAACTTACATTACAGATAACTTTTCATCAGATACCATCTAAGCACCCATCTTATGCTTAATATATTTTTAATCTAATGTTCTTCCATTAGATAATCTACATAAATAAACTAGTGCTTTCTCTTCTGTTCCCATTTTCTCCACACATACATTCTGATTTATACAAATAACTTCCTACTTATTTATAATTTCTATATTTATACCTATATCAAATTTTTTAAAATGTAATTTCTATATTTATACCTATATCAAATTTTAAAAAATTTAAAATACCTAAATATTTTACTCATAAAAAATTTCGACAGAATTCTGAGCTCGAATTATTACAAATAGCTATGGATAATCAGGAACGGACTCAAATAAATTGAGGCACGTCCCAAAATTACTCTCTTTCAAATTCCTGAAAAATCTCTAAAGTAAAGCATAAATATAATCCTACAAAAGTAATCTGACAGCACATTTTAATATTCTACCTACCATTTACAACCCATACAGGAGAACACTGTAGTATTCTTCTCTGATGGTTTGATTTCATAGAATCACAGAATCTTAGCACTAAGGAGAGACCTTGAGTCTACTCTACTTTTCCAGTTAAGAAAAAAAAACTATAATTCAAGTGAAATGACTTCTCAGGGTCAAAGAGCTGGTTAGTAACAGATCTTGGACTAGAACTCAAATCACCTCAGCCTAATGCTCTTTCCACTATTTTGTTAAGTTGACAATATTCCAATCAAAGAAGGAGTTAACTAAAACAAATTCAATTCTGCTTATGAATTCCTCTCAAACACAGCGTCATCCCTGGGGAAGAAAAATAAATACATGGATATAAATAAACCCTAGTCACCATTGCCAAAAATGCACATAATATAAGACACTGCCAAGCCTATTCATATTGAAAACATGCAAACATCCACACACAATAGCAATCCCCCCAAAATCAAGTATCCCATCTTTAGAAAGAAGAATGAGACAATTCTTGAGAAATTCCCAGGGCTCTGAAGTAGCTTGAGGTCATATATAACCCTGAAAACAAGGACTTGAACAAATGCCATGAGGTGATACCATCATAAATATCTTAAAAAGGAAAAATGGTTGACATTTAGTACCTGGAAAAAGGCAAGGAGAATACCTAAGAATGACATGTGGTCTGTTAAAACAACACTCTCTCAATGACTTACTCTTAAAACAGAGTCAAATTAAACCCATAGTGACTCTGCCTTATCTCCTGTTCCCCCTCCCATATCCCAAAATTTAGAAATTTGTTCTCCATGGCCCTAGTAGGGGAGAAATTCTCTTCAGCTGCTCCTTTGAAAAGAACCAAAGCATCTTCTCCCATCAAGTGTTCAGGATCTTCCCGTAAAAACTTAGTCTCCTTATTTCTTTCATCAGAGAACTGGTCAAGTGGTCATAAGGAAGAACTGATTTGTGCCATTTCCTCTCATATCTGACAGCATGAAACTAGAATCTAAGAGTGTCTGGCCTCATGTGATCTGGGGAAATATAAATATCTTCAAGTCACTTTTGAAGAAAAAGGAGGCTAAACCAGCTCATCTTTCAAATCTAAAGTCAATCCTTCCTTTCCCCCTTTTTCCCTCCTTCCATCCTTTCTCCAACCTTCCCTTCTTCCCTCTCCCACCTCCTCTTCCTACCCTCCTGTCTTTCTTCTCTTCCCTCCCCTTTCTTCCTTCTATTTTTATCCCCTTTGGATTACAGGAAGCTCAATTCATAATTATAGATGGGTTACTTTATAAATATTCTCTTCAAAGGACAATATAGTTAACAGAGAATGATTAACTTGAACACCAGAAATATCAGGTTCAGAATGGAAAAATAAATGAGGTTTTACACAAATGTAACTAGAGAGGATATTTTCTCATAGAAACTCATTCATAATGTCCCTATGACACCTCTCTGCCCTCTCTACCTTGCTCAGCTTCCCCTTCCAGCAGGGTCCCCCAGAGAAAAGTATTTTCTACTTTTGTGAACCAAACACCTCTTACACACAGCCATTAAGTGATACAGTTTAGTAGTTTAGTTTCTTCTAACTGGAGAGCAATGTAGACATGGGAGTATTAAGACAAGTGTTCCTCCCCTAAAAACAAAAGCCTGTACTCAAATGAAGGAGAAAAGATGCACAAATAACAGTCTTACTGGTTGTGAGATCAGCCTTGTAAAAGACGGCCACACAAAGGCCTGCAGAAGCACAGAGGAAGGAGAGGGGCTTTTGTGTGAGAGATGGTGTGGGACATTCTAGAAGACAAAGGAAGACATAAAACCAATGGACTAAAGTCTCTAATGACATATTTTATTCACTTGCAGGTGACAGGGACATAATTTTCAATGTGTGTTTGGTGAAGAGGGGGAGTCTTTCAAAATCTCTCAAATTCTTCTACATTAACATTTAACCTCCATGCCTACCCAGGCGGCCAGCCTTCAATTCCACACCCAGACTGGAATGCAGGTAGGATGCATGGCCTGGCTCAGAGACAAAGTTTTTAGCTTCAGACAGACAGATGCCATCTTCCTCCATCACTTGTTGTGTGGGTAGAGAAGTTTAACATTTTGATCCTCAGCTTTCTAATTTGTAAAATGGGAGGGGACCAAGTCATCTGGTTTATATATATTTAGAAAGAGTGTGTCAGAGACCTGGAACATAGCACACATTTACCCAATTACAGCAGCATTCACTAGATACAGCAATTATTATGATAATTCATAAGAATATTTGTTTTACACAAAACCAAGGCATATCTGAAGTATAACAGTGAAGAAATAAAATCATTTTTCACATATGGCTGGTAGAAATTATGTCAGTATTTTCCTATGGCCAGAAAATATCCAGGCCTCCAGTGGTCTCTTTCTCTCTCTCTCTCTCTCCCTCTTTCTCACATGTGCACACAATATATCTTTTGTATTGAACCAGGGTCCCAATTCTCTATCTACAGAACTTGTAGTAGCCAGCAGCATTATCAAATAGCAAGAAGAGTGTGTCTAAGAAGCCTGGCAGCTACCTCCTCTAGCATCAATGCCATTCTTAGAACATGATGCTCCTCAGACCGATTTAAAGCAACCCAACTTTCTGACACCAACTGCTTAGAGATCCAAAATTCAAAAAAAAAAAAAATCCGTCATCTTCTTCCTCTCCTGCCTCACTTAGAAGTCTCCCTCTGTGAATTCTAATCCCAGTGTGAGAAGAGGAAAAAAAGACATTAGTAGGAGACCCAAATAAAGTTTTTAGCTGGCATATTTTTCATACTATACAATATAAATGAGTATTTTTGCCCTGACATTTTGTGGAGTAAGCAACATCTGAAAAATTTTTACATATAAGAAAGACTCTTTTTCGTCTCCTGGAAAACCACGTGAAGAATTTTAACCTATTCCATTTTATTTCAGTAGAAGCACTGAGGTAGAAAAGAAAAAACCCTGGAGTGGAAACAAGAGCCCCTCCCACCATTCATAACTATGTGACCTTGAGATGTTCTCTGTGAACTGCTGTTAGATTTATGAGACCTGCCACCGTATATCCCCTTCCTGAGAAAAACCGCCTACCCACAGCATCTCAGAACTAAATGACTACATTTGTACCATATGACCTAAGCCTTACACTAAGCCACAGTGACATGGATCAAGAATGTGTTCCTTTAAAAAAGAAATATGGTAACCTATCCATAGGCAAGACTTAGATCTTTGGCCTGGTGTGAAAAGATAACCTAAGCCAATCAAATTCCATTCTCCAGAATTCAGCACTGGGAAACACAAAGTTAAGGTAGGATTTTAAAAGGACATCAAGATGGTCACATGGAAGAGAGACGTCAGAGAGAACACAGAAAGGTAACAATAGCTGTGAGCCCAATTGTCAGCTGTCATGGTGCTATGTCCCAGGTTCTCTGGGCCACTTGCCTTTCTAGAAAAAAGGTCAAAGGATGATGCTGAAGGATGAGGTTTCATTTAGAGTGATGGAAAGCATAGGGAGCAAGAGAGTCAAACAACCTGAGGAAGGAGCCCGTGCAAACTTTATAGACTGAATACAATTTTAGCATTGCTATGTCACTCACAACCATTTTCAGAGCTGAAATCATTCTTCATGTATATGACACTGTTGTAAGTGTCCTTACTAGCTCTTTCCTGGCTGAATTATTCTCACTGCTTCAATGTTCCCTCTCAAATCTGTTTCCAATTCTGATCATTGTTATTTTCCAAGTTCAACTCCGGACCTTGGAATCTGATCGAAGTCAGCCTAACATTTTGCTTCATGCTATGCTCTTCATGATAAATTGAGAGAATGGATAGAGAAGTGTTAGGTCTCTAGCTTCTCTAATATCCCATAATACTACAACTTGAGATGTACTAATCAGCAACCTGATAACTGGGAACAAAGAAAGCAGAAGAAAGAATATCTACGTATTTCATTTTGGGTGGTGCTAATGTAATGATATTGTGTTTTTAATTTCAAGTTTCACTTGCTAGTTGCTGGTATATAGAAAAGTGATTAAATTTTATATATGAACTTTGTGTCTGTTTTTGTCTCATATAGTTTGATATGCTGTTGTTAGGCACATACACATTAAGTATGGTTACATCTTCTTAAAGAATAATTCTGTTTATCATTATGCAATGCCCCTTTCTATTTCTAATGATTTCCTTGTTTTGAAGCCTACTCTTCTCTGTCTGAAATTAATATAGGAAGTCCTGCTTCTTCTGGCTAGTGTTAACATGTATATTTTTCTTCACCATTTGCTTTTAATCTTTTTATGTCTTTATATTTAAGTGAGTTTTGATTAGACAAAATATTGTTGTCTTGTTTCTTGTCTACTTTGACAATCTATCTCTTCATTGATACATTTAGATCATTCATGCTCAAAGTGAGTATTGATAGAGTTGGATTTACATGTCCCATATTTCTTGCTGTTTCCTATTGGTTGATCTTGTTCTTTATTTCTACTGTTTTTCATTCTATTTCTGCCTTACTTAGTTTTAATTGGGCATTTAATATGACTCCATTTTCTCTCCTTTCTTGGCATATCAATTATACCTCTTTTTTTTAGAGCAACCACTTTTAAAAGGTGTTAAAAAGTATACATTTACTCATAATCAGAATTCACTTTTATATAGCTCTATACCACTTCACAGGTAGTAGAAGCACCTTATAATAACAAAATAATTCTAACTCCTCCTTCCTGTTTTTGAATTGTTGCTCTCATTTTGCTTACATATAAACATATGTACACATGTAGGAAAGTATACATTAAAATATACAATTTTGAATACATTGTTGCTATTACCTTGATCTGTGAGATCACTTAAATTAGGGAAAATAATAAGGTAAGTTTTTATGTTACCATCACTTATTCCTTCTTCAGTGCTCTTTATGAAAATCTGTGTTTCTAGCCTATATTATTTTTCTTCTCTCTAAAGAATGTCTTTTAACATTTCTGACAATGCACTTTTACTGAAAACAAACTTCTTCAATCTTTGTCTGAGAAAGTCTTTATTGCTTCTTTCCTTTGAAGACTAATATTACAGAGTATAGAATTCGAGATTGGTGGTTTTCTTTCTCACAACACTTTAAATGTTTCGCTTCACTCTCTTGCTTGCATTGTTTCTGAGAAGTCAAACATCATCCTTATGTTTTCTCCTCTATAGGTAAGATATTTTCCCTTTAGCCTCTTTCAGGTTTTTTAAAGAAAATCTTTGGTTTTCTGAAGTTTGAATATCATGTGCTTACATACAATTTGTTTTTATTTTTGTTTTCATTTGTTCTTCTTGGTGTTTTCTAACCTTTCTGGATTTGTGGTTTGGTGTCTTACATTAATTTGGAGAAATTTCCCATCATGGTTATTTCAAATATTTCTTCCCTTCTTTTCTCACTCTGTTCTCCTTTTGGTATTCCCATTACATGCATTTACACCTTTTGTAGCTGTCCCATAGTCCATGAATGTGCTGGGTTTTGTGTTGTGTTTTTTTCTCGTCTTTTTTTTCTCTTTTTCAGTTTAGGGGATTTCTACTGAGATATTCTCAAGTTTAGAGATTTTTTTCTTAGCTGTGTCCAGTTTACCAATAAGCCCATCAAAGCCATTCTTTATTTCTGTTATTGTGTTTTTGATCTCTAGCATTTATTTTTGGTTCTTTCTTAAGATTATCATGTCTCTGGTCACATTGCCCATCTGTCCTTGCATGGTGTCTACTTTATCCATTAGAGCATATTATTTATAGTTATCTTAAATTCCTGGTCTGATAATCCCAACATCCCTCCCATGAGTGATCTTACTCTGTCTCTTATTTGTGTTTTTTGCCTCTTAGTACCCTTTGTCATGTTTTTCTCGATAACTGGACATGAAGTCATGGGTAAAAGAAACTGCCATAAATAGCTCTTTAGCAATGTGGTGGTAAGGTCTAGTCTCATTAAGCCTCTTTCTCTAGATTGTTAACTTCACAAGTGCTCCTCAGTACCCACTTAGTCAGATAGGATGGCAAAAGGGAGCTGCATTTGGGTATTTCCCTTCCCTCCAGGTCAGCTGGGCTCTGATAAAACCCCAGCAGGTTAGGTTCCAGTAGTTTCTTCTGAGAATAGATCCTGTCAAGAACAGAGTGCCCCAATGTATTTCAAATTGGTTCCTCCCACCCACCCTTTACCTCCCCGCCACCTCCCCAACCTTACTCTCCCTTGTCCCACCCCACTCGCTGCTGCCATTCGAAGTATGAGGGGATTTTTATTTACTGTGAAAATCTGGTTGAGCTCCTGGAGCTAAAACTCACAAAAGCGTGAGAGGCCACCTATGACTGGGTCCCCTTGGAGTTTTTAATTCTGAGAATTGTCCACACTGAGCCTCTAGCAATATGTCAATCATAGTCAAGGTTTTCCTACCCTAGCCCCAGCTCCCAGTGAGATTTCCACTGAGAAGTCTGCTCAGACAAGCCGTGAGCTCTGTATTCACCTGTCTGTCTCTTCAATCATGGGGAAGTGGTTTGCCCAGTGTTCTCATTTCTCTTACAGAAGAATTGATTTTTTAGTCTGTTTGGATTTTTTATTGTTCTTAGGACAGAGTGGCAATTTCTACACGTCTTAACATACAGAACTGGAAACCAAAGTACAACGCTGAGAATTTTAATTATCTTTCAGGATATGTTAAGTATGGATAAAATAAATTATACTCATCCGTAAAGTAGACGAAAAGAAGATCTTGATAATGGGGCTTTAAGGGCCTAAGATATTACATTATTAACTCTACTATCTTATAAATATCATCTCTAAAATCTGCCTCCCATATGAATATTCTTTTTTTTTTTTAAAGAATGGTAAAGAAACGTTTGTTGTCATTTATGGCAAGTTTATGTCATTTATGGCAATACAAAGCTCCAAAAACTTCACAAAGAATAGAAAACCCCAAATTGAAACTTTAAAGAAGGAGACTCCTCTACAAATTTTGACTGGAAGTTTAGAAAATTGCTTTGAAAATACATTTTTGGGTAAATATGGGAATATAGTGTGTCTTATATATTGGTAAGCTCCATAAATATCCGATGATACATTAATCACTTCTGCCCCAAAATTGCTGATTTTTAGCTAAGTTTATTCACTTTCTTTGTGTGAGTTCCTTTGTTTGCAAAAGTGGAAATGTAGAAAAGACTACTCATCTTAAGGGGTCATGATGAGATTTTCTCTACTCCCATTTCTTCCTAATTGCTGGTTTACCATCCAACTACTAGTATTCCAGCTGCCAAAAGGAAGGCAATTTGATAGCAGGGATCTAGAGCTCTTTTATGGTTACTATTTGTTTTGTTTTGGTCGGTGAACAGATATTTATTTTATTTATTTATTTTTTATTTTAATAGATTTTGGAGAAGAGGTAGTGTTTGGTTACGTGGATATGTTTTTAGTGGAGATTTCTGAGATTTTGGTGCACCCATCACCCATCACCAGAGCAGTGTACACTGTATTCAATGTGTCTTCTCCTGACTCCCCAAAGTCCATTGTATCTTTTTTTTTTTTTTTTTTTTTGAGACTGAGCCTCACTCTGTTGCCCAGGTTGGAGTGCAGTGGCATGATCTTGGCCTCCCACTCTCTTGCCTCAGCCGCCTGAGCAGCTTGGACTACAGGCACAGTTGGCTAACTGTTGTATTTTTAGTAGAGATGGGGTTTTCCATTCCCAAGTTACTTCACATAGAATAGTGGTCGCCAACTCCATTTAGATTGGTGCAAATGTCATTATTTCATTCCTTTTTATGGCTGAGTACTATTCCATAGTACATATATATCACATTTTCTTCATTCATTGATTGATGGGCATTTGGGCTAGTTCCATATTTTTTGCAATTGCAAATTGTGCTTCTATAAATATGTGTGTACAAGTGTCTTTTTCATGTAATGACTTCTTTTCCTCTGGTAGATACCAAGCAGTGGGATTGCTGGATGATAGTTCTTTTAGTTCTTTAAGAAATCTCCATACTGTTTTCCATAGTGGTTGTACTAGTTTACATGCCCACCAGCAGCAGTGTAAAAGTGTTCCTTTGTCACCACACTCACACCAACATCTATTTTTTTTTAATTGTTTTGATTATGGCCATTCTTGCAGGAGTAAGGTGGTATTACACTGTGGTTTTCATTTGCATTCCTCTGATCATCACTGATGCTGAACACTTTTTTCTTTTCTTTTTTTTTTTTAAGAAAAAAAAAGAAAGAGAAAGTGGAAGAGAGAACAGGAATCTTGCTCTATTGCCCAGGCTGGAATGCAATCTAAAAATGGTATTAAAAACCTCTTTTATGGCGATAATTATACTTATCAGCAGAGACAGGAAGGAATAAGGGAAGGAAATAACAAACAGCCAACCGATATTTCATTTAAGTCTGTGAAATGCTATGCAAATGCTGAAGAGTGATTTACTTCCAATTATGTGGTCCCTTTCAAAATAGGTGTAATGTGATACTGAGAAAAATGTATGTTCTGTGGACCTGGGGTGATGAATTCTATAGACATTCACTGAATTTACTTGTTGCAGGTCTGAGATCAAATCATAAATGTCCCTGTTAATTTTCTATCTCATTGATCCGTTGAATATTAACAATGTGGTATCAAAGTCTCCCGCTATTATTGTGCAGGAGTTCAAGTCTCTTCATAAGTCATTGAGAACTTGTCTTATGTATCTGGGTGTTCCTATATTGGGTGCATATATATTTATGATCATTGACTCCTGTTGTTGCATTGATCCTTTTACCATTATGTAATGTCCTTCTTTGTTTCTTTCAGTCTTTTTTACTATTAAAGTCTATTTTGTCAGAGACGAAAGTTACAACTCCTGGTTTGGTTTGGTTTTGTTTTGATTTTTCCTCTCCACTTGGTTGGTAAGTCTTCCACCAAATCTTTGTTTTGAGTCTTTGTGTGTCCTTGCTTATGGGATGGATCTGGATACAGTGTACCTACGGGTTTTGACTTTTTATTCAATTTTCCTTTCTATGTTTTTAATCGGGGCATTTAATCCATTTAAATTTAGGATTAATATTGATATTTGTGAGTTTAATACTGTCGTTTAATGCTAGCTGGTTATTTTGCCCATTAGTTGATATAGATTCTTCATTATGGAGATACTCTTTACCTTTCGGTCAGTTTTTGGGATGACTGATACTGGTTTTCTGTTCTGTGTATAGCGCTTCTTTCAGAAGCTCGTAAAGCAGGCCTGGTGGTGGTGAAATCTCTGAGTGCTTGCTTGTTAGTGAAAAATTTTATTTTATGAATATTCAACACTCAACAGTTCTGAGTGAGCTCAAAGATGAGAAAATTAAGCACTTACTGTTGTGTATTTTACATTAGGAAACCAAATTTTCATAAAGAGATCAGTTAGTTGTATAAAAATGCTATCTAATCAGGTAAGTCAATCAAACTGATCAGACCCAATGAACATGGGCCCATGTTGAAATTTTCTCTGTCACAAGAATAAAATGGGCAAACATAAGAGGAAACAATCCAGAAATACTTGTAAGACCCATTTAAGGACTTCTTACTGATGTATATTTCCAGGGTGAGCTGTCCACTCAAATGTTGAAGAGCCTGAAATAAGAAAGTCTGTCTTAGTCCATTTGTGCTGCTATACAAAATACCACCAACTGGGTAATTTATAAAGAGCAGAATGTATTCTCTCCCAGTTCTGGAGGCCAGAAGTCCAAGATGAGTTGCCAGCATGTGTGGTTGTCTGGTGAGGGATGCTCTCTGCACCCAAGATGTCTTGTTGCCGCATCCTCCTGAGGGGTTGAATGCTATGTCATCACACAGTAGAAGGTAGAAGAAAGAGCTGAACACTGTGAAGCCTCTTTTATAAGGGCTTCATCCCATTAAATGAAGGAGTCCACATTGGCCTAATCATCTCTTAAAGGCCCGCCTCTTTATGTAATCACACTGGCCATTAAGTTTCAACATCTGAATTTTCAAGGAGATGCATTCAAATTATAACAAGGCCTTCAGATAAACGACAGATATTTGCTTATTCTAGCCAGCTCAAGTATATGGAGAGAAATGATGTGTAAGCTGAGGGGAAGCATTCAGACTGCTGCATAATTGCTCCTGCACACCCTAAAGAAGCAGAACTCCTGTTTGTAGGTGGGTCCACAGAAAGATGAAAGGCCCTTCTTTTCAATGACAATCAAGCTAATATCTAATAATAGTGACTAGTTCTGACAATCCAAAACAGGGAATGTAAATAGTAGCTCAAAAGTATAAAATTTTTAAGCTTATGGGGAAAAATCTTTTTTTATCCTTGTTTTATTTTAAAGAGAAGTATGTCTCAACTCTACCTTTGTACTCAGGAATAAGCCAGACCACCTTTATGTGAAAATAGGAATTGGCAACACAGATGAGACGTATTTCAGAAACGTTCAGTATATAAATGTCAAATCAAATTAGGCTTGTACTTTCCCCTTCATTGAACCATAATTCAATGAGAGTTTTATTATGCAAATTCACTGGAAAACACAGATCTCTACATCTCTGCCAAATGCTCTGAGTACAACAATGTGAGTCTAGTAACAAACCCGCACGGTCTGTACATGTGCCCCAGAACTTCAAGTATAAGTTTAAAAAAAAATATTTTGCTATATATATCTTGAGGACAGGAATTAAAGCCAATATAAAATTTTATTATGCTCATCTTTCTTAATATAGTAATATCTTGAAAGAACACACACTAAATAATACCTGGAGGTTGGCCTGTTCTGTGCCAAGTTAGCCAAAAGGAAAATGTGTTCTAAGCGTAGCTATAAAACATTCGTTTCGGTCAAGATGGTGCTGTGAGAACAACCCAGGATTGGAGTTCTCGTTGTGTCTGCAGAGAGGTGAGTCTGAGCTGCATTTCCAGACTGATCTTTGTTGCCCACGGAACGGGGAAATTCCCAAGTGAAGAGGAGACGCGGGACGCCAGGCAGATATTCCGCCTGGCGAAGCCGGCAGCCGGGGTGGCGGCGGCCGGCCCTACCCAGCGCTCCCCACAGGGCACACTTGTCCGGGTGCCCCGTTGAACCGGCAACCGGAGACGTGAGAGGGCTGGACTTGAGACTGAGCTAGACTTGCACAGTGGGCCAGCCCAGGGGATTGCAGGAACAGAGCGTTAGGATTGGCCCAGTGGGACGAACAAAACCGCGATTTCAAACAAGTCCCGTGCAGACGGCCTGAGACGCTCTGAGGGGGAGGGGCGGCCACCATTACGGAGGCAACCCGCCCCAACTGAGATACACGCCCATTGCTGACGCAGCCAGCCGTTGCCGAGGCAACCCTTCCCTACTGAGATACACGCCCACTTCTGACGCAGCCAGCCGTTGCCGAGGCAACACGCTACAACAGAGAGACTCCGCCGTAGGGCGTGGCGGAAAACAGCAGAACAGCGGAGCCAGGGCGAGCCTCACAACAGCAGGGCGGAGCCTCGGCAGGCAAACAGTGGCTAGTCTGCATCCTAGCTGGGCAGGACCTCAACGGACATCCAAAAATAAAGCCCAAACCCCTCAACACAGAGCATTTGAGAAAAAAAAGAGTTTTTTTAATGAGCTCTGTTGCAGCAGAATCAAACATAGCAGCCTAACAGCCCTGAATGAACAACACAGCTCACAGCTCAGCAATTAAACCCCTATAAAGTACAAACTGTCTCCTCAAGCAGCTCCCTGACCCCTCTATATCCAAAAGACTGACATTAGGCAGGCACCATCCTGGGACAAAGATAGCAGAAAAAGAAACTGGTAGCATCCCTCACTGTGCCACAGCTGCTAGAGGTGCACCCCAGACAAGCAGGGTCTGGAGCGGACCTCAGCAGTCATACAGCGAAGGGGCTAGACTGGTAGAAGGAAAACCAAGCAACAGAAATACTTCATCATCAACATTCAGGGTGTCCACTCAGAGACCCAATCGAAAAGTCAGCAACTACGCAGACGACCAGCGGACAAATCCACAAAGATGGGAAGAAACCAGCGCAAAAAGGAGGAAAACACCCGAAACCAGAACACCTCGCCTCCTAGAAAGGACCAAAACTCCTCACCAGCAAGGGAAGAAAGCTGGACGGAGAATGACTGCGACGAAATGACGGAATTAGACTTCAGAAGATGGATAATGAGAAACTTTGGTGAGCTAAAAGATCATGTATTAAATCAATGCAAAGAAACTAAGAACCTTGAGAAAAGATTTGAAAAAAGATTCGAGGAAATGATAACAAGAATGGATAACTTAGAGAGGAATATGAATGAATTAAAGGAGCTGAGAAACACAATACGAGAACTTCGCGAAGCATGCACAAGTTTCAATAGCCGAATTGACCAAGCAGAAGAAAGAATATCTGAAGTCGAAGACCAACTCAATGAAATAAAACGAGAAACCAAGATTAGAGAAAAAAACGCAAAAAGGAATGAACAAAGTCTCCAAGAAATGTGGGACTATGTGAAAAGACCTAACCTACGTTTGATAGGTGTACCAGAAGGGGACGAAGAGAATGAATCCCAGCTGGAAAATACTCTTCAGGACATCATCCAGGAAAATTTCCCCCACCTAGCAAGACAGGCCAACACTCAGTTGCAGGAAATTCAGAGAACACCACAAAGATATTCCGCAAGAAGAGCAACCCCAAGGCACATAATCGTCAGATTCAATAGGGTTGAAATAAAGGAGAGAATACTAAGGGCAGCCAGAGAGAAAGGTCGGGTCACCCACAAAGGGAAGCCCATCAGACTCACAGCAGATCTCTCGGCAGAAACACTACAAGCCAGAAGAGAGTGGGGGCCAATATTCAACATTCTTAAAGAAAAGAACTTTCAACCCAGAATTTCATATCCAGCCAAACTGAGCTTCAGAAGTGAAGGAAGAATAAAATCCTTTGCGAACAAGCAAGTACTCAGAGATTTTGTCACCACCAGGCCTGCTTTACAAGAGCTCCTAAAAGACGCACTACACATAGAAAGGATCAACCAGTACCAGCCATTCCAAAATCACACTGAATGCTAAAGAGCATCAACATAATGAAGAATCTACAACAACTAACAGGCAAAACAGCCACTTAGCATCAAAATGGCAGTATCAAATTCACACATAACAATATTAACCCTAAATGTAAATGGACTAAATGCACCAATCAAAAGACACAGACTGGCAAATTGGATAAAAATCCAAAACCCATCAGTGTGCTGTATCCAGGAAACCCATCTCACCTGCAAGGATACACAAAGGCTCAAAATAAAGGGATGGAGGAAGATTTACCAAGCTAATGAAAAGCAAAAAAAAGCAGGAGTTGCAATTCTCATCTCTGATAAAATAGACTTTAAAGCAACAAAGATCAAAAGAGACAAAGAAGGCCATTACATAATGGTAAAAGGATCGATACAACAAGAAGAGCTAACGATCCTAAACATATATGGACCCAATGCAGGAGCACCCAGATACATAAGGCAAGTTCTTAAGGACTTACAAAGAGACTTAGACTCCCACACAATAATAGTGGGAGACTTTAACACTCCACTGTCAATACTAGACAGATCTACCAGACAAAAAATCAACAAGGATATCCAGGGCTTGAACTCAGACCTGGAGCAAGCAAACCTGATAGACATTTACAGAACTCTCCACCCCAAATCCACAGAATACACATTCTTCTCAACACCACATCACACCTACTCTAAAATTGACCACATAATTGGAAGTAAAGCACTGCTCAACAAATGCAAAACAACTGAAATCATAACAAACAGCCTCTCAGACCATAGTGCAATCAAGTTAGAACTCAGAATTCAGAAACCGACCCAGAACCGCACAGCTTCATGGAAATTGAACAACTGGCTCTTGAATGTTGACTGGGTAAACAACGAAATGAAGGCAGAAATAAAGAAGTTCTTCGAAACCAATGAGAACGAAGACACAACGTGCCAGAACCTCTGGGACACATTTAAAGCAGTCTCTAGAGGAAAGTATATAGCAATAAGTGCCCATTTTGTTGCATTGGCAACAAAAGCCAAAATAGACAAATGGGACCTAATCAAACTCCACAGCTTCTGCACGGCAAAAGGAACAGTCACTAGAGTGGATCGGCAACCAACAGAATGGGAAAAAATTTTTGCAGTTTACCCATCTGACAAAGGGCTGATATCCAGAATTTACAAAGAACTCAAACGGATTTACAGGAAAAAAACAAACAAGCCCATTCAAAAGTGGGCAAAGGATATGAACAGACACTTTACGAAAGAAGACATATATGAGGCCAACAATCATATGAAAAAATGCTCATCGTCACTGGTCATCAGAGAGATGCAAATCAAAACCACATTGAGATACCATCTCACGCCAGTTAGAATGGCGATCATTAAAAAATCTGGAGACAACAGATGCTGGAGAGGATGTGGAGAAAAAGGAACACTTTTACACTGTTGGTGGGAGTGTAAATTAGTTCAACCATTGTGGAAGACAGTGTGGCGATTCCTCAAGGCCTTAGAAATAGAAATTCCATTTGACCCAGCAATCCCATTACTGGGTATATATCCAAAAGACTATAAATCGTTCTACTATAAGGACACATGTACACGAATGTTCATTGCAGCACTGTTTACAATAGCAAAGACCTGGAATCAACCCAAATGCCCATTGATAATAGACTGGATTGGAAAAATGTGGCACATATACACCATGGAATATTATGCAGCAATCAGAAATGATGAGTTTGTGTCGTTTGTAGGGATATGGATGAATCTGGAGAACATCATCCTCAGCAAACTGACACAAGAACAGAAAATGAAACACCGCATATTCTCACTCATAGGCGGGTGATGAAAAATGAGAACACATGGACACAGAAAGGGGAGTACTAAACACTGGGGTCTATTGGGGGGAAAAGGGGAGGGCCAGTGGGAGGGGGAGGTGGGGAGGGATAGCCTGGGGAGAAAAGCCAAATGTGGGTGAAGGGGAGAAGAAAAGAAAGCACACTGCCATGTGTGTACCTACGCAACTGTCTTGCATGCTCTCCTCATGTACCCCAAAACCTATAATCCAATAAAAAATTTTAAAAAAATAAATAAATAAATAAATAAAAATAAAACATTCGTTTCCCAAATAAGTCTCAGACTCTGCAGTTCTCAGTACACTTTGCTTATGCTTCTTTTGTAACCTTTAATGAAAGGGCATATTTTGTGTTCGTTTCCTTTTCTAAGTATTACCATATGTACAATTCTTCTGGATTAACTACCAGTCTCATTGTAAGTAGTTCAATTTATTATTCACATTTGTCAGACTATCTCAATTCATGGAATATAGTGAGTCACTAAAGATTTTCTTGTTCACACACACACACACACAAATGACTAAAGAAATTAATGCTGAAGCACCCTCATACAACCAATAAGTTAGCTGAGCAATTTCCCAGGAGCTTGGAGACATTTTGAAAAACTTAAATCCTCTAACTACCTACACAATGAACTCATTAACTTTATGAAATTGCAATAAAAGCCCACTAATGTTCCTTAAACATAGGCATTTACTACAATCTCCACTCTGGTAAATGCTGTTCAAGCAATTCCTCCACTGCAGAAGGGCTGAAAAATCTTTATCTCTTGAAAATGTTAAAAGAGCCCTTTCAGAATGTATAACTCCAAACCCAAAACATTTTATTTTCTTGTTAGACTAATATTGATTAAAGGGAACTTAAGTTTAGTTCAGTCTGTGTAACTCCTCCCAAATTAGAAGGAAAAACCACGTCCACATCTCTATTGCCAGTGTCCTGTGACAACCATGATCTGAGTCAAACAGCAATCAAGGATCCTGCTAGGGCCACACCCTGAGCTATGCCTAGAGCATCACAGAATAAGAGAACCTCTGAGTGGTGAAGACTTGAATGTCAGCTAGTCTCACCATCCACCTTGCTGCTCAGTAGAGGATCATCCAGAATATGCTGAAGAATTCCGGTGATGACACACTCACTGGCCATTCACACGATCCCTGGGACACTCCAACTTTGGGAAAGTCTCCTATGTATTATTGCTATCTCACACCTAGTAAAAGATCTTTGCTATCTATGCATTACATTACAGGGACAGGGCAAGGCCTTCCACCAGCCTATGGCACCCTGTATTTGCCCGCTTGTATGTATCTATTCTGGGTTAGAGGTCCATGTCTTCCCTAGTTCTATGAGCACCACAGGTCTGCATACCCACTTCAGACCCAGCTTGCTCTGATGACTATTTGACCCACTCTCCCATACATCACACAGCACGTGCTCAGTGACATAATTTGTTATCTGCTCTCTGTCTCCACATAGCTACAAAACTATAAGCAAGAGGTTCCCCCCACCTTCTGCCAATTCCCCTTCATCCTGCCCTGACCATATCCCCTCCAAGAATCCAGAGTCATAGAGAACTAACATTAAACCCCCTCCCCAGAAACTGACTCACTTCTCCCCTTTATGCACTCTGAAGTCAAACAGAACAAGTAAAATGTGGTTATAAGAAGCAGATCAGAGTTTACCAAGAGTCGAGAATTTGTGGGCTTCTGTGGGTAAGCAGAGTTATATGTCAGAGCCCACCTGATGTCTAACGACCAAAGCCCAGGAAGGAGAAAGGAAAAGGTTAGCACCTGAAGGCAATACTGATTCTCAGTACAAGGCAAACCTCCTTACCTTGGTCCTTCGTTCATCCAGCCCACTTTGGAATTTGCTCCCTCAGTAATTCTCTCTCCTGTATTTTAGCCTCTCTTTGAAGGTCATGTGTGACCCCTTTCTCCCTTAGACCCCTGTAGAACCACCATCCCCAGATAGCCAACTTTATTTTCTAAGTGTGTTTGTGAATTCTCTCCTCTCCAACTCTGCCACTACTGGCTTGATCCAGCCACACATGGCTTCACATTTCTCTTCTTGTCTCTGGTTTGTTAGCCTCAATACCATCTAGTGAGAGAGACTCTTTTAAAATGCAAAGCTGGTCATGGTCGTTCCCTCTCACGTTTTTCAGTGGTTCGCCATGGTCTTCAGCATAGAGTCAAAGCTCTTCCATAAGGCAGACAAAGACTCCCTCATTTGGCCTTACTGGACCTTACCCACTTCACACCTCACCATTTCCTTTCATTCTCTGCCATGAATAAAGAATAGGTGTGTTTTATTTTCTGCACACTCCAAGCTTGGGACTTTGTCTCCAGGCCTTTGTCATTGCTATTCTCTCTGCCTAGAATGCTTGTCACTCACTTCCTCACGCCTGACTTGAATATATCATCTTCATGCTCCAAAATTCAACCTAGACATCATCAACTCCAGGGAGTCTTTTCTAAATCCCTTAACACTAAGGCAGGCTGTGTATACTCTCTGCTTCTCCCTAATATTATCATACCCATCATGCTTGTCTACTTAGGTGCCTGCATGCTTCTTGAGTGCAAGGCATGTCTTAATCCCTCTCTGAAACTATGGTACCTGGGGCAGAGCCTGGCACACAGCAGCAATATTATAATGTTTGTGCAATGAATGCCAGGACAAATTTTTCAAAAGCAGAACATACCCTGACTATGAAACCATTGCTACTATACTATAGTATAATAGTATTTATACTATTATAAATAGTATAAATAGTATTTAAAGCATTATGCTATAGTATAATAGTATTTATATATAGTAGAATAATAATATGTAGTATATAATAGTATAATCATATTCATATAGTAATAGCATTTGTTAAATGGTACAAATGGTTTCACAGTCAAGGGCAAATCAGAAAGCTTCTAGCTAAGTTCTATAATGATTGAAGTGATGACGTGGAATAAGCATGAAATTCTTGTGGGAATGATTAGCGAAACCTGCAGCTAATAATTTAATGTCAGTTACAGAATAGAAGGTGACTTGTATTGAATGGAGGCTGTATTACGCTTAGGTGGGAGTACTTTAGGGAAGCCTTTATTCTAGGCATCTAGAGAGAGCTGGGATCCCTCTATCCTCCACTGCGTCAGCCCTCAGATTTCAACCCTGACCACACCTAAAGGTGGTTTAGATACTAAGAAGAGTACCACGACCTAGTTTCTGCATTCACTATGCTTATAATCTACTTGGATGAGGTGAAAGATGCAGAAACAATATAATTGGAGAACAGGATGATCAAATATGAAAACAAAACCTACAACTGAATGGTAATGAGCTATTAACAAATAGTAAGCTAAGTAAAACATTAATTCACCAACCTTTTCTTTTACTCTTCCTTTCTTTTTAACCTCTTTTTAAATATTTGTCTTTTTTTATTGCTCTCCTACTTTTCTTCTCTTTCAAGATAAAGAGAGACAGAGAAGGAGTATGAAATCCTACAAATTTAGGAGTCTTTCATATATGTTGCCTAAATCTTAGAACTTTCTCTAGCACATACATACATACACACACACACACACACACACACACACACACACAAACTTGATATTTCAATAATCTGTGACTTGTTAAAAGTGCTCCCAAAGCAGCATTCATGCCATAGAAGCCTCAATAGCTATTTTCAAAACATCAAAATGGACAATTATTTATATTTATGTTCCGTAGTGGCTTGAATGGTGACCTAGCTACCCACCCCTTCAAAAAAGAAAAGCCCACCCAGAACCTGCAAATGTAACCTCATTTGGAAAAAATGTCTTTGTAGTTTGAGAGATAGCAAATATTCCTCCAGCCCTTCCAATCTGATCTTTCAGGTTTTGATCAATAGGGCACTGTAGAAGTGACATTGTGCCAGCTCCAGGCACTGGCAGCTTCTGCCTTAAAAGGACTGGCAGCTGGCACATTAGTAGCTTCTTCCTGAGCACCTGAACTTCCACTGAAGCAGACATATAAGAAGTTCAACTCCAAGGAAGTCCAAGTTGAGCTTTGCCTAGTCTGGTCCCTTTTCTTAGTATCTGGCTCCTACAGTGTGTGGTGCGGAGTAGGTTTGCCTACGCCTCCTGCTACCTATTTCATCTCAGATTTTGGTCTCTTCTCAGCACTTAAACGAGATACATATTTGCCTATGTACCCTTTCATTGGAACAAGCCACAATGTACCCGCAAAGCAATATTTAAAAACATACCCCAAGTGGACACTTGCTTTTGCATTTGTATTTAGCTAAAGGGTCTATTTAGTTAGTTTTCTCTGAAAAAGATAGATGTGTACCCCAAAAGAGTAGTCACATTTCTATCTCTTTTAAAACTAAATCTTTCTCCAGCTTTATTTGAGATATTATCAGTTCCATCAAGGTTTTAAAAGCCTTGAAAATTATAGCCAAGGCACCATTTTATATTTACATACTGTAAGTTTAAGTTTTATTCTGAGAAACGTTCAAAAAGATATGAGCTTCAATCACATTTCTATCAACTCCTGATTATCTCTAGAAAATATTAAAGCAGAGAGAAAGGAAGGGAGAAGGAGAGACGTGGGACAGATATGAAAAGGGCTGTCTCAGAGAGGTTCATACCACTTCAAAAGTAGAAAAGCTGAAATGAAGATAGAGAATTTCATTTTTTATTGCATTTTAGGTTTGGGGGTACATGTGAAGAACATGCAAGATTGTTGCATAGGTACATACATGGCAGTGTGATTTGCTGCCTTCCTCCCCATCACCTATATCTGGTATTTTTCCCCATGGTATCTCTCCCCAACTTCCCACCCCCTGCTGTCCCTCCCTTTTTCCCCCCCAACAGACCCCAGTGTGTGATGCTTCTCTCCCTGTGTCCATGCATTCTCATTGTTCAACACCAACCTATGAGTGAGAACATGCAGTGTGTGATTTTCTGTTCTTGTGTCAGTTTGCTGAGAATGATGGTTTCCAGGTTCATCCATGTCCCTACAAAGGACATGAACTCATTGTTTTTGATGGCTGCATAGTATTCCATGGTGTATATGTGCCACATTTTCCCTGTCCAGTCTATCATCAATGGGCATTTGGGTTGATTCCAGGTCTTTGCTGTTGTAAACAGTGCTGCAATGAACATTCGTGTGCATGTGTCCTTATAGTAGAACTATTTATAATCCTTTGGATATATACCCAGTAATGGGATTGCTGGGTCAAATGGAATTTCTATTTCTAGGTCCCTGAGGAATCGCCACACTGTCTTCCACAATGGTTGAAATAATTTACCCTCTCACCAACAGTGTGAAAGTGTTCCTATTTCTCCACATCCTCTCCAGCATCTGTTGTCTCCAGATTTTTTAATGATTGCCATTCTATTTTTTTTTTTTTAATGAAAAGTAGGAAATAAGGGCCAGTGACTGTTGGCTAGAAACAAAGTTGGCTGGAAGAGGAGAGATAATCAGGAAGCTCTCAGGAAACCCCAAGAACAGAACTTCTTCTTTCCCCTAACTTTTCTGGCTCCTCAGATGCTGTTGTGGATGTCTGTCAGTTTTGCCTTCCTAGGGGCCATTTCTCTCTACTGTTAATAGCAACTTGGTCTTACTTTAGAGGACACCTCCCTTCCTGCATTGAGCATGGTCCTCCTGGGGCTGCCATTCTCCCTGCACATGTTCTCCCTTCAGACACCTGAGAGAGGAGCACTAGGCCAAGTTATGCCAAACAGACCCCTGATCCCTGGAGACTACCACAGAGTCTGAAACTTTCATCTTGGTGTCTTGCTTCCTGGAGCCCCACAACTGCCTTGATTCTTGTTCTTTCAAAGACCCCAGTCTTCATTTTTCCTTCAGTCTGTGGTCCACCCCATTCTCTTCCAGTAAATTCCTATTTGCCTCTATTAGCCAGAGTTGTTATCTGTTGATTGCAGTGAAAGAACACTGACTTGTGTAATGAGGAAAATCTGGCCCTACAGTTACCTTTATCATCTCTGTTGAACTTACCATTGAAAAACATCAGCTCTAGGATAATGGAGACTTGCTTTGAAGATGAGGAATAACTGTTATTTATGGTCACTTGTTATGTTTCAGACACTCTTCTAAATACTTCCACATGTATCTTGTTTAATCTTCAGAATGACCTCATTGGAGAGGTGTTATTCCCATTTTGCAGATGAGAAAATGGACGCCCAAAGTAATTAACAAACTTGCTCATTTTCACATGGCCAGATTAGCGTTTTATGGAATATTAGCTTTTCAGAATTGTATTGGTTTCCTGGGGCTGCCATAACAAAGTACCACAAACTGGTGTCGTAAAACAACAGAAATGTATTGTCTCACAGTTCTGGAGGCCATAAGTCTGAAATCACGGTGTCGGCAGTGACATGTTCTTTATGGCAGCTCTAAGAGAGAATCGTTGCATGCCTCTTCCAGCTTCTGGGGGTTGCTGGCCATCCTTGGCATTCCTTGGCTTGTAAACGCATCACTCTGTTGTCACATGGCTGTTTTCTGTGTGCTCTTTTCTTATAAGGACAGCAGTTACATTGGAGTAAGGACCCACTTGCTCCAGTATGACCTCATCTTAACTAATTATATCTGTAATGACCCTATTTCCAAATAAGGATGCATTCTGAGATGCTGCGGGTTAGGACTTCTTTTTTGGGAGATCAAATTCAATTTATGACAAAAATTGTTAATAGAAATTGTTCAAAAAAGAATTCTATGGCCAAGTAAGTTTGGGAGACACCATTATAGGATTGTTTGCTGTAGTACTTTGGCAGAGCGAGGGTCTTTAATTTGTTCATCATTGAGAAGAGTTGCCAACCTGGGACTATTATGTAACTGTTTCTTAAAAACGTGTTTGACGATGGACTTCTTTTTACAGGCTGACTGTGGGATCAGCCGTCAATGTGGAACACCTATTCTCTTTTTTTTGGAAAGAAAGAAAAAAAAAAGTGAAGGAGAGGAAGAAAAAGAGGGAGAGAGAACGGGAATGTAGCTTTATTCTAAAAATGGGTATTAATAATGGCCAATCAATATTTTGTGTATTTAAGGTGGAGAATGTATATTTTGTGTATTTAAAATGGAGAGCTCTATAAATATTTATTGAATTTACTTGTTCCAGATCTGAGTTCAAGTCCTGGATATCCTTATTAATTTTCTGTCTCGTTGGGTCTAAATCTCTTGATGCGTCTTATGTATCTGGGTGTTGGGATTGTTAGCTCTTATTGTTGCATTGATTCTTTTACCACTATATCTTTGTTGCTTTGAAATCTATTTTATCAGATGCGAGAATTGCAACTCCTGCTTTTTATTTATTTTTGCTCACCATTTGGTTGGTAAATCTTTCTCCATCCATTTGTTTTGAGTCTGTGTATCTTTGGATATGAAATGGGTCTGGATGTAGCATACTATTAGGTTTTGGCTGTATCTTTTGATTGGGGGATTTAGTCAACTTAAATTTAGGGTTACTGCCATTTGATGTTAACTGGCTATTTTATCCATTCGTTGATGTAAATTCTTCTTTATGTTGATGCTCTTTACTTTTTGGTATATTTTTAGAAAGGCTAATACCGGTTGTTCCTTTCTATGTATAATGCTTCTTTCAGAAGCTCTTGTAAAACAGGCCTGGTGGTAATAAAATCTCTGAGTACTTGCCCATTCATAAAAGATTTTATTTTTCCTTCAATTGTGAAGCTTAGTTTGGCAGGATATGGAATTCTTGGCTGAAAGTTCTGTTCTTTAAGGATATTGAATATCGGCCCCTACTCTCTTCTGGCTTGTAGGGTTTCTGCTGAGAGACCTGCTGTAAGTCTGATAGGCTTCACTTTGTAGGTAACCTGACCTTTCTCTCTGGCTGCCCTTAGCATTTTCTCAGTTAGAATCTCAGTTAGAATGATTGCCATTCTAACTGGCATGAGATGGTATCTCAATGTAGTTTTGATTTGCATTTCTCTAATTACCAGTGATGATGAGCATCTTTTCATATGTTTCTTGGCCTCATGTATGTCTTCTTTTGTAAAGTGTCTGTTCATATCCTTTGCCCACTTTTGAATGGGCTTGTTTTTTTCTTGTAAATCTGCTTTAGTTCTTTGTAGAGTCTGGGTATCAGCCCTTTGTCAGATGGGTAGATTGCAAAAATTTTTTCCCATTCTGTTGTTTGCCAATTCACTCTAGTGACTGTTTCTTTTGCTGTGCGGAAGCTGTGGAGTTTAATTAGGTCCCACTTGTCTATTTTGGCTTTTGTTGCCAATGCTTTTGGCATTTTGGTCATGAAGTCCTTGCCTATGCCTATGTTGGGAAAACTTGCTAGCCATGTGTGGAAAGCAGAAACTGGATCCCTTCCTGACACCTTACACTAAAATTAACTCCAGATGGATTAAAGATTTAAACATAAGACCTAAGACCATAAAAACCCTAGAAGAAAATCTAGGCAAAACCATTCAGGACATAGAGAATTTCATTTCTAGGCCATTTTCTCCTCTGCCTCCTTCTCATCCTCTTTCCTTCCCTTCTCACCCTTCTCCTTTTCCTCCTCCTCATATTCCTACTGGTAGCTACACATACTTCATAAACACAGCTTCAGGATCCAGAACACAGCTAAGGAGCAAACTTACAATTAAGTGTTCCATATGACTTCTAGAATATTCTACTCCAAGAGCAAATCCAAACTTACTCTTTCAGGTATCAACCAGGAGATAACAGTCTCATTGTCAACTCTGTCACCAGCATAATTGACTATATCCCAAGTCCTTTGAGTAAGAGTTAAGTTATTGGTTAGGCTACAGAAATTAAAGCACAGTGTATTCAAATTACACTTGCATCATGAAGGAAATAACAATTGTTGATGATTTAGCATAAACAACAGAGTTATTCTGAATTTTTTTTTTTTTTTGAGACTGAGTCTCACTCTGTCACCCCGGATGAAGTGCAATGGTACAATCTCAGGTCACTGCAACCTCTGCCTCTCAGGTTCAGAAGATTCTCCTGCCTCAGCCTCTCAAGTAGCTGGGATTACAGGTGTGTGCCACCATGCCCAGCTAATTTTTGTATTTTTAGTAGAGATAAAGTTTCATCATGTTGGCCAGGCTGGTCTTGAACTCCTGACCTCAGGTGATCCGCCCACCTTGGCCTCCCAATATGCTGGGATTACAGGCATGAGCCACCATGCCCAGCCCTCTGAATTTCTTATTTTCAAATAACTTTTAAGATAAACACCAGCTTGCCTCCTACACGAAGTCTGTATATTATTGTTGATGCTTGATCAAAAATAAGCATTTGTTAAACAACAAAAGCTCAAACAAAAAACATCTGTTTCATAATCCAATATATAAGTATAGATAAAAACATCAAAATTCAATAATGCAGTTTAACTGTGGGCCTTCAAAATATCAAGCATGAACTTCTAAACTAGGCAATAGCAAATAAGAAAATCAATGTTCCTACAAGATAAAAGAGCCTTAAAAACTTACACACAGAAACATTTGATTTTAGGTTATAAATTTTGTTCTGTTTCTTATTTTTAAACTCAACACTGTGTTTTTCAAATGTACTCAGTTGGCTATATTTGCATCTGGTTCATTACTTCTACCTGCCTCATTGCAGGTGTGTGTCTATCACATCTCTCTCTCTCTCTTTCCTTCCCCCTGCACCCTCCCACCTCGTGTCTAGAACGCTAATCCTTGTCTTCTCAGCCTGCAGGTCTGGTGACAAATCCACCCTATTTTTTAGCAATTTTCTTAGCCTCCTGCCCACTTAGCACCAGTATTCAACAAATGTCTTGAAGAGGAAGCTGGCAGTGTGTTGGGTTCAATTTTCCACCCTTCCCTTCTCAAAGGATTGTGACCCCTCAAGGCTCTAGGTTTTGCCTTTCAAGCCCCCTAGACTCTTCTCGTTACTCCCCCTCTTAGTAACAGCTCTGTGCAAGAACTTCTTCCCAGATGTCAACCTCTTGCCCCACACCTAGAATTGCCAAATGCCCCAAGGATCAATGCTGCTGCAGAACACTGACAAATCTCCCCTTTTTCTGGGGTTTTGTCCCCTTAAATATTGATTGCCTCAGAAGTTGCCTAATCCCTTTAAATATATTTCTTTTTTAATCTGGCTTTTCTAAACCCTTTATCCCTTGGTAGGAGCATTATTCAGCTGTAGGCACTCAATCATACCTGAAAGTGGAAGCTCACAGTACATGAATAATACACAGAAGAAGAGATCTGTTAGCTGAAAAAATCCAAAGAACAGATGTACAACCCCACAAACTATCAGAGAATTGAAAATAATACAATTTTCTCTTTTAATTTTTTTTAAATACCACATTCCATCAAATTAGAAAAAGTACTTAGTGTCTAGCGGTAGAGAAGTTACATCAAGCCAGGAGCTCTTGTCCCCTGTTGGTAGGAGTATAAACTGCTACAGTCATACTGGAAAATGACCTGGCAGAGTCAGGGTAAGGTTGTGAATACCCTGTGACCTGGTGATCCCACTGCTTTTACTTGTAATGGAATTGTCTGTGGAGGAAGTTGGAGGCAACTTAGGTGACCAGCACTAGGCCAAGAAGATATAGTATCTATACACTGTAACGGTGCTATGAGGCAGGTGGAAGTAATGAACTAGATGCAGATATAGCCAACTGGATACATTTCAGAAATTTGGTGATGGGTGAAAAAATAACAAAATGTATAACCTAAATCAAGCCAAACACACAGACATATTTAGAAGAATATATACATACTAAAGGACACAAATGCATTAGAAACAGGTGCCTATGGAAGTGGCTATTAGGAAGGAAGGAGGAAATAACAGAAAAAGATGAGCAAACTTTTAGAGCTCTTTTGGGGTACCTGGAATGGTTTTAAGCACTTTCCATTGGCTTATTCTCTCAACGGTTCTGGGAGGAAAATACCATTATAATTTCTATTTTACAGTTGAGGAAACTGAGGCACAAAGTGATTAAGTAACGCCCAACATCACACAGCAAGAACATGGTAGGTCCAGGACTGAAATGTAGGAAATCTAAGTGGGAGTCTGTGCTGTGCTGCCTCTCCCTGGAGGCTTCAGACCAATAGCAGTCTTAGTGCTGAGAAGATGACTAATCCAGGGCTCTGCTCCTGAGGTCCCCAAATGAATCAACCAATTTACCTATGAATTATCAAGCAAAAAAATCTGAGGAAAGCCAGTCACATTTAAAGTTTTAATTTCTTCCCACCAGAAGCTCATATTTCATGAAAAATATTTTCCTCATTTCCCTTCAGCAGAGTCCAAACCCAAAATGTGAGGACAATGATAGTTGAATAATGGTAAAAATCTCAGCGCACAATTTTATACTGCATGCTTCTTTTATTTGAGAATCAGCGATATAATCTTTGGCTGTGCAGAGCCTTATATTTGAGCCTCACAATTGTCCCCAGAGAATGGGCTTCACGAGAACAAAAATAAAAGACACTTTGGAGTATCCAGGGAAATGTCAGGGAATAGAAGGTAGAGAGGAATCCAGATAGCTGAGCTTAAGGTGGGTTCAATACTACATATTGATTTGGGTCCTAGGAGAAGTCTTGAAAATGACTCTTAGGACAGAAGATTAAAAAGAGATGCCAGCAAATAATTCTGAGGCCCCTGGTCTTGAGAACACTGCAAGGGATCAATGGACCAATAGGTAAGGTGAGCAAGAAGGAAGCAGCCAGTCACCACAACCACTGCTTATGAGAATGTGCCCGTTGACTCATAAAAATACCATTTGTAAAAATGAACGCAAGGAAAGGGTAAGGGAGTGGAAGAAACTATTGAGAAGGAAGGAAAGAGGAGAGAGAGGGCATGAAGAGGAAAGGTGGGAACGAAGGGAGGAGTGAGAAATAGAACAGAGAGGAAAGAAAGAGGGGAGGGAGGAAAGAGGAGTGGGAGGGAAAGGAAGACAAAGTGGAAGAGGTGGAAGCAGAGGCAAGAAGGAGAAAAAGGAGTGGAGATTAGGATGAAAGAATAGAGGGAAGGAATTATCTAATTTCATAAAAATAAATTTGCCCTTTCGAAGTGGCTGAAAATCTTTTCAAGCCTATTGCTTGAGAAAATCCTACCAAAGTGAAAATCAGTTGCTTCTGCCCCCATTCCTCCACTCTTGCCCCCAACACATACATACAGAAGCCCTTTATTCTTCACTGTATTGACAGGCAGTGCTTATGGACAGACTGAAAGCAAAAGGTACCAGATGTCTGCCTCGTAGCCCATTTGCTTATTTGCTCTCGGATCTGTTGACTGTCCGTCCCCTCTTAGGGTAACATCACAGGGGTCTGCCATTGTAGGTGAAAGCCATAGGCTTTCATACACCTTTGCATGCTAGTTTCTGGTTAGTCTAGCCAGTTCATAGGAGGCACTGGCGGGAGGGGGCAGAGGGAAAGAAGATGATGTCAGGATGTTTCTCCCTGACTTTTCTCACTGGAGGTAGCATCTGCAGTGATGGCTGTATCTCTGCAATGGTCCCAGCTCCTCTAAGCAATGCCTACTCCACGTTTTCAGCTCCAGCCTGGTGGCCCATATCCCCCACAGTAATCTCTGTGTTGCCTACTCACCTTCCCTTGTCTTCAGCTGCTGAAACAGCTCATCAGAGCAACAAGGTCTCCATATGGAATTCCCTCTTCTGAAATACCTGGCACAGCCCAGTTCTGCCTGTCCCCGGTCTGATATGGTGTGGCACATGTTCCATTCCTCTTGTTCTTGATTCTGGTGTGTAGGAAGCATAATGATGCTTGCCCTTACCCTACTTCAAAATATCCACATTCTAATCCAGGCATCTGTGAATATGGCATCTTACATGGCAAAAGGAACTTTACCACTGTGATTAAATTAAGAGTGGAGATGGAGGATTGCCCTTGATTATCTAGTTGGGCCAAATGTAATCAAAGTCTTCTTAAAAGTAAAAGAGGGAGGCAGGAAAGACAGAGTCAGAGGAGCTGTGATGATGGAGCAGAAGTTGGTCAAAGTGATGTGATTGCTGGAAGAGGGCCAAGGAATGCAGCCAGCCTTGAGAAACTGACAAGGGCAAGGAATCAGATTCTCCCCTGGAGCCTCCAAGACCTACCTGATAAACCTGGAGTTTAGCACAGTGAAACCCATTTTGGACTTCCTATCGACAGAATTGTAAGATAATAAATCTGCAGTAAGTCACTGAGTTTGTTCTAATTTGTTCCAGCAGCTATAGGGAATTAACACATTCTGGAAAGGTCATCTAAGAAGATCACCCAGCCCAGGGAGTAGGGAACACTAAAAGAAACTGTAAATGTTCCTGGGAAAATAAAAGGCATTGTAGGTTCACAGGGGAGCAAAAAGGATTGGAAAAAAATTACCAGAGGCCAACCAGTCTCAACTCCAAGTCACCATGGGCACAGTTGTAGGGGTTCTAATAGAGACTAGGAAATGATGAGAATTTATTAGGAACATATATGGCAAGTAAAGAAGTATCTAATTTATCAATAACGAAATGTAAGAATGTTGTCAAAGTTGCCTTTTATCACAAATGTCTATGAGGACACAAGAGGAATTTTCTTTTATGAGTTTAGTATAAGACATTTAAATTAGCCAGACATGGTGGCTCATGACTGTAGTCTCAGTTACCCAGGAGGCTTAGTTGGAAGATTGTTTCAACACAGAATGTCCAGGCTGCAGTAAGCTGTGATTCAGCCACTGCATTACAGCTTGGGCAACAGAGCAAGACCTTGTCGAGAGAGAGAGAGAGAGGGGAGAGGGGAGAGGGGACAGGGGAGAGGGGAGAGGGGAGAAATAATTGTGTTTCTCTTATTTGGATAATTTCACTTTACTGAATTAACTGTGAAGCTTGTTCAGGTAATCCTTCCCCTTTTATGTTGATTGCTAAAAGATATAAGGCCCAAATTGCAGCCCATGGCTGACCATAGTATAGGACTTCACAATACATCTTTTGTGGACTAGCCTCACTTTTGCCTTCATTGTGTTTTCCTACTTTACTTTCCCTTTACATGCATTTCTTAAATTTTTTTCTTTATAATACACAACTGTAAAAACAAAATTAAGACTCTTTTGAAACAATAAAGGACATAAATAAGTGAATGAGTCAATTATTAACAATGGATACTATCCGCAAGAGAAAACAGAAGAAAATGGCATGAATGACAAATGTCCAGAGGTCTAATGCAATCAGCAGTGGATTCAAGGGCACTGGGAAAACATACCTCCAGTTAGGTCAAGATGCCTTTTGTAGCATGCCTATCAAATTAATGGAGGTTGAAGGTGTGGGTACTCACAATAGACAAATGCACTCATGTGCTCTTGGCATTGACCATATTAGAGTCTAAGTATTTTTATTTCTTTCCAGAAAAAGAAAAGAACACATGCATGGCTTCAGTTCATGTTCAACATTAAAGCCCATAAAATAAGTCCAGGAATGCTCTTTTGGACTCCTCCATATCACTTCCCTTCTTAAAATGAGATATTGCAGGCTGGGTTTTATAGCTGGGTAAAAATAGCCAAGACCCAAGCAGCTGCTATGCATAATGATTATTTGCAGATTTATAACATGCAGGATATAATCACTACCCAAATTAACACTATAGACTAAGGGTGTCAGGTAACTGATCTACAGACCAAAAAATATCCTGACAGCAGGGAACATTTGCTTATTTATACAAATGGTCTGTGCACTCAGGCATTCGGTGTAAATAGATCATGATAGCCATTTCCAAGACATTATTATCCATTAAGTAAATTAGACATGCTTTATAAGTCCTAATGATACAATCCCAAGACCAAATATCTCCAGAAACATTTATTCAATTCATCTCTCAGACAGGCCTGGTTATAAGACAGGGCATTTAGCTGAGACAGCTACCAAGTGCTTCTATTTTGAGAAAAAGCAAGAGCAGAATCTCAAGGTTCAGAGAGTTGATGCCTTCTTCGTGCTGCTAAGCAATAAACGACTATATAGAACCAAACTCTACATTTAAATTCAATATATTTAAATCACAACTTTTCTTAATAAGCACCAAATCAAACTGTTCATTGCTTCTTCATCACATACAGTACAAACAATGATAATCTGAATGGCTGGAGTAGGTTTCATTATTCCTTCTTGCTGCTATGAATTCTCAGGCCTTTTCCCAAATTAATCCACCTCTCATTGCCTCTTGCCTGTGTTATTTTGGCTGTCTCTTACTGGTCTCCTTGCTTCTGGTCTCTCCTCTTCCTCTAATTATCTAATATTTGGCAGTAGATGAATGTACCTTCCGCAAAACCAGTAGATACACTTTGCTTTGCCACATATCAACATAGATCAACATACACTACACATTATTTTCATTATTGAAGTGATCTGAAAAAATGAATCACTGCTCTAATTAAAATGGTTCCAAGAGTCTCTGTTGCCTTTATCCAAAGTGACCTTGAGTTTCAGTTTACCCAATGCTGTTTCAATTTATATCCATTATTCAGGCACAATTCTTTTTTTTCTCTTTAAGTTCTGGGATACATGTGCAGAATGTGCAGGTTGGTTACATAGGTATATGTGTGCCATGGTGCTTTGCTGTACCCATCAACCTGTCATCTAGGTTTTAAGCCCAACATGTATTAGGTGTTTAGCCTAATGCTCTCCTTCCCATTACCCTCCACCCCCTGACGTGCCCCAGTGTGATGTTCCCCTCCCTATGTAAAGGAATTCTCATTGTTCAACTCCCACTTATGAGTGAAAATATGCTGTGTGTGGCAATCTGTTTCAGCCACAATTGCTTTTAATTTATTATTATTATTCTTGAAATTCTGGAATCTATGTGCAGAATGTGCAGGTTTGTTACATGCGGACACATGTGCCGTGGTGGTTTGCTGCATCCATCACCCTGTCATTTATATTAGGTATTTCTCCTAATGTTAACCCCCTCCCCTAGTTCTCCAACCCCAAAAAGGCCCCTGTGTGTGCTGTTCTTCTGCCTGTGTCCATGTGTTCTCACTGTTCAACTCCCACTTATAAGTGAGAACATGTGTTATTTGGTTTTCTGTTCTTGTGTTACTTTGCTGAGAATGATGCTTTCCAGCTTCATGCATGTCCCTGCAAAGGACACGAACTCATTCTTTTTTATGGCTGCATAGTATTCCATGGTATATATGTGCCACATTTTTTTTAATACAGTCTATCATTGATGGGCATTTGGTTTGGCTCCAAGTCTTGGCTTTTGGGAACAGTGCCTCAATAAACATATGTCTGCATGTGTCTTTATAATAAATGATTTATACTCTTTTGGTTATATACTCAGTAATGGGATTACTGGGTCAAATGGTATTTCTAGTTCTAGATCCTTGAGGAATTACCACACTGTCTTCCACAATGGTTGAACTAATTTACACTCCCACCAACAGTGTAAAAGCATTCCTATTTCTCCACATCCTCTCTAGCATCTGTTGTCTCCTGACTTTTTAATGATCACCATTCTAACTGGTGTGAGATGGTATCTCAATGTGGTTTTGACTTGCATTTCTCTAATGACCAGTGATGATGAGTTTTTTTTAATATGTTTCCTGGCCACATAAATGTCTCCTTCTGAGAAGTGTCTGTTCACATCCTTCACTCACTTTTTGATGGGATTTTTTTTTTCTTGTATTTTTGTAGATTTGGGATATTAGCCATTTGTCAGATTGATAGATCACAAAAATTTTCTCCCATTCTATAGGTTGCCTGTTCACTCTGATGATAGTTTCTCTTGCTATACAGAAACTCTTACATTTAATTAGATCCCATTTGTCTATTTTGGCTTTCATTGCAATTGATTTGCATTTTTGTCATGAAGTCTTTGCCCATGCCTATGTCCTGAATGGTATTGCCTAGGTTCTGTTCTAGGGTGTTTATGGTTTTAGGTCTTATGTTTAAGTCTTTAATCCATCTTGAGCTAATTTTTGTATAAGGTGTAAGGAAGGGGCTCAGTTTCCGTTTTCTGCATATGGCTAGTCAATTTTTCCAACACCATTTATTAAATAAGGAATCCTTTCCCCATTGCTTGTTTTTGTCAGGTTTGTCAAAGATTAGATGGTTGCATATGTGTGGCATTATTTCTGAGGCCTCTATTCTGTTCCATTGGTCTATATATCTGTTTTGGTATCAGTACCATGCTATTTTAGTTACCGTAGCCTTGTGGTATAGTTTGAAGTTGGTAGCGTGATGCCTCCAGCTTTGTTCTGTTTCCTTAGGATTGTCTTGAATATATGGGCTCTTTTTTGGTTCCACATGAAATTTAAAGTGGTTTTTTCTAATTCTGTGAAGAAAGTCAATGGTAGTCTGATATGGATAGCATTCAATCTACAAATTATTTTGGGCAAAATGGCCATTTTCACAATATTGATTCTTCCTATCCATGAACATGGAATGTTTTCCATTTGTTTATGTCTTCTCTTATTTTCTTGAGCAGTGGTTTGTTGTTCTCCTGGAAGAGGTCCTTCACATCCCTTGTAAGTTTTAGTCCTAGATATTTTATTCTTTTTGTGGCAGTTGTGAATGGGAGTTCACTCATGATGTAGCTGTTTGTCTGTTATTGGTGTATAGGAATGCTTGTGATTTTTGCACATCAATTTTGTATCCTGAGACTTTGCAGAAGTTGCTTATCGGCTTAAGGAGATTTGGGGCTGAGATGATGGGGTTTTCTAAATATACATTCATGTCATCTGCAAACAGAGACATTTGACTTCCTCTCTTCCTATTTGAATACCTTTTCTTTCTTTCTCTTGCCCAATTGCTCTGGCCAGAACTTCCAATACTAAGTTGAATAGGAGTGGTGAGAGAGGGCATTCTTGTCTTCTACCAGTTTTCAAAGGGAATTCTTCCAGCTTTTGCCCATTCAATGTGGGTTTGTCATAAATACCTCTTATTATTTTGAGGTACATTCCATCAATACCTAGTTTATTGAGAGTTTTTAGCATGAAGGAGTGTTGAATTTTATCAAAGACCTCTGCATCTATTGAGATAATCATTTGATTTTTGTCATTGGTTATGTTTATGTGATAGATTACATCTATTGATTTGCATATGTTGAACCAGCCTTGCATCCCAGGAATGAAGCCGACTTGATCGTGGTGGACAAGCTTTTTAATGTGCTGCTAGTATTTTATTGAGAATTTTCTCACTGATATTCATCAGGGATATTGGCCTGAAATTTTCCTTTTTGGTTGTGTCTCTATCAGGTTTTGGTATCAGGATGATGCTGGCCTCATAAAATGAGTTAGGGCACAGTCCCACTTTTTCTATTGTTTGGAAGAGTTTCAGAAGGAATGGTACCAGCTCCTCTTTGAACCTCTCATAGAATTCAGCTATGAATCCATCTGGTCCTGAGCCTTTTGTTTTTTGGTTGGTAGGGTATTAATTACTGCCTCAATTTCAGAACTTGTATTGGTCCATTCAGGGATTCGACTCCTTCCTGGTTTAGTCTCAGGAGTATGTATGTGTCCAGGAATTGATCCATTTGTTCTAGATTTTCTAGTATATTTGCATAGAGCTGTTTATAATATTCTTTGATGGTAGTTTGTATTTCTGTGGGATCAGTGATGATCTCCCATTTGTCATTTTTTATTGTATCTATTTGATTCATCTCTCTTCTTATTAGTCTGACTTGCAGTCTATCTCTTTTGTTGATCTTTTCAAAATCCAGCTCCTGGATTCATTATTGTTTTGAAGGGTTTTTCATGCCCCTATCTCCTTCCATTCTGCTGTTATGTTAGTTATTTCTTGTCTTCTGCTAGCATTTGAACTTGTTTGCTCTTACTTCCCTTGTTCTTTTAATTGTGCTATTAGTGTGTTGATGTTAGATCTTTCCCACTTTCTCCTACAGGCATTGCGTGCTATAAATTTCCCTCTAAACACTTCTTTAGCTGTGTCCCAGAGATTCTGGTACACTGTGTTTTTGTTCTCATTGGTTTCAAATGAAACTATTTATTTATGGTTTATTTAATTTATTTCTGCCTTAATTTTGTCATTTACCCAGTGGTCATTCAGGAGCAGTTTATTCACTTTCCATGGAGTCACGCGGCTTTGAGTGAGTTTCTTAATCCTGAGTTCTAATTTGATTGCACTGTGGTCTGAGAGACTGTTATGATTTTCATTCTTTTGCATTTTCTGAGGAGTGTTTTGCTTCCGATCACGTGGTCAATTTTAGAATACGTGCATTGTGGTGCTGAAAAGAACATATATTCTGTTGATTTGAAGTGGAAAGTTTTGTGGATATCTACTAGGTCCACTTGGTCCAGAGCTGAGTTAAAGTCCTGAGTATCCTTGTTAATTTTCTGTCTCATTGATCTGTCTAATATCAACAGTGGGGTGTTAAAGTCTCCCACTATTATTGTGGGAGAGTCTAAGTTTTTGTAGGTCTCTAGGAACTTGCTTTATGAATCTGCGTACTTCTGTATAGAGTGCATATACATTTAGGATAGTTAGCTCTTCTTGTTACATTGATCCCGTTACCATTATGTAATGTTCTTCTTTGTCTTTTTTGAGCTTTGTTAAAATCTGTTTAGTCACAGAGTAGAATTGCAACCCCCCACATTTTTTTTCTTTCCATGTGCTTGACAAATCTTCCTCCATCCCTTTATTTTGAGCCTATGTGTTTCTTTGCATGTGAGATGAGTCTCCTGAATACAGCACACTGATGGGTCTTGACACTTTATCCAATTTGCCCATCTGTGTCTTTTAATTAGGGGCATTTAGCCCATTTACATTTAAGGTTAATATTGTTATGTGTGAATTTGATCTTGTCATTATGATACTAGCTGGTTATTTTCCCCAAGAGTTGATGCAGTTTCTTTATAGTATCGATGGTCTTTACAATTTGGTTTGTTTTTGCCGTGGCTGGAACTGGTTGTTCCTTTCCATGTTTAGTGCTTCCTTCAGGAGCTCTTGTAAGGCAGGCCAGTGGTGACAAAATCTCTCAGAATTTGATTGTCTGTAAAGGATTTCATTTCTCCTTCTCTTGTGAAGCTTAGTTTGACCAGTAATGAAATTCTGGGTTGAAAATTCTTTAAGAATGTTGGATATTGGCCCCCACTGTCTTCTGGCTTGTAGGGTTTCTGTAGAGAAGTCTGCTGTTAGTCTGATGGGCTTCCCTTTGTGGGTAACCTGATCTTTCTCTCTGGCTACCCTTAACACTTTTTCCTTCATTTCAACCTTAGTGAATCTGATGATCATGTGTCTTTCCAAGGAGGATCTTTGTGGTGTTCTCTGTATTTCCTGAATTTGAATGCTGGCCTGCCTTGCTAGGTTAGGGAAGTTCTCCTGAATAATATCCTGAAGAACATTTTCCAACTTGCTTCCATTCTCCCCATCACTGTCAGGTACACCCACCAAACATAGCTTTGGTCTTTTCACATAGTCTCATATTTCTTGGAGGTTTTGTTTATTCCTTCTCATTCTTTTTTCTCTAACAGTGGCTTGATGCTTTATTTTATTAAATTTATCTCAGTCTCTGATATCCTTTCTTCTGCTTGATTGATTTGGCTATTCATACTTGTATATGCTTCACAAAGTTCTCATGCTATGTTTTTCAGCTCCATCAGATCACTTATGTTTTCCTCTAGACTGGTTATTCTAGTTATTAAGTCCTCCAACCTTTTCTCAGGGTTCTTAGTTTCCTTACATTGGGTTAGAATATGCTCTTTTTGCTTGGAAGAGTTTGTTATTACACACCTTCTGAAGCCTATTTCTGTCAATTTGTCAAGATCATTCTCCATATTGTTCCCTTGCTGATGAGGAGTTGTGAGCCTTTGGAGAAGAGGCATTTTGGTTTTTGGAATTTTCATTCTTTTTGTGCTGGTTTCTCCCCATCTCCATGGAATTATCTACCTTTGGTCTTTGATGTTGGTGACCTTCAGATAGGGTTTCTGAGTGGACCTCCTTTTTGTTGATGTTGATGCCATTGGTTTCTGTTCGTTCATTTTCCTTCTAACAGGCACTTTTTCTGCAGATCTGTTGGAGTTTGCCAGAGGTCTACTGTTTGCCTGGGTATCACCAGCAGAGGCTGCAGAACAGCAAAGATTGCTGCCTGTTCCTTCCTCGAGAAGCTTTAACCCAGAGGGGCACCCTGCCAGATGTCAGCCAGAGGTCTACTGTATGAGGTATCTATCAACCCCTACTGGGAGGTGACTCCCTGTCAGGAGGCATGCGGGTCAGGGACCCACTTGAGGAGGCAGTCTGTCCCTTAGCAGAGCTCAAGCACTGTGCTGGGAGCTCCACTGCTCTCTTCAGAGCCAGCAAGCAGGAACATTTAAGTCTGCTGAAGCTGTGCCCACAGCCGCCCCTTCCCCCAGGTGTTCTGTCCCAGGGAAATGGGAGTTTTATCTATAAGTCCCTAACTGGGGCTGCTGCCTTTCCTTCAGAGATGCCTTGCCCAGAGAGGAGGAATCTAGAGAGGCAGTCTGGCTATAGCAGCTTTGTGGCACTGCAGTGGGCTCCACTCAGTCCAAACTTCCTGGTGGCTCTGTTTACACTGTGAGGGGAAAACTGCCTACTCAAACCTCAGTAATGGTTGCCCCTCCGCCACCAAACTCACACATCCCAGGTTGACTTCAGACTACTGTGCTGGCAGCAAGAATTTCAAGTGAGTGGGTGTTAGCTTGCTGGGCTCTGTGAGGGTGGGATCCGCTGAGCAAGATCACTTGTCTCCCTGGCTTCAGCCTGCTTTCCAGGGGAGTGAACAGTTCTGTTTCACTGGTGTTCCAGATGCCATTGGAGTATACAAAAACCTCCTGCAACTGGCTCAGTGTCTGCCCACACGGTTGCCCAGTTTTGTGCTTGAAACTCAGGGCCTTTGTTGCACAGGCACCGGAGGGAATCTCCTGGTCTGCAGGTTACAAAGACTGTGGGAAAAGCATAGTATCTGGGCCTGAGTGCACCATTCCTCATGGCACAGTCTCTCATGGCTTCCCTTGGCTAGGGGAGGGAGTTCCCCAGTCCGTTGTGCTTCCCAGGTGAGGTGACACCCCATCCTGCCTCGGCTCACCCTCTGTAGGCTGCACCCACTGTCTAACCAGTTCCAGTGATATGAGCCAGATACCTCAGTTGGAAATGCAGAAATCACCTGCCTTCTGCTTTGGTCTCGCTAGGAGCTACAGACCGAAGCTGTTCCTATTTGGCCATTTTGCCAGCCACCACACAATTCTGAAGAGCATCCTCTTTCACTGTCAGATGTTTACCAAGTTTGCATAATAATTTTATTGTTCAAATATAAGGTAAAGCTGAAACTTGTTGCTTAAATTTCATTCTATTCCTAAACAGAAGCTTCTCCAACCATAATTCCATTAAACACAAGCCCAGGACCCCAGGAAATCTGAAGAGCCAACTCACCACCTTAAGCACGTGTGGGGCAGAGACTATTGCTGTTAAGAATCATGGAACCAATAGACCAGAAAAATACTTTCCAATTTAAGCAACTCCACTCTTTTACCGGTGAAGAAACTGATGACAGAGCCAATCTCAGGCATTGGTGCCTCTGAACTCTTGGCCCAGGGTACTTTTCTTTTTTCAGTTTTCATCATTCTGTTTTAAAACTGATATATATCAGTTGTGCATATTTTAGAATATATGTGATATTCTGATACCTGTATACAATGTGTAGCAGTCAAATCAGGGTAGCTGGGCTATCCATCACCTCAAACATTTACCTTTTCTTTCTTTTGGGAACATTACAAATCTTCTCTTTTAGCTATTTTTTTAATATACAATAAATTATTGTTAACTGTTCTTTCCCTACTGTACTATCAAGTACTGGAATTTGTTCCGTATCTAACTGTCCTTTTGTGCCCCCAACCAGCTTCTCTTCGTCCTCCCTCCCCCAGGGCATTTTTCATTCTTCGCAGACTGCACATAATCAGGAGGCTGTGAACATGAGAGAGACCTTTATTTTTTCAGTATTAGAAATAGATTTAGGATTGAGTTGTTTACATTCCTCCACACCCAAGAGCTGTGGCAGTTTTAAGAGGACTCTGCAGGGTTAGGGTGCAAGCTGTTCTGGTGAAGCAATAAAGCTAAATGACTCCAAGAGAAATCACACTCACAAATTCAATTTCCTTAGCACCACCTGTGCACCACAGCAGGAAGCCTAAGTACATTTTAAATTAAAAGACACTAAGCCTCACACACAACTGCCCCAACGAGATTACAAATGAGCCTCCATCTTCTTCCCTGAACTAATTTCTTCTCTCATCCACAGGCTCTGACTAGGAGCTTGACTCTTTCTCCCTCATTTTCTTGTCTCTCTCTCTCCCTTTGCATCTCTCTATTAATGCCACAAATTGGAGGAAAAAAAATGCCACACCTGATTTTCCCTGTCATCCTGGGTCACACAGGTTGGAGAATGGTAACAAACAAGAGGTCACCTTAGCCAGGTTTCCTCAGTGTATTTTGCATTTCTGATTGGAATTTTTGCAGTCTAGCAACTGCAACTGACTTTTAGGAAGTGATTAAAAGTATGAAATGGATGTGATAGTTTTCTGTGTCCATTTGTTTGGGCTATAGTTCCCAGATGTTCAATCTAACACTAATCTAGGTGTCATTTTGAAGCTTATTTGGTAAATGTGATAAAAGTCCAGAATCAGCTGACTTTAAGTGAGGGCGATTATCTCAGATAATCTGAGTGGCCTGATTCAGTCTGTTGAAAGGCTGTAACAGCAGAGCTGAGGTTTCCCTGAAGGACATATTCTGCCTATAGACAGCAGCACCAGCTCATATCCAAGAGTTCCAACCTGCCCTTCCTGATGGCTTGCCCTATAGATTTCAAACTTGCATTATAAGCTCCCACAGTCATATAAGTCAGTTCCATGCAATAAATCTTTTAATATATAACTCCCATTTGTCTATTTCTTTGTTTAAGCCCTAATCTTGTAGTTATTGGATGGGGGATGGGGAGAAGACACTTGACTTTTTCTTTTCTTTGTAGAATTAAATAGCAAGAAATAATGAGAAAAGTTTCAAATTGACAAGTATTTCAGGCCTGGCCAGGTCCAAGCCTTCCAAGCAGGTATTTAGACTCCAATGGAAATAGCTCCTCACTGGGCTTCATTCCCTCCCTCTTTCACCCAAGCCTCCAGTCTTTGCCCCTCACAGCTACATAGGCTTCGTAAATGGTGGCCTCCAGACCAATGACTCTCAATCCTAGCTTCCACTTTAGAATCTGCTGGTAAATTTTAATACTGAGTCTTGGCCCCATACCAGAGTATATGAACCAGAATCCTGAGAATGGGGTCTGGGGATGATTTTTTATAAGCTTCTAAATGACTCTACTGTGAGCCAAGGTTGGAAGACACTGGATTTGACAGGACAGTTTTAATTGTAACCTCAGTGTCAGCTGAAATCACCCCACCCTAGACAATCTAGATAAGATTTTCTGAAACCACATTCACAACTTGCGGAAAGTCCAATGCCCTTGCCAAGATCTCTGTAAATTTGCTAGGGCATTTGTGGTTCTCTGGTAGGGTTACCAGATGTAGCAAATAAAAATCCAGGACATCTAGTTAAATTTGAAAAATAGTTCAGCAGTGGAATTTCGCAGTTTATTGGGAAAAGGCTGAATCTACGATGTTTAGGGCATCCTGACAAAGTCAATACATGCTTCAGTTCAAAATCATAAAATACAAGGGCATGGGCTGTATATACAGGGTGCTGGCTGTCGTGTAATCCATGGATACCCTCAATCCAAGTTCTTTCTCTTACTGAATTGATCTATTCTCAATCCTACATGGTTTGTCGTGTTCTGCATATATGAATTTAGACATATATCTTACTTCTTATCCAAAAAAGCAGTACAATGCCTTTGTGGATGAAGCTGACTTTTCTAAACCTCTGAGAAGAAAGTGTTAATATTGCAGTAATGCAAACAACCAAAGATGAAACATGAAGGACCCTGTTCAATACAGTTGTTGTCACCTCACTATATTGTTTAGTTTTTTCCTCTTCCTCTTCTCTCCTCTCCTCTTCCTCAAACTCAAATTCCCATTCTTTTCTAATGAAAAGTGGTTTTAGCAATCTCCCTAGCTTCCTTGTCACCTTCTCTCCAAAATGCCTTTACCAGTTGATGGCCCTGAACAAAGATAGCCCCTTCTTTATCAAGGATTCTACTGCCAAAGACATTAATTTTTCACCTCGTTTCATGATTATGTTAATATTTTCTATGTCAACAAATACTAAGTTTGGGACTCCAGAGTTTGAAGGACTGTTTCTGTACTTCCAGTTTTCAATAAGGAAGAGCCACATCTGCCTTACAATCAACACCAGCCTCCTTGAGTGGACTGATTTGAATTAGAAAAACTCAATTGCCTAAAACTGCACAGTCCATTAGCCTGACTTGGCAGCTGGAATTTACAATACCACTAAGTCAGTCATTGGGTTTAAAGCAGTTTTCCAATATATGCTAATTATTACAATTACCTGGGCCTGTTAATAATATAGTTTCCTATTCCCAGCCCAGGCTTAGAGAATCAGAACCATGATGGGAGTGATTTCAATGATTAGCCAAGTTTAGGAAACTTTGGTCTAAGCACTTGAAGGCCCAGTTAAAATGCAAATAAAGGCATTGTCAATAAAGAAAAATTAACATACAGTGATTTAATGGAGGAGTCCTGGCATGAAGATCCAGCATGGCAATTCACTTTAAATCTCCAAGTCTAATTCTCATCCGTTCAGTGGCTGGGCTAGAATTCTCTCTAAAGGTTCTTTCAACTCTAGTATCCCATGATTCTGCACCTACTAGATCCTTACAATTAGGCTTCTAGACTGCAGTCCATGGGACTGATGTGTGGGGAGGGAATAAAGCCAGAAAGAGATAAATTTTAAGAAGCCAAGGAATGAGAAGGGAAATAAAGTCTTGGAAAAGATACTCTAAGCTGGGGGTATCCCAGAGGTTTTAGAACTTAGAGTTCAGTGGGAACACAAAAGCAGGTGCCTGTGCGAGGGAGCAGTGACTAAGAGGACAGAAGAGGATCTCCAGTGGAACTGGATTACTGAGCTTTAGGATAATCTTATGGAAGACCACCTCTTTTTCTCTTCATATGGAAATTAACAATCAGATGTCCTCAATATTCCTGACGGACAGGCCAGCTACTTCAGTAAGAACTGTAGCACAGGTATTAAAAAAAAAAAAAAAAAAAGCTGTGTGATCTTACTAAAATACTCATGTAACAAGCTCTATCCTTATCCAACATAACCCAATATTCTGCTCAGCACACATGTAATCAAAGTACGCTGACTCAAACAGACATTGATTAAATTTAACCAATGCGTACAAGCAGTTGACTCCACTCAAGTGCAACATTTAGAAAATGATCTGCATTTTTTAGATGTACCATGGAAGAGAAGTGTCAGAGTCAGGATTAGGGATCCATGAAAGGCACAGAGAGGGAGAGTGCAGTCTAAATCTAAAATGGTGATAGGAGTTTCAAAGCAATAATGGCAACTATTCCAAAGAAGTGCAACCAAACAATTAAAAGATTAAGTAAGGCAACATTTTGGGGATGTTAATTTCACATAAATTATTTTATATAAGAGGATGTGAGTGTAATGTGTTACAAAAGAGAATAATATGTGTTGGGAATGCTTTCTGTAAGTTTCCCAACAGAAAAGAAAGAAAAAATGAGACAGAGAAAAGAAGACAAGCTGTTCTCTTCTGTGAGGTTACTGGCTACCTCAGATCAAACCCCAGATCTGGCACATTAAGGTCCACGTCTCAGAAGCCCAATGGTAGCAGTTGGAAGATAGCCAGAGTCAAGGCCAGAGGGAGCTAGGAATCACAAAGCCCAAGCTGCATCTTAGTGACTGTTGGCAAGAAAGTTGGTGGCTGGGCCTGCTTCATTACTTACAAAATGAGTGTGTAACACCAAGCTTAGTATGATCAAAGGATTCGAAATTCTGTATGAGAAGTTCACTGCATCTAGTAAATGCCTAATACATATCAGCTACTAACATATCCTGGAATCTTCATTATTTGCTTTTATTATTACTACTATTTGCTGAAGGCCCTGTGGATACGTGCACATTATACATTGTTAGATGTAACTTATCTAAGAACAATTACATGTCTCTGGCAATATGTTATCAGGCCAGGCTTTGCTAATCAAAACCAACACACAAATGGCAGAATTTTGAAGACTGAGAAATGAAACTGACAAATTTTGACAACAGGACAGTGAAAAGAAAGAATGGGGACATCTTCGATAGACCTGGTAGGGTTGCCCAGACAATCAAAAGTCAGAATGGAAGTCTACGTCTTCCAGAGGAACCAACCCCAAAACTGACATAACAAAGCATTGAATACAAAGTTTGACTGTGATAAAGGTCCCTCTGGAGAATACCTGGTAGTTTACTCTTCTAGGGAGCACTGACTCTGGACTTAGCTGTTGGGGTTTGAAGTCTGACCCCACCACACACTCGCTATGTGACCTTGGACAAGTCATTTATCCACCCTGTGCTTTGCCTCAGACATAACATGGAGAGAATCCTTTAGCATGTGTCTCAGGGTTGTGAGAGTTAAGTGTGCCTAGCACTAAGGAAACTCTATATAAAGGATCGTTATTGTATTATCATCATACAATAATGATCAATTACTCAATAAAATCCCACAGAAGCCCTGAGTAAACCTTTTAACTACTTATTTGTATTATTGCTATTTTTATCTTTAAATTAATACTCTAATTAAATCTTTCAAAGTCATAGGTTAATCAGAATAATTTTTAGTATATATGTCTTCTTTTTTTAAATCTGTTTTAAGAATTCATACATAATACAGTAAACTTCCATAACTATTGGTTGAAAAACCACATTAATCTGACAAATTTTCTTAAAGTAGTGTATTAGTCCGTTATCATGCTGCTATGCAGAAATACACAGCACTGGGTAATTTACAAAGGAAAGAGTTTTAATTAACTAATAGTGCAGCATGGGTGGGGAGTCCTCAGGAAACTTACAATCATGGCAGAAGGCAAAGAGGAGGCAAGGCACCTTCTTCACAGGGCAGCAGGAAGGAGAAAATTAGTGCAAGTAGGGGAAATGCCAGATGCTTATAAAACCATCAGATCTCATGAAACTCACTCATTATCATGAGAACAGCATAGGAGAAACCACTCCCATGATTCAATTACCTCCATCTGGTCCCATTCTTGACTCCTGGGGATTACAATTCAAGGTAAGATTTAGGTGGGGACACAGAGCCAAACCATATCAAGTAAAATTCCTATTTTTGTGAAAACAATACCTACTAATTGTTTTTTTTTTAATTCTACCAACTAAAAAATAAAACAATTCCAAAAATCGTTTCAAATCCAGCACCTAAAATAACAATCACCAGCATCACATTAATATAAATCCAGGCATTCTCCAAGGGGTCAGAGGTACAGACAGGTAAATAATTTAAAGAAAATTATTCATACATGGGAGAGTACTACAGGGAATTGGATTGGAAAAAGAGGAGAGAGAATAAGTAGTGACTCAGGCTGTAGGAATTCGATGAAATCTTTTCCAGAACTGTCTCCCGTTTTGTTTGTAGGTCATGGCAGCCAAGAAGGAATCCAAGTCAATCCAGTAGGCAAGATGGAGAACGTTACCACATTCGGTCACAAACACATGTGTTAAAACTCCTCTCTTGAAAGTTAGAATTGATATAACACAGAATGCTTCACTCTCTATATCAGCCACAAAGATGGATCCTAACTTCAAAAGGAAGCAGCAAAAGGAGATATAACCTCAACAGTGACCGTCTTGCCAAATCTAGTCAACAAAATTAAAATCACTTGACATTCAGTTCAAAATAAATATGTTTTCAAATTTTGTTTTTATAGATCTTCACTAATGTTGACATTCTTGGCTTGGAAAGCACTTGGGAGTTTTATCCCTAAGAAATACAGGCCCATGAACACAGTTGGGGAAGTGGGTGGCCACCAAATTATATGAACCAAAATTTCATTATTTTTGACAATCACCTATAAAAGAGAAGAAAGAGAATATGCTTAGGATATTTAGAATTAACTGTGTATATACAAACAGAATCTCTACCACCATTTCTGGTCTAGTATAGAAAAACTGTTTTCCATTGCACTGGTGTGCATTATTAACCCACAGTCAAAATGCATAAATATTACTTTAGCAATGTAATGTTCAAAACATTTTATCAGAAATTAAAGTCTCTTCAGAGCTATAGTTTCATGCAATTCCCTAAGCAGTTTATATTTTAGGAGCTTCTAATGAGACTATAAAAAGTTCTTTTTATAAACACTGGCAAATATATCTACCACAGGATAGCTTTACACATTTTAATGAACATATTAATAATTTACTCTTTTAAATTAGCACTGCACTATTGCTGATCTAAAGATGTACCTTAGAGACTTTATGTGCCAAAAAGATTATTTTAAACAATTTTCTCAAAAAGAATTTAGAGGTTTTTTTAAAAAAAAATAAAAGATTTAAACCCTATAATTATATTTTGCATATTGCTCAAAATAAAACTTACAAAATAGTGATTCCTGACCATGGTCAATGGATCTCAATTTTTATAATCAAGTCCAGTAATGGAAATAGAGCCCTCTAGAAGGAATTCCACAATCGTATGATAAGTGTTCTGAAAAGGGAAACCCAGGATGTTGCAGAGTACACAGGAGAAACACTGAATGTGGGCTTGGGTCAGGAAGGGCGTTGCAGAGTAGCAGCTTCTCAACTGAGACATGAAGGATGGGTTCAAGCACTGTTTTTCAAAGTATGACCCAAGAACATCTGAGATTCTGTTGGAAGGGTCCTGTGAAGTACTGCCTTTTCCACTGTTAAGGGTTGAAATATATCTCCCAAAAAGATATAATAGAGTTCTTACCCCTCAGAATATGACCCTATTTGTAGAAAGGGTCTTTACAGAGAGGTAATCAAGTTAAAATGAGATAACTAGAATAGATCCTATTCAAACATGGCAAGTATCCTTATAAAAAGGAGAAATTTTTGACACAGAAACAGACATACACACAGAGAGAACTCTATGCAAAGACAGGAGTTATGCTGCCATAAGCCAAGAAACTACCAGGAGTTAGGAGAGAGGACGGATTCTTCCCTACTACCTTCAGAGGGAGCACAGCCATGCTGATCTCAGACTTCTAGTTTTCAGAATTGTGAGGAAATTAATTTATGTTATTTAAGTCACTCAGTTTGTGGCACTTTGTTATGGTACTAATACTCCAACTATATGCTACTTGAAGCTAGATATTTTTCACAGCTTTGACTAAAACAACGTATTACAGAGATTGAGCTCAGAAGCATATATGAGACCAGTGTCTTTTATTGAGCCAAACACTAAAGATATTTGCAAAAATGCAAAATGATGCCATTCTTCTCACTAAATTGTTTTGTCTTGTCAAACATAGTCATTTCCATAAAATGGTATTTGGGTACTGTCATTATTTATATGTTGTTATTTTACAGTCAATCAATGAAGAACTATTTTTAAGATTTCTTAGTTTAATTCTGAATACAGTCACAACTGATAGATATTGCCCCTACCCATAAGAACTCTTTGGGGTCCTCAATAATTTTTAGAGTTTAAAGGACTTCAGAGACCAAAATTTTAGAACTGCTAGGATCAAATTAGCCAGGGAAGGAAGGTGGGAAAAAGACTGTCCAAGACAGAGGAACAGCACGTGAAAAGGCCCAGGAGGCAAAAAGGAACCTTGAATTCAATGTAAATGGAACGTAGAGCAAAAGCAGGCAGAAAAATGGGAGAGGAAGGTAGAAGCCAGATCACAGGGAAGGCAGCAACACACACTGGGGCCTGTGGCAGCGGGAAGGGAGAGTATTAGGATAAATAGCTAATGCATGCAGGGCTTAATACCCAGGGCTGATGGATTGATAAATGCGGCAAGCCACCATGGCACGTGTTTACCTATGTAACACACCTGCACATTCTGCATATGTATCTGGAACTTGAATTAAAATTTTTTAAAAACCGTTTAATTGTAAGCAAAGAAACAAGGGATTGACCAGCAAATTCTGTTTGAGAAAAGCTCCTCTCAGTGCAATAAGGGGGTTGGAAAGAGGGATCAAGAGTGAGGGCAAGGAACTAGTCAGAGGTTAAGTAATTGAGAAAAGACAAAATGGTGGCAGTGGTAATGAGGGGACTATGTGACTCAATCAAGAGATCGTATTAAGTTTAATCAGAAGGACTGCTGATTATCACATAGGGGAGGTGACAGACAGAGAGGCAGTTAAGTTAGCATAACAACTCATTTCAGCCTGGTCAACTGAATGGTTAGTGGTACCATTTAGTACAACAGAAAACAAAGATACAGAGTCCAGTTTAGAGGAGGGAAATTAATGACCAGTTTTACAAATGACGACCCTTCAGATAGCTAAAAGGGACTGATTAGTGAACAATGTATTACATGGGTTTGGTCAGGAGATAAATATGGGCTGAACATACATATTTGGGAAATATTTGTATGTAAATTACAGTTAAGTCATGGATGGATGAAAGTTTTGATGGTGACTATATGGAGTACAAAAGACAGGAGGGTCAGAGAGATAACCATTGGAGCATCACCCTTAAGGCAAGGGCAGTAAAAGGGGAGCCCCAGGTTGGAGCAGTCCAAGAAACAGAAGAACTAGGAGAGGCAAGTGTCATGGAAGCCAGGAGAAGAGAGACTTCCAGGAAGAAAATGGTGTTCAGCAAGGTCAATGGGAAGGTCAGATAAAAAAAGAATTAGAAAGTGTCCATTGGGTTTTATTGTTTGCTCTGGTAAAATAAATTTGATTTGGATAACACCTTTCCCCTCAAGCAAATATATGTTTGCATTCATAAACAGCTCCTCCCACCTACTTAGCTCCATTTGCAACTAATTAAATTTATTGATTTAAATAAGAGCTGAGAAGTTTTCTGGGGGAAAACATTATCTCCAGCCACATTCACAGTTGGAGTTCAAACATATGGACACACATCTGAAAAAACAAAAGAAGAAAGCAGGTCTGGGATTAGAGAGAAAATAATAGAAATCAGAGTTCAAGAAAAGAGGAGAAAGCCACTTGGAGCAAATTCCCTCGGTGGGCAAAACTTTGGCAGAGTCTAGCCCTGTGCCATCCAAAATGGCAGCAGCCACCAGGCACATGCAGCTACTGAGTACTTGAGATGTAGCTAGTCTAAATTGAGATTAAATGTGCACGGGATTTTGAAGACTTGCTTTGAAAAAAGTAGCATAAAATGTCTCACAAAAAGCTTTTATATCAAGTGCATATTGAAATAATTTTATATGTTGGAATAAATAAAAATAATATCAAAATTAGTTTTACCTGATTCTTTTTACTTTTTTAAGGCAGCTGCTAGAAGACTTAAAATTACACCTGTATTTTGTATTACATTTCTCTTGGACACTGGTCTAGCCAAACTTAGCTACAGAGCCTGAAGGTCAACAGGGAATTGTGTATCTGAATTTTATAAAAATGAAAGGACTAGCCTTTTTATCTCTTTAATGCTTTGGAACTCAAGCATCCCTATTTTAGGATCACTCCTGCTACCTACAGACTGAGAATGTAACAGAGGGAGGGAGCATTCTCCTTCTAATTTCTTTTTTTAAAAAGCTGCTAAGCCTCAACCAAGGCCCTGAGGAATAGGACAGTTAATAAAGAGAACAGCATTGAAATGCTGCCCAAGTTGATTCAAGAATTTCTAGAACTCCCAAAAATACTAGCTGGAGATTATGAAAAAAGCTAGGCCAAGCCTTGGAGCTAATGAGAACTTGTCCATAGCCTCACCCTGGTGATACTAGAGCCATAGTGACTACTTGAAGCACAGGTCTTAGGATGTTTTTAGCTGCAAGTAAGAAAACATACCTCAGAATAGCATAAACAGTTGAGGAATGACTTGTATAACAGGGAGTTCAGAGACAAGGTGGGTTCCAGAGTTTGCTGATCAATAGAGTCCAGCACGTGATCAAGCATTAGCTTCTTTTTGTTGCTCCTTTCTTCCATGCACACTGACAGAGTCCCTGTAATGTGCAGAGGGTGTGTTGTTTTGGTGTGCTTTTGTTTTCTCATGGTTATATAATTATCACTAGAGGAATCTGGAGTCACGTGCTTCTTTATTCCCATCCATAGAGGGAAAGAGAGTGGCATTCGACCTCTCTTAAAAGCAAATAAGAATAGTCTCCATGGCTACCCGCAAACTCTCTTTATGCCTCAGTGGCCAGCAGTGAAACACAAAGGGCCACATGCCCATTCTTGAACCAATCACCAGCCAGGGTGATGAGATTACACTCAAACCAATCAGGTTCCCCTTGCCAGTGCTGACGGTAGAAGCAGCATCCCTGGAAACACTTGTCTTGGATACCTGCACAAAATCAGGGATCTGTTCAGGAGAAGGGCAGGGAATTCTGCTGGGTAGCAACTTACAGTGCCCACAGAAACTCTCTTTACAAATAAAAAGGAGCCAACAGGGGAAAGCTTAAAAACACAAAAAGGAGAATAATACTCCCAGCCAATTATTTAGTCCTGAGCCAGCATCCCTCAGCCACTCATGAGCCCCATATTCCTTGGATTGGCTCAGGGAATATCATCTAATTTTTAGTAGCCAAAGCAATAGGTCATTGTGAAAGGCAAAGTATTATAAAAACAAAGACTTTATTTCAAAGCTGCAAGTCAGTGACTTTCTAAATATCTGTTGTTTGGTACTCTCTGGACCTCCAATGCCTCTGCTTATTTGCACAAGTGGTGAAGAAACCAATAATCCTCACTGAGTTCTCACTCCATTTCCAGCAGACATATTTAGCCATCTCTATATTCCATCCCTTTGATTTTCCCACATACTTTTCAGGCCACAGTAATGAAAGTGCGTTCTCTTATGACTACTTTCCAAGTGTCGTGTGATACAGATCGGCCATGATCTAAGAAGAAAGAGTAAGCTTGTCAGCTCAGGGTTTGGGTTGTGACTGAGCAGGAGACAAAAGATGTTCTTTAATGACCATTGTTTATCACTAAAACAGTTTGCATTTTGAAACCCTTGGTATTAAATATTGTAATTCCTCCACATGACTCCCTCTGTAGCAGCGCAAAGGTCAAGATACACAGACTGAATTGGAACTCCACAAAGTTGTCTCTTCATTGAGCACAATGAGACACAGTCAGGGCTAGTGATTAAATAAGACAAATCATGCTGACATGGCTCCAATAAACCCATGGAATTTTCAAGTTAGAAGAGAACTTCAAGACAATCTAGCCTTCTGTAGCAGGCAAGATAATGCCCCACCACCACCAAAGACTCTCAAGTCTTAACCCTCAGGATTGATGAATATGTTACCTTACATGGCAAAAGAGAATTTACAGATGTTATTAAATTAAGGAACCTTATCTGGGAGATTTTACTGGATTATCTGGGTAGGCCAAATGTAATCACAAAAGTCCTTATAAGTGAAAGAAGGAGGCAGGAGGGTTAAAAATGGAGATGGATGGCTCCTAGAAGTAGACGGCAGAGTGTTGCAAGTGCTGGCTGGAAGGGTGCCATGAACAAAGGGGAAAAAAGGAATGCAGAAAACCTACAGAAGCTGGAAAAGATAAGTAAATTGATTCTTCCCTAGAGCAACTAGAAAGAATGCAGCTCTGCCAAAACCTTGATTTTAGACTTCTGGTCTCCAGACTATAAGAGAATAAACTTGTATGATGTTAAGGCACTAAGTTTGCAACAATTTGTTACAGCAGCCACAAGACACTAATACACCCTATTGCTTCAGTTTATAACTACTCCCTTCCCAACACCTGCCATACACTGAGATGCTTGTGCTTTCCTCCTTCCTTTACAGCACTTGCCACTACAGTGTCAGATATTTTTTTTTGTTCACTAGTTCCCTAATGAGACTCTGAGGCACTCAAAATTAGACACTGTTTTTCCCTTCTTTTATCTCCAAGAATACCTAACATAGATTATTGGCAAACAGAAATAACTTATTAAATATCTGTCAACTGAAAAAAATCAGGAAATAAATGTATACATGTAAAATTGGAGACCCATCTAAAGATCGCCTAAATGGAAAATGACATGAACAGACACTTCTCAAAAGAAGACATATAAGCATCCAACAAGCACATGAAAAAATGTTTCAACATCATTAATCAGCAGAGAGATGCAAACCAAAACCACAATGAGATACCATCTCACAACAATCAGAATGGCTTTATAAAAAGTCAGAAGATGAAAGGATGTTGGTGAGGTTGCAGAGAAAAAGAAACATACAATGTTAACACTATTGGTTGGAATGCAAATTAGTTCAGTCGCTGTGAAAAGCAGTTTGGAGATTTCTCAAAGAACTAAAAGTAGAATTACCATTTGACCCAGCAATCCCATTTATTCCTGAGTAGATGCCCAGAGGAAAACAAATAGTTCTACCAAACAGTGACATGCACTCACATGTTCATTGCACATTATTCACAATATAAAAGCCATGGAATCAACCTCGGTGTCCATTAATGGTAGATTGGATCATGAGACTATGATACATACATACCATAGAATATCATGCAGCCAGAAAAAAAAAGACTATGTCCTTTGCAGGAAGATGCATGCAGCTGGAGGCCATTATCCTAAGTGAATTGACGCAGACACAGAAAACCAAATAACACATATTCTCTAAGTGGGAACTTAACATTGGGTACAAGATGAGAACAACAGCAAACACCGGGGATTCCAGAGGAGAGGAGGAAGGGTTGGACAACTACCTCCTGGGTACTATTTTCACTACTTGCACAACAGGATCACACCTCAGCCTTATATACCCATGTAACAAACCTACACATGCACCTCCTGAATCTAAAATAATAATAAATGCCAAAAAAACACATAAACACACCTAGCACATAGTATGTACTTGGCACATAGTAACTATTATTGCTGAGTATCCTTGGTTCTACTAGTACCTTTCCATCTTTGGTTGGAATCTATTTTTTCAGAGAATAAGAATACGAAGGATACTAAAATACTTAAGTTAGAAAAATACAAATCCCAGAGAGGGTCCTAAATCACAGGAAACCGATGGCAGCGCCCTCCAACTTCATAGTTATGTGTTTCCCTCATGCCAGAACTGGCAACGTTGGGCACATTTAAGAAAAATCAACAGCAAGATCTCTTTCAATTAAGGGTTTGGGATGTGAATGAAAAGATTCTGCTTTGGCCTTTGAACTTCAGCATGGTAGCATCTGTACACCTGAGCAGGGGAGTTATAGCTGACACCTCATACGGCCTTCAAGGAGAGCCTCCTCAGAAAAAAAATATGGAATTCAGTGCACCCATGCATAGATCCTCCCTGCTGAGTCCTTCCACAACACAGCAAGGAATACCACTCAGTGACTGAGACCTTACACCCTGTTACTCAAGTTCAGATCTCCCTGGTCCTTACTCTCAGGATACTACCAGTGTCAATATGGTGACCCCTGGGCCAGAGCTAAGCCAGGAGGGTGCAGACCAACAGCACCTTGAGGGGAATCCCAAACTAGACCTTAAAGAACCCTGAAGGCCAAAGCCCCAGAAGAATCTACCTTTTGTTGTTGAGTCCAAAAGTCCAGTTCAGGGTGAGAATTCTGAGTAAACGTCGAAGGAGTCAGGAGGCAGGATGCTCTGGAACAGAAACGGAGTGTTAAAATTAGGTCAGAAAGACATTTGCCATGATCAGGTTAGAAAGGCCAAGGTTCACTGAGATTGGACCTTGTCCAAAGGAATGGATGGGTATCTGGTTTTAAAGGCTGGAACAAAGTTACCAAGGGCTCACCTCTCTGAGGAAGCCAGGGCCAAAATACTGCAGGAATAACAGAGGTGATACAAGGGAAACAATAGCAAGTCCCCAGCTTTTTCTGCAGAAATAGGTAACGTTTTGCAAACTAACCTGGCTTCCTGACATCGCACCTTCACCTGGATACAAACCCTGTCCCTTTGAACACAGGTGGGCTGAGTTAAGCACAGCCTCCCCAACTCAAGCCTCAGAGCTTCACATCAGGGTAAGATGCACAATCCCAGCCAGGCCAAGGTCCTTCCCCAAAGATTTCTCAGACAGTTTTGGGGAAGAGAACAATTTCTGTCTTCCTTGATGCTAGCTGTAAGGACGTGATGCACACTGCCAGCAGTCACATTCTCCTGCCTGTTCCTGTTAACAAAAAGTCAGGCTAATTCGTTGGGTACATATACAGCCAGCCAACAAGTGATGTGACCTCTAGCCTCCTGCTTAAGTCATACCATGTTCTCTAAACGAGAGCTTTCCCCTCCTATACCCATCACTTCACCTCTGCCACCATCCACCATCACTTTCGGGGCCTCTTGACTGCAACGTGCCAGTGTTGCCAAGGCTAAGAATATAGAGGAGAGCAGCCAGCGGAAGGAGACAGGCAGAGGCACAAGCATTTCTTTAGATGTAAATGCTTCCTTTAAGGACTGAGCATGACAAAATTTTCTCTTCTCAGTCTTACCAGTATTTATTGTTGTTGTTCCAAAATACTGTACGGCAGACAATATACACGGGCCAAACATTCATGAGGAACTTCAAAGAGCGAGGAAGAGAAGGGAATTTCTTGAATATACTCCTATTTGGACAACAAATGAATTGCCCATTTTCGCTGGAGCAGAGTCATTAACAAAGTTTCCACTTCTGAGTGCTGCTTTCATTCTCTACAGCATCTCGCCCTAACATCTGAGGGACAGCCCTCCAAATGAGCCCCTGGCAACGCCCCCCCGCCCCCTGGGCCTGATCTTATAATATGTTGAGCAAAAAAAAGCAAATCAATCCATAAACATTTCCTGGGGACCCATTATTTGCAAGATGCAGTGCTAAGCTCTGAGGGTTCATAGCAATGTACAAGGTGTAGTACCAGCTCTCAAGGAGCTGAGAATAATGAAGACAGCAATGACAGCAGCTAACATTTACAGGGATCCTAGCCAGTGCTGAGTTCTGTATGGAAGATCTAATTCGCACAACAAAAAACGATAATGGAGGAAACAGAGATCATAAGAAAATCTATCTGGCTCAAGGTCCCATGGAAAATGAGTGACTGGGACTCAGACTCCTATCTGAATTTCAAGTCACTGCTTTTAACATCTTAGTTTAATAAATAAAAACTCTGTGTACAAGGGGCAATCAATAGAGTTATAGATGATATAGATAAGTATAAATGTACATACACATATAGTATGTACAAAAATGTGATGAAATGTTAATACACAGAGAAGCTGGGTGAAGGGATGTGAGGGTTCTTTGTACTGCACTTGCTACTCTTATAAGTTTGAAATAATTTGTAAATAAATTATTTAATAAAAATGAGGCCCATCTTGGGGTACTCTCACTATTGTTTAATATTAACTATTATTTCATCTATGCCAATTTGATAAAATTGTTGAATTGACATTTCCTTGTTAATAAACATTAGTTTTTCATAGTTTTCTTTGCCATTTGTATTTTTACTTTTAGTCAATTATGTATTTGGGGCTTTTTTCACCTTTTGTAAGAGGTGGTATAGTGGATGCTGTGGTGTCTTATCCAGATCTTCAGGACTCCAGCATTCATCTTGCAGCTACTGAGAATACTAGCTGCTGCTGATGGTTCACAGCTGCATCCCTCACTGGGAATTTCCTCCCCTTGCAGGGAACTGTCGCACCATGGTTACTTCCCCTCCAGGGGAGCAGCCTATACTAATGAGTGACTAAGTAGTAACATAAAGTCCCCCTGGGTTGAACGCTGGGGTGGGAAACTGAAATGGCATCCCAGCTCCCAGTAAAATTGCGTAAGACTTCAGGTGCAACCACTTTGTATATCAGCACCTCTTTCTGCCCAGTCCTGTCTTACTCGATTCTTCACAGGTGTATCTCCAGAGACAGCTTCCAATAAACCATTCCCTCTCGGAGGCTGTGTATTAGTCTGTTCTCATACTCCTATAAAGAACAACCTGGGTAATTTATAAAGAAAAGAGGTCTAATTGACTCACAGTTCCACAGGCTGTACAGGAAGGATGCCTTGGGAGACCTCAGGAATCTTATAATCAGGGTAGAAGGTGAAGAGGAAGTTAAGAAGTCCAACATGCCTGGAAGGAGGAAGAGAGAGAAGGGGGCTGGGCTATATACAACCAGATCTCGTGAGAACACTATCACGAGAACAGCAAAGGGAAAGTTCATCCCTGTGATCCAATCACCTCCCACCAGGCCCCTCCTCCAACACCAGGAATTACAATTCAACCTGAGATTTTGGTGGAGACAAAGAGCCAAATTGTACCAGCCTGTTTTCTGGGAAACCCACAGCAATTGATGTATCTTTTTTTTACTTATTGATGTGTAATGCTAAGAGCTGCACTTATTATCGTTAAAAGCTGAAAGTCTCAACAAAATTGTTTTAAGAAAATTCAAAATGTTCACTGTTAATCTAATCACTATTAGCACATCATATTAGCACGTCATAAAGACATGGTCTTTAATATGACTCATATCTAACTAATACTTATGGATAATACACATTGTGCTTTTTAAAGGCTTTTATCTGTGATCCACTTGATCCTCATGATTTTAACCCTGAAGGGCATGAGCTTTGGAGCCCAGAGCCTGCCTGCATTCAGACTCAAATAATTGCTTACCAAATTACCTAACCTTTCTGGACCTCTGTTGTCTTATTAAGTGGGGATGATATTAGTACCTAATTCGTAAATTAAATGATAGGATGGTGATTAATTAATGTAAAGATGATTCCTGCTATATAATAAATACTTAGATGAAATGGCCTGTGTTACTGCCCAAAGCCGTTGTATGTGTGCAAGGCCACACTAACTCTTACTTAGGCTTCAGTTGACACACATAACTTAAAAGATTACAAAATAGCTATCAGGATTACAGACAGTTGTAGCTTTTGTTCATGTCATGATTCATAGTTATAACAGCAGTATATAATTTCACTCAAATCCCATTCAAACCAAATTTTCTGACTTTTCTCAAATAAACAATTGTGAACATAATAACTGAAGACATATTCATGTAAATGGGCTTGGAATTATCTTGAATTTTGTTTCAAGGCACCTATAACCCTATGCTTAAATTCCTTCTATTATATTTTGGCTAACCACAGACCCTGAATATGTGGTAACATATTGATACTTTAAGTACTTCGGTGTTTCTTCTAGAAAAGAGTCAAATGTAGTGAAATAGTTTGCATTCGCTATAATTCTGTGAAGTAGAGAACTAAGAATAAGGTTTCTGCTACCAAACAGAATTACAGAGAGAACAAACTAGGTATGAACAATGTATTATTTAAAATTTGTATATTAAATTGTTCTACAACTAGTGCCTCTTCTAGTGCTCCAAAAATAACGCATACGGTCCATGCTCAGGTATTGTTTTATATCTGAAATTTATGAGAGCAGAAAGGTCAATGACGAAGCATCAATCTCACTAACTTTCAGCATTACAAATTTATTCATTTGGAGTTTAAAAAGAATGGTGTTTCCCACATTTGTTTACTGGGCAATTCATTCATTTGGAATGCCTCACAGCCTGAGAAACTTTCACTTACTGAACCCCTCAAGCTAGATTTCATCTCAAAAATGCCTATTTATTTCATTTCACCAACAAAGTGAAGTATTTCAAATGCTCATTTGAAAAATTAGTATTAATTCATTAAAAGAAAGGTAACTAAATACCACTCATTACTGTGCAAACTGCTCAACCTTTTGAGCAAGTTACTTCCCCTCTCTGTGCACCATTTTTCTAATCTGTAATATGGAGACATTATTTTATACTTCATGGAGTTGTGAGGATCAAATAACTGAATAAATGTAAAGCTCTCAGAACAGTGTCTGGACACAGGAAACATTATGTAAGTGTTAGCCATTATAACTTTATCATCATGCTCATCATCATCACTATAATTAAATAAAGCTTTATTCCATGTACTTTAAAAGGTGAAATAATTTTATTTATTTATAATATATTATGATCCAGTCTTCTAATTCACATTGGTTTTTGTTCCCCAATTTACATGTTAAAAAGTAAAGTAAGTATTATACTTACTTTTTGCCCTAATACAACATGACGGCCACTCACTATGAGACTTTCAAGGCCAAACAAAGTCTCATAATTTTTTTTGTACAAGAGTAAATAAAATATATAATTCTATTTTATTTCTAATTAGAAACATTTGTTCTATTCTTAATTGAAGAATTGTAAGGCATCAAAGCTGGAGTGATTTGAAAGCAGAATTCATTATACATGTTTCCAAATTCCCGGAGGGCAAATTCATGACAAAATGCTAGGCATAATGAGACCAAATTTTAGGATAATTACCAGAGCTAATCATGGGTTATTAGTTTGAAAAAAAAGCTCTTTCTAAATTCAAAATGCATAGTTAAGGCTTTTAACTTAGTCCATGCAAAGGAAACAAATAAACATAAATGATGCGAAAGTCAACATAGCTTAAAAATTAATATTCTTCCTTTATTTAGCAATAGTGATTTAAACTTACCAATATGTAAGAGCAAGGACTCAGATCCTCAAGCCCAAACTTGTAATTGACTGGTAAGAAAACATTCTAGAAAAACTTGGAGTGGAAAAAGAGGTAGACCATGACAATTAGAGGCAATTTATGACTCTACCAACCTGTGCCCTGGCATAAGGTTCAGACAGCCTTCGAAGCAGTGATTTGCTCTGCGAAGGTAGAAGGAGATCAAAGAACATAGTCTTGATAACTGAGACACAGAAGTCACCAGCCCTGCTTCTGCCTGCTGGAACATGGAGCAGAAATGGACCAGATGCAGTGTGAGACAAAACAGTGAAGCCCACCGAAGACACCTTCAGCCTTCCCTTTCGTATTCTTCTCAGCCTCAGTGGTGTATTTACTATGTTTCTGTCAGTGGTCCAGCATGATTACTTCTAAAACTCCTCTTCCTCACAAAATGAGGATGGACTCATGTCATCATTTGTACTTTGAAGTTCATTCACATCTCACTTATTTATATGTGGAATCTAAAAAGCCAAACTCATTGAAGCAGAGAGTAGAATGATGGCTATCAGGGCTGGGGGAGTCGAGGAGAATTGGGGAGATGTTGGTGAAAGGAATATGAAATTTCAGTTAGAAAGGAATAAGTTCAGAAGATATATTGCCCATCATGTTACTTACTTAATAACCACCAATTATATACTTGGCAATTGCTTAGAGAGTAGATTTTAAGTGTTCCCACCACAAATAACTAACTATATAAGGTAATGAATATGTTAATTACCTTGATCTAGCCATTGCACAATGTAGACATATTTCAAAACATGTTTAATTATTCATTTATTAATTAAAAATAACAGCCCATACAAAACCCCAAACAAGCTTCACTCCATGCAACAAAGAGGATGTTTAATTGATTCATTCTGTTCTTTCTTCCTAGTTTTTAGATTTCATAAATCTTTTTTGCCAAATAGTTATAAACCTTTGGGGTTCTTTCCAGTGGATTTATCTTCATCTTTCATAGATGACAGCTGCATTCTGCTTCCATATTTTTAAAAAGGAACTCAAGACATAGCAGATGTTTCTCTTATAAGTCATAAAAATTTCTGAGTCTTGTTCTATCCTCTAATCTTATTTTGTTAAAGAAATCATTAAAAAAAATTTTAATTTATAGAGTGAACAGTTACTCAAAAATAATTTACCATTACTTCTATATGAACTTGAATCCATTCCAGATTTATCAAGACTGAGTAAACTAGATAACTTATTAGAGGAGCCCTATAGTAAATAGTGTAAATATGGTGCTTTTTAAAAAGGACAATATTCTCAGAAAATGCAGGAGGCTATTTAAATAAAATATCTCCATGACTTTAAAGATGAGACAATGGTTCTTTCCTATACAATTTCTTTGTGGAGCAAGATGCTATATTAGTTCCACATCTTTTCAGAGAAAAGCACTGCGTTGGAACAAAAGAATACAAGGAGACTACTGAAATTAATACATCACGATCTCCTCTCTTAAAGGGCCTGGGATCTAGTAAGTGAGAAAATATTTGCACACCTTTTCAGAAATATCTCTACTATATAAAGCATGTCATTTCTGCATTATAAACAAACCACAAAATTGGTTCTATCATCTACATAATTATAACTAATATTAGTAATATATACTTCTAGCTACAAAGTGCTTTTATACTCACTTTTTTCTTATGACAAACTTATTAAGTGGAAATTATTATTTTAATTCTCATTTACACATAAGGAAATTGAAGGCCAGAGAATCAAGAGCAGAGGGTTCATATTCTTTCTGTTTTCAACATATATGCTATTTATCATGCAACCACCGCTGGAGGATTGGGCCTTCCATACAGAGCCTTCACTGGGGGCATTCTCACTAGTCCTGATCAGAAAAGCTGGGCAGCATCTGCCCACCACCTGTCAGGACCTGGCTTCAGGTCAGCCAGCAGCTCAGGGACCACCCCACTGTGGGATGCTGCTCACTGCATTGGCCTGGCAACCACGTTTGTTCACCAGCACTCCTTGGCAAGGCCATGGCTTTTGAAGCTGCCTCTCATTGTATCTTTAACACTTCTGCTGTGACCACCCAGCGTCAGCAAAGCAAGGCCCACATCTGCCCCTGTCAATTCACTGTGTAACAGCTTGGAGAGGATCTCGCCTCCTCCCTCCTCGGTCTGCTTCCTAACCCAATGAACGACATCAAAGTCCAGGCAACCCTTTGTGAGAACCTCACTGCTAGTGATTCCATGACCAAAACACTGGTAGGAGCATGCAAAACAGAGGTCCTTGGGCATTCATCCCTCACAATTCCTGATGCCACCAAATCCCCGCTGCCTCCTCCCCATACACATACATACTCTCCTTTTGCTTCAGCTGGAGACATGGTAACACAATCCATTCATTGATCCATTCTAAGTAGGCAATTTATAGCGCTCAAGTTCACAAGAAGTGTTTTCCAAGACATTTAACAAACAGTTATATGGCACCTACTGTTTGCCACACAGTGTTCTGTACAAGCAATAACTTATTTCATCCTCATAACCACACATGGACTGCATTGTCTCCATTTCACAGGCAGAAAGACTGATGCAGAAAGTACTTTGCCTAAGATCACTTGCTAGGAAGTGGGTGGCCAGGTTTTGAACTCAGAGAGGTAATTCCAGTATCCATCTCTCAACCACTACACTCAGCAACCTTGTGGTTGGGCCACATAACAGGAGATTTCAAAAAAGGATGGAGGAAAAATGGACGATGGTGTAAGATGAATGAAGAGACATATGCCACCAGATTGAGAACATAAAAAAGCAATCTTCATAGACTGATAAGGCACCAGGGCAGACTCTCTGCTAACAAATCAAATACTACTTGAGAATTTCAAGCCTCCCAATTTTCTCAAAATGCTTTTTCCTCCTCCCTCCCCATACACGAAAAGTAACAAATTGGAAAACATCTCACCAGCCATTTTTCTTCCAGCTCAGAAGGAAGTGCTTATGTATAACATTTTCTGCCTCCAAATTGTCAACATGCAGAGATTTTACAGATTCACAAACAGAGACAGTGCTTTTATAATTTATAAATAATTGCGTTTCAAACTGTAGCACACAGACACGTCCCTTTAGCTGGAAAAAAGAAAATCTCAGTAGTTTTTCATCTCAAACGTCTATGAAACTATTATTTAGGTGAGGTTTCGGGAGGTTGGGTGGGGGTTGTGTTTTATTTTTGCTTAATTTGGTATTTAAATCATGTGGTTATGCATTGACAATTAACTTGATCCACACTCATCTGTGGGCCTTTTGTGTAACAGCATTCCACACATCTCCCTGTTTTCCTAATACTGGTTTATTTTGTGATGACTTTGAGAAAATGGCAATGTTATAGCTGAGGAATTTATGTTATAATATTAGTCCTTCTCTGGCCTGAAAAAGACTAATTGTTCCCCATTCTGTGTTGCCACAGCTCCTTCCCTCACAAAGCTATTATTGAACTGTATTTAACTATCTGGGTGGGCTTCTGGTAATAATTAGATTGCCATCTCCGTTAAAGCCCAGGGAGAGCAGACACTGAGGGTAGCAACAGCAGGGCTTGTAGTAACATTTCGCCATCATAAAGAGGATGACTTGAAGGCCTCTTTTGTGTTTTTCTCTGCTCTTCTGGCCTTAAAGCTATAAACATCTGATGATAAAGCATCCTTTAAAAATTCTGAATAATTTATTGGATGCTCGCTTACAGCAGGATTCTATTATTTTTTGACACTTCATTTCTACAATTAGGCGGTGGCTTTGGAAACACATTAAAGACTCCACCAAATAGCACTTGTAATCCAAATCCCAATAAGGACCAGATTTTGAATATTGAGCCCTGAACCTCAGCTTTTGATAAAAAGAAGAGAAGAAAGAGAGAGGGTGGGGAGGAGGAGTGAGAAAGAGACATTAGGAAAGTAGCATGGATCATTGAAAAAATGAATGTCTTGCGTTCAGAAATGGATAGTAATTCCACCTCTCTAAGTGCCTTATTAGGATCCAAGAAAAATAAAAACATCCTTGGGCTCTTGTCGCCTATATCCAAAACTCAGATTAAATGCATCAGTTAGAACTAGGTTGGCTGCATTAATTTAAAAGAGAGAGAGAGAGAATAACAACAGTGATTTAAATACATGGTAGAAACGAGGCTGACAGTTGAGGGCTGACATGATGAATCCACTGTCGGGGACCCGAGCTTCCACCCTGCGGCTCTGCTCCATTCTTAGTTTGCCAACTCATGGTTTAAGATGGCTCCTTGAGCACCAGCTATCATGTCTACATTCAAAAAAACAGAGAAGAGAAAGGAATAAGGAAGTAATGTGTTCTCTCCCTTGAAAGATGCTTTGGAAGTTGCAGCATACCTACTTCCAAATCATATTTCATTGTCCAAACTTGTCAGGTGGCCAAACCTTTGTCACATAAGAGAAGGTAGTCTTTTCCCAGGTAGCAAAGTGTCCAGCATAGGAAAAAGTAGAGAATGCATTTGGGAAGGCAATTGGAAAGCTCTGCCCGAAAGAAATACAGGATTCCCTTCTGGGATATTTAAATGTGTTAATGAGGTTCTAATGTACTTTCTCCAAGTGTGGCACTCAGATAGCATCACATAGTAACGAACTGTTTTCTCCCTGCAATGTAGCCTTGCCCATCCTATACCACTGTTGATATTGCCCACCAGCATTAAAAAATAGTTTAAAACTGACCCCAAAATCTGACAATGTATTTCAGGCTTTCGGCAGGGCTCTCTACATTGTCTGCATTACTTAGAAGTGTGAAATTAGAAGACACAACATCAAAATGTAATAATAAATACTAGAAATAACTGGTAATGAAAACTAACAAGAGACATAATTCACTTCTGAAACTGTTATAGTGATGATTGGGGAAGGAATGGAGAATTGGAATCATTCTGACAAGAGAGAGCTTTGAGGACAAAAAAAAAAAAAAAACCAGAGCTTAGAGGCCAAACGATACATACCAGCACCATCAACACTATGCTAACCCTTCATAGACTGTCTCATTTAGTTATCACAAGACCCCTATGAGATATATACGCTTTTTAAAATTCTTTTTACAAATAAGGAAACTGAGGTTCAGAAAGATTTAGAGACTTGTTTGAGGTCAGACATGTAGTAAATGGCAGAAATAAAATAAAAAATGACTTAGAAAGGATTCCCCCACAAAAAAATACTAAATGCTAAAAAATACTTGAAAAAATAGTAAATACTAATATATAGTAAAACGACCAAGAAGAAAAAGCTCTTGTACAGAGACAGGATGCCTTGTGAGAAGCACAGCCAGGCTGAGATGACCTAGCAGGAGGGGAGCCAAGAATCACACCTGGGACTCGCCCTCTGTCCTTCTGCCACTCTCCTGCACATGCCCGCATTGGCTTAACCCAACCAGAAGTACAAGAGCTGGAGTGTTCTTGATATAGTTAACATAGTCTACACAGGTCAGTCTCCTAGAGAAACAGGAGGGTTTTTGGGGGTGGAAATTACAGACCTCCTCCACATAATTTCTTCCATAGTTTGAAGACAATCACAATCAAGAACTTTCTCCTTCTGTACAAATCATCTATTCACATAAGAATCTTCTACTTGAGTCTCTTGATTCTCTTAAGTTAAAGAAAATAGTAAGCCAGTAACATTCTTTAAGAGACTGTCTGCTATTTTGAAGACACAATTCTACCACGCTCTTTCACCCTCAGTGAGAAGGTCATTCATCCATCCTCTACAGGTGATGCATTTCCCTTTTTCTACTTTTTGCATGCTAACCATGGCCTTATTTTACCCTCCTGACATGCCTGCTCTTCTAGTCCTTCCTGGATTAACACTTCCCACCTACTCACTGTTCCAAGAAAGCCAGCTGAGACTAATTCATTCCCCAAGGGAGTTCTGGTTTACTTAAATTTCCAAAGCAACTATGGTCATCAGCAAAACACTGCAATCCTCAGTATCCATTAGTACCAGCTGAAATTGCCTTGAACTGTTTTGTAGAGAGTTAATACAGAGAGACTGGGCCGTCTCTTTTTCATGAGTATGTTCTCTTATGTGGCATGAATTATGATTATAAATCAGTCCCCTATTGGTGGGCACTTAGATTCCTTCATGTTTTGTCATTGTAAACAATGCTACACCAAGCGTAATTATAAACATTTCTCAGTCTTTATCCAGGAGTATTCTGTAGGACAGATGTTCAGAAGTATATTTGATTAGTCAAAGGGTTTACACATTGTGATTTTAATAAATATTACAAAAATTTTTAAGTCATTTGCCCTCTGACCGAGTGTATGAGAGTGTACATTCCTTCACACCCCTCCCAACCTGCACTGACACAATGGATACTACTAACAATTAAAAAACGTTTTTCCAATGTGTTAGGCAAAAAAAAAGAAAAAAAGTCTAAATATTTTAATTTAGCTTTCTATGATTACCAGTAAAATTAAACATCTTTTCATGTTTTTAGAGCATTTGTTTTTCTCTAGTTTGCTACTCTTAGCCTTTTCCCATTTTCTTATTGGAATGCCTTTTTCTCATTGACTTGTAGATATTCTCTATACAATGTAAATTAAAGCCTTATTTGTGGCATATATGACAAATATTTTTCTTTTTTTATATACTTTAAGTTCTGGGGTACATGTGCAGATCTTGCAGGTTGGTTACATAGGTACACACGTGCCATGGTGGTTTGCTGCCTCCATCCCCCATCACTTACATTAGGTATTTCTCCCAATGTTATCCCTCCCCAATCTCCCCACCTTCTGCTATCCCTCGCCTAGCCTCCCACCCCCCAACTGACCCCAGTGTGTGATGTTTCCCTCCCTGTGTTCAAGTGTTCTCATTGTTCAACACCCACTTATGAATGAGAATATACGGTGTTTGGTTTCTGTTCTTGTGTCAGCTTGCTGAGAATGATGGTTTCCAGATTCATCCATGTCCCTGCTAAGAACATGAACTCATCTTTTTTTATGGCTACATAGTATTACATAGTGTATATGTGCCACATTTTCTTTATCCAGTCTATCCTTGGGCATTTGAGTTGGTTCCAAGTCTTTGCTATTGTAAACAGTGGGAGTGTAAATAGTTCAACCATTCTGAAAGACAGTGTGGCAATTCCTCAAGGATCTAGAAATAGAAATTCCATTTTACCCAGCAATACCATTACTGGATATATACCCAAAGGATTACAAATTCTTCTATTATAAAGACACAAGCACACCTATGTTCACTGTGGCACTGTTTACAATAGCAAAGACTTGGAATAAATATTTTCTTCTAGTCCCATGCTTGGCATTCAAGGTTGGTTTCATTGTGGATATAAATTTTTAATTTGTATGTGGTCAGGTATATAAATCTTATTTATTCTTCTCCTGATTACAAAAATATGAAAACATGTAAAAGCATTACACCCCCTCCCACCTTTTCCTCTCAGCTTTTAGGACTTCTCTTTGTCCATGCTGCTATGAACTTTCTCATGCATGTGTTGAACGTTTGATATATTCTCTTAATCTTAAAGATCAGTTCTTCAGCTTTGGAAATTTTTCTTGAAGTATTTAAAAACATCCTCTTTTCTATTTTCTTTATAGTTACTTTCTGGAATATCTTGAACTCTTGAATCAGTTCTCTATATTTATTTTCTCTTCAATCCTTTGGTCTTCTTGCAAGGAGAATTTCTCAATTTTACCTTCCAAATGTACTGAGTTTGAAATTTGTTTTCATATTTTTAATTTCCAAAAGACTTTATTTTTGTCTTTTAACTGTCTTATTTTTATGGCTTCCTGTCCTTTATTTCATAAATAAAATACCTTCTCTTTCCGAGGAAATGAATGAGAATAAGTGCATTCTGTTGAAGTTTCCATTTTCCTGCATAGTCTCTAGTCTTTCAAGTTGCTATTTTTTAGTTTGTTTGTTTGTCTGTTTTTCCTAGTTTCTAGCTTTCGTGTTAGAGGCTTTCCTTAAACGTCTAGTGATTCTTCCCGTTCATTTATAATTAAGAGTGAGGGGCTCCAAGGCTGGATGTTTTTTCTGTGCATGGAACTTCACCGTTAGAGGAACTCTGGCTGTACATCCTGCTGGGGAAGCCCCAGTGTCAATCTGTTTTCGGTCTTCTTTAGGCTGGTCATGCTATGCTAGGAGGGCTTAATTCTCACAAGGAATTGTGGCAGCCAAATGGGGGAATCTGTGAAGTTTGCCAGTCTTCACAGTCAGGGAGTAAACTTACACTTTAGCACCTACTTTAATGTGGTACCCCACCCTCAAATGTGCCTGTGTGCCCCAGTCCAGACCCTCAGTATATACACTTCAGACAATAAACTTTCAGCCACTGCTAGGAGGGGACCAGGCAGGCGACAGTGGCTGCATGGATTGTGTTAGGGTCTAGATGCCTCTGCTTAAAAATAGGGTTTCCACCCACCACGCTGGGCTTGGCCCCATCTCTGCCTCCCACTTCCAGGAGGACTTCATGCTGCCAATTCCTGTGAAGTGGAGATTCCATAGTGTATATCAGCTTGCTTCTTCACTTTCCCCAAGGCCAATTTAAACTTCAGCTCTCGGTGTTTTGCTAGGTCAGCAACCCTTCATTCTTCCATTTTCCAGCGTCCAGAACACTGTTGCTATTGTCTCCCTTCCAGGTCTATTTTCCTTGGGAATGTTAGCTTTAAAAAATCTTTTTCCTGTAATTATAATAAACTTTTGAAAGAGAGTGGATTCACTATGTTTGATTTGCCAACTTTAACTAGAAGATTCTCGGTACTGAAATTTAACATAGAGGTTTAAATATGTCAATCAGTCTCCAGTGCTAATAAGCATCTATACCCCATCCTCACACACACCATTACATACACACATAAAGAAAAAGACAAAAATATTAGCACACTTTAAAATCCCTTCAGCACTTCCCTTTTTCTCCTATGTTAAAATCTTCTGGAATCCAGTTCTAGGTTTATCATTGTCTTAGTCTATCTGTGTTGCTATAAAGGAATACATGAGCCTGGGTAACTTATAAAGAAAAGAGGCTCACTTGGTTCACAGGTCTTCAGGCTGTACAAGAAGTACAGTCTCAGCACGCACTTTTGGTGAGAGCCTCAAGAAGATTGCACTTGTAGCAGAAGGCCAAGGTGAGCAGGCATCACATGGAGAAGAAAAGAGAAAAGAAGAGCAAAAGAGAGAGAAGAAAAAAGAGAGGAGGAGGTGTGGGCTATTTTTGCCAATCATATCTAGCAGAAGCGAATAGTACAAGAATTCACTCTTTGCCACAAGGACAGCACCAAAATGTTCATGAGGGATCCGTTCCCATGACCAAAACACTATCCCCTTTGGATATTTGGAGGCGCAAATATCCAAACTTTGTCAGTCATGATCTATTCATTTTCCTTAGTAGTGTTAATGGTTCCACTGTTCATCATTGTCTCCATTCACTTAAAAAATGTCTGTACATTTCCTCTACTTCCAGAATTGTTCTGGGACCATGTGCCCTACCCTCCTGGAGCTCAAATACTGGGAGAAATGGGCAATAAACAAGTAAGCTTCTAACTAAATATTGTTATTTAAAATAGCTGTATTTGCTTTATTAAATAAACCAAAGTAAGGAGTTACAAAGGAAGAAAGGTAACATTTTGGATAATGTGGTCAGGGAAGGTCTTTTTACAGAAGTTATGTCTGTGCAGAGACCTATATCATGTAACAGAGCAAGCTGTGCATACTAACATTGTCTACCGTAATCAGCATTCATCCCACTCCTTTCTATGCTTTCCGTAGTATCACATTGTAGACTGGAAATCTACATTTCTTAGACTTCCTTGCTGGCAAAGTTCTGGATACAGTTAGGGTCAGCCAATGTGATGAACTGTTGTGAGAGATGAAACATGCAAGGGAGGAAATGGGCTTCTGCCATCTAGATCCACTGGTCTTATTATGTACCTTGTCACTCAGAAGAAGCTGGTTGGTTTAGGATGATGGAGCAGCCTATTGAAAACTCAATGATAGCACCATTTGAGAAATAGCACCTTGCAAGACCTACAAGTTGTTGCATATGTTCCCAAAGAATACCAATAAACAGTGTTATTTTTCACAATACTGTGACTAGACATGGTTACATGATATCTAGAAGCCTAAGAAAGAAATAGGAGTCACCTGCCTTATTAGCACACCTTATGAACCACTCATGAAAGGTTCGCTAACTTCCCTGTCTTTGGAGTCTGACGGACAAAGGCATTACCTGCCAGGGGAAAAGCAGTCCCACCAGGAGCCACAGCAAATGTCCTATTGAATGGAAAGTGACAACTGGACACCTGGTCATTTACGGCCTCTCCTGCTAGTGAACCAACCATTATTAAAGATTATTGTTCTCCTGCCCGAAATGATGGCTACTAATTGTCAAAGGACATTAGGACTGCCTCGGGGAACAAAGGGGAAGAAAGATTATGTCAGGAACCCAAGGAAATTCCCTGAAGCACCTTTTACTAAACTGTGCCTTGTAATAAAAGTCTTAAAACAACCCAATATAAATAGTATCCCAAAGAACTCAAGTCCTAAAGAAGCTAAATATAATTAAGAGATCTCAGACTTTTAAGGAAAGACAGTTGGTTCACCACTCCAGGTAGAAGATATCCTGACAAAATGAGCTCCTGGATGAGGACAAAGAGAACATGGATGAAGATAGTTAGAAATTCCAAATTTGGCCTCATGACCAGTTAAATAAACAAAAAGTTGTAAGTATGCACATTTTCTTTCTTATTTTGAAGTATATATATTTGTGAATTTTGACCAATTTTTTTCTCTACCTTTCCCTTAACATAATTGGATTTTATATTATATTCACCTTTCTTCTTTTACTGTAAAATGAGTTCCTTGGTCAAAAGTCATGTTCAGTGGGATTTAACGAAATGTGGAAAAAGTCATTTTGAAATACAAAGATTAAAAAAAGTTAAAAGATATTAAAGAAGACAGAGAAGGCCAGCTAGTGAGTTAGAAGAAAAACAGGAATGTAGTACCCATAAAAAGAAGAAATGTAAGACGAGAAGGGTCCCTAGAATATAATGTTGCCAAAAGATTCTTGTAAGATCAGAGCATTGTTCACTGGACTTGGAGAGGCGATCATTATCAACCAAACTAAGAGTGGTTTTTGGAGAATATGTGGTTTAAAAACCTGACTAAATCGAGTTGTCTGAAAATGGGAAGTAAAGAAGTAGAGACGGTGAGTATAGAAACCTCTTCCAGGAATGTCCGTATGAAAGGAAAGAAAGTGATGGTACTTTTTGCCTGGAACAAAGGGTAACTGAAGGAGAAAGCAGTGACGACAGAAAATTGTTTCCTTCGAGACTTGGAATACTACATTTTAGTAGACTAAAATAGCTATTATAAATAGTGCTGCTACGAACATTCATCTATGAGTATTTGTTTGAGAACCTGTTTTTAATTCTTTTGGTTATATGTCTAGGAGTGGAGTTGCTGGGTCATATGGTATCTCTATGTTTAACTATTTGAGGAGCTACCCAATTGCTTTCCATAGAGCTGAACCACTTTACAACTCCAACAGGAACATACAAGTGTTGTGATTTCTCCATATTCACCAACAGTGGTTGTTTTTCATTTTCAAAAATCATATCCATACTAATGGTTGTGAAGTGGTTTCTATTGCATTTCTCTAATGACTAATGATGTTGACTATCTTTTCATGTGCTTATTTTCCATTCATGTATTCATTTGGAGAAACGTTTATTCAAGCCCTTTGCCCACTTTAAAATTGGGTTGTCTTTTGTTGTTGAGTTTTAAAAATATATTCTGGATATTATTTTCAAATATTTTCTGCCATTCTGTAGGTTGTCTTTTCACCATTTTGATATTATCCTTTGATGTGTGAATGTTCACATTTTGATGAAGTTGCATCGACTTTTTTCTTTTGTTGCTCATGCTTTTAATGTTGTATCTAAGAATCCATTGCCAAGTCTGAGTTCATGAAGATTGACTCTTACGTTTTCTTCTAAGAGTTCTATGGTTTTACCTGTTATATCTAGGACATTGATCCATTTGGAGTTAATTTCCTTTAGCTTATCAAAGCACAAAGAGGACCATCACAGGGAAATTAATTAAAGAACTGCATTTGAAAATTATTTTTCTTTCCTCCTCCCTCAGTTTAAACTGAGCTGCAGACAGAAGTAGAATTTTCTCCTGAGATATAACTCAGAGAATTGTCTTCAAACCAAAATAAACTATCTGATTGAGAAGCACTCCTAGCATTGGTGTTGGATGTAGATAGAGAATAAAGGCAGACTGAAGCAATCAATGTAAGATCTTTACAAGGATAGTATAGGGAGGAGGAGGGGATGGAATGGAGCAGCTGACTTCAGTGTTAACTGCTAGAATAAACTCTGATTTTATCTCTTTAAGGTTGGAATTCTGACCCAGGATAATCACTTATTGGGTGGCAAGGCTTGAGAGACAGGGCTGTATTAGAGTTATAGACTATCACTAAGAGGGTTGAATAATTTTTATACTCAAAACAAGCTACCTACATACTCTGTCCAACTTTACATAACCATAAAGGGCTAGCTATTTTAACTAGGATGCTTATTTATCAACATTAAAACAAGAATTCTCATATACAGATGCAAGCAGCAAACCAAGAATCACTAAACACTTGAGGAAAACCAGCACTGTGAAGGAGAAAAAATTCAGTAAGTAAAGGAAGACATGAGAAATTAGACTTCAAAAAGCAAACAGAAGAAGACTTAAAAAGTTAAAATTTTCAGAAAGATTCCAGAAAATTTTACTAACATGCACTAATAATAGGATGGCATAAAAAAAATCAATTAAAATTATTGGTGTTTAAAACTGAAAGAATAATTTTAAAAAGTCAAACCTCAGATCAGATACATGTTAGAATGGCCACAGCTGAAGAAACAATATGAGTTGGAATATGTAGTGGGGAAAATGCCCCAGAACTCAGCTGACACATGCAAAGAGAAAAATGTGTGAAAGAAAAGTTAAAATAAAATTGCTTGAAACTTAAGAGTTTTTTATCCAAAAAAATATATAAGTGTTTGAGAAAATAAAGACATTTGTTAAACAGTGAAGTACTCAATCATATTACTGTCCGTGGGCTTTCTCTGAAGGAATCTTTAGAGGACATACTCAATCAAAACAAAAAGGAAGGAGGAAGACCTGGGATAAAAGAAGTTTGTTCTTTGTTTACTGTTTTGTTTGTTTTATCTGAAACGTGGCTCTTTCTTGAGAGCATGTGTCTTTCTGTAAACCCCCTTGACACAAAAAAGCTTGAAGGTGGGGTGACTGTTTTTCTTATCCTTGGTTGCTATTCAAACACAATTTCCTTCTTCCCGAAATACCCTAGTTATTTTGAAGTGCCTCAGCTGCACTCCACACAGGCTTTCCTTGCTGCAGAAATTCCCTCACCACTTTAAGTACTCCACCTCACTCACGGAAGCTTTGCTCTCTTCCTCTGCACACTTAAATAATAATTTTTGGTAACCTTGTCATCACTTAGTTTTGAGCCTTCTCATTTCCTATGATCATTCATTTTTTCACTCCCATGGTCATGCTCTAGACTTTGTCCTAGACAGCAACTACCGACTCCAGAACCTTAATGTCAAGCTGAGTTCAACCTCCTGTCTTTCCAGCTCACTAATCCAGCAGCTTGATGGTAACAATATTTCAACTCTTTGGAGACCTTTAATCTTTTAACCTGCCAGTTTTCTCTGTGTTACAGCCTGCTTCTCATCTCTCTTCGCTTCTCTCCTTACTCAGCTTAGAGTCCATGGTCTTTCATCATGATCACACACTTGTAAACACCCTATCCCTTTTCAACTCTTGCTTTTACCAAAAAAAAAAAAAAAAAGTTCCAATTAAATTTCCAACTTTTAAGCCCTCTCTCAGAACTCCTATTCAACATAGTATCGGAAGTTCCGTCAGGGCAATCAAGAAAGAGAAAGAAATAAAGGGTATTCAATTAAGAAAAGAAGAAGTCAAATTGTCTCTATTTGCAGACAACATGATTGTATATTTAGAAGACCTCATCCTCTCAGCCCAAAATTTCCTTAAGCTGACAAGTAACTTCAGGAAAGTCTCAGGATACAAAATCAATGTGAAAAAAATCACAAGCATCCCTATTCACCAATAACAGATAAACAGAGAGCCAAATTATGAATGAGCTCCCATTCACAATTGCTACAAAAATTAAATACCTAGGAATACAACTTACAAGGGATGTGAGGGACCTCTTCAAGGAGAACTACAAACCACTGCTCAAAGAAATAAAAGAAGACACAAACAGATGGAAAAACATTCCATGTTCATGGTTAGAAATAATCAATGTCATGAAAATATTGATGAGCCATACTGCACAAAGTAATTTATAGATTCAGTGCTATCCCCACCAAGCTACCATTGACTTTCTTCACACAATTTAAAAAAATACTTTAAATTTCATATGGAACCAAAAAAGAGCCCACACAGCCAAGACAATCCTAAACAAAAAGAACAAAGTTGGAGGCATCACACTACCTGATTTCCAACTATTCTACAAGGCTACAGTAATCAAAACAGCATGGTACTGGTACCAAAACAGATATATAGACCAATGGAACAGAACAGAGGCCTCAGAAATAATGCCATACATATGCAACCATCTGATCTTTGACAAACCTGACAAAAACAAGCAGTGGGGAAAGGATTCCCCATTTAATAAACAGTGTTGGAAAACTGGCTAGCCATATGCAGAAAACTGAAACTGGATCCTTTCCTTATACCTATACAAAAATTAACTCAAGATGGATTTTTCCTCATTCAAGTCTAACCCTAGAACAAAACCTAGGCAATACCATTCAGGACATAGGCATGGGCAGACTTCATGATTAAAACACCAAAAGCAATGGCAACAAAAGCCAAAATAGACAAAATGGACCTATTAAACTAAAGAGCCTCTGCGCAGGAAAAGAAACTATCATTAGAGTGAACAGGCAACCTACAGAATGGGAGAAAATTTTTGTGATCTCTCCATCTGACAAACAGCTAATATCCAAAATCTGCAAAGAACTTAAACAAATTTACAAGAAATAAACAACTCCATCAAAAAGTGGGTGAAGGATATGAACAGACACTTCTCAAAAGGAGATATTTATGCATCTAGCAAACATATGAAAAAAAGCTCATTATCACTGGTCATTAGAGAAATGCAAATCAAAACCACAATGAGATACCATCTCATACCAGTTAGAATGGCAATCATTAAAAAGTCAGGAGATAACAGATGCTGGAGAGGATGTGGAGAAACAGGAACACTTTCACACTGTTAGTGGGAGTATAAATTAGTTCAACCACTGTGGAAGACAGTGTGATGATTCCTCAAGGATCTAGAACTAGAAATACCATTTGACCCAGCAATCCCATTACTGGGTATACACCCAAAAGAGTATAATACATTCTATTATAAGGACTCATACACATATATGTTTATTGCAGCCCTATTCACAATAGCAAAGACTTGGAACCAACCCAAATGTCCATCAATAACAGACTGGATAAAGAAAATGTGGCACATATACACCATGGAATACTATGCAGCCATAAAAAAGGATGAGTTCATGTCCTTTGCAGGGAAATGGATGAAGCTGAAAACCATTATTCTCAGCAAACTGATACAAGAACAGAAAACCAGGTAACACGTGTTCTCACTCACAAATGGGAGTTGAACAATAAGAACACATGGACACAGGGAAAGGAATGTCACATACTGTGGCCTATCAGGGGGTGGGAGACTAGGGGAGGGATGGCATTAGAAGAAATACCTAATGTAGATTATGGGATGATGAATGCAGCAAACCACCATGGCACGTGTATGCCTATTAACAAACTTGCATGTTCTGCACATGTAACCCAGAACTACTTTACATACGTGTGTGTGTAGAGAGAGAGAGAGAGAGAGAGAGTTATGTGTGAATTTAATCCTGTCATTATGATGCTAGCTGGTTATTTTGTCCATTAGTTGATGCAGTTTCTTCATAGTGTTGATAGTCTTTACATTTTGGCTTGTTTTTGCAGTGGCTGATACCAGCTTTTGCTTTCCATATTTAGTGATTCCTTCAGGAGTTCTTGTAAGGTAGGCCTGCTGGTGACAAAATCTGTCAGCATTTGCTTTTCTGTAAAGGATGTTATTTCTCCTTAATATATGAAACTTAGTTTGGCTGGATATGAAATGCTGAGTTGAAAATTCTTTTCTTTGAGAATGTTGGATATTGGCCCTCATTCTTTTCTGGCTTGTAGGGTTTCTGCAGAGAGATCTGCTGTTAGTCTGATGGGCTTCCCTTTGTGGGTAACTTGACCTTTCTTTCTGGCTGCCCTTCATGTTTTTTCCTTCATTTTAACCTTGGTGAATCTGACAATTATGTGTCTTGGGGTTGCTCTTCTTGAGGAATATCTTTGTGATGTTCTCTGTGTTTCCTGAATTTGAATGTTGGCCAGTCTTGCTAGGTTGGGGAAGTTTTCCTGGATAATATCCTGTATTGTGTTTTTCAAGTTGGTTTCATTTTCCTCATCACTTTCAGGTACACCAACCAAACGTAGGTTTGGTCTTTTCACATAGTCCCACATTTCTTAAAGGCTTTGTTCATTCTGTTTCATTCTTTTTTCTCTAATCTTGTCTTCATGCTTTATTTCATTAAGTTAATCTTTAATCTCTGATATCCTTTCTTCCACTTGATCGATTCAGCTATTGATACTTGTGTATGCTTCATGAAGTTTTCATGCAGTGTTTTTCAGCTCCATCAGGCCATTTATGTTCTTCTCTAAACTAGTTATTTTAGTTAGCAATTCCTCTAGCCTCTTATCAAGGTTCTTAGCTTCCTTGCATTGGCTTAGAACGTGCTCCTTTAGCTCAGAGGAGTTTGTTATTACCCACTTTCTGAAGCCTACTTCTGTCAATTCATCATACTTACTCTCTGTCCAGTTTTGTTCCCTTTTTGGCAAGGAGTTGTGATCCTTTGGAGGAGAAGAGTTATAATTTGGGGAATTTTCAGCCTTTTTGTGCTGGTTTTTCCTCATCTTCGTGGATTTGTTTGGCTTTGGTCTTTGCTGTTGGTGACCTTTGAATGGAGTCTTGCATGGTCATCCTTTTTGTTGGTGTTGATGCTATTCCGTTCTCTTTATTAGTTTTCCTTCTAACAGTCAGGCCCTTTTTCTGCAGATCTTTTGGAGTTTGCTGCAGGTCCATGCCAGACCCTGTTTGCCTAGGTATCACTAGTGGAGGCTGCAGAACAGCAAAGATTGCTGCCTGCTCCTTCCTCTGGAATTTCATCCCAGAGGGGCACTCAACAGATGCCTGCCAGAGTCTCCTGTATGAGGAGTCTGTCGACCACTGCTGGGAAGTGTCTCCCAGTCAGGGGTCCCAGGTGCTGGGGATCCATTTGAGGAGGCAGTGTGTCCCTAAGCAGAGCTTGAGCACTGTACTGGGAGATCCACTGCTCTCTTTAGAGCTACCAGGCAGGAACATTTAAGTCTGCTGAAGCTGTACCCACAGCAGCCCCTTCCCCTAGGTGCTGTGTCTCAGGGATATGGGTGTTTTATATATAAGCCCCTTACTGGGGCTTCTGCCTTTCTTTCAGAGATGATCTGCCCAGAGAGGAGGAATCTAGAGAGGCAGTCTGCCTACAGCAGCTTTGTGGAGCTGCGGTGGGCTCTGCCCAGTTGGAACTTCCTGGCAGGCTTTGTTTACACTCTGAGGGGAAAACTGCCTACTCAAGCCTCAGTAATAGTGGACACCCCTCCCCTCACCAAGCTTGAGCATCCCAGATCGACTTCAGACTGCTGTGTTGGTAGTGAGAATTTCAAGCCAGTGGATCTTAGCTTGCTGGGCTCTGTGGGGTGGGATCCACTGAGCAAGATCACTTGGCTCCGTTTTTGGCCCCCTTTCCAGAGGAGTGAACGGTTCTATTTCTGTGGCATTCCAGGTACCACTTTGGTACAAAAAAAACTCCTGCAGCTAGTTTGGTGTCTGCCCACATGGCCACACAGTTTTGTGCTTGAAACCCAGGGCCCTTGTGATGTAGGCACCCAAGGGAATCTACCGGTCTGTGGGTTGTGAAGACCATGGGACAAGCATAGTATCTGGGCTGTAATATACCACTCCTCATGGCACAGTCCCTCATGGCTTCCCTTGGCTGGGGGAGGAAGTTTCCCAACATTTGTGCTTCCCAGGTAAGGTAGCACCCCACCCTGCTTCTGCTCGCCCTCTGTGGGCTGCACCTACTGTCTAACCAGTCCCATTGAGATGAACCGGGTACCTCAGTAGGAAATGCAGAAATTACCTGCCTTCTGCATTGATCTTACTGGGAGCTGCAAACCAGATGTGTTCCTATTTGGCCATCTTGCCCTGGAATCCCCATGGATATTTTCTGAGGAAGCCACACATGGAGAATATTGCCACCCACAAAATCAGATGCTTCTGTTGGACTTCATTAGAAGGGAGGGAGAGACAGCACTCAGAACACTCAGACCATGCAAATATATAGAAAGGGACTTTGGGAGGCCGAGGCGGGTGGATCACGAGGTCAACAGATCGAGACCATCCTGGTCAACATGGTGAAACCCCGTCTCTACTAAAGATACAAAAAATTAGCTGGGCACGGTGGCGCGTGCCTGTAGTCCCAGCTACTCGGGAGGCTGAGGCAGGAGAATTGCCTGAACCCAGGAGGCGGAGATTGCGGTGAGCCGAGATCGCGCCATTGCACTCCAGCCTGGGTAATAGGAGCGAAACTCCGTCTCAAAAAAAAAAAAAAAAAAAAAAAAAGAAAGGGAGAAGCAGTTGTTTGTAAACCTTCTGTTACTAGGGGTTTTATTTTGTTTTCCCTAAAAAACATGTTTAAATATTCCAGTTGCCTAGAGTAGACCCATTGTCTAATTGGGTCTTCACCTTCTCCAGGAACGGCTCATCTCTGTGTGTGGCTAACTTGTGATGAGTGGGAGCACTGGGGTGAGGCATGCTCCCTCTGGCCTTCTCAAGGGAAGGGTTTAAAGACCAGAAGCTCCTGCTGGTATGCTTCTCACAGAAGCTGCAGCACACACACACACACACACACACAAATTGGATGCAGACTAAAACACTGGAGCCTTTCTCCTGACAAGTGCTCAGCTTACATACAGGGTTCTCCTCATCTAGGGGCAGGCCCATCAATGTCTAGAGGCTCCTGGACTGAAACAAACCCTATTCCTTTCCTCTCCACTCTTTGCTTGCATCTCAGTAACTGGCGGATTCAAAAATAATTCCACTAAATTGAAGTTTCCAAGAAGGTCTAGAATAAGCTTTCACTAAGCCTTCAGTGTAGTACCTAGTAAATGGGCAAACTTGTTTTGCCTCCAAAACAGTGATTGAAAAGATTTTGTATAAGAATTGGGCAGGCCAGTTGCAGTGATTCATGCCTGTAACTTCAGCACTTTGGAAGACCAAGGTGGGCAGATCACTTGAGGCCAGGATTCTAAGACCAGTCTGCGCAACATGGAAACCCGTCTCTACAAAATACAAAATATTAGCCGGGCATGGTAGCATGTGTCTGTGGTCCCAGCTACTCATGAGGCTGAGATGGGAGGATCACTCGAACATGGGAGGTTGAGACTGTAGTAAGATGTGATAACATCACTCCAGCCTGGGCAACAGAGTCTCAAAAAAAAAAGACTTGAGCTAATTGAAATGCCATGGAATTGTGTGCAAAGGAGTGTCTGGGAAGGAGAGAAAAGGCCTATTAAGAGCTGGCAGGAGGCCTTTGCCACTTACTTGATGGCCTCATGTCCGATACCTTCCCTGCTGTGGTAGGCAGAATAATGACCCCCCCACAAAATGCATGCATCCCTATTCCTGGCTCTTATGAAAATGTTACCTTACATGGCAAAAAGGACTTTGCAGATGTGGTTAAAAATCGAATGGAGAGATTCTCCTGAATATTTCAGTGGGTCCAATGTAATCACAAGAGGGAGATAAGAGGGTCAACGTCAAAAACAAAGAGATGTATCCATGAAACTAGAGTTTAAAGTGATGCATCTTGAAAATGCCTCCGTTTTCAAGGGGCAGTGAGTCAAGAAATGCAGGCAGCCTCTGGAAGATAGAATAGGCGAGAGAGCAGATTTTCCTTAGAAGCCTCTGGAAGAAATGCAGCATTGCCAACACCTTGATTGTAGACTTCTGACCTCCAGAACTATAAAGGAATGATAATTCCTTTATAATGTGTTTAGTGTGTGATAATTTGTTACAGCAGCAAAAGGAAACTAATACTCCTCCTCTGTCTCAGTCATCTGGAGCTGACACCAGCAAACCATGTTTCCACATCTCCTTGCCATTTGCTTTCATGTGGCTGACTTGTGATGAGTGGGAGTGCCAGGGTGGGGCATGCTCCCTCCAGCCATTCCAAGGGAAGGGTTTGCTTAGACTATTTTACTTAGTTTGCTTTCTACAGTTGAGATAAATAAGCAAAATTGTATTTAAGACATTGCTAAATGAGAACATTGTTTGAAACAATTCCATAGACTATTCCTTCTTCCGTTTTATTTGCCCAGGTCTGGGGAGTGGTGGTCTGGAGTCACAGCACTGACCCCTGTTAGAATCTCAAAGTCTAACTCCTACCCTGGCATAGTAGTTTGCTCGGGCTGCCATAACTTGGAAAGACACTGGAGGCTGGGAGGAAGACAGAAGCGAGGGTACTACTTCCCTCTCCTACTCTGGACAACGCCCCAGCAGCTACTTTCTCTTCACCGGTCTCAGTTCCTGTCCTTATTACCCAAGATTGCAGGCTCTACAAACACCACCACCTCCCTTTCTCCCATCAACCCATCTTTGACTGGTTGTAGCTGTTCTAATAACACCTTTATTATGAATTTAGCATATTTAACTTCTACTATTAAAGTACCTGACAAGGGCTATGTTGTCTCAGCTGGGTCCTTTTAAGGCCCAGGGCATGTCTAAGCTCAACTTCTTCTTATTACCTGTACGAGTGTTGCTTGTTCACGGTGGTTGAGACGGGTACTATATTTAAAATCTCCCACACCTGTAGATCCCCTGGCAGAGTAACATTAATGGCTTTGAGGGGACTGGTATCATTTTCCCTTCTCCATGCCCAGCTCTGTCAGCATAATGAATAGGATAATGCCTCACGATGGTCGGTAAGTTGCAATTTTATTCATTTATGCAAATTGGTATAAATCAGGTGTGGAGCAGTCAGACTTTTTTCATGATCTGGTGACCTAGAAAAATTAGAGTGACAATATCATGAGGAATTATTTTTTTTCAATCAGCCAAAATTTCACTGGCAAATCAGGAAACACATTTTTTTGATATGTGAAATGAAAGCTCATTCTCAATTTTACTTAGTTTTCTTTCTGCATTAGAAGTAAACAGGCAAGACTGTATTTTAGACATCGTTAAATGAGAACATTGTTTGAAACAATTCCATAGACTAGGCCTTCTTCAGTTTTATTTGCCCAGGTCTGGGGAGTGGCGGTCTTTGAAGTCATTGCTCTGGCCCCTGTAAGTAGAATCTCAAGGTTTAACTCCTTTCCTGGTGTATTAGTTTGCTTGGGCTGCCATAACAAAGTACCACAAATCAGGTGATACTTTGGCTACCACCACAAAACTGGGAAGTTCCACAACAGAAAACTATTCTCTCACCCTTCTAGAGGCTAGAAATTCAAAATCAAGGTATCACCCAGGTTGGTTCTTTCAAGGTGTCACCAGGGTTGGTGTCACCAGGGCTATGAGGAAGAATCTATTCTATGCCTCGCCCCTATCTTCTCATTGTATGCTAGCCTTGGTATTCCTTGGCTTATAGAGGCATCACTCCAATTTCTGTCTGCCTTGATCTCATATGGTATTCTCCCTGTGTGCCTGCTTCCAAGATTTCTCCAATCATAAAGAGAATAAGCATATTGGATTAAGGCCCACCCTAATGACTTCATTTTAACTTGATTGCCTCAATAAAGACCCTATCTCCAAATAAAGTCACATTCTGAGGTACTGGGGGATAGGTCCTCAAAATATAAATTTGACAGAAGGGATACAATCCAATCCATAGCATCTGATCTCCAAGGAAAGCCTTTGCTATTTATGTCTTTAATTCAGGTAGACTGGGTTTATGTGCCATCTACTTTTAATGTATTCACAGGTTGCTCTTCTGTCAGTGCCAAACACAAAATTCATTTGACCCAAAGGACTTTTTCTCTATTTTTAATGTTCTTTTCACTGGGAATTAGAAGATTGACTTTGGGAAACTTTTCCCCTTAATCCTGAAGATACTGAGACAGATAGGAGGGCTATGTTTTCTGGGCTTGGTCCTTTTAAGGCCCAGGATGTGTCTAAGCTCAACTTCTTCTCCTAGATTCCATTTATTATTATTTGCAAACTAAGAATCACAATGAATTGGTAATACCAAGTTGTGTATTTCTATTAGTGAAGTCCTTTGAAATCAGAACAAAGGTAAAACATTTTCAGGCCATATGGCAGGAATAAGAAGAGGTGAAACACGGCAGACCCAGAAAGACGGCCACTCACTACACACTGTTATGGCAGAACTACAACCTCTCCGCTGGATGCTCCTCTTCTTTTCCCCAAAACCCATATTTAAACCAGGAATTAATTTATTAAGTTCTTATATAATGTGTATTCCTACTTCATATTTATTGTTTAGTTTAATTCATTCCTTCTAAACTTTCTGAGGGGAAATCGATTTTACAATATATAAAAAAGAAAGAAGTAAAAGTCGAGTGGGCATATTTTAAATCACATGGATAATTAGTGATAGGCCTGGGACCAGACATAGAGTATGAGGCCTGGAGGAATGTCTGTATATTCTATGATTATATGCCATAGAGATTGACATACAAAGGCCCACTCAGCAAACATATAGAATATATTCCTTTTCTCGCTTATATAAAAATAAAACAAAGATACAAATGTGTTTTCTTACAAGATCAAAGTTGAAATTGCTTAGGTCACAGCTTCTAAAGAACACATTCTTCAGGTTAGGGCAATCTAAACAAAGCCAAGGCCACTCTTCTCATGTTCATAAGCAAAATGAGATCAACCATACAAAAAGAAAAGGGAATCGGCAACCGTGAGCTTCACTCATTAAAGACATCGTGTGTCATTTCCCATAACCTTTACAGTTCCTACTCTTCCGAAAAGGTATATGCAGTATATATAAAATAAATGTATTGAGGGGAGTGCGTGATACTTGGATAAAGAGTGGATATACACATTAATTTGGGGAAATGCAGGATATTTAACACAGAGGAAAACATTGCAGAAGAATGAACAGAGGTTCAGAAGCATATTATTCCTCTGTAGACTCCTTTTTAGCTGGACACTCAAATGCCAAGTGACCAGCTGCGTGGCTCAGGCACGTAGACCTCATAACCCAGCTTCGTTAAACAAAGCAACATGATCCACGTCCACAAGGAGCCTCTTAGAGACTACTTCCCTGCTGACCACCGTCACCAAAGTGGTCATCTCCAGTCGCTCTTTCCAGTCCTAGTCTAGCAAGCCTAAGCATCTTTAGAGCATCTGTTGTTTTTTTCTCTCATGCCTAAGTCATCACCACTAGACTCATTTATCATGTTAAAATACAGCAAGCATTTTTCATATATAAAGCCTCTTTGTTAAGACTAAAAACTGTAGCGTGGAAAAGGGTGTCAGCAAAAATCAGAGAAACAAATACTCCTTTGAGAAGCTTCAATCTTCTGTGAACAACATACTAAAAACTAGTTGATTATAACCTTCAAATGGAAAACGTTTTTATACCCTGTGTCTGGGGGAGGAAAGCAACTACCTAGTGGTCTTGTGCTGTCAGTCTATTCTTTATTGGGTCTTCATCGCATATGTAATCATTGCAAAGGATCAAACATATCAAATAGTTTGGCAAGAAATCTTTCCTTCCTTTTCCAATTTCCCACATACTTTACAAACTTTGGCCCTTGAACACAAAAGCTCTACAAGCCTATTACTGTAAACTCATTCTGCCTGAAAATGAGTAGACAGAAGCAACTTTATATTTTAATCATAGCCTAAAATTGCAGTTTTTGAGATTTGGAACCAAGCTGACAATTGTAAGTCAGAACAAAAGATATTTCAGTCCCTCACACCTGGAAGGAAACTAACATTAATACCTGTAGCCTCCAAATCCATATGGACTAAATAGAGGTAAAAGCACGTAACTTCAGTTGCTTTCTTTACTCTCTCATTCCCCCACCCCCTCATATCCATCTCACATTCATACTGTTTATATAAGCACATTTTAATTTTTAGAATCGTATCACATACTAACTTTGAAACTCAATAATGTATTTTGATTTGAGTGGTTTTTTTTTTTTGCTACTGAGAAAATCAACAGTTATTGGTATATATGACAGTCATCATAATAATAAAAGGCTTACGAGACGGCTCCAGTGTCAAACTACTGAAATTCTAATCCCAGTGCCATCACCACTTGCTATTAAGCTGAGATGTATACAATTGCTTTTTTTGTAATAAGACAAAAACTGATCTAACATTTACAATATCATATGGTTCCATTTAATTGAAGTCTCATCTATCTGAAATAATAGGAATAATAATAGTTACTTTGAGTAATTAATGAGATAGTAAATGTAGAGGATTTTGGTTGCGTAATTACCTGTAACCAAAATCACAAGTGATAAGTATGGCAAGGCAGAGCTTCTCAAATTTTAACATGCCTAGGAATTATCTGGGGATCTTACTCAAATGCAAATGCCAATTTAGTGGTTCTAGGATGGGGCCAAGATTCTGCATGTCTACCTAGTGCCCAGATGCTGCTGATGCTGCTGGTCTGAGACTACTCTTGAGAAGCAAGGTTATAGGATGTTTCCCTTCTCTGACAAGAATCACCTGGAGGGGCAGGACCAAGATAGCAGACTATAAGGAGCAGCTCTCAGACACTTCCATCAAAAACAATCATAAAACAGTGCAAATCTTGCACCCGCAACTGAGGTATCAGGGTTCTGTCTTCAGAACTGACTAGGCGGCTGAAGAGGAAGGAAGAGCAGTGTGGTGTGACAGCCCACCTGAGAGCCACATGGGGCAGGGAAGCCCCCACCCGCCAGCCAAGGGAGGTGGCGAGTGAGCCTGCTACCCAGCCTGGAAAAACGTGCTTTCTCCCAGAACTGTGTAACCCACGGATCGGAAGAGCCTAGGATCTTCCATGAGCCCATGCTACCCAGGCATAGGGTCCCAACCATGGAGCCACATAGATTCTCAACAGCCACTCAGCAAGAATCTGCTTAAGCCTGCTGAGATCCTGGTGGGGAGGGGCAGCAAGCACCACAGCTGCTGCTGCCTGCTGGCTAAGCCTGCAGTTAACACTGGAACTGCCAGTTGCCTAACACACTAAGCTCCCAGGGCTGCGGAAGGGCAGCAGCCATGTCTGTAGCTGCAGGCCATGCTTTTCCCCTGCTGGAGCCAGGGAGACTGGACAGCTTGGTCCCAAGAGGTGTCCCCTATAGCCCAACGCACTGGCTGTGGCAGGCTGTAGTCAGAATGTCTCTTCAGCCGTGACCCTGACCCACCCCTCGTCACTGGGAGGGGCCCCTTTGCAGGAACTCCAACAACTCCAGCCAAGGGCTCAGGAACAAACTCTGATCCTCCTGGGCCTGAGCCCCCATGGGGAGGAATGGCCGCAGCCCCCACAGACCAGCAGACTTAGTCATTCCTCCTGCTGGTTCTGAGGAATCCAGGCAGCCCAGATGAGTGGGTTTCCCCCCAGCAAAGCACACCTTCTCCACCAAGGGACAGCCAAAGTACTTGGTTAAATGGGTCCTGTTCCCTGTGCCACCCAACTTGGAGAGAACCTCCAACATGGGTTGTTAGACACCCTAAACAGGAGCACTCCCACTGGCATCAGGTCAGTGCCCCCTCAAGGTCAAAGATCCCAGAGGAAGGTGCAGGCATTCATCTTTGCTGTTCTCCAGCCTCCTTGAGTGACATCTCTAGGTGCAGGAGCAAACCAAATGAACAGAGCCTGACGTGAACCCCAAGCAAACTGCAGCAGCTCTACAGAAGCGGGACCTAACCATTGAAAACAAACAGAAAACAATAGCAACAGCATCAACAAAAAGAGTTTCCACAAAAACCTCATCCAAAGGTCAGCAGCCTCAAAGATCAAAACTAGACAAACTCATGAAGATGAGAAAGAATCAATTTAAAAAGTGCTGAAAAGCCAAAAGGCCAGAGTGCATCTTCTCCTCCAAATGACTGCAGTGCCCGCCTCTCCAGCAAGGGCACAGAACTGGACAGAGGATGAGATGGATGAACTGACAGAAGTAGGTTTCAGAAGATGGATAATAGCAAACTCCACTGAGCTAAAGAAACAAGTTCTAACCCAAAACAAAGAAGCTAAGAACCTTGATAAAAGGTTACAGGAGCTGCACTAGAATAACCAGTTTAGAGAGGAACATAAATGACCTGATGGAGCTGAAAAACGCAGCACGAGAACTTTGTGAACCATATGCAAATATCAACAACCAAATCGACCAAGCAGAAGAAAGGATACAGAATTTGAAGGTCATCTTGCAGAAAAAGGCATGCAGACAAGATTAGAGAAAAAAGAATGAAAAGGAACAAACAAAACCTCCAAGATATATGGGACTATGTTAAAAAGTCTGAACCTACGATTGATTGGAGTACCTGAAAGAGACGGAAAGTGGAACCACACTCAGTGTGTTAGAAAACACACTTCAGGATATTACACAGCAGAACTTCCCCAACCTAGAAAAACAGGCTAACATTCAAATTCAGGAAATACAGAGAACATTACTAAGACACTCCACGAGAAGATCAACCCCAAGACACAAAATTATCAGGTTCTCCAAGGTCAAAATGAAGAAAAAAAAAAATGTTAAGTGCAGCCACAAAGAAGAACCAGGTCACCTGCAGAGAGTGGATCTCTCTGCAGAAACTCTACAAGCCAGAAGAAAGTGGGGACCAATATTCAATATTCTTAAAGAATTTTTAACCCCGAATTTAATATCCAGTCAAAGTGAGCCTTATAAGCAAAGGAGAAATAAAATCCTTTACAGACAAGCAAATGCTGAGGGATTTTATCACTACCAGACATGCCTTGCAAGAGCTCTGAAGGAAGCACTAAATATGGAAGGGAAAATCTAGTACCAGTCATTTCAAAAACACACAAAAATATAAAGACCGATGACACCCTTGGTTATTTTGCACACCAGTTGATACATTGTTTCTTCATAGTGTCACAATAATAGTGGGAAACTTTAATACCCCATTGTCAATATTAGACAGATCAACAAGACAGAAAACTAACAAGGATATTCAGGACTTGAACTCAGCTCTGGATCAAGTAGACCATCAAGAAGTTCTTTGAAACCGATGAGAACAAAGAGACAGCATACCAGAATTCTTGGGACACAGCTAAAGCAAGTGTTAAGAGGGAAATGTATAGCACTAAATCCCCACATCAGAAAGCTAGAAAGACCTCAAATCGACAACCTAATATCACAATTAAAAGAGCTAGAGAAGCAAAAGCAAGCAAATTCAAAAGCTAGCAGAGGCAAAAAATAACTAAGATCAGAGCAGCACTAAGGAGATAGAGACACAAAACACCCTTCAAAAAAGTCAACGAATCCAGAGGTTGGTTTTTCAGAAAAAAAATAGAAATACCACCAGCTAAACTAATAAAACAGAAAAGAGAAAAATCAATAGACACATTTAAAAATGATAAAGAGGATATCACCACAGATCCCATAGAAATACAAACTATCATCAGGGAATACTGTAAACACTTCTACTCAAATAAACTAGAAAATCTAGAACAAATGGATAAATTCCTGGACACATACACCCTCCCAAAACTAAACCAGGATGAAGTTGTATCCTTGAATAGACCAATAACAAATTCTGAAATTGAGGCAATAATCAACAGTCTACCAACCAACAAAAGCCCAGACCAAACAGATTCACAGCCGAATTCTACCAGAGGTACAAAGAAGAGCTGGTACCATTCCTTCTGCAACTATTCCAAATAATTGAAAAGGAGAGACTCCTCCCTGACCCAGTTTATAAGGCCAGCATCATCCTCATACCAAAACCTGGCAGAGACACACACACACACACACACAAAAAAAAGTTGAGGCCAATATTCCCTATGAGCATCAATGCAAAAATCCTCAATAAAATGCTAGTAAACCCAATCCAGTGGTACATCAAAAAGCTTCAGTCGGCTTCATCCCTTGGATGCAAGGCTGGTTCAACAACTATGCAAATCAACAAACGTAGTCCATCACATAAACAGAACCAATGACAAGAACCACATGATTATCTCAACAGATGCAGAAAAAGGCTTTCAATAAAATTCAACATCTGTTTATGTTAAAAACTCTTAATAACTAGGTATTGATGGAACATATCTCAAAATAATGAGAGCCATTTAGGACAAACCCACAGCTAATGTACTGAATGGGCAAAAGCCGGAAGCATTTCCTTTGAAAACTGGCACAAGACAAGGATGCCCTCTCTCACCACTCCTATTCAACATATTATTGGAAGTTCTGGCCAGGGCAATCAGCCAAGAGGAAAAAATAAAAGGTATTTGAATTGGAAGAGAGCAAGCCAAATTGTCTCTGTTTGCAGATAACATAATTCTGTATTTAGAAAGCCTCACTGTCTCAGCCCAAAACCTCCTTAAATTGATAAGCAACTTCAGCAAACTCTCAGGATACAAAATCAACGTGCAAAATTTACAAGCATTGCTATATACCAATAATAGACAAGCAGAAAGCCAAATCATGAGTAGACACCCATTCACAATTGCCACAAAAAGAATAAAATACCTAGGAATACAGCTAACAAGGGACATGGAGGACCTCTTCAAGGAGAACTGCAAACCACTGCTCAAGGAAATAAGATAGGGCGCAAACAAATAGAAAAACATTCCATGCGCATCGATAGAAAGAATCAATATTGTGAAAACGGTTATACTGCCCAAAGTAATTTATAGATTTGATGCTATTCTTATCAAGTTACCACTGATGTTCTTCACGGAGTTAGGAAAAAAAAAACAAAAAAAACTTTAAATTTCATATGGAACCAAAAAGGAACCCATATAGCCAAGACAACCCTAAGCAAAATGAACCAAGCTGGAAGCATCACGCTACCTGACTTCAAACTGTACAACAGGCTACAGCAACCAAAACAGCAAAGTACAGGTACCAAAACAGACATATAGACCAATGGAACAGAACAGAGACCTCAGAATTAACACCACACATCTACAACCATCTCTTGTTTGACGAATCTGACAAAAACAAGCAATGGGAAAAGGATTCTCTATTTAATAAGTGGTACTGGGAAAACTAACTAGCCATATGCAGAAAACTGAAACTGCACCCCTTCCTTATACCTTATACAAAAATTAACTCAGGGTGGATTAAAGACTTAAATGTAAAACCCCAAACCATAAAAATCCTAGAAGAAAACCTAGGCGATACCATTCAGGACATAGGCATAGGCAAAGATTTCATGACAAAAACGTCAAAGGAAATTGCAACAAAAGCCAAAATTGAAAATGGAATCTAATTAAACTAAAGAGCTTCTGCACAGCAAAAGAAACTGTCATCAGAGTGGACAGGCAACCTACAGAATGGGAGAACATTTTTGCAATCTACCCATCTGACAAAGTTCTAATATCCAGAATCTATAAGACCTTATACAAAGTTACAATAAAAGATCAAACAACCCCATCAAAAAATGGGCATAGGATACAAACAGACACTTCTCAAAGGAAGACATTTATGTGGCCAACAAACATAAGGAAAAAAGCTCAACATCACACTGAACATTAGAAAAATGTAAATCAAAACCACATTGAGATACCATCTCCCACCAGTCAGAATGGAAATTATGAAAAAGCCAAGAAACAATAGATGCTGGCGAGGCTGTGGAGAAATAGGAACGCTTTTACACTGTTGGTGAGCGTGTAAATTGGTTCAAGCATTGTGGAAGACAGTGTGGCGATTCCTCAAGGATCTAGAACTAGAAGTACCATTTGACCCAGCAATCACATTACTGGGTACATACCCAAAGGATTATGAATCATTCTACTATAAAGTCACAGGCACACATATGTTTTTTGCAGCACTATTTACAATAACAAAGAGTTGGAAGCAAACCAAATGCCCATCAAAGATAGACTAGACAAAAAAAAAAAAAAAAAAAGGTACATAAACTCCATGGAATACTATGCAGCCATAAAAAGGAATAAGTTCATGTCCTTTGCAGGGACATGGATGAAGCTGGAAACCATCATCCTCAGCAAACTAACACAAGAACAGAAAACCCAATATTTCATGTCCTCACTTATAGTGGGAGTTGAACAACAAAAACACATGAACACAGGGAGAGAAACAACACATACCGGGGCCTGTTGGGTGATGGGGGTTGAGGCAACAGAACCTAGATGATGGGTTAATAGGTGCAGCAAACCACATATACCTATGAAACAAACTTGCACGATTTGCACCTATATCCCAGAACTTAAAGTAAAATAAAATAAAATAGAATCACCTGGAGCGTTTGTTAAAAATACTGCTTCCCAGGCCCCTTCTTCTGAGACTTTCAGTAGTTCTGGGACCAGGCCCAGGTTTTGTTGTTTTTAAACAAGTACCTGCAGGTGAGTATCATTATGAGGAAAGTATGAGAAGCAGTATGTAAATAAGAGAGATAGATACCAAATTCTATGTGAATTAAGAGGAGAAAGAAGTTATTTCTAGCAGAGAGGTCAGAGGAAGCCTCCCAAGAGAGACAAACCTTGAAAGATGGGTAGGATTTGACACTAGAGAGACATGGAGAGGAGCATTTCACAGTGAAATAGAATGAGTAAAAACAGACAGAGGATATTGTGGCACAGTGAGAGCCAATGTAAGTCTGTTCATCTGGAGTATAGGATTCATGAAGGCGAAAATCTCAAATACTATATGAAGACATTTGGACTTTATTTTGAAAAAACTTGAAAGATGTTGTCTGTTCCTGAGCAGAGAAGTGACATGATCAGAGCACCGTGACTGTTCATGGATTGAAGCTGGGCCCAAACTGGGCAAAGAAGGCGCTTTGTAGATTTGGAAGCAGCTCCTGTGGCTGGAGGAACTGAGGGCTTCATGTGACAAACTCAGGATTGAGATTTTCTTTGTCTCAGCTTCATCAAGGGGAAAATATTCATTAAATATCGGGTGTACATGTGACAAGTGATTTTCTAAGGTAAAGTCCCCCCTCAGTATCCATGGGGGATTGGTTCTAGGCCCCATAGATACCAAAGTCTAGGGATGCCCAAGTCCCTGATATAAAATGACATGGTATTTGCACCTAACCTATGCACATCCTCTCGTACACTTTAAATCATCACTAGCTACTTACAATGCCTAATACAATGTCAGTGCTATGAAATAGTTGTCATACTCTATTGCTTAGGGAATAATAAAAAAAAAATTTATACATGCTCAGTACAGGTGCAACTTTTTAAAATATTTTCAGTCTGCAGTTGGTTGAATCTATGATTGTGGAAACCATAGATACCAAGGGCTGACTGTATTTGTTTTATTAGTCATTTCAAAGAGAATCATCTGTGAATTGCTATGTGGAGCTCCACAGCAATGGAATGATGGGAGAGTCCTTTGCAAATCACAAGTAAGATTAGTCTTCATCATCTTAGAGACTGAAGAAATTCAGATGGGGGCCAGACACGGTGGCTCACACCTGTAATCCCAGCACTTTGGGAGGACGAAGAGGGTAGATCACCTGAGGTCAGGAGTTCAAGACCAGCCTGGCCAACATGGAGGAACCCTGTCTCTACTAAAAATACAAAATTAGCCAGGCGTGGTGGCGCACGCTGTAATAGCAGCTGCATGGGAGGCTGAGGCAGGAGAATCGCTTGAACGAAGGAGGTAGAGGTTGCAGTGAGCCAAGATAAAGCCATTGCACTCCAGCCTGGGCAAAAAGAGTGAAACTATGTCTCAAAAAAAGAAAAAAGAAAAAGAAATTCAGATGGTGTCCCGAGAATTCCTTGCAGCTCACACAAACCTAATTTCTCTAAGATGTCTCATCTCTTCCTAAAACAGCATTTTTTGAAGTCCATCCCCTGAACACCAAAGTGATTGCTAACTTAATGAGCCTGTCTTCAGAAAGCCATAGCCTTTCAACTCAAGGACATCTATAAAACATCCTCTCTCTTTTTTTTTTTTTTTTTTTAGAACATGTATTATTAATGCATCAAAACATTTTACTCTTTGCCAAGGAGAGTAATTGGGTGGGTGGGTGGGTGGATGGATGGATAGGTGGGTGGGTGGTTGGTTGGATGATGGATGGATGAGTAAGTACAGGAATAAATACATGGATGGATGAATAAGATATTTACCCATCTCTTCAAGCTTATTGGAGAGCTAAGCTTTACTCTCAAACTCCAAGCTCCAGTCTTTCTGTTATTCCTCCCACCACACTGGTGACCTTCCTAGCTAGCATTCCTGCTGCACTGGCACCCTTTCTCCAGAATTATTTCCACCTGAGGGCCACTGGACTTTCCCAGGCTCCTGGTAGGAAACTGCCTCTCTGCCCACTGGGATCTCCCGCTCTCTGAAGCATTTTCTCTCTAAGTGGTCATGTCTGGCCCAACACATCTCAGAGCCAGTGTTGTTCCGGTAACAATGAGTGTTTTATTTCCCCTCGTTCATGGGATTAGATATGCAGCCAAGGCAGACTTCTCAAACACTGAAGTCATATCATCTCACATGGCTTTAAACTTTTTGTTTCCAATGGCAAATGAGATTCAAGAGCATTCTGAGAGGAGCTGGACTGGCCTGGATGATGCAAATTGATTAAGATCTGTGTGTACCCTACAAGTCTTCTCAAGAAAATAAGAAAGGAAAAACCCTGTTTCATACTCCAGGAACCCCAGAAAATTATACAGTATGTAGGAATTTGCAATGAAAAAAATGATGTGAGAAAGACAACAGAAGGACAAACAAAGGTATTAATAATGACTCCTAAATCTGCAGTATTGAAGATGCCCTCCAAAAAAAAATACATATTTTTTTCGACATAATTCATGTGCACTTAGACATGTTTGCCTCAGAAGTAGCAGGCACAAGCAGCCTCTGGAATCCCACATGTTCCACTGTGTACAGTACTTTTGTTGCAGCTGAGAAGCATAAATAGTCCTGAAATAGTACTCCATGCTTTTATTCTCTTTAATACAAGTAAATACAGTCCACTGCTACCAAGGATGCTTAAGGCATTCTCAGCACTACTGATAACTTATTGCAGGATATTTAACTTCTGTTTCTCTGTTAATCCCTCTGTAAAAGGAAACAATACCAACTTATATAATAGAAAATAACAGCTGCTATTTGTTAAGTACCAACTCTGCATGGGGCCCTTGGCACTGTACCACTACCAGTATCCTTACATCAACCCGCCAGCATAGTTTTCTCATTGTACCCATTCTACAGATGAAAAAACTAAAACTCAGAGGTTGCCAGCATAGTTTTCTCATTGCGCCCATTCTACAGATGACAAAAATAAAACTCAGAGGCCAGATTGCACGTCCAAAGTCACACAGTGTATTAGGCCATTCTTGTATTGCTATTAAATAAAATACCTGAAACTGGGTAATTTATAAGGAAAAGGGCTGTAATTGGCTCATGATTCTGCAGGCTGTACAAGCATGGCACCAACATCACTAGGCTTCTGGGGAGGCCTCAGGGAGCTTTTACTCATGGCAGAAGGCAAAGCAGGAGCAGGCGCATCACATGGTGAACGCAGGAGGGAGAGAGAGAGCAAAAGAGAGAGGGAGGAGAGAGAGAAGTGAGAGAGAGGGCTTGTAGGAGGGAGAGATCCTAGGCAGAAACTCCAGGTAGGCTGGCAGAAAAGTACGTGTGGTAACAGCCCACCATACACACTTCACTAATTACTCCTCATCAGTTATCTCCGGCCTCACTCCTGCGATCTGACTCTTCTGAACTCACTGGAATAAATCGTGACGCCTTCTCTTAGCTTTCCCAACTTGTACAACACTTACGTAAGTGTGTTTTTGTGCCACCAGACATACTTTGAACTTCTAAGGGGAGTTTTCGTAGGTAGAACGTGGGGCTTGACCACTGCCTCCATCATGGCTGAATAAGAAGAGGGAAAGCACTCACCAGACGACAATAATGTAGGATTTGAGAAGAGTATTCACATCCTCCCAAAAACTGCGACCCTAAGCACTATTACAAAGCCAGTTTTATGATTTTTTCAGGCACCCTAGTCTACTCCACTAGGAAAAATATATAGCAATTTCACTTAATCACTTTTAGACAGGTTTTATCCCACCAACTTAATAAAATCACAAGGCTTTGTTCATAGGCATAATTTGCAGGAAAGATGCTAATATATTTAATTCTTGATCAAATGTTAACTCCAAAGTTTGGGGAAGCTGGCCTCAGGACTGGAGGGCAAGATGGATCACATTTGTTTAACTGCATGTTTGGGTTAACCAAAAGCCAGCTAATCAGAGCCATATGGTATTTAAGTGAACTTCTTTGTGTCTATGAAATAGATTCCTGTGAACTAAGTAAGACTTGTTTAACCAAATGTGCTATTCTCATTAGCTCACTGCTCTTAATGTTTCCTCATAAAAGCTGATTTGGGGCCAGGCATGGTGGCTCATGCCTGTAATCCCAACACTTTGGGAGGCCGAGACAGGTGGATCACAAGGTCAGGAGTTCAAAACCAGCCTGGCCGAGATGGTGAAACACTGTCTCTACTAAAAATACAAAAATTAGCTGGGCGTGGCAGTGGGTGACTGTAATCCCCGCTACTTGGGAGGCTGAGGCACAGAATCACTTGAACCTGGGAGACAGAGGTTGCTGTTAGCCAGAATCTTGCCACTGCACTCCAGCCTAGGTGACAGAACAAGTCTGTCTCAAAAAAAAAAAAAGCTGATTTTGATCACACCAGTGGTCATTTAGGGGAAGATCCATATCATAACAAACCTCGTAATGACCACATAGCAGACATATGAAAGAGACACTTCTGCGTCAAGACCAGGGTCAAAACTTGAGTGCTGGAGTCCTGTTGCTTTCCATAACACCCTTACCTAACCTCCGGAGCTGCACCAGTAAACTAAAGTTATGGTTTTTGCTAGGTTAGGAGTTGAGAAAGAAATAAAATACAACCTAATTACATGATTTCTACCTGGGGTTAGAATAATCTTAGGAGCAAGAAAAAGAAATACAAGTGGAGTCAAATGGACAACTGCCTTTGATCTTTTTGTCTTCTTTGCCCGTGGTGTATCTCTTTTGCAGCTTTCTTCATGATGGAAGAATATCCTTCCTCCTTTCTCTCCTTCTTTCCTTCCTTCCTTCCTTTCCTACCCACTATGTGTTTACGAAGTTTTCTAACTATTAAAGGAAGAGGAAAGCAAGGTAGGGAAGGAAATACAACCTTGAAATTAAGCTCTGGGAAACAAAATAAGCAGCCCACACATGACTCATGCGGAGAGTTCTGACTTCAGTTCACATGTCTAGAGAGAGCTGTGGGTTTCAATCCCACCCAGAAGCCATAGATCAAGAAGAGGCTTTCCCTTTCCTCTGACCCTCCTACCTCATTCCTGAGCTAATTGAGACCATGCCTTCCCCTCAAGACACTAACTAGTTAGATGTGAACTCTCAAATGGTTATGATTCATCTATGAGATAGTTACTAGCATTCCCACATTGCCCTTATTTTTCATGATAACCCCAATATGGAATAGTACTCATAGAAACTCAACCACTGCATGGAGATCCCCAGTGGAGAGAAGGTTAGAAAACCTGCAGAGCTGCAGCAACTGGGAGCTGCCCACGTGAAAGGAAACCTCACACTGTGCTCCCCAGGAGATGGTAGCTGATTACTACTCAAAGGCAGGGCAGGCAATTTGGCTTTTGTTCCTGTGGTTTATTCATGGTTCTGATGCAACTGGCAGCATTTTTATGAGTCAAAAAAAAGCTTGATGGCTGGAGATGAACTAGTCTTTGAGTCACAAAAAACTTCCTGATGTGCTTGTTCAACTGTGATTCTAAAACAGCTTTGTCTCACCTGAAATAGGGACTTAGCACCTTCAAACACTACAGTTAAGAAGACTAAGATATTGAGATCTTAAACTGCCCACTAATTAGACCTCACTAACCCATGTTACTTGCCCTGGGAGCAGTAGCGGGAGTAGTAGCTGATGCACATAACAATATAGCCAGCACGGAACAATAGTGTTGCTTTCTCTCTTTTCACGCTGACACCTTGTCACCTCACATCTGGTACCTCAAAACACGCAGCAGTTGACAAATCAGCCTTAAGCACTGCTTCCACCATATCATCTCCCTGCTCAAGAACCTAAATTCCCACTTGCTGAAGTAAATCTAAACTCCATTATCAAGCTACTTAAGGCCCTCCCTAACTCGATTCTCCAATGTGCCTCCCCAGCCTTATTTCCTAGTAACTTCTAATATTAATTCACTGTGTGGTCCTCCTTAATCTCTCCCCTACTGTATATCACATGCATTTCTGTGCTCAGTTCTACCATTGTCACTCTCCTTCTGCTGCTCCGTACATGAAGAATGACCTTCACCAAATCTATCCATGGAAGTCCTACTCAGCATTAAAGTCCCACCAACCAAAAACTTTATCCCATACTGAAGATGCCTTCCTCTGAACTCCTACATAATTTATCGTCTGTCCCAAGTAAGTTGCAATTTAATTATTTTGGCAGATATTATAAATTTTCTGACAGTTTCTATCATTCTCTTCTTTCTTTAAGTAATAGAATCTTTTTTTTTTTATTAGCTAAGCACATGGCTCCCAGCTAAGGACTGTATCTCCTAGCTTCTATATGAGAATGTAACCTAAATTTTGCCATGAATGTGAGCAGAGATTAATTATACAATTTCTTCACATTCTAGAAAATCAAAGACAGCCTGTAAAAAAATTTGGAAATGTAATTCTAGTTAATTGATAGAACAAGTGGAGATAAAAATCAATAAAGACATAAGAACAGTTTTTTATAAAGCTATAAGCCAATTTGACCTATTTGGTATTTATAAAACATTAGACCCAATAGGAGCCAAATACACATTCAATTTGTATGCTTATGACGTATTTAGCAAGATGGAACACTTACAGTTTGGCTATAAAACAAGTTTTAACAAATTTAAAAGACTGACATATAGAATATATTCTCTGACCACAAGAGAATTAATGAAGAAATTAATAAAAATATCTGGAAAAATCCTCAAGTATTTGGAAGTTAACCAACATACATCAAAATAATTCATGAATAAATCAAAAGTCAACTGACTGGATTGAAGGATGCAAAATATTGTTCCTGGGTGTGTCTGTGAAGGTATTGCCAAAGGACATCAACATTTGAGTCAGTGGACTGGGAAAGTCAGACCCACCCTCAATCTGGGTGGGCACCATCTAATCAGCTGCCAGTGCTGCTAGAATATAAAGCAGGCAGAAGAACGTGGAAAGATTAGAGTGGTTTGTCCAGCCTACATCTTTCTCCCATGATGGATGCTTCCTTCTCTCGAACATTGGACTCCAAGTTCTTCAGCTTTGGGATTCCAACTCGCTTCGTTGCTCCTCAGCTTGTAGATGGCCTTTTGTGGGATCTCACCCTGTGATATGTGAGTCAGAACTCCTTAATAAACTCCCCTTTATACATACAACTATCTATCCTATTATTTCTGTCCCTCAAGAGAACCCTGACTAATACAGAGAGATTAGAAATTATATTGAACTAAATAAAATAAAATTCAACATATCAAAGTTTATAAGACACAGCTAAAGTGATGCTTAGAGGAAATTTTATACTTTTAAATGCATATATTAGAAAACTAGAAATTGTAAAAAAAAATCTATGGCCTGTCACTCTAAAAAGCTAGAAAAGGAAGAGCAGATAAACCCAAATTAAGCAAAAAGGAAGAATAATTAAAAGCATAATAAAAAGAAATAAATGCATCATACAACATGCAAACAATGAATAAAATCAAAACTGACCCCTGGAAAATGTCAATAAATTTTATAACTTTAGCTATAGTGATAAAAGATTTTAAAAGAGAAAGAGGAACGTAAATTACCAATATTAGAAATGAGAGACATGACCACAGATACTACAAATACTAAAAGGGAATATTATGCACAATTTAATAATAAATTTAACAACTTGGATGAAATGGTTTAATTTCTCAAAAGAAATAACTACCAAAACAGTCACAAGAAGAAAAAGAACATACAAAAGCCCTATTCTCTATTTTAAAATAAATTTATATTAAAATTTTTAACTCTCCATAAAGAAAATTTTAGGCCGAGATTGCTTCACTGATAAAATTTCATAAAATATTTAAGGAACAAATAATACTAACTTCCAAAATGCTTTAGGAAATGTCCACAATTTACTTTATGAGGACAGCATAACCCTGATACCAAAAAGGCATTGCAAGAAAAGAAAACTATAGAGAAATATCTCATGAGCATATACACAAAAAATTGTTTATAAAAATGTCAGTAAATTGAATACCATAATATGTAAAAGGGATACTATATCATGACTAGGGCTGGGTTGTATATCCCAGAAGTATAATATGGTTTAACATTTGAATGTCAATCGTTGTAATTCACAGCACTAAGAGAATAAAAAACAAAATCCATATAATTATCTTAATAGTGGCTAAAAGGCATTTTAATAATTCAACAACCGTTTGTGATAAACACTCTCAGCAAGCTAGGAGTTCTTCAACTTTATAAATTGAATCTATACAAGACCTACAGCTAACATCACACAAAGAATGAAAGACAATGCTTTCTCCTAGGATTGGGAAGAAGCAAGGAGAATGCTTTACCTCTTCTACCCAACATTTCACTGGAGGTTCTAACCATTGTAATAAAGCAAGAAAAATAAATAGAAGGCATGCAGGTTCAAAAGGAAGAAGTAAACTATCTTTATTCGCAAATGACTGAATTACATATATAGAAAACTCTTAAAATGATATTTTAAGAGCTATTAGAATTAATTAAAAATTTTAGTAAGGTCACAAAATGCAAAGTACGTACACAATTATCACCTCTCTATAAGTGACCAAAAAACCATTGAAAACATATATAACAATGCATTTAAAATAACAGTAAAACATGAAGTACATAGAGCAAACCTTAACAAAGATGTGTACATTGAAAACTGCAAAATATTGCTGAGGAAAATTGAAGATTTTAATAAGTACATGTTCATGGAATAAAAGACATTCTATTGTTAAGGTGTCAGTTGTCTGCCACTTGATCTGTATATTTAACCAAATCAAAACAAAAATTCTAGCAGTATTTTTTTGTGAAAATTGACAAGCTGTTACTAAAAATCATATGAGAATACAGAGGATCTAGAGGAGTTTCAAGATGATTATAATGCTACAGTATTCAAGATACTGTGGTACTGGCATAAAGGTGGGCATATAGACCATTGGAACAGACATGGACCAATGCATACATGGAAAATTTATTTTTAAAAGGAGCCAGGATAATTCAATGGGGGAAAAGATTGTCTTTTCAAAAATTGTTCCAGAACGATTGGATATCTACATAGGGAAAAAAAATGCTCTTTAACCCTTATCTCTCAACATACATAAAAATTAACTCAAAATGGATCACAGACCTAAATATTAATGCTAAAATCATGATGTTTTTAGAAGAAAACATAAAAGAGTATCTTTTGACATTTTGAGTTTTGCAAAGATTTCTTAGGTCATACAAAGCATGAATCAGAATATTTAAAAAAAATTCTTCTCAATAATAATAAGACAACCTACTTTTTTTAATAGTCAAAAAATTTTAACAAATATTTTACAAAAAACTACAATAGCTTATAATCACATGTAATGATACTTAACATTATCAGTTATCTGCGTAACTAATGCAAATTAAAACTACAATCGACGGGAACTCAGGGGTATGGGAACAAAAAAAGAAACTGCGATGGTTATCACAACACCGTCACTAGAAGAGCTAGTTAAACACGTTGATGACAACTAATGTTGGTGACGCTGAAAAGCAACTATAATTTTTAGACATTGCTGATGAAACTATCAAGTGTTATATCCACTTTCAAAAATAGTTTAGTAGTCTCCTGAAGTTATCAAGACACACGTACCATATGATCTCGCAATTTCATTCCTAAGTATTCACCAAGAGAAATGAACACAACTGTTCACTGAAATACTTGCACACATCTGTTTGTGCCAGCTGTGTTCAGAAAGGCCCAAAACTGGAAAGGATGTCCATCAGTAGACAAATGTGTAAATAAATTGTAGTAAATGTGTAACATGGAACGATACACAGCAACAAAAAAGGATGAACCGCTGATACACATAATAAACAAATCTCAAAACAATACACAGGGCAAAAGAAACAAGATACAACAGAGGATGGCACAGGCTACATTGTAGAGTGAGCACTGGCATAAAACTTAGTGTGTCTGTTTAAATTTATAGCTTAGGTACCTGACTTACATCACCCAGCCTGAAAGCGCTTGCCATATAATTCCATTTATGTGAAATTCTAGAGCAGGCAAAAATAATCTGTAGTGATAGATATGAAATCAGTAGCCACGTTAGGCCAAGAATAGATGGTATTTACTGCAAAGGGCATGAGGGAATGTTTAGGGATGATGGAAATGTCATTATCTTGATTGGGGTGGTGGTTCAATAACTGTAAGCAATCTGCCAAAACCCATTCACAGCATTAACTTAAAATAGGTGTATTTTATTTTCGGTGAATTATACCGTAGTAATACTGACTTAAAAAAAAAGAAAGAAAGAAAGAAAAGAAGAGGCTCATGCTCCACTTTTATCCCTCTTCTGCCTAGCTGTATGGGCTGAAATGTGAATGAGTTTGGGATAAGCCAGCTTCAACCATAACAGAGCAACAGGGTAAAGGAACCTGGATCCCAGGAGTCTACTTCCCCAAGTGTGGGACCGTTTATTCCTGGAGAGAAACAAGCTCCAATCTTGTTTGAGTTATCACATTTTTGAGTCACTACATAACACAGCTTAGCCTTATCCCCAACTAACATAATTACATGTAATTGAGTATCAGTTACTTTCATGTGTATAAACCTTATCTATTCCAAATAAACTGAAAATTCTTCATAAGGCAAGCCTGGAGAAAAATAAGCCTTAGTCCCAAATAACTTAGAAGATACAGGCTCATTAGTGTCAGCCATTCCCCACACTTCTCTCTGTCACCCAGATATCTCAAGTGACTGAAACCCTGAAGTGGTGGTCAGTGCATTTTGGCTGCCTGATTAGTGCCTTCTTTTTCCCAGCAATATACAACAATTAAGCAAACATACTGGAGTCATTTCATGGTCTCCTGCGAAAAGAAAAAGAATTTAAAGAACTAACAGTATATATAGTCAAGAACATAATAAGAACATGATGAATTCTCCAAAAAAAAGGCTAATAACATAATATTGAAAAGGTAATGGAGTCCATATGACAACAAAGTAATCAGTTCAAGAGAAAAATGCATGGTTTTGCCTAGATTATACACCATGGAATATTATGCAGCCCTCAAAAACAATGAGTTCGTGTCCTTTGTAGGGACATGGATGAACCTGGAAACCATCATTCTCAGCAAACTGACACAAGAGCAGAAAATCAAATACCGCATGTTCTCACTCATAGGCGGGTGTTGAACAATGAGAACACATGGACACAGGGAGGGGAGCACTACACACTGGGGTCTGTTGAGGGGAAATAGGGGAGGGACAGCGGAGGGTGGGGAGTTGGGGAGAGAGAGCATGGGGAGAAATGCCAGATATAGGTGAAGGGGAGGAAGGCAGCAAATCACACTGCCACGTGTGTACCTATGCAACTATCTTGCATGTTCTTCACATGTATCCCAAAACCTAAAATGCAATTAAAAAAAGAGAAAAATGCAACTGTTTAAATTATTAAAACACTGCCAATTATCAAAACACTATCTCTCTCTCACCCACACACCACACACACACACACACACACACACAAACACACTGATTAAAGCTTTAAACTTTCAATTTATTCTGTTGTTACTACGTAAGCAATACACCCCTATGATATTCTTCCCACTAACCTCTTGAACCTAAATTCACATCTACTTTAGAAGATTGGAAGAATAGAGGATGATAGATGTTTTTCCAAGCAGCAGGTGTTAGCAGGAGTTTTAGTGTCCCTTACTCCTCTGAAAATGTACAGTGACGTGAAAGAAGGGGAGAGGGTGCAAGTTAGTATCATAAACTGATGAATGGCTCATTCTTTTTTCATTGAGCAACTAGTATGTGCAAAGCCTCAACCAAAATTCTAAACAAGCGAAGATTAGTGGGCCAAAGCCTCTGTTTATAAATAGTAGCCCTGTGACCAACTTTTATAGGAGAAGAAGCTCTTTGTTAAGTTTGTTACTTTTTCAGAGATTGGCAAAATGGCATTCTAGGGCTCAGGCATGCATATTTCTCTCAGAAGATGCAGATCTAAATCTTTTTTGTGGCATCTGCCATCACTTCAGGAGTTGGACGTTTTTCCTTATAACTCATTAAATGAGTAAAGGAATACAATAAGCTGAAAAGTCATGAAACCCAGCAGGACATTTGGACTCAATACAGCGAAATTATTCAATGTTCATTTATTAGAAACTTTTTCACTAGTGTATTCCTTTAACAGAATTTACGATAGAATGCCAAAAGTTTCGTTTTTTTTACCTCATCACATTTTGTTTTAAAAAATTAAATTACTGATCAGGAGATATTTAAAATGTTTAACTTATTAAAGGTGAAAATAAAGCACACACTGATAGAATACATTTCTATTCCTTACTTGTATATAAATATCTATATTACCCATTACTAGCCAACTTTGAATGAACAAAACTGAAATATACAATCTTTCCATTCTTAAGAGTCTCTTGTCTCCAGTCTCATTTCTTTATCTTATCTCTGAGAACACAGAAAAAGGAAAAAACTAAACTAAACAACACCTGCACTGTATTAAATCATGGATGTTGGGAAAAACCTTTGCTCTCTTAGAAACATTCTAAGTTTACTTACAGGAGTAGTTTTTTGGAACGCAGTTCATTTATTTTTAAAAACACAAAATAATGAACGTAATTGCTAAGTAACCACTAGCAAGGTTTCCCTTCTGTGTCACTTTAGGAAACAGAAGTACACATACATCTCCACCTTCTTTTTAGACTTTCTTCTCAGACTGGCTACAGTTACAGCACTGACCAGGTACAAAACTCCCAGCAAAGAGATTTTTTGATGTCATAAATCAATAATTTCTCTGGAGTCCTATAGAAAAGAGCCCCTTACCATCGGCACTGCTCCTTATCTATTCCCTCCCATGCCACTTTGGGGTGGTATATATGCTCCTTCCTGAAAAGGAGCAGCTAAAGAGGGAACTTATGCTCCCCCGGCCCCCCTTTCATTCTCTGCTTACCCCTTCACATGCTACCCCTTGCCTCCCACTCCAGTGGAGCAGAAATTGTGCATTTAATCATCTGAGTCCAGCACTTAGGTCAGCTTGCCACAGGGAGTGATAGTGCCCTGAAAGCAGGGGCCCTGGCATGTGCTTCCAGCTTCCATATATCAAGCCAGCCAAGGCCAGTCTCCAGGGCTCGCCTGCTTCCCCCACAGCCACAACCAAGTAGCTCGCTCACTCACTCTCGCTCTCTTTCCATCTCTCTCCACATCCATCACTTCTCTCTTCCATCTTCTCTGCCCATGACCATGAGGCTTTTAGATTCAAGAGCAATAAAATAGGAAGCCTACTTCACCCTGGAGCCTAAGTAATTTTCCAGTGCAACTTTTATACAATGAGATTTTTGAATGCTTATCAAATATTTAAAAAGTCATATCTCATTTCTCATTTGGCTGTTGTTTTCCACTGTGTGCTCCCTCCTCAGAGACAAAAGAAAGAGTGATTGTGAGGATTCTCAGACACTACCCTGAATACCTGCGATCAGGACTAACTTCCCTTCCTTACAATCCTACATTGAGCAAACTACAATGTGATCCTCAAAACAATCCCATATCTTTATTTTTACAATACTCTATAACTCTCAGTTTTCACACGTACTATCTCATTGAAGTCTCCTGCAACTTGTGAGGTTGGTACAGCAGAGAATATCAACTATAATAACAATACTAAGGCTAAGAAGAATCAGTTGGCTCACACTGTGAGTCTACAGAGAGCAGGACCTAAAGCTGAGATCTAACTCTTAGGTCAGGACATTTCCCACCAGGTACAACCACGGGCTCTCAGGGTTCACTTGCTTCTAAGAGAGAAGTGGAACTGTACTCGGAAAGCGTGTATTAGTGGGGATTTTGTGAACATTTGGACATAGGAGACATGCAAGCATGTATCTGTGTAGACACTAATGTTGGCAAAGGACCAAAACAAAAGAGATTCATACCATTATTTGATCTAGCATCATTTTAGTAGGTCTTACTACTTTTGCAAATTACATTCAGGAATAAACTTATCTATTTTTCTGCTTCTTGGAAATTTGCACAATAGCGAGAGTCCTCATAACCTCTTTCTCTCGACCATTCTTAGTTTAACACAGGGAATCCTAACAGGTTTCCCCACCTAGAGGAAATAATCACAAATACTATATAATATCATATATAGTCAGATGATTTCACATCCTTCTTTACTTCCATGGAAGAAGTGGCATGCTTCTAAAACAAAGAAGTTTCATTACTAACAGTATCAAAGTTTACTTGTTGCTTTTTTCTTCTCTAGCGCTTTTAATCTACCAAATACCTCTTTTAAACTAAAACCGCACAATTGAAATAGAACACACCCCAAACCAGTAAAAATGTAGAAGACAATAGAGAGGTCACCAGATCTCTTCCTCTGTGTCAATAGAAAAGCCAGCCCTGGATGGCTGGCCTACAGATCTTTCCTCACATTTCAGGACAAAAGCAAATGGCAGGAGGATCGCATGGTCAGAAGATCGAGACCACCCTGGCTAACACGGTGAAACTCCATCTCTACTGAAAATACAAAAAATTAGCCGGGCGTGGTGGTGCGTGCCTATAGTCCCAGCTACTCGGGAGGCTGAGGCAAGAGAATCACTTGAGCCTGGAAGGTGGAGATTGCAGTGAGCCAAGATTGTGCCACTGCACTCCAGACTGGGCAACAAAGCGAGACTCCATCTCAGAAAAAAAAAAAACAAAAAACCAGACTTAATAGATAATGGAGCCTCAACCAGCTGGGATGAAATCAAATCAGTCTTCCAGTTTACTTCCATAGAGAGACTTTGTTTGCCAAGTTCTGGGTTACAGATGGGGCTGAGGGTCTCTAAAATGAGCAGAACAAGGTAAGTATTGACGGACTCTTTTGTCCTGGAACAACCAACAGACACTGCTCTAATGCAGAGGGTTTGTGGTCCATTGGTTCATGCTTGTCATTTGACTAACGCATCGAATCAAATTTGCATATCCTGGAGTCTTAAGAAGTGTTATCATCAAACATCTGGAATTCGTGTTTAGTTTACATCAGAGTTATAACATGAATTCCACTGTGTTTTCATTAATTGTATGTATTAAGGCATCTTTTCATCAGATGCAAAGTTTAGTTGCTTACAGGATGAAAAGGAGACTCTAAATCCTGAGACCTTTTCCAAGTAGCATAAGCTCAAGGTAAACTGATTCCTCCATCTGTTAAATGGTGGGGGACATTACCCTGCTATGTTTGGGTTCTAAGGCTTAACCAATTCATTTGTTGATTTTTCTCCATGAAATCCTCATGGAGTATCAACTCCATGCTAGCCACTATTGAAGGAAATGGAGGGGTGGAGCCAGGGGTAGGATATAGCAGTGAACAGACAGACAAATATTCCCACCTTATGAACTTACATTAAAGTGGGGGAGGTGGCGAGAGGCGAGAAGATCCAACAATGAGCAAACAAACAAGCAAGTAGTCAAAATGTAAAAGGTGCTGTGGAAAAACTAATGTCTGGAAGGAAGATCAGGAGTGTGTGGGTGATAGGAGGTTTCTGTTTTAAATGGAGAGATTAGAGGAGTCCTCAATGAAAAGATGGGGAAAAAAAGTTGAAAATACTGTATTGTTTGTATCTTCCCAAAGTCTGGCAAATACTCAAGTGAAGAAAGTACATTTTAGAAGGAACGAGGCAGTCTCCTCTTCATTCTGATCCCCCCGTTCCAATCCTCTTCTAAAATGAGGTCATAAGGTACAACCTGAATCCCATAAGTGGGTACTACATATTATGCAACATTAATCTAAACGTTATTCTAGGAGCTTATTCGTTTTTCATTAGGGGAGTAGTGAGAGGCATCATCATTTGAAGAAAGATCACAGAACTGGAATTCAGGGCTTTGAGTGTCTAATCTCAATTCTGCCGTAAATATTGGTGTCATTGAGGCCTACCATTGTTTTGTTTGGTGGTCTGGTTGGTTGGTTTTAAGGGATCTCTAAACATTTGGGAAATAATGTATATGATATAAACATCACAAATTAAATTAGAAAGGAAAAGGAAACTTTTCAGTACTACTTCTAATGAAAAAAGAGTAAAAGAAATTCTTAAAAGATATTTGGAGAATGAGAGATGAGAGGCAAATCAAAACATTCAGAAAGAGGGCACACTGGGTCAGAGGATGAGGAATGGGTAAAGATGAAAAAGAAAAGTCATTTCCTTGACTGGAACCAAAATACTGAGGAGGTTAATAGCAGACAATGAGAGAAAGAATGTAAACCAGAACTCACTGAAGGATCAGGTTGAAGATGTGAGAACTTCATGTCTGATCTAAAACTTCAAGGGAAAAGGAGACTGTCTTCCTCCAATTATGTAAGAAAAATAATGCCATTTAAACAACAATCAAGAAAGGGAATCTGAAAAGTAAATTCAGAGAGTGAAAGCAAAGACTTTCAGAGTCAAACATAACACCAAAAGACAAAAAGATAACATCAAAATAAATTCTAAGAATGGTCTATTATGATATTCTGTATTTTCCAACATTTCTAGAACTGGTGTTTAGTATTTTTGTAATCAGAAAGGGAATGTAATTCAATGTAAAGATAGTCTTAACCAAAGACTAGGATGCCAGAAAGCAAATAGAAAGCTAACACTAAGAATTCAAATTAAATCATTGCCCCAGATTTGTTGTTTGATGACAGTCTATTACAGAGTTTTTACATGAAGAAAAACTGTGGCTCTGGAAAACATTTTAGAAAACATCCAGCTTCCCCTTCAGTTATTAGAGAAGTCTCTGAAGTACAGAGAACTTGTGCCATCACAAGGGGCAGTTGGCAATAGAGAGGGCAACACAAGAGGAAAATCAGGACCAGTATCAGAACCAGAACCAAACGAGGGCTCTTACCCTAACCATTCTAACAGGAAGGATTGCATCAATGTTCTAGTTAGAAGACGGTGGTGGTTTATACCAAAATGACCTTTTACATCAGTAGTTTTTAAAATTTGAGCTAGAGAACTCTTCCAATGACACCTCATTTACAGGCCCAGTATAAAAAGACAAACAGGATCTAATCTACTACGGAAAAGAGCCATGAAGTACACCTTTTCGGGTCTCCTTCAGCCCATAAAGCCCCTCAGTTGGACACCTTTGTGGAATCCTAGGCTTAGTGGGACATGGTGGTATCTGGTGTGAAAACCATGGGCTTTAAATCATACCCATACATTAGGATTTAAATTTGCTGTACAGCGAGATTAAATGTACATATAAAAATACATATACCATATTTACATAAATACATGTATAAATATATTGTATTAGTCCATTTTGCTTTGCTATAAAGGAATACCTGAGACTAGGTAATTTATAAAGAAAAGAGGTTTACTTGGCTAACTGTTCTGCAGGCTATACAGGAAACATAGTGCGAGCATCTGCTTCTCATGAGGCCTCAGGAGGCATCCACTCATGTAAGGTGAAGGAGAAGCAGGTGTGTCACATGGTAAAATAGGGAGCCAAGAGTGGAGAGGAGAGGAGGTTCCAGGCTCTTCAGAGACAACCAGCTCTTGCGTGAACTAATAAAACAAGAACTCAGTTATTACCACAGGGAAGTCACCAAGCTTTTCATGAGTGATTTGCCCTCGTGACCCAAACACCTCCCACATGGCCACACCTCCAACACTGGGGATCATATTTCAACATGAAATTTGTAGGGAACAAATATCAAAATCATATTATACATTTCTTTAATGTATACAATGAATTCACATTAACTTTTCAATAAAGCTAGTGTCTCTCTGAGGTCCAGAGTTTATTGAGGATTATCTGAATCTGGGCCAGAGCCTCCACCTTTGGAGTCACTGTCCTGATGGGTACACAAGGCTTAGGGTCACACAGAGCTGCTGTCTAACACAGCCCAGCTCTATATGTGTCAATGACATAACACCTGTCTTCTATTTAAAGACATTCCTTGGAAAGCATATTCAGGAATAGTCTATAAAATCCAATGACCAGGTTATCTGAAAGTCTGAATACAGCTTTGGTAAAGTAAATAGCTTCGGTAGAAGCAGCAGAAGTAGGACTTAAAAAGGCCAAAGTAATTCTAAAACTAGAGCACGGTCTTTTGCCTAAGTACAATGTACATTAATCATTTATGGTTCTCTGGAGTGTTTGTTTTTGTTTTTTTCATCTATCTGATTTGCTCTTGCTTTTTTCTTTCTGCCTAGATATTTGTCATTTAGACATCTTCATCAAACTATCCACAATGACATCTACATGTGTGGTTTTCTCTGGGTCACTGGAGTACACAGCCCACTGACACATTCCGTACAGAGATCCACTGAGATTACTATGAGGTTGGGAGCAGAGGGTGAGATAGGAGTTGCAATAGACTCTAAAATAAATAAGCTCCAATGTTCTACCTTAACTCAACAGTAATAAATGCATAATGGAAATGAAATCACAGCTATGTATCCATTTTATTTGACATTTTGTAAGGGCTAAGGAAAATAAGAAGAGCAGAAGAGCAAACTTAGATCAGTACTTTCCAGGCAGACAAGTCAGAAGAAAAATGAGCTAGTTAGTGGTGCTTTATGGATCAATTCTAAGAACAAATGGAAAGTTTCACTCCACACATTCATCCATTTAGACTTATAAATAAAAACGGAGTGAGAAGTAGTCAGTCTTCAGAAGGCTTTGGCTGAGAACTAAGGGATGTGCCTTTCAAGCTCCCTGACTCTCCCATCCTCTTCAACAGTAAACCAGCCTGTCTTTTACCACCAAGATTCCAAAACCCAGAAACAAAGACACAACAAAGCCAGAGTTCTTCGAATTTTAAGGAACTGGAAACTGAACAGGGTGAGGATTGAAAGGAGTTGTTGTTCTTTCTCTTTCTAATGAAATCCCTCAGAGAGAAATCCCCTTTGCATTTGAATTAAAACCAGAAATGGCAGAGATTACATTAAAACTTTTTACAAAAAAAACATTGTCTTCAGTTGCTGTGAAATGAGAGATCATTTTCAAATTTCCTAGGAATAAGTTTCACCAGCTGGGTAAACCTTTGTAGTTCAGAGGTTTCACGGGCAATTGCTGGCTCCTGTCCAAGCACAGAAATGACAAAAACCCACTTTGAACACAGACTGCCATGATGATATCCACTGGAGAACGAAAGAGAAAGCACAAAACGGTATCTGCGGGATTCCCCTGAGCAGAGAGGTCTGGCTGCAACAATACATTTCAAAGACTTTTATGATTTCCGCTACAAAGGCAGCATGGGAAGGAGCTGCTCTCTATGTTCTGACTGAGCACCAATAACACACCTAGCTGGGGGTTTAGGGCAAGGGGTCCCACGCAGTAGAGTGTGCAGATTAGAAAATCGAACTGCCCATTTAGCTGAACAAACTGTTGGTGCACTGGTTACATTTAACCTCTCATGGGCCTCTTGAATAAATCTCAGGACGAGACAAAAGAAAAAAGACTACATCTTTGTTTCTCCAGAAGAAAGAGGTATCTAATTTCTTCCTTTAAATCAAGTCTCCGAGTGAAAAAAGGAAAAAATGAAACGTTAACAGTCTCGGTAAGGTTTCCTCTAATGTCTCTTGTGGTACCTTGAATCTTTGTAGTTAAGTTTAGACTTAATAGTCTCATTTTTCCAAGGATTTCTCCAGAGGGTTTGTTCAAAGCAGCAGCACAAGGTCATCCAGGGAAAAAAGGAGGTAGGAGAAAATGTCTCCCCCTCGTCCAGAAAAATCCTTTTCATCTCATCTCACAAATGCTACATCAATTAAAGAAACTCCCCTAGCCAGCTTACCTCCATGGTCAGATTCTGTAAGCCCTGTGTGGAATGCAATGAAAAGGAATGGGAACAGGAAAACTCATAACAATTAGCTTGAGACAAAGGAGTCTTCCAGAGCCTGACAAGATGCTCCCCTTGACCACATCTAGTCAGGCTCTTTTGAGCTGCCTTTGTTGACTAGGCCCCATCCTTAGGCACATTCTCAAGAGCCCAGTTTTATCAAGAATCCTTTAAATTTGTTTAGAGAGAATCTCCCCCTTCTATATATGATTAACCACAACACCTACGAAATTCTTCATACTCCCCACTTGATCACCCTGGCCTGCCTTCAGCAAGAATCCTGTCAAGCACATTTAGCCAGAATCCTTGAGGCTTCCTCTTAGTACTTTTCCATCCACTGACACCCACCCTGCTCTTTGGCTATGCGTTCTGACTTGCACAAGCTATATTTGGAATTGGGCCCAGTTCTTTACTGAGGCCTCTCTTCTCCTATTAACAATAGTCCTGAGTCAAATATCCCTCTTCTGCTATAACTACTCTCCAGCTCAGGTTTTTCTTTGGCAAGCTTGCCCCTTCCACAAGACTCATATGTAGGAACCTTGACTATTTGATACGTGGACAAGACGTTTGTTTATTCACAGAACGGAAGGAATCTTGTTTAAAGTGGATGGTTTACAGAGATCTGGGATGCAGAAATAGGTTTTTGATACTGAGAATGTTTCTTCCATGGAATTAGTGACTTGTTTCAGCTCAGTTTTAAGAAGAAATCACAGGATTCCTGACACTATATTTACCATAGATGCTGAGGGATGAGAGCAAATTGAGATGTGCTTAATATGAGAAGTCTAGGTTCTCTGATCGAACTTCCTGCTTCAAGTCTTGATATTTTTCTCCCTGGGGAAATCTAGAATTAGCACCCTTGAAGCTAAACCTTTCCCATATCTAGACCTTAGAGTGGAATGCCAATCCATCTGCAGAATCACTGCATACTAAAATGTTCCCACTGGAAGAGACCCTAGAGATCATCTGTCAGTGTCCTCATTTTATCGACGTGGGAATTGACACTCCCAGACTTTTAACAGTGCTCCTCGCCACCAGGTAATGTCTCCAGAGGAGTGATGCCTTCCAACTGCAAACAAGCCAAGTTTAGAAGAGACAAAAAACAAAAGGGATGAGCTTCATTCCCAAATAGATTCAAGTTCTAGGCCATTCAATGGAAAGAAAATAGATTGATACGTTGTTCTGTATCATAGAAGCCAAAACAAGACCAAGTTATTTGAATAAAATCTACCCACCTTTAACTGATTTAACTCCACAGTTAAACCTCTCTCTTCTTTATCAAATGAACAGTCTTCAAACTCTAAAGAAGAGAATAATCATGCTTAATAGGGAATTGGAGAGACACAGATTGAGGAATAGTTAAAGAAGCAGGACATCAGGCCCACCCAAATAACATTCTAGGGCAGTGATATAGTTAAATCTACTGAGTGTCCACTACATGAGAAGCACTATTCTAAGTCCTTTGCCCAGATTAACTCACTAAGTCTTCACAACATATTTGATAGGCATTATTATTAGCCACATTCCAGAGGAGGAATCCAGAAGGGTAAATATCAGCTGCTCTAAGTTTCACAGCAAGGAATTCTGCCCAGGAAGGTTAACTAACCTTTCATTACTATACTATGCTGTACTATGCTGAGTTGCAAACAAACCTACAAATACAGTAATGAAGACACTGGCACTAATCTCTGCAGGGGAAAGTGCCTAAGACTGGGATTAAGGTCAATAGACTTGAAATGGTCAAGGTTCTTATTTTCAAAAACAGATAAAAGGAGACTATGAAAATGATATCCTCATGAGTCTGACATCAAACCACAGCAAGTACAGGTCTAAACAGAGCTTATGAACTTAATAAAGAAAGTGATAAGTATTGAGGACCAGCCCAGGCTCCTTATAGACAAATTGTGCCTTCCAATAAGGTCACTAAAATGACAGATCAGAGAAATTCTGGAGACACAGGCCATCTGAATTCAACCACACACTGAAAACGGCTGTCTTAATATTCTTAAATTCATGATGGATAAATGTGGTTAATTGAAAAAATGTTCCTCAAAAGAGGTTTCTGATAGATGTCTGTCAAATAAGGGCTGGAGTGACATGAAGCTCTCAAATAGTCCTGTTCTGTTTCTATCAGTGATTATGGTAAAATATATTTTTCAAAGACAAAGATATCACAAAGTTTAAAGGTATGATCACGAATAAAAAGACTAAGAGAATCAACATTTTAGAATAATTTTTGATGGGCTGTAATAATGTATCCCAACTCACAAGATGAAATTTAATGGAGCAAATGAAAAGTATTCCTAAGATTTAAAAAAAAAACAAACAGCTAGAAATATAAAGAATAAAGAATTGCCTTAAAAACAGTTCATGTGAAAAGACCTCAGGGCTTGAGTGGATTGCAAGCTCAAAATAAGCCACAGCATGAGCCTGCTGCCAAAGGGCTAATGGAGGCTTAGGCTGAATTAAAAGAACTGTAGCTGTCATTCTCCTGAGCTTTGATCACACCCAGGACTGGATTAACTGTGATCCGTAACACATTTGAGATGTGCATTGAAGTGTCTCAGGAGGAGAACAACCAGTATCAAAAAGGGTCTTGAAACCATATGAGAAAGTGTAGGACATGTAATTCAACATGTCCATAATTTAACTTACTATTCTCCCCTCACTCCATCGGGTTCTCTTCCAGTATGTACTGTGCCATATTCATTACTGACACTATCTATCATCCCTCCACCCCAGCTTAGAAACCTAGATATCACTCTATTGACAATTGATCTCTCATTCCTATCAATTTCTGTTTTTGTTTTTGTTTTGGGGTTTTTAAATTTTTTTTTTTTCTTTTAGAGACAGAGTTCTGCTACCTTGGTCAGGTTGGTTTTGAACTCTTGGCTTCAAGCAGTCCTTCCACCTCAGCCTCCCAAAGTGCTAGGATTACAGGTATGAGCCACCATGCCCAGCCTCAATCCTATCAATTTCTATGACAAGTTCATTATTTTCTCTCCATCCACCCTGACTTATTTGGCTTTCAGTATCCATTGCTTGGACAATTGCAAAAGCCCTCAAGTGGTCTTTGTTTCAGTATTGTGTCACTTCAGTGCACCTTCCTCACTATGAGCAAAGTAATTTTGAAAGTCACATATAACATTGTTGTTGTTCTTTAAACCCCATTGTCTGTAAGATCAAGTCCAAACTCCCTAGCATAAACTCTGATGCCCTCCACTCTCTGAACCTTTTTTTCATGTCCAGCCTCACTTCTTATTGCTTCACTCTGTACTCTACCTTGCAAACATAACTAATTCTTTGCACTTCCCGTGGATAAATCAATTCTACCATCATAGAAGTGAGTCTGGATGGCAAAGCAAAGGCCAAATGGGTAAGACCTGAACCACTGCTGTAGGAGTTATCCTCCTCTGCAGCCATTCAGACCTTCTCCTGTAGGGGTATAGAATTCACCACTTTCTTTATGTGAGGCCATAATCTCTGACTGCTCCCAGCCCAAACAAGGTGAGGATACTGAGGCAGACTCATTCCAAAGGGAGGCAGGATTCATTTAAGGGCAACTCTGGCTTGAGGTCTTTCCATCAACCAGGCTGAAACGTTCTCGGAACTGTGCTGCAGAATGGGATTCTTCCTGCCCAATGTGCCTTTCTTCTCCTCTTTCACAGGTAGAAGAGCTGCACCACGGTCTGAAGCTTCCCCCTGCCTCCTGCTTCCACCTCATGCGATTCCTCGCACATCTAATCACATCTTGACATCTGTTTCTTGTCACACAGAACTAATACACCTCCTAGTTTTACTTTTTCTCCACATGCCTACTAGTTTTACTTTTTTCTCTTATTTTCTTAAAGCCTCTTCATCAAAGCCTTATTACCATCATATTAACATATAAATTGTTGAAGCATTACTCTTTGAAGAATGACATCAAGCTAAAAGAAGAACTGTTCTTCCCCATGTATAGTTTTGAACAGCATGCTGTGTTACTCTCCATGCTCTTATTGTGACCTAAAGTGCCCTTCACCTATTCCCTGCCACAATAGACTCCTACTCATCCTTCAACACCCAGCCCCAGCATCATCTCCTCTGTGACAATTTATTTGATCCACCTAAGAATATGTGATTTCCTTCTGTTGGGCCTCCACAATTCCTGTTTTAATCCTTATTATCACACTATCTTTCTGAGCCAACACTTGGCCTTAACCTATGGCTTGGTACACAGTAGGTACTCAGAACTGCTAGCTGAAATAAGAGTTATTTAAAAGATAAGGCTTAATGAGGGCATAACAACCTTCAAACTTCAAATATCTGAAAGATGTTCACCAATCACTGCAGGTGTTATGTCAAAGATACTCTAAATGAGCACTTTTGGAGGGTAAGAAGGAAGAGACTAGCAGGAAAGCCTTCATTTTAAAAAGTAGAACAGATTACTTCCCTTGCCCCCCGTGTGAAATTACTGCGGTCTGAGAGTATTTTTATTCGGTAAGACATAGCAACAGTGTAGGTCTGCTTTGATCTAGCAATCCTTTTTAAACCATTATCCCAGGCTGTAGAAGGAGGCAGATAAATAACAAAGCTCTTTTTCACTGGGTACCTATAGCAATGATAGATGAAGGTAGGATTTTCATTTCTTGAGGCAATCTTAGAAAAACGACTTAAAAGTATCATTTCTCTCCCTGATAGCATTACTCCTAAGGCGCAAATTCCAATTCACTTTGATGCTAATCCTAGGCCCAGCGTGGACCATTCCTTAAACTTAAATTCATCACATATAAAGCAACAGAAACCAACCTCATCCTCTGCTCAAAGTTTCTAAGAAAATACAATAACTTGCTCCATCAAAATATGTTCTCAGGGGAAATATTTCCTCGTTTGGAGGAGTTGCGTTCACCCCTGCATGATTTCTGTTTAGATGGGGCTCTTATAAGAATTTCTTTCACCAGTAACAACCCTGTTCCTACATACCAATGTGAGTTTCCTACTCCCAGATAAATTTAAGCACAATTATGAAGAATTTCTGCCACAACCTGGGAAGAAGTGGACAAATATCATAATATTTACCCAAATGTTAGAACATCCGCATTACATACAAAACATTATGTTGGAATATAAACACCGACTTTACATGCTCAAAGCTGTCTGTAGTTATATTTCATAGCCTTACATTTGCATGATTGTTTTACTGTGTTTCTCTCCAATATGCCTCATAAGGTTAGATAGGGTTTCTGTCTGTTTTGCTAAATTCCTAGCACTATAATAGGCTCTCAATAAATATTTATAGAGTGACCAAAGATTCTAGAGTAGATAACATTGTAACTCTCCAAACTGAGAAAGAAAATAAAGCAGGAGAGTCTATGAAATCAGATGTGAACCATGTTCCCTCCCGTTTCTTCTGCAGCAATATCAACATCTTCGTTTTCAAGGGATGGGAAGGTAGAGCAAGGATAAACTAAAATAAAATTAGACTATGTGGCGGGGTAAATAATGGCTCCCCAAAGATATCCAAGTCCTAATCCCTGGAACCTGTGACTGTCACCTTATATGACAAAATAAAATTTGCAGATGTGATTAAATTAAGGACATTGAGATGGAAACATTATCCTGGATATCAGGTGAGCCCTAACTGTAATCACAAGTGTCTTCATAAGGAGACAGAAATTTGACACAGAGACAGAAGAGAGGAGAATGTGATAACAAAGCAAAGAGAATTTGAAGATGCTATCCTGATGGCTCTGAAGATGGAAGGATGATCCATGAGCCAAATAATGCCAGGAATGAAGCCCAAGAAGCTGGAAAAGTCACAGGCTTCATCCAATCAGTCGAAGGCCTGAATTAAACAAAGAAGAAGAGTAAAATCAGTTTTCCTATGGGTAAGGGGAGAATTCCTCCTACCTGAATGCTTAGCTGGAGCATTTTTTTTTCCTGTCCTTCAACTCAGACTGAAACATCAATTCTTTTTGGGTCTTGAGCCTGTCAGCTTTCAGACTACAACTTATCAGTCAGCTCTCCTGGGTCTCCAGCTTGCAACTGCAGATTTTGGAACTTCTCAGCTTCCACAGTGGCATCAGCCAATTCTTACAATAAATGTCTGCGTGCGCACGCGCGCGCGCACACACACACACACACACACACACACACACACACACCCTATTGGCTCTGTTTCTCTGGAGAGCCAGGACTAATACACAGATCTATAAGAATTACCATGTAAGATATTTTGTTAAATAAAAAAACTTTAAAGTCAAGAGCATTCATACACATAAAAAAAGAAGAAAGGAAACCAAGGACAAGAAGGATAAAAGCCAGGTCTTTATCCATATAGTTTTGCTTGCATATGGAATATCCCTAGAAAATAGAATAAGAAAAAGGTAACAGTGATGAGCTCTGGAATAGGAAACTGGGCTCTCAGCAACGGAATGGTTGAAATACACACTTTTCACATTGTGCCTTTTTGTAAACTTTTGGTACTTTTCTATGAACATGTATTTCCCCTCAAAGAAATGCATTTGGAATAAAAACTAATATGCCTTGACTAAAAATCTCCACTAAAAATGTAAGAACACGCATGTTAAGAGAGACCCTTCAGCTTGTGGGCTTGGACAGGCAGTAGCTGGCCATAATCTGTGGCATAAAGTGGAATTTTGTGGCTTATACAGTGGGCTTAAGGCTGACTCTAGGCCTGAAATCAGCAAAGACTGACACTTAAGACTAAAGACTCCTTCCCAGATCACCCTCTAACCAGACTGACCCTCCCCTTCTCTACAGGAAGGTGAATTAAGGGAAGGCGGCTGGCAAACCCAGAGCTAAACTGCAGACAGCATCGTGAGCCCTTCACCCTCCTCTGGGACAAACATGATGTGACTCCCCAGCAGGGTCCTCTCAGAGCCCCAGACACAAGAGTCCTCTCCTCCTCTATAAGGTTCTCTGACAGCTAATGCACGCAACCAACTAAGTACCCCGTAAGGCTGGTTGGTATCCAGTTGGGAGCACAAATTATTGAAGGATGAGGAATCAGGCTGGACAAATTGTTTTGATCATTTGAATTAGGTACTCATTCTTGTACCAAAAACCTTTCCACACTGGGTATAAAGTTTTCAAAATGAATAAGTCTTCAGAAGACTCTAGCTCAGATCGTAGGTCACAGTTGTACCAACTGTACCTTCACATACCAGTTTATCTCCTGATAAAATCAGTTTTCTCCACTCCATAGACAGGGAATGACAGTTTGACATCTGTGTCCTTAATTTATGAACATCCATTTTAATTATTCAGAGAGACTTGCTACTATGCCACAGACATTTCTCATCAGCTGCTACGATCAGTAGAAATTCAGGACCTGCAATCACAAGGGTGCAGGTCAGGAAGACATGCTAAGCAATCACCCAGCTCCTCTAATATTTCAAGAGAAAAATAAAACTATTTTTCTCGGAGGGAGGAGAGCAAAACATTGGTGTTTTGTTTTGTTTTGTTTTGTTTTGTTTTGTTTTGAGACAGAGTCTCACTCTGTTGCCAGGTGCCAGGCTGGTTTGCAGTGGCACAATCTTGGCTCACTGCAACCTCTGCCTCACGGGTTTAAGCAATTCTACTGCCACAGCCTCCTGAGTAGCTGGGACTGCAGGCGCACGGCACCACGTCCAGCTAATTTTTGTATTTTTAGTAGAGACGGAATTTCACCATGTTGGCCAAGATGGTCTCGATCTCTTGACTTTGTGATCCGCCCGCCTCGGCCTCCCAAAGTGCTGGGATTACAGGCTTGAGCCATCGCACCTGGCCTAGCAAAACATTGTTTTTAATATGTCATTACAGGGGACATAGATTAAGAATCACTTGCTAGCTATTTTTCCTTATACATGTAGCTGGATGGCTCTCAATTTGTTTTCTCATCTGAAAAATCAGAATAATGGTTCCTTTCTTGTGGGATAGTGATAGGGACTAAATGAGATCATGTATGGGAAAGTACATAGTACTCAGTCACATCCTCTTAGCCAGTGAATTTAATTTCCTTTCTCCATAAAAGAAGTACATACTCAGTACAGCATTCCCCATTCAGAAAATGAGTGATACCTTCTCAATTTACTGGTAGCTTTACAAGATATTCGTGTTGTCTCCATATTTCAGCTAAAATCTAAACCGACATACCTTATTTTACTGTTCCCTGGAAACTAACAGAAAAGAGGATTGTTATGTACCATGCATGGGCACAAAGAGGGGCGGGGGGTGGAGTTTTTCAATCCTTGTACAATTTTTAGCATAAAAAGACCAGTTAGCTAGACTACAGCTAGATTACATTTAATTTTTAAAATACTGCTTGTCCTTTCTTTCAAAGCCATGCTAGATCTCTAAGCCAGGTCTCCGATTCCAGAAAACATTGCAGCAAAAAGAACCTCAATAACAGCCAACACCCAGGTAGTGGTCAAGCACTTCATGTGTTTTCACTCTAATCTTAATTCTCTCAACAACTCTAAGGAAGGAACTATTATTTTCTCTAGTTTTACTGATGGGAATGTTGAAGCACAACAAGGTTAATCTGCCCCAGGTCACAGAGCTCACATGGGGGACCTAGGATTATCCAATGCCATGTGCTTGATCATTGGGTTAAACTGTCCTCCAGAGACCCAAAGCACTGCCAGCCTTCCGGCAGAAACAGGAGGCAGTCAGTGTTTGAGGTTAGGAAGGAAACACTTGCCTTTATCCCTTTTCTCAACGCTGCCTTTAATGTAAGGCTATCTTTTAATTCCACTTCTGTCTGATTCTCTAATCTCTGTGCTCTCTTCTCCCTGAATCCTTGATCCTTTAACTTTCATGAGGGTTTTGTTTTTAGATATTTGACCTGGGTATCCTTTTCCCAGCTTTTCCCTCCACTTCCGTCTCTCAACCCTTGCCTTTCCCAACTCACTGTTCCTTATTCACCTTCTAAGCTCTTATCTGCTAATCCTGCTCTAATTCAATTGGTGTAGTGACTCTCCCCCGTTATGTCTCTGGGTTCTGGACCTTCCTATCTTCATCTCTGCAAACCCTCTGCCTGAAATACCCTTTCTCCTCCCTTCACCACTCAAAGCCTAGATGCCCTTCAAAATGTCAATGGATTCAACTTCTGCATGAAGATTTCCTCTCCTGATCGCTTCATCAGGGAGAGGTGATGCTCCACTGTATTTTTATTGTCTGGATCCTTCATGGTACACTTTTGCAAAGACTCATTAAGTGGAGTCGATATTGTAAAATGTCCCATCTCACCTAACACAATGCAATAGAACTCTGATAAGCTGTAGCCAAATATTAGCCACATCAATATGATGTTCTAATCAAGCATGCCAGCTATATCAGCTATATCTACTCTATCTCCCTTGCATCGATAAAAAGCCCACTGTAAAATGCACATTTATAAAACCCATGTCTTCACATGATCATTTCTATCATCAGCAAAAGCAATATTACTACACTATGCATGCAGTTAGGGAAGAGAGGTATTCCTCACAGAGACAGAGGAGACAGAAGGAGGAGGAGGAGGAGAAGCAGGAAAGGGAGGAGGAGGGATTCTGCATTAGGGGAAATGTTGAAAAGCTAAATTTGGGCTAATCTTAAAACAAATAACCCCTAGCCCAAGGCCTATTCAAAAAAGAAGAGAGGTTAAAAACAAATTCTGAACACATTCTAAAAATGTATTTCAGCTAATTTAATATCATTTAAATTCCTGCTGCATGTTGTAATCATTAAAGAATCACACACATTTTTCATTTGTTTTTATTTACTTTCTGATTTGCAAATATACATTTGTACAACTCTAGCAAAATAAAAGCCAGGGTTTTGTTTTTCTGTCTTATTTTTGCTAACCATGTTTAGCTAAGAGGAGTTTTCATTTTTGATTAAAAATAAATCAAGACAATTAAACATGAAGTCCGCTGCTGCTTTCCAAATTCACCAGACCATTGCTAACTCACCAAAGTCAGGAAGCAATAATAATTCCTTTTCTTAATAAAATGTCTTTCTAGCTCCCCAGAAAACTTCAAAGCTCTCTGCTGATGCTTGGGGTCTGCAGCTGCCAGGAAAGAAATGTGGCTCCACTTACCTCAAAGCGGGTATCACAGCACATGAGGGACTGCCTGGACCCACAGCAGACGTTCCTCCACCCCCTGCAGCCACCACTGACTCCATCAGATCAGAGACCAGCACCCTGGTTCCCTCCCCACAGTCACCACTGACTCTACCAGATCAGAGACCAGCACCGTGGTTCAGAGCAAGAAAGCAGAAGAGGTGGCAATAGAACCAAACAACCCACATCCGCCACACACCCATACAAGAATCATAAGGTCAGGAACGATAGACACAATGGTGTGGCTCAGCAATCACATCAGCTGTCAGAATGGAGAATGGTAACAGGCAATCATACAGTGCTTCAACGGTAGAGAAATGTTCTTCGACTAATCCTACCAGGGTTCCTACAAGAACATAGTTCCTGTATAAGCGGAAAAAAAGAAAAAACTATGAATTCTGCTACCTCCTAGCATGCATATCCTTTCATACTCAACACTGTCCCTTTAGATAAAACAAACACATAATATGTGTGAAGCATTTCAGTTCTATTGTTGTAAACTTTCACGGCTGTCCTGAGAGGGAGGTATTATTATCCACATTTCATAAGTGATGACAGTAATGTTCAAACGATCTGTTTTTAAAAAAAAATCAATGCTAGATACCTAAGAATGAAATGTTTCTAAAAGGTCTGCAACCATCAGTTTGTCCTGAGAGAAATAACCTCACAGCTGCTGAACGTGGTGAAGCCAGCAGGGACCTCTCTACCTTACAGACTCAAGACAACCTGACTTAAACTCAAGTGTCAACAACGTATCTTTTTTCACCTTCACGGATCCTATGGCCATCCAGTTCTTAGGGTACAAATGAATGGATACAAGCCGAATATCACCCAGGCTACATTTCTGGTTTTGCCCTAAACTAAGGTGGAAGAAAATAAGGCAAATTCAGGAATATAATCCAGCCCTCAGCTGACAAGCCAGCTGCATTCAGTAACATTGATGCAGGGCAGGCGAGCCCCAAAACTGCAGGTCAGGTGAGCCCCAAAAGAAGGCTCTTAGTTTCAACCATGAAAGAATTCAAGGGTGAGCCAGTGGCGTTAGACAGCAACTTTTATTTTAACGTCAGTGTGCAGCCGCAGCAAAGGTACTACTCCTTGCATAACAGGGCTACCCCATAGCCGGTGTGCCCAGAGTAGCAGCTCTGAGGCAGATCTGTAGTCATATTTATATCTAATTTTAACTATATGCAAAGTGAGGGGTGTACTATGCAGAAATTTCTAGAAAAAGTGTGGTAACTTCTGGGTTGTTGGGTCATTGCCATGAAAAGGGGAGGCAGCTTCAAGGTGTTGCCACAGCAACGGGAAACTGACAGAGCACACTGGTGGGCATGTCTTACGGGAAGCTGCTTTCACCCTGTCCCTGTTTTTGCTAGTCCTCAGTTTAGTTCAGTGTCCAAGCCTCACCTCTGGAGTCAAGTCCCACCTCCTACCTCAACACAAAAGCACCCAGGCAAAACCAAGCAGAAGCCAAGCTTTCCACCATTTAACAGATGAGGAGATTGAGACATGGAAGTCGACCCTCTTGCCCAAGAATACACAGCTAGTTGCTATGTCAGGAGTCAGGCTTGCTTGAACTTGGATCTCTCTGCTCCCTTTGTGCAGGCTCTTTGCACGACAACCCATTTGTTATGGCTCTTCTAGGCTTGGCCAGCCTGTGAGAACAGGCACTGAGCAGGACTCCACACTCTCCAGTGGCCTCATAACTAAGCTTTAATTTTAGCATTAGCCACGAAGTTTACTGAGTACCAGAGTTATTGCTTTACATATAAGCAGGAACTATCTCTGATGAAACAGTCCTTTTGCTGGGAAAAGAATGAAATTCTTTATCCTAGAGGATCTTAGATCTCACAGATTCTTCAGTTTGATGGGGTGCTAACCATCAGCATCACCCAGAGCCATCACCCTAGATAGGGGGCAGAGGGGCTCAGAGGTGTCCTTTGTCTGTGATACTTCATATCACTGATGGTGCTGAATATATTTTCTTGAAACTAATGATCCAGGCCTATAAGTTTTATTTCTGTCATTACTGGTCCTAAGATGACCCATGAAGAGTCTTGTCTGTCATAGGTATAAATGTTAGAAGAATAGAAAGCCACAGGGGAATTGTGGTCAGTGTGGTCTTTCTGTCAAACTTTGCATAGCTTTATTCTTTAGATTAAATGGTTATCCATTGTTCTGAGGATTGCGAGTTTCTTTAGTGTTGGGCTTTTAATATATATATATAAAATAATATATATTTTAAAAACATATATATATATATATCTCCATCCTCGGAAGCTAGCTGCATTCATATATATGTGCGTGTTACACACACACACACACACACACACACACACACACACACGAATGCAGCTAGCTTCCGAGGATGGATACATAAGTCTCAAAGAGAGTAAAGATGATTTCCAGTGGGTGGAGAAAGGAGGAAGAAAAGGAAGATATAGGCCAAGATGTAGAGATGGGAATGCACAAAGTACATGACTTAAAATTACACATGCATAGCCTGTGCTGGCTGGGAGACAGAGGAATGGTGGCAGCCAGCATGAACTTGATCAGTTCCTGTATCTGTTGAGAAAACCTGTTTTTTTTCCTTTGGAAATAGATGACAAAAAGCTGGCCCAGTCCCCTCAGTACTTTGAAAGACCAGTAATTTTGGAATGTCACACACTGATTCTCACTTAAATTTCCCTACATGATGAACACTAATGCTTATGTTTTATGAAAACTCCTTGAAGCACAGAGCAGCCCCTTTCTGATTATTTTTGGATAGTTTCCATATTACAGCCAACTTTCACGTGAGGGTCTCAATGACCATAACTTCAGAGCCAAAAGCCAAGTCACTTGAGGCAAGAGGCATCTCCACTTTCATCTCCACTCACAATGGTGATGGCTTACTGGAGAAATTAACAGTTTTCAAGACAGGAGCAAAGTCAAAAATTATGAGAAATGGGCAAGTTTGGAAATCGAGTCAGGAGGCCTGGTTCTGGTCCTGGCTGGGCTAATCTGCTTTTGGGACTTTAGGTGTGATGAGGGAGGGCAACCAGTATGATGTGAATTCCTAGCCCATATCAGGCATGCACTATGTGCTTTATATATACTACCTTATTTGACACTTCCCACAAGCACGTAAGTGCTACCTATCTTCATCTTATGGGTTAGAAAACTGAGACTCCACAAACTCACAGAAAATCAAATAGTAAGTTGTGGAGCTAGAATTTACAGGCAAGTTTTCTAACTTTGAAACCAGTGTTCTTTTTATCACATCAAATTGCTTTTCTGTTTTAAGACTCCTTTGTCTTTCAACCCTGTTAGCTCAAAAGTCCTATGAGGATCCTGACTCTGGATGGAGTTATGACAGTTGAATTCTAATAGGAAAAATAATTACTCATATGCCCTATGAATTCTTACCAAAGATCAAAATAAATGAAAGCATAGTCAATTTATTAAGTATTGTAATAAAGTTCTAATAAAAATTTATACTTTCTTCCTAATGCCTTTGACATTTCAAGAAATATGAGGTACAAGGTGCTCCAAGAACATGAGAATATCTGAATTATTCTGCAACAATTAATACAAAGTCAACCTACAAATCTGTAAGTTTTTTTAAGTCTGCAAAAATACATATTTCAAGGGCTGTATAATCAAGTTTTCTAATAATATTGCTCAATTTCTGTATGTGTGTATATGTGCATGTATATATATTAAATATATATAATAGATGATTGATAGAGAGAGAGAGAGATAATTGATAGATAAATTGATCTATCTGGCCAAATCTAGTGATCAATCTCTACCACCATCTTGCTTTTCCCCTCAGCAGCATTTGACAGTATTGATAACCCCTTCACTCTTGATACACTATCTCTACTTGTATGCTAGGTCTCTGCTTTTTGAACACTGACATTCAATAACTGAACCTTCTGCAATGCCTTATTGCCTTTGTGAATATGGCCTTTATCTTCAGTACCTGCTTACAAGCTTGCCTAAAATTCATTTGGTTTATAGTTTTTATCTACTGAATTTTTATCCCTCCAATACTAGCTATACACTTCACTAATTAAGGTTAGAATCACTTATCTATTTTCTATATGCTGCATCCCTGCCTTTTTATCTAAACACTCTATTTTCTGAACATTCTGTATAAATTCATGTACCCACAGTGAAAAGACTACTTTAGTTATATTCCTCTGAAGAGAAGTTTAATCTGATTATCTCTTAGAAAGAAGCTTCTCATCTCTGCCTTCTCCCAGCCCCTATCTCAGCCCTGGACATGCCCAAATTACAAGACAGTAACTCTGGTGTCATGTCACTTTCTGCATGTGCCTTGCATCACTCCATGCCTCTCACTGTGTAAGTAACATAATCACGATGAAACAGGATGAGCAAAGCTGATATGATTTCTCTCCTTGCCTGAGGCTGAAGCAAAAACTCCAGAGACTGTCACAGCACGAATAAGAGTGTGTGTGTGTTTTGTTGGGGCTACTATGCAGAAATAGAACAATTTCTTCTATAGTCAGGTTGGCTCCAGTCTGGAAATAGCCAATGAGCAATGCTCATACTTTTATTAAAATCATTGAAGACCACTCCAGACTATCTTAAAAATAAACAAAGCTTTAAAAGAGGTATATTAGAAATCATTTTTAAAAGATGGCTACAAACTTTTTTAATGTATTCTAAAATACATTACAAAATTGAAAGAACAATTCAGTGTTACTAGAGTGAGACTATCATGGGAAGATTTTCAAAAATAGCTGACAGTAACATTATTTTCTTGTACTTTACATAATTGTACAAAGTGATTCAGAATTGATCTCACGTGTGAAAACAGGGAACATATGGCATTAAGATGTCATGGTGAAGGAAAATGTATTATGGAAATCACTGCAAAAGCTAAGAGGTCCATAGTTTTCAGAGTCCATGGAATTTGTAATCATTTTTTTGCTGCTACATTCATTTCTTTTGAAGAATGTGACCCAGACTTTTGTGAGGGCTACTATACATGGACTCCAATTTTTCTATGTACTTATGCTTCACTAAGGAGGAAAAAAGGAGCTTCCATAATCTTTGCAGTCCTCACAGTTGAATCTTTTGTAATCATATTCTGTTTCCATTCTCATCTGCTCTAAATGTAAATCTGCAGTTGTCCTCAGACAGTCCACTCCAGAAGGGTGCAAAGATTTCCCCTTGTTGACCTAGAATTCATTTGGAGCCTCACAATTCTCAAACTACTTTATTGAATGAATGTTGGATACAAATAGAATTTTAATTTGTATAGAGTCAAGATAGGAACCTGGATTATTGGAGAAAGGATAAGCATCAGTGAAAGAGTATTTTCCTATATCAAATATACAATTAACATTAAAACAAAGAAACTTATTGTTTTCTAAATGAACATACAGCCTTCTCCAAAAGTAGTCAGTTTCCTAAGCAATATACATGTATAAAAATTCTTCTGACAACTGCTACATTTTCTTCAAGAGGAATTACACACATGACCTTTGAGCTTTCCATAGAAAAAAGTGATCATTCCCAGGCAATCCTTAGCACATCCCTACTAGGTATTAGGCATTTATCTTGAGCTCTAAAAGCAGAATGGCCTTTCCTGCATAAGTAAGGAAAGGACATACAGCAGCTTTGTGACTCACAAAGTAATCCATTCACTGTCTAAAACGTACAATTTCTATTGCAAGGCAGTGCACACTAGGCGAGGCGCAAAGCTTTGACTCATCCAAACAACACAGTTGTCACTTGTCCAGGCAGATAACTTTCACTGGCTTCACCTGCACACTCTCAGCAGTCACATGACCATGAGTGTGACAAAGATGCTACTCTTTGGCTCATGCCTGTAGTCTGGCCTGCTCCTGACAGCACCCCAACTACTGCTGTCCCCTACCCCAGGAAGAAACCTCAAAGAAAGGGCAGGGCAGGATTTTCCACACATACCTGAAAGGCTTCTGTGGGACCATCTGCTCACCTGGAGGCTGCGGACGTGAGAGCCCTCATCTCCCTCCTGCTCACCTAGACTCCTCTGCCCCACCCCATTCACCAACAGAATCAATAGAAGTCCACACCTGCTAAAGCCCTCCTCATTTGTATACCTGCTCCCTCGGAAGGTCTGTGCTCTCTTTGCTTGTATTTTACCTGGCTAGAAGGAGAGAGACTGAAGGGGCTGCAAGGATTTTTTTAAAAAAAGAGGGTAGTCCTTTAGAGTCCTCTTAGAATCTTAATAAACATGAACTGTTCTGAAACACTCTAATCTAGTGCTTTCAATGTTTTCCCCCATCTAAACCAAAACTATTGGTTGAGTCTACAGAAAACTGCCAATATTCAACTATGTGTGACATACAAAAATGTCAGTTTGATATGGTTCAGCCTAATAACAGAGGGTGACTTGAGCTTTTGGCTGTATTAGTTCTAAAGTTCAGCTTTTCAAAGACTCAGTAGACTATTGTGACCTGAAACTTCCCTTTGTAACTTTGTTATTCTGGGAATCGAGTTATATATCCCTAACAACTGACCACAAACAATTTTTGGAACACAACCCATTCATAAGTTGAGGTCTGCCTACAAAGAATGTTCTTTCCTGTGCAAGGCAGGTTGATGAATTGCATTTATTAGAATTACAGGATAAAGAAACCACAAAAGGCTAACTTCGGGTCTTCAGATAGTCCTCTCAGCCTTCTGGCTCCAAAACATAATCATAATTTAAGCTTGTCTGGTGGTGAGCCAGGCTGTCCCAGGAAAAATCAATGCAATCAGACTCGTGAGGCTAAGTGAAGGCCTCATGAGTCTCAACGTGGAAACAAAAAAAAAGCTGCCTAATCAAAAGCAAACTTCAGAAATGAAGGAGAGATAAAGAAAACAAACAAACGAGTAAAGAGAGTACACAAATGTGGGGATGTGATTCTAAACGGTGTCTTAACCATGCTTGCCTGTTGAAATAACTTGCGAAGGTTTAAAGATACAGGTGCCTGTGCCTCCCATACATTCTAATTTCAGTGGACAGTAGTGCATCTGGGCACCCAGTTCTATAAAGCTCCCTAGGCAATTCTAATAAGCATTCATTTTTAAGAATCCTGCTTCTAAAGATTAATCCAAAACCAGGAAATAGATTCAAGGAGTAAAAGGTAGGAAATATGAATAGGATTTTTAGGTCTAAAATGAGCCCTTGATCCAGGCAGTCACTCTAACAGGTGAGGCCAGTGTCAGAATTCCCTGTGGTAGTTTCCTAGAGGCATAAAGGCTTCCAGGGAGTCAGAAAGGCATGTGGCATCAGGAGGAGATAGCAAATGGTCATAGGGTCCCAGTCATAGGTTCAGGTAGAATCTGAAGGAAAAGGGAAAATAAGGGGTAAAAAAACAGGCACAAATTCCACCACTAAGAGAACTCTGAAGATAGGGCAGGAAACAAAAAACCAAGATGTGCTTAGATGGACACAAGGTAACATCATGAAGCTGAAAGATGAGATTCATTGAATACTGAGTCCTCAGGTCCTTCTTTTCCTTCTCCTTACAGCCAGGATTGCTCCTACAGCCCAGAGGAAACTGTTATTATCCCAGCTGTGGGGGTAAAGAATTTAGGGGCGAAACCCCAGCAAGCCTCTGTAGTTTTTTCCCTTAGAATAAGCAACTTGCTTCCTTCTATGTGCCATACCCAAAAAGGAGGGTCTTTTTGTTTAAGTTCTGCTCAAGACCTAATTTTTTAGGAAAACTTCCATCTAATGGCATAATGTATGGCCCACTCTCTCCCTCAATGTATAGTCATATACAGCTGCACTGTTTGTACACTGCATAAAGGCACATGAATGAGAGTTAGGGACTGAAGTCATGTGGCCTGGTACCGAGCTGTTTCTGCCCAGAGAACCCTCCTTTTCTACTTGACACAAAGCCTCAGTGGGAGTTAGGAGTAGCTCTGACAGTAACGAATGATTTGCATCTATTTAAATCTTTGTTGATAAATGATTAATCTACTGACTCTAACCCTACCAAAATTGATGGATAAATGCTATGTTTTAAATATTTAACAGGGCAATCTGCATTTACTCCGCACACTGACATTTTCTCTTTAAAAATGTTCATTTTTTTAAAAAAGAAACTCCATCAAGTGTAGCAAGAAAAAGCTCGTACTCTTGCCCAGTCAACTTCATCCACTGACGACAGCAGGGAAAAACATAAGAGCCCCTTGTTTTGCTGTCTTTGTTTCCCATGTTCTGAGCAAAATTGCACTGAAATTATGAACAGCTAGCAAATGGTATATAAATGACCAAAAACCAAATGACAGCTCTATGAACAGTCAGGCTGGCCCTGGCAAAGCCAGGCTGCTTGGGTTCTGGAACAAGAATTAAGGAATCAAGTTCCATTCCTGGCACTATCCCCAGTTTGCTGTTAACCTTTTTTGTTGTCACCTCTTTTGCATCCATAGGGCGTTGTGACATGCACTGCAGTGCAAAGGAGACAGTGTTTGACAAGATCTGAGCATCTTGGACAGAGGCCACAGAGCCAAGTCAATGCAGAGAGAGCTCCTCACAAGTGTCTCTCCCTGGGGCTCAGCTCTCTAAGGGATCTCTCTCCCCGGGGCTCAGCTCTCTAAGGGATCTCTCTCTCTGAGACTGTTGAGCTGCTTGTTGAGGTGTCAGCCCTTAACTCAATGGGAATCATTAGGGGAAAAAACGAATCGTAGAAAATATCTCATTTCCCAATGGGACAGAGATTCTTGACAGAGCTTAACCCAGCAGTGTAGAAAAATTCAAGAGAAATGCAACAGTGCCCTCAAGGAACAGACACATCTTGTGCATCTGAGCTGTGCTTTCTTTCCATCCTTTGATTACTGTCACTCCCCCAGGCTCACTCAGTATTAAACCCTTTCATACCATGTGGCTCCTCTTGAGACTCCATCATAACTGTTTAGGTTCAGATGAAGACAGCTCAAACCATTCTATTTGGACCTCAGTTTCTGCCCTCTGTCTTTCCTCACCAGAAAAAAAACATTCCTTCATTTTGGAAATCATATCTATTCTAAAGTTAGGAACATGGTCCCTTCATAGCTGATGGACCCTTCATAGACCATCATGGTCCCTTCACCACAGATGTTCTGTGCATACACCTCCAAGACTGACTTAGTTTCCAGAAATTACCTCCTTTCTCTAAAACTTCCCAAAGAAGGAAGAATCAGTGAACTCACCCAGCAAATTTGTTCAGATCTGGGTCTGGTCTCACATCTGTTTCCTTCTCTACCCACGGGAATGCTGAGTGTGGGGGTTTTTTGGAACAAATGAGAAGAAAGTTCCTATTTAATAGAAGGTGGAGTGTTGGTTATTAAACCTGGGCCCCATCACCATCTCGGGTGCATCTATTTCCTCAGGAATCCTGTTCTGATAGCATCCTCCAGGCCTGGTGCTCCCTTCTCAGAATTTACAATGGAAGATTGGGTGGAGACAGGACTGGCTTTGGTTTTGTTTTGCAGAAAACCAGATCTCTCTCTCTGCTTTTAAATTGCCTTCGCCTTGCTCGCCAAGGAGAGGCCATAGAGGCACCTGTGATGATACTGCCCTTGCTCCCACTCACTGTATTTATACCCTGACTACCGTACTCCAGATTTAAGGCTCCCAAGTTGGACCAAGTGACCTCCACAATCCTTCCATAATTCTTTAAGCCTTTTTCATCAATTAAAACAATTTTCAAGTATAACCCCCTTTTGCTTTTCTCCTTCCCATCATTCATATTCAGCCAGACTAGTTAAAATCAAAAGGAATAAAAAGTAACAAAAACCTATGTGTGTGGCTATTAAATAGGAAGCTATAGTTTGAAAACCTCAATCTTCTCACTTGGAGGTAAGGTCTGCAATGTCTTTTCATGTAGTTTTAATTGTCTTTTTAGTTTCATTTCTTTCTCCTCCAGAAAAAATATCCCCCAAGCAAACAAACAAAAAGTAGAATATATTTAAATTATAAGTACGGAGGCCAAGGTGGGCAGATCACTTGAAGGTCAGGAGTTTGAGATCAGCCTGGCCAACATGGCAAAACCCCATCTCTACTAAAAAATACAAAAATTAGCCGGGCGTGGTAGTGGGCACCTGTAATCCCAGCTACTCAGGAGTCTGAGGCAGGAGAATTGCTTGAACCCAGGAGGTGGAGGTTGCAGTGAGCCAAGATCGTACCACTATACTCCAGCTTGAGTGACAGAGCAGGACTCCACCTCAAAAAAAAAGAAAAAAGAAAAAAAGTATAATTAAATGTGCTTTAATTTAACCATCCCTACAAAATGAAATGATGCCAATCTCTGGAGATAAGTAAAACAACCTAATTCAGTGTTTCTCAACCAGGGCCGATTTTGCACCCCAGGAAATATTTGGCAATATCTGGAGACCTTTTTGGTTGTCATGACTGAGGTGGGGAGGGGAGAAGTACCACTAGAATCTAAAAGCCAGGGATACTGCTAAACATCCGTCAGTGCACCGCCCCTACCACAAGGAGTTATGCAGCCCGAAATGTCAATCATGCCAATTCTGAGAAACCAACAGTCCTGTATATACAAAACCATTATTTTTCCAGACAACAGAGAAAACCATTTATTCTCATTCATAAATAGTAGACTCACAAAGCTAGGCAGTCACGTAAATAGCACGGTAAAGGTACAATGTCAATTTGAGAGCCGTTTAGGCGGGACTTGCAGGTTCTCCAGAGGTTTGCTGAGCAACAGAACAATTTACCGGTTAGGCACTAAAGAATGTTGCTGCCATCTAGGGGACAAAAAGAGAATCCCAAAAGCACCGGTTCCTGGCTCCAAGGGCACAAGGTGGGAGCCCTGCAGGCACACTATGCACTTATTTTCCACCTTCCCAACACTGAAAAGAAAGCAATACTTTGGGTATTGTGACAGGCAGTTGTTTAAAATTAAATACATATATATGTGGCTCTGAGTCTACAGTGCCTTCAATTAATTTGTTTTCTCCATTTCATGTGTGTGGTATGAAACCGAAAGTCCAGGTTCCTGATGAAGATAACAGATGTTTGGTGGCTGCTTTTATCCTCATATTTAGGGTAGAAAGAGGAGGGTCCATCAGTGGCCAGTGGCCCCAGAACCCTCTGATAGGACCTGTCTTTCCACGTACCCTTTTCTTTTCTTTTCTTTTCTTTTCTTTTTTCTTTTTTTTTTTTTTTGAGACGGAGTTTAGCTCTTGTTACCCAGGCTGGAGTGCAATGGCGCGATCTCAGCTCACCGCAACCTCCGCCCCCTGGGTTTAGGCAATTCTCCTGCCTCAGCCTCCTGAGTAGCTGGATTACAGGCACGCGCCACTGTGCCCAGCTAATTTTTTTTTGTATTTTTAGTAGAGACGGGGTTTCACCATGTTAACCAGGATGGTCTCAATCTCTCGACCTCGTGATCCACCCGCCTCGGCCTCCCAAAGTGCTGGGATTACAGGCTTGAGCCACCGCGCCTGGCCCACGTACCCTTTTCTTTGGGTCGTAGCAAGACAAAAATAAGTTCTAGGTGAATTATAAATCAAGATAATTCCTTGCCTTCTTAAAAAATAGGAAACTTCAAAACTGAAATCAACTCTAATTAAATGAAAACCAAGAAGAGTCAGGGTTCAGAAGACCTTGTTCCTCCAGCCAAACATGTTGTTATTTCCGCAGGCACACACACAGAGAACCCATGAAGATAACAGAGCTGAAAGGACTTTCCTATCAGCTTTGAGAATAGTATAGAGAGGGATTTTGCACTTCCTTCCTGCAGTTTTTGGAGAAGTTGGCTCTCAGGCTGTAGGAGTGTAATGTATTAGAGTTATAGACCTCCTGTCCATTCTTGGTGGTGGTCTTTCTCAAGCTTCATGGCGGCATGGGCTGAACTTTGATTATTTTTCATGCACCAGAGGTAGAAAGCTTCTAACTCCTTTAACACAAGGGTTCCAAAACATCTTAAAATGATGCAAAAGTGTATTTTGATCTTCACAACATGCCTTTGAAATAGGTGTGAATTCTATTTCTGTGTTTTAGGCAAAGAGCTGTTGTTTAAAAGGACTAGGACATTTTATTCTGACTGGCCCATCCAGTCCTCCAGATCCCAGACCAGTTCATGATTCACTTTGTAGTTGCATAAAATTAGATGGTTCTTCCTCCTCACTGTTTTAATGGAGCAGCCTGCCACCTCCCACCTCTAACCTTGCTGGGGTCCTGCAAATACTACTATCCAGACTTTATTCAAAGGGAAAAGGCTAAGAAAACTACCATCAGAGCTAGAGAAGAGAAACCCACATTAGAACTAAGACATGATCCCACAATTGGCCAAAAAGAAGAATTATCTGATAATTCATATGACCTCTTTTATAGCTTCAGACTATAAGTCAATGGATGGATGGATGGATGGATGGATGGATGGATGGGTGAGTGGATGGAGAGAAATAGGCAAGGCAGGAAATTTCCATCAGCATTCCAGCATTTCCATGAATTTTCTATAGCCCAAGTCTCCTAAACAAAGAATCTCATGCAATATTACATGAGAAAGCACTATCTTGAAGAAATCCAAGGTGCTAAGATAGACACTGTTAGTAACATTTACATTATATTAAATATTAATGCATTTGGGATGCAAAAAATTGTCTGTTTACCTAGTTTATGAAGTTATTGTCAGAAGTGAGTGAGATAAGGCAAGAGAAAGGTCTTAAAAGTTCATAAGCACTCTGCATATATAACATGTCAGTGTTACTGTAAAATAAATTGTCACAAAGTCATTTTCCCAAAGGTGATGTCATTTCTCAGTAGACATGGATGCTTACTTCATCAAGGATCACATATTCTGAACATCTGACCAGCAAAAGCAAGCATGATTTGATAAGTGTACAGGATAATTTTAAATCGGCACTATCTTCCACCCAGTTTTAGAATATTGTATCTGGTCCAAATCATTACATTTTATCTTACAGAAGGAAAGGACCTATAAAAGATATCTACCGTAAGCTCCTCTTTATCAATTCATTTCTTGCTTATGTTTTATATAATTTAGGAGAAATGTTCATGATATGGATGTGTGAGAAAGCAAGATACAAAACTGAATATGCATAAATGTCTCAACGACGTAAAAAGAATATGAAGGTAAGAGTAGTGATGACCTCTGGATGGTAAGATTACCAAAAGATTTGCTCCGCTTTAATGAGGGTCTAATGCTTCTAACCTTTCTTAAAACTTGTATCAAAGTTATATGTGTACTTTGAAAAATTATTTTGTTGCAAAAGGCTTATACTCAAAAACAGGGTTCTCCTGCCCCAGGCTTCTCTATCCCCCGTGTCCTCTCCTCAGAGGCAATGAATATGTTTAGATGTTCATTTTGGTTTTTGTCTCCTTATTTTTACATGGCATAGTTTTTCAGCTATTTCTTCATGTTTTGGATTTAAATATTATCTATATCTTTCTATTCTGGCAGAGCAAAAATGACACTCTTTTGTGTGTATGTGATGGAGTCTCACTCTGTCACCCAGGCTGTAGTGCAATGGTGCGATCTCGGCTCATTGCAACCTCTGCCTTCCGGGTTCAAGTGATTCTCCTGTCTAGCCTTCTGAGTAACTGGGATTACAGGCACTCACCACCATGCCCAGCTAATTTTTGTAATTTTAGTAGATACGGGATTTTACCATGTTGACCAGGCTGGTCTCAAACTCCTGATCTTGTGATCCACCCACCTCAGACTCCCAAAGTGCTGGGATTACAGGCATGAGCCACCGTGGCTGGCAAAGAAGGACACTCTTAATGCTCCCACATGTATTTCCCTGTTCCCTGTCCCTGGATATTATTGTATCATTAATTATTATTATATCACTATTCAATACTTACAGTATTGTACCATCTCAATACCATCCACATTTCCACTTATGCACATTTTTTTTGTTTTCTATGGAGTTAATAAAAGCTATTTCCTTAATCCAATATTAATAAATATTTATTCCTAGACTTCTAGGAATAGATAATTTCTCACTGCTTTCAAGCAATTGGGTATTCTGTAAGCCTTCATCCTTCCCTTTGTAACATTTTCTGGAGACTCTGTGCCCCACCTCTCCTGGGATTTGCTACTCTTCAGGCTTGTTTCATAGCTATTACACCTGCATCTCCCTCCCCATCGCCCTGGAGATTTCTTCGGCAAACCTTCTGAGATGAGGTTTTTGTTCTCTGGGTCTCATGTTTTTCTTTCTTGATGTATCTTCTGGTTTTCTTGGAGCACATGGGCTGACATTAACTAAGAAGAGGTTGGTGAGAGATAAAATGTTGAGTCTTTATGTATCTGAAAAGGCTTTAATTATTCCCTCATATTAATTGAGATTCGCTGGGTATAAAACTCTAGTTTGGACATTATTTTCCCTCTGAATTCCCCATTTTGCTATTGAGAAGACTAATGACACTTAGGTGTTCATTTTTATGGTTGTGATTATTGGGAGGTTTTTTCCACTTAAAACTTTTCAGACCTTCTCTCTCACACAATGATGTAGGGTGTGATGTGCGTCCTCCCACCTATTTGTGAGTTAACGGTTCAAGCTAGAGATTTGCCTCTCAATTCTAGACAATTCTCTTAATTCATTTATTTTGTAATATTCTTCCCTCTGCTTTTTTTTTTTCTTTCTGTAACTTCTAGTTAGATATTGCACCTGCTGGATTAATTCTTTAGTTTTTAAAAAATCCTATTTTTCTGTCTGTCATTTTGGTATACTTTATCTTGCAACAATTCTATAAAAATTTTCATGTGTGCCATCTTCTTTTTAAGCTCCAGAAGCTCTTTTTTGTTCCTTGAATATTTCTTTTTTATAACATTCTGTTCTTATTTTATGTATGCAATATCATCTTTTATACTCAGGGGATATTATTTATAGTTTTACATTTTTTAGCTTTTTCTTTGTTTCTGTCCTTTACGTTGTCCCTACCTCCTTTCTGTTCCTTTTGTTCCCATTGTTTCTGTTGATTGTATCTTTCAAATTAGAAGCTTTTATCAAATAGCTGATATACCTGGCCATCCCTTATACTTTAAAAGCAAGGCAATAAAAAGTTGACTGGAAGTTCTGTGCTCTTGAGGAGATAGACTGCTCTGAGGGATGATTTGGCTGGGCTTTTGATTGAGGGATCCCTAAAGGTGGTATCTGTATACCTTTCCAATTAGGCTCATCCACCCTCTTGCCTACATGATAGAAGCCTGATGGCTGGCATGTTCTTGAAAGCAAGTTGGTAAAAGAGGCTGGGGACCTCTCTACACACTATGAAGACTTTTCCTTAATTCCTCAGTGGAGTCTATTTTACAAGAGATGTGATTTTATAATACAAATTAGCTCCTATACAGTTGGCAAATAGAAAAATTATGTCAGTATAATGCAGAATTAATTTATATGCAATACTTCCTCAGCTCAAGAGAACAGAAGGTGGATCAGAAGTACAACCTTCAGTAGAAAAGGAAAAAGCTTTCGGTGGTTGTTGCTCTGGCACAGAAACTGTTTGCCTGTGGTTTGAAAATAAAAACAAGTACTTAAACCTGAGCTTTACCACCAAAGAGGCTACACCCCAGACCCGTGGGACTCTTGACTCCTGGCAGGTGGTATTGTCTCTGTGGCACCTTCAGGGCAGCCACGCTGACTGAGGCCACTTCTACTGCATTGTCGGAGTTTCTACCAGCTCTGCTCTTGTGTGTGTGTTACTAACATTCTTACTCAATTATTCCCCTGACCTCATAACAGTTGTAACAGGCCCCAGCCACAAGCAACCTGCCTCAACAGTACAAGTTAATTTCCTGAGTATCGATTATTGTCTTTACTAATGCTTTGCATAAGTTTTGAATTTTCAACCTCAATCCTTTTTTTGCAAATGGCCTTATCTTTAGTGTGTAAGTTTGAAAACTGAACTTTTTCAGGAATCTCATCCTTATTGTGCCTTATGGTTGTTTCCAAAACTGGCCACAACTCTTTCTTTCTTTGTAGCCACGCTCCTTTGCAATGTGACTTTGCAGCACTGTCCATCAAGAGATAGACCCTATCCCTCCCCAGCTCTTGAATCGGAGCTACACTTGTGACTTGCTTTGCTCAACTGAATGCATAGAAGAGACACTGTGTCAATTCCAAGCCTAGGCCTCAAGAGTCTTTGCATGCCTTGACTTGCCCTCTTAGAACCCTGCCTGGACATGATGTGAGAACCTGGGCTTTCCAGCAGGAGAGCAGACCACATTCACCAGAAGTGAGTCAGCCCAGCTTTCCCAGCTGAAGCTCCAGAGATATGGGGCAGGGTTGGGGAGGAGTTCTCTGATGAATCTGCTTTTTATCCATATCTTTAGCCTATTTCCCTGTTTCTGAACCTAATGTGCTCCCACTTTTAGAAGGCCCTGGGTTTCTATTACTGAGTCTTTCTGGGACTCTAGTAAGAACATTTTTGCTTCTGGGCCTCCCCTACTTCCGCTGAGGCTCTGTTTTCTCAGGGCAGCTGAGTTACCACTGGTTCACCACTCTCGCTTTCAAAATGTTATTGCTGTTATTGCTATTGTCCTTTCCTGCTCTCTTTATTGTTGTCTTTCATGTCTTTTATTTCTTTACTGCAAAGTTTAGAGGTGTTTGGCGAGAACATGTAGATAAACACAAGTGTCTAATCTGCCAAACTTAACAAGAAGTCTCCTCGCTTCATTTTACAGATGAGGAAACAGAAGTCTATTGAAGCTAAGTGGCTTGCCCAAAGTGATTAGTGAAAAATGTGAAACCATCTAGAGCCCCAGGACCAGTGCAGTGTTCTTTCCTCTATTCCATGCTACCTTTGCGATTATGTCAGGAAGCCCATCTAATGGAAATAAATCCTCTCCTCGTTGAATGTTTATAGATTTCTTCTGTACAGCATGTAAGATTCTGCAGTGCCATTGTCTGTTCCAGCCTTGACAAATACCGTGAGAAGCCAATTCAATCAGCACTCTAAAAAATATAATAAAAGCATATTACTGTTCTCTGCTGATGTTTAAACCATCACCCACCTAAAATTGCAAATTTTTGTATGCTCGCAGATTACATGTAAACTCTCAGGCACAAATTAGAAACTATTCAGTGTTTAAAATTCTAACTAGATAAACAAATGCCTGCGATCTAAACTGAAACAAATTGCAAGGTATACAAAGTAGTCTTGCTGGACAGGGTAATGGCTTTCAAGTCAGTAAGAAATGGCCAGAACAGGTGCATTGGAATATGCTAATAACATTTTCTGACAGCTAATGGCCCACAGATACCTAGTTACAGGTATCTAGTTTCTGCCAATAAGCAGAGAACACTGATTATGTAGAAGAGCTTGTTTCAGATGTCAGGATCACTTACGTGAAGCCTGCATGGGCTGCCATATTGTCTCCCAGCCCATTTCAGGGATGTGCTCAGCTCCTCCACTCAACTCCAGTGGGCATCAAGCCAATGTGGGGCACCACAGGAGCACACAGAACATCCCATACCTCCAAACCCCAGAAGTAAAAAGCACTACACCTAAATAGATAAGGGACATCTCCTGTCTTGTTTCTTCACATCTACACAATGATCAATGAATCCCAAAAAACAATTTAGCTTCCATCTCTACTCAGAACGTTGCCACTCCTGACACAATAGAATGAGCCTCTGCCTGGCTTAGATAACTCAAACCACTCAAGTCAAATATAAGACATTTGCTTCAGGGTCTTTCACCAATTGTCTACTTCCCTTTAGCCATCCCAAGCTTCCTTTCCTTGTGCTAATCATAGACTTCTACTCAATACATAGGGTTTGCTCAGTACCCATTAGGATACCTGCCAGGAATATCGTGCTCACTGTTCTTGATTCTTCTTCACAGTGAAGAGGCTCCACTAACTAGAGCTGAGTAGGCATCCTAGAGAGTCACAGGAAATGCAACGTGTATTGCTAATATTTTGTTCAATTTTTGCTCTTGCCATGCACGCTGCTAAACACTTCATAGGCATCATCTCATGTCAATTCTAAGACAACTTTATGATGTAGATACAGTTATTATCTTCCATTTACGAGGAAAGAAACAGACTTGGGAAGTTCTGAAACATCCCGCTTTACAAACCTAGCAAGTGTGGGAACAAATCTAGCTTTGCCAGATTCTGGAGTTGTATTCTTAACCACTATGTTTCCATAGTTACTGCAGGACCAGCACAAGGCAGAGAAGTTTAGTCTTTATGTGGCAGCAAATTCGGAGCCCAGGAGATTTTAATATTCATGACTTAACAGTTTTATGACTGTGGTCTCTAGAAAGTTTTGGTGTTAGAAGAGTTATTCAGCAAAGTACTCTAGAAATTAGCTAACTATGAAGGAACTAGCACCTGAACAAATGCAAAGCAAATAGGGGCAGAAAGCAGCAAAGGTTATAGGAAATATCCCAAAGAATATTCAATAGAATTTGATGTCATACTATACTTTATTTTTCAAAAGTGAATTAAATGAGGCCATGCACGGTGGCTCATGCCTACAATGTCAGCACTTTGGGAGGCCGAGGTGGGCAAATTACCTGAGGCCAGGAGTTCGAGATCAGGCTGGCCAACATGGCAAAATCCTATCTCTGCTAAAAATTCAAAAAATTAGCCAGGCATGATGGTGCACACCTGTAATCCTCCTGAGGCACAAGAATTGCTAGAGCCTAAGAGGTGGAGGTTGCAGTGAGCTGAGATTGTGCCACTGCACTCCAGCCTGGGCACAGAGTGAGATTCTGTCTCAAAAAATAAATAAATAAAATAAAAATAAAAGTGAATTAAATGGTTGAGTCAAATATAATTCCCAAATTAGAAAATGAAGTGATTTTCAAACTGTTGAGAACATTTATATAAGCAGAGCACTTGGGAGAAACTAATAAATTTGGTTTAACTATGTTAAGCTAGAAAATAAATCTATAACATGTTGAAATGTTAACATAACCCAATCAATTATCAGTTTAAAAATAAACATTGGAAGTGTAGTCAATGAGTAAACAACTAGAGTTGAAAGTCCCTGTTCTAGACACCGTTAGAAATAAAATGTAAAAATGATATAGAGAGTATAGTGAAGAAGACAACCACATACATATATAATATAAAACAAAAAGAGAAAAGACAATAGAGATATAAGCTATGGGACTTTAGAGATCCAACAGATTCATTCCTCCTGGGGAAACTGGTGAGCATCTAAGATGGGATTTCAAAGATGGAGGAAATATCGAAGGACAGAGAAGGTGGGAAGAACATTTCCAGTGAAGTAAGCAATGTCAGCAATTCTGAGTGACAGGCTGTCTAGGAATAGTAATTAGTTCAGAAGACTGGAGCACAAGGGTTCACAAGTTGGGGAGGAGAAAAGATACTAAAATATCAGGCTGAAAAAGTAGGTCGGAGCCAGATAATAGAGGGCCTTAAAGTCTGTACCAAGAAGTTTAGACTTTGTTCTACAGCTAATGGAAAGTCATCAAAAGCTTTCAAATGGGAGTGGCATGTTCTTCTATGATTCATGCTCTAATCTTTTATATCCATAAATGAATATATGGATTTCATCAAATAAATGAAACTGCCTCATATCTCTCCTCTTTCACTCTGCTTTTTATGGCAATCTTGCCCTTGGGTAAATATTCCTAAATTATTTTGCATGTTTTTATGTTCTATACAATATTTCCAATTAACCTTTTATCTAACCTGAAACTCTTTTTTTTTCCTTTCTGGTTAGAACTGAAAATATCATTAATGTCAACCAGGGATATCAACAAAAGAATTATTCCTTTTTGAGTTTAGTCCTAAAGTCTATTTATGATACTATACTAGTTTGACCCAGATCCCATTTGTAGCTGGATGTGAAAAGAAGGAGGACTTGCCCTGAATGCTTCGAGCAAGGCTTTCCTTTGGCAAATTCTTACATTATGGCATCTTTGGGTGCCCTGCTTCAAAGAGCCCAGTTTCAGAGGAAAGGGATCTGAAGAAGTCAAAATGCTTCTATTTCTTTCATAAAAATAACCCTCCTACTAAAAAAAAAAATCCCCAGAAATGATAACATCATTTAAAAACCTGTTCCAGTTTCTTTCAGCCCATCCAACCAGAAACAGAAACAGAAACAAATTCTCCTCTCAGAGGAGCCAGATTTTCTTTCCAAAGTGGCAACAAAACAACTAACCAGAAAAGAGAGTTTTATTTTATTATATTCTCAGCAATTTTATTCTAATTTTTAGCTAAATTTTTTCCTTTGTCACATAAATCCATTCCACCATATTCTATCCTCAGTAAAACAAAGAGGAACAGAACCTCCCTTCCTGCCCTGCAATCTTTTGAATTGTATTCCTTTTTAATTCCTGAAGACTGCAAGCCAAAAATAAAATTCTGAAGACTATCTACCAAAAATAAAATTCTAAGCCCCCAAACCATTTTAATGGACCCCTCCTCTCAGCAAAGGCATACCAAAGCTAACCTGAAAAACTAGTTCAGGCCATGATAAGAAATGGAGTCAAACATGCCTTATTCTACCCTCCTTTCTTTTGGAATTACTGAGAACAGACTCTTAGAGTCTAATTAGAAACATTTACAGTCTATTCTCTCACCTCCATGAAAATACCCTTGGTGTCCAAAACTCCTTCTCTTAACCCAGGCATTCCTAAGTCTTTGACCATAACTCTTTCAACCAAATGCCAATCAGAAAATCTTTGAATCTACCTATGACCTGGAAGCCCCTACTTCCAGTTGTCCTGCCTTTCCAGACTGAGCAAACATACATCTTACATTTATTTGATTGATATCTCATGTCTCCCTAATATGTATAAAACCAAGCTGTACCCTGATCACCTTGGGCACATGTTCTCAGGATCTCCTGAGGCCTGTGTCAAGGGCCATTGGTCACTCATATTTGGCTTAGAGTAAATATCTTCAAATATTTTACACAATCTGACTCTTTCCATCAATAAGACTAAGTGTTACATTTGGGCATTTTTTATATAATTAAAGAGATTCAGCCACATAGTATTTTACATTCTGTTCTTGTAGGTACCAATGCAACCCCCCCGCAAAAAAAGGACCATTAGAACACCAGCTTCTCACTTGTCCTTTGCGCCACATGAAATGCATGCTCCACCTTCAAATGCATGCTTAGCACACATGAAATCTACTTGCCTCCATTCATGGTCCTTGTTGGCTGGGAGCCAAGCTACAGGGACATGGAGGCCAAGGGGAAATGGAGAATCTGCACCTCCTTTAAGGGGAATAGCTGCTGTTCAGCATAGTTTAAGGTCTTGATGTTTTTTTATCTTTTTTTTTTTTCAAGAGAAGTGAGAATTCAAAAATCTACTTATTTTACAAATATGAAAAACTAAAAATACAAAAATGTTTGTAGAACATTGTGTGGGCCAACATAGCCATGCTGAGGACCGCAGTCTGCATGCTCTGCACTAAGCTGTGATCTTGCCTGAATGGGCAATCTGTAAAAATTGCCTTTCTTTCTCAGTCCAGGCATCATCAACTCAGCATACCTTTTTCTCCATCTTAAGAGTGGGATATCCTGATATGAATATTAATAACATGGAAGAAGCTGCTGTGGTTCTCTAGGAGTTTATTTGTTTTATTTCTATTGACTTCAAGATTCAGCCTGGTTTCCACTCTGAAATGACATTTAGGTATCTTAGGATGAAATATTATACTAGTATTGTCTTTTCTGCAGTTTCTTGGTGCTATTTTTCCTGGACTTGGTGACATGGCAACTAAAGAAAGGGAATCCATCATTAAGCAGGTTTGAAGTCCTAATATTACATTGTCCTTGCTTTCATCTGAGTTTCTGATTTTTTTTTTATAAATTCTGTTCCCCTCCTCCCCCGAACTGCACCTCACAAGGCCTTTCTGCCCCTTCATTCTTTCTCTGACAACAGATAAAGTGCTGCCTTCATGTCAGCAAAAGTAGAATTAAAAAAAAACTTCAGGAAGCCTTATTAATTTGAGATACCTGAAATAATTTCTTACCTGTGTCTCCTAAGATCCTCAGAGAGCCTGCTTCCTTGGCAAGAAAAAAAAAGAAAGAAAGAAAAAGAAATAAAACCTACACTAAGTCATGTCCTACCAACCAAAAAGTTTGCTCCTGGAAGTGAATTAGGCAGCTTCCAAAAGTGAATTCGCCTTTTTATCCTGCATCTTCCACCTTCAGTGGACTTTTCCCAGGGCAGCACATTTCCATAGCAGCAGACACTCTGTAGAAGAAGAGACACTGGGTGTGTTCTGCTACTTGACAATCCACAATCTCATTTTGCCAATTCTAAGCAGACATGGGCCTCTAGATGATCTTCATGAAAATGTGCAAGAAATCAGGCATGATAACTAAGTTGTCACAAAGCCAGGTTCACCAGAATGAAGAATAAACACTGATCATAACTTAGTAAGTGCAAAGCATTTTTCGTTCTTTGTGCTTTTATGACAGACTGGATTGATTTAAATTAGCCTTTAAGGACCCATGTTCTCTGGCCCTACTCTGTATCAAGTCACAGCTGCATTGAGTCATTTCCTCTACAGCTCTCTGTGAGATCTTCCCTTCAAAGCCTTGCATGTCCTGGGTCACTGACACTATGTGAATTACCTCAGCTCCCAGATGAATTATTCCTGACTCCAAGACATACTCTTTAAGGTTGTCTGATCATCGGGGCCTTTCTTTTGAACTGATTTTCTGTTTCTCCACCTTTGCTCCCTTCACCTCTATAATTTGGTGGTTCCTTTCCATCTGGACTGGCTTCTCCTCTTGGCCTGCTTTAGAGACCAGATTTGCTCAGTTACCCTAGGCTCACCCCACTTCCTAAAACAAAGCCCCCTTCTCCACTTTCTACTATCCACACCTTGGCATGTCATGTTCAAATCTGGTTGTGTAAAGACAATGCCATTTGGGGTCTGAAAGCTGACACCTGGAAGGCCCCACTTCTCCCTTGGCTGCAATCCAAAGGATGCATCTGTCTTCTTGATCTATTTTTTCTTTTTAATGGTCCCTTGCCTATCCTACTATCCCCTCCTGAGCTCACGCTCATATTATTTTCTTATTTTACATAATAGCAGATTTGTCTCCTTACTTGCAAATGTCTTTCTCTCTCAGTTCAAGCATTAACTCGTCATTTTGTTTTCTCCATTTTGAGAGTACGATATCCTGATATTAGTAACATGGAAGAACCTGCTATGGTTCTCTAGAATTTTATTTGACTTTCTTCTCTTGACTCCAATATTCAGCATGATTTTTACTCTGAGATGGCATTTGGACACCTTTAGATGCTGTTTCCCAACAGGGAATACAAAGACTTCACAGGGACAGTACTTGTTGGCTGCCATTCTCACTAGGGGCCAGCCAGGTACCCTGTGCCCTTTCTTTTAGCTCATCGTTGGGCAGAGATTGGGCTCAGGGCTTGGTCTGCTTGGGTTCTAAATCCTGACACAACCATGGTGGCTCCGTATAGCCTTGGTCAGTTTACTGTTCAAGCTTCGGTTTACTCCTTCTAAAACGGGAATGATAATTGGAGGTACCTCATGAGGACTGTCGTGAAGACTAAAGAACTGATGTGTGTACGGGATTTAGCATAGAGGCTGGCACACACTACATGATCCATAATCACCATTTTCATTGTTATCCTCCTCACCTTTCAGGATCAGAACACAACTTGGAGCTTATCTGTGTTGGGTGATATACGGTTCCCAACAGTAACTGCCGAACTGTGAATACTAATGTTTCCAATTATACAACCTTCCTTCCTCTGTTTTTTCTCCCCTTTCCTTAGAATCAAGGCATTTCCAAAGGTTCATCCACCACACACAGGAATCTGTTCTTTCTCTTACCAACTTTGTTTACAGGTCAATTGAAATAGCCCAAAGCTGATGTATGGCATATTTTAAAAGTTAGTTAGAAAGAACTGCCATAAAATCTATTTTAGGCCCTTTATCCACCATGGGGGAGCCCTGTTGCCCTGTGGAGTGAAAGCTGGTCTTGTTCACAGACAGCGGGGCTGGCACCAGTTGGGGGCTGGGAGCTGTGGTCAACTGCGCCACTAAAAAGATTCTTACCCCAGATTTTCCTTCCAAGTGCATCCTGGAACTGGTCAAGATGTACCTCACCAAAGCCATTTTTTCCTCCTTTCTGCCCATGCCTGCCTCAGGAAATAGGTGAGTCTGGTTTTATTTGAGGAAGAGTTTGTTGTACTTATGATTTTTCATACCGTTTTTTACATAGTTCTATGTATTAAAACCCACAGAAAATAATTATAAATTCTATCAATAATTATTATTGGTGGATTTACTATTTGTGAGAATTATTAAAGCCATATGTTGAGACTACTCCAGAGAGAAGTAATGATAATTATCTCTACCATTTTATCTCTCTTTTTCAGAGACATAAAATGGCTTAAACATGGAATCATAAGAGATATAAACCTTAGGCAGTATTTAACCACAAAATAAATAAGCTTTTCACCTTTTAAGATGTGGTCAGCTATATCTAGCTATGAATGAACAGATGAGTATATAATGAAAAACAAATCACTCTACTTACCTATTCATGGATCTATTTCTCAAACACATTACAAATCTCCACTACGAGCACAGAGTACAGTTGAAGGAGATTCTCAGAGCATCACCACACCAGAGAGGTAGACATGCGTGCAAAATCAATGAAGGATGGAAGGAAAGGGGGTGTGGTGCCCAAGGAACGAGCCCAGTGAGGACAGAGAGGAAGGTAGCTGTCATCCATGTACTAAATTGTATCCCTAGGGTGGGGACTGAAAGAGGCATCATTAAAATGTTCAATTTCAGCAGTTTAGTTAAACAGATGAGAGTCTAGACAGGAGATGATCACTAAGACAGGGCCTTGATGACCCACAGGCAAGAGCCTCTTCTAAGATCTCACATATCCCTGAGAGAAAGTAACACCCAGTTCTGGAGTTCCTCTCCCTTCCTCATGCCTGTGAAGATTCAAACTCACTGTAAGCCTCTAAAGTCTTGCTGATACTGTGTAGAGACCTAGTCTCAAATACTAGTTGATTCTCTGATTTCATCCAAGTTGGTGCCACTGCTGTAATACTGCCTCCGCTGGCTGCTGGCAGCCTCCTGCCCATCTCAATTCCAAACACATACCTGATTCTCTGGTTTCATCCAAGCTGTGGTGTTTATATCTGCTATATTGCCTCCACTAGCCAATGACAGCCTCCTGTCCATCCTCTGAGACTCAGCCCAGGGATCATCTCCTTTAGTCTCTCCTTCTCTTTTCACTGACCTCAGGTTCAAGGGCCCCTCATTCCACCTCCATGTTTCCCTGTGCACCTTCTCTCATCTCCTGCATTGTATGCCTGTTATCTGTGTATTGGGAGTGACATTCAAGCTATTTAACAACTGGGATAGTGCTGGCAGAGCCCTACCAGAACATAAGCTGGCTGTTTCATACCAGTGCCAAATAGCCACCTGTTGGCCTGGGGTAAGGTGACTTTCACCCACAAGACCATAAGCTCGTTAAAAACAGGGGCTGTGTTTTATTCATTAATATATCACCAGTGCCCAGAACATAGGAGATGTTTAATAAATGTTTGTGGATTGCTTGAAAAGTCTAAGGTTGACAAAGGCAAGATGAGGATACACAGTAGCTTTGGCTGGTTGTCTTCACATATAATGCCCATACTCACACCTCACTCTAGTTTTGTGTATCGACATGATAGTCAAACTAGGCAGACTGTTAAACAAAAGAATATACGGGGGTTCCACGAGTTAACCTTAAAGGTCCCTAAAGGTTTAGATAATTGATTAAACATTTGTAAATTCTGGTCAGTTATAAAGTCTGTTACCTCCAAGAACAGTACCCCCTACTCCCAGCCTCCAGAGCCCAATATTTGTAAACGCATCTTCCTATGTTTTACTCAACACAAATTCTTACTACTTTTTAAAAATTTAACCAACTCAAAAGATGACATTTTTTAAAGGCTGTTGAATTATGATAAGCCCTCTTGCATTGCATTATTGAGAGTTAATTAAAAGAGCATATGCTTATTTTAAGAATACATAATTGATGAAATTTTCTCTTGGGACACCAGAATTAAAACAGGCTAGACAGTCTTCTAGTAAAATCACACATCAGCCACACTCTCAAGGCATCAGTTATGCTGTGTGGACTCAGTGCCATATATCCCTTAGTTCAAGGTGATTCTAAGGACGGCACTCTGGTAAGTCTAGGATCTAAGGCTGCACTTGGTACTATGTGGGCTCCTCCACCAACATTTCCACGAACTTCGTTTTGTTTTATATTCCAGACTGGAGCATTCACAAATGGGGACTTGTGCTAAATACAATGTGTATTTTATTTTTTCTATTTTGTAAGATGTGTATAGTCTGTTATGGGATTTTTAAAAATTCCAGAAGCACCATCCTATAGCAATAAAATACTGTTTTAATCAAAAGCTTGGTTATACTACATGACAAGGAATTTCATAAAACCATTCAGTGTGAAGGTTTTTAACACTGCTGAAGAAGGAATTTTGCAGTTACAGAAAAGATTAAAGGAAAGGTCTGTTCTGGGGAGGCCTAAAGCAAAACCATGGATCTTGTGATAAAACATTCATTCTACCATGACTGATGGTCACCAGAAAGATTTTGAAGGCACATTATAGCATTGGATAAACCCAGAGAAAAATAAATCTATATCAAACTATAGACAAAGAAGAGGGCTTTTTATACAAATTGACTTGTAAAAATTAAAAATAAATTTAAAAAAGAGCATTGGACGGCCATGACTCTCCAAGAGGCTCACTGGGCAAAGACTTGGGCTAGTTCTCCTGGCCTTGAGCTGGAGGGTGTTTTTCTGTCCAGTAAATAGTGGCTGTGCGACCTCTTCCAAAGCGAGCTTTACTGGATAAGTGAATGAATGAGGAATCCAAATAAAGGTGATTTTGGAGAACTCGGCTGTAGACATGGAAAATATCTTTACTTTACAAGACATGACAGAGACAATTATATTCTATTTACCTAACACATATGGGAGCAGAAGTAATGAGCCTTCTTAAATGTTGTTTCTCTGTAACACACTGCTAATGTCCTACATTTTACCATGATATACATCTTTCCAGGTAGTCTGTATTTCTTTCTGATCCGTAGTCAGATGCATTATCCATTGCGCCACTGGCCCATGCCTGTTGTATTTCTTTCTTTTTTTGTTTTTTTAAGATAGAGTTTCACTCTTCTTGCCTAGGCTGGAGTGCAATGGCATAATCTCGGTTCACCGCAACCCCGGCCTCCTGGGTTCAAGCGATTCTCCCGCCTCAGCCTCATGAATAGCTGGGATTACAGGCATGCACCTCTACGCCTGGCTAATTTTGTATTTTTAGTAGAGATGGGGTTTCTCCATGTTGGTCAGGATGGTCTTGAACTCCTGACCTCAGGTGATCCACCTACCTTGACCTCCCAAAGTGCTGGGATTACAGGTGTGGGCCACCACACCTGGCCCCAGGTAGTCTGTATTTCTATATGAAACAAGGAATCCAAACAAATAGTTGCTATAAGGTGTTTAGGGTGTAATATATCTCGAAATGGAAGGAAAGCTAATATAATTCCAACTGTATAGATTTTAATAACTACAGAGAGGTTTAATGTTATAGTAGATATATTTTGAAGATCAAAATGTTTTAAGGATTAGTTCAAATATATAATTTTTCAAATTTGTCATCACTTCATTTTGTTCATTGTTGTAGAACTCCAGAGTTGATGCAAATAAGTAACTTTTTATAACCTGCATCTTAACTAATAAATTAGGCAAAATAATTGATATTCAGTCAGTATACAGTTAACATGGACCTGATGAACCTGGTTCTATGAACAACATCTAGACACAGTAAATGTTTAATGAAATGTGGTTACTAGAAATTTATGTCAGAAAAAAATATCTGCAGGGGTTAACTTTAGTGATCATTCTATTGCTTTCACTTGATCTATGATGGATTAGAAGTCTATTAAATATCTCTACATTTTGTTTGACATACGTGCATTATAATTACAGCCATCAGGCCATTCTTAGCCATCTACTATTTTCATTTACTAAAACCATCTTTATGATGATGACATCCTGTGGGATTAGGAATCTAATGGAAGTAAAAATCTTGAAAAAGTGAAGTTTGAAGAGTAGGATCCCTCATGAGAACAATATCTTAAGACCAGGAGATCCCTACTGGGCTGAAAAGTGCCATGAGTTACCAGCACAGATCTGAGTGGCAGCTCCAGCCAGCACCGTGGTTGTTGGCACAAATCTGGGCAGACATTTTGGACCAGCATCTAGAGCACCTGCAGGACAGAGCTTCCTGCTCCCCAGAAAGAGGGGGAGCTGAAATCAGGGGTGCTGAAAGCAGGGAGACAGGTGGTATGGTTTGGCAGGTCCCACCCCCACAAAGACCAGCAAACTGAAGCCCTCTCACTTGAGAGTTTCACAGCCAGCACATCAGTTCAATCTCGACCCCAGATGATCAAGCTTGGTTGGGGGAAGGGCATCTGCCATTGCTGAGGTACTTCTAATCTTGCCTGTGTAAACAAAAGCCTGAGGAAGCTTACACAGCAGCTGGACTGAGCCCATGGTAGCCCGTGCAGGCAGACAAGGGACAGACTGCCTCCTCAAGTGGCTCCCTGACACCTGTATAACCAAAAAGACGCCTCATACAGGAGAGCTCTGGCTAACACCTGGCGGGTATGCTTCTGGGGCGAAGCTACCACAGGAAAGATCAGGCAGCAATCCTTGCTGTTCTGCAGCCCCACAGGTGATTCCCAGGCAAGCAAGGTCTGGAGTGGACCTCCAGCAATCCTGCAGCAGAGGGGCCTGACTGTTAGAAGGAAAACTAAAGAACAAAAAGAAATAGCTTTAACATCAACAGAAAGGATGTTCACTCAGAGTCCCCATCCAAAATCACCAACTTCAAAGATCAAAGGTAGATAAATCCACGAAGATGGGAAGAAACCAGCGCTAAAAGGATGAAAGCATCAAAGACCAGAACACCTCTCCTCCACTAAGGGATCACAACTCCTCACCAGCAAGGGAACAAAACAGGATGGCGAATGAGTTTGACGAATTGACAGAAGTAGGCTTCAGAAGGTGGGTAATAACAAACTTCTCTGAGCTAAAGAAACATGTTCTAACCCAATGCAAAGAAACTAAAGACCTTGAAAAAAGGTTAGATGAAATGCTAACTAGAATAACCAGCTTGGAGAAGAACATAAACAAATTGATGGAGCTGAAAAACACAGCATGAGAACTTCACGAAGCATACACAAGTTTCAGTAGCCAAATCAATCAAGCAGAAGAAAGGATATTAAAGATTGAAGATTTACTCAATGAAATAAAACAAGAAGGCAAGATTAGAGAAAAAAGAGTGAAAAGAAATGAACAAAGCATCCAATAAATATGGGATTATGTGAAAAGACCTAATTTGCTTTTGACTGGTGTACCTGAACGTGAGAGGAAGAATGAATCAAAACTGGAAAACACTCTTCAGGATTATTATCCAGAACTTCCCCAACCTAGCAAGGCAGGCCAACATTCAAATCCAGGAAATATAAAGAACACCACAAAGATATTCCTGAAGAAGAGCAACAAGGCACATAGTCATCAGACTCAACCGGGTTGAAATGAAGGAAAAAATGCTAAGGGCAGCCAGAGAGAAAGATTGGGTCACTTACAAAGGGAAGCCCATAAGACTTACAACAGATCTCTTGGCAGGAGCCTTACAAGCCAGAAGAGAGTGGGGGTCAATATTCGACATCCTTAAAGAAAAGAACTTTCAACCCAGAATTTCATATCCAGTCAAACTAAGCTTCATAAGTGAAGGAGAAATAAAATCCTTTACAGACAAGCAATTGCGGAGAGATTTCATCAACACCAGACCTGCCTTACAAGAGCTCCTGAAGGAAGCACTAAACATAGAAAGGAAAAACCAGTACCAACTACTGCAAAAATGTACCAAATGATAACGACCAATGCAACAATGAAGAAATTGTGTGAACTAATGGGCAAAACAACCAGCAATAACAAAATGGCAGGATCAAATTCACACATAACAATATTAATGTTAAATGTAAATGGCCTAGATGCCCCAATCAAAAGACACAGACTGGCAAACTGGATACAAAGTTAAGATCCTTTGGTGTACTGTATTCAGGGGACCTATCTCACGTGCAAAGAAACACATAGACTCAAAATAAAGGGATAGAGGAAGATTTACCAACAAACGGAGAGCAAAAAAAAAAAAAAAAAAAAGCAGGGGTTGCAATCCTAGTCTCTAATATAACAGACTTTAAACCAACAAAGATCAAAACAGACAAAGAAGGACATTACATAATAGTAAATAGATCAATGTAATAAGAAGAGCTAACTATCCTAAATATATATGCACCCAATACAGGAGCACCCAGATACATAAAGCAAGTTCTTAACAACCTACAAAGAGACTTAGACTCCCACACAATAATAGTGGGAGACCTTAATACTCCACTGTCAATATTAGGCAGATCAACAAGACAGAAAATCAACAAGGATATTCAGGAGTTGAATGCAGATCTGGACCAGGTGGACCTAATAGACATCCATAGAACTCTCCACCCCAAATCCACAGAATATACATTCTTCTTAGCACCACATCACACTTAGTCTAAAATAGACCACATAATTGGAAGTAAATCACTCCTTAGCAAATGCAAAAGAATGGAAATCAAATCAAACAGTCTCTCAGGCCACAGTGCACTCAAATTAGAACTCAGGACTGAGAAACTCACTCAAAATCACACAACTACATGGAAACTGAACAACTTGCTCCTGAGTGATGACTGGATAAACAATGAAATGAAGGCAGAAATAAAGATGTTCTTCAAAACCAATGAGAACGAAGACACAACATACCAGAATCACTGGGCACATTTAAAGTAGTGTCTAGAGGGAAATGTATAGCAAAAATGCTCACATAAGAAGTGAGAAAAGATCTAAAATTGTCACCTTATCATCAAAATTGAAAGAGGTAGAGGAGCAAGATCAAAAAAATTCAAAAGCTAGCAGAAGACAAGAAATAACTAAGATCAGAGCAGAACTGAAGGAAATAGAGACACAAAAAAAAATTCAAAAAATCAATAAATCCAGGAGCTGGTTTTTTGAGAAGATCAACAAAATAGGCAGAACTCTAGCCAAACTAATAAAAAAGAAAAGAGAGAAGAATCAAATTGATGCAATAAGAAATGATAAAGGGGATATCACCACCAATTCCACAGAAATACAAACTACCATCAGAAATTACTACAAACAACTCTATGCACATAAACCATCAAACCTGGAAAAAAATGAATAAATTCCTGGATACTTGCACCCTACCAAAACTAAAAGAGGAAGAAGTTGAAACCCTGAATAGACCAATAAGAAGGGCTGAAGTTGAAGCAGCAATTAATAGCCTACCAACCAAAAAAAGTCCAGGTCCAGATGGGTTCACAGACGATTTCTACCAGACATATAAAGAGGAGCTGGTACCGTTCCCTCTGAAACTATTCCAAACAATCCAAAAAGAGGGAATCCTCCCTAACTCATTTTTATGAGACCAACATCATCCTGATACCAAAGCCTGGCAGAGACCCACCTAAAAAGAAAACTGTGGGCCAATATCTATAATGAACATAGATGAAAAAAATCTTCAATAAAATACTGGCAAACTGATTGCAACAACACATCACAAAGCTTCTCCATCATGATCAAGTAGGCTTCATCTCAGGGATGCAAGGCTGGTTCAACATACACAAATCTATAAACGTAATCTATCACATAAACGGAACCAAAGACAAAAACCACATGGTCATCTCAGTTGATGCAGAGAAGGCCTTTGACAAAATTCAACAGCCCTTTATGCTAAAAACTCTCAGTAAACTAGGTATCAATGGAACATTTCTCAACATAATAAAAACTATTTATGACAAACCCACAGCTCATATCATACTGAATGGGCAAAAATTGAAAGCATTTCCTTTGAAATCTGGCACTAGACAAGGATGCCCTCTCTCACCACTCCTATTCAGTATCATATTGGAAGTTCTAGCCAGAGCAATCAGGCAAGAAAAAGAAATAAAGGGTATTTAGTTAGGAAAAGAGGAAGTCAAATTGTCTCTATTTGCAGATGACATGGTTGTATATTTAGAAGACCCCATTGTCTTAGCCCAAAATCTCCTTAAGATAATAAGCAACTTCAGCAGTCTCAGGATACAAAATCAATGTACAGAAATCACAGGCATTCCTATACACCAATAGCAAACAAACGGTAAGCCAAATCATGAGCAAACTCCCACTCACGGTTGCTCCAAAGAGAATAAAATACCTAGGAATACAACTAACAAAGGATGTGAAAGATATTTTCAAGGAGAACTACAAACCACTGCTCAAGGAAACAAGAGAGGACACAAACCAATGGAGAAACATTCCATGCTCATGGTTAGGAAGAATTAATGCCATGAAAATGGTCATATTGCCCAAAGTAATTTATAGAATCAATGCTATCCCCATCAAGCTACCATTAATCTTCACAGAACTGGAAAAAAACACACTTTAAACTTCATATGGAACCAAAAGAGAGCCTGCATAGCCAAGACAATCCTAAGCAAAAAGAACAAAGCTGGAGGCATCATGCTACCTGACTTCAAACTATACTACTACAAGGCTACAGTAATCAAAGCAGCATGGTACTGGTACCGAAACAGAGATATAGACCAATGGAACAGAACAGAGGCCTTGGAAGTAATGCCACACATCTACACCCATCTGACCTTTGACAAACCTGACAAAAACAAGCAATGGGAAAAAGATTCTCTTTAATAAATGGTGTTGGGAAAACTGGCTAGCCATGTGCAGAAAGCTGAAACTTGACCCCTTCCTTACACCTTCCATTAAATCAATTCCAGATGGATTAAAGATTTAAACATAAGACCTAACACTTTAAAAACTCTAGAAGAGAACTTAGGCAATACCATTCAGGACACAGGCATAGGCAAGGAACTTCATGACTAAAACACCAAAAGCAATGGCCACAAAAGCCAAAATAGACAAACGGGATCTCATTAAACTAAAGAGCTTCTGTACAGCAAAAGAAACAATCATTAGAGTGAACCAGCCACCAACAGAATTGGAAAAAATTTTTGCAATCATCCCATTGGACAAAGGGCTAATATCCAAAATCTACAAAGAACTAAAGCAGATTTCTAAGAAAAAAAACAAACAAACCCATTCAAAAGTGGGCAAAGGATATGAACAGACACTTTTCAAAAGAAGGCATTTATGAGGCCAACAAACATGAAAAAAATGCTCATCATCACTGGCCATTAGAGAAATGCAAATCAAAAACCACATTGAGATACCATCTCACATCAGTTAGAATGGCATTCATTAAAAAATCTGGAGACAACAGATGCTGGAGAGGATGTGGAGAAATAGGAATACTTTCACACTATTGGTGAGAGAATAAATTAGTTCAACCATTGTGGAAGACAGTGTGGCAATTCCTCAAAGATCTAGAAATAGAAATACTATTTGACCCAGCAATCCCATTACTGGGTATATATCCAAAGGATTGTATACATTGTTCTATTATAAAGACACATGCACACATATGTTCATTACGGCACTGCTTATAATAGCAAAGACCTGGAACCAACCCAAATGCCTATTGACAATTGACTGGACAAAGAAAATGTGGCACATGTACACCATGAAATACTACGCAGCCATAAAAAACGATGAGTTTGTGTCCTTTGTAGGGACATAGATGAATCGGGAAACCATCATTCTCAGCAAACTGACGCAAGAACAGAAAACCAAACACCACATGTTCTCACTCATAGGCGGGTGTTGAACAATCAGAACACATGGACACAGGGAGGGGAACATCACACACTGGGGTCTGTTGAGGGGGGTGGGGGACTAGGGGAGGGATGGTGGGGGGTGGGGATGTTGGGGAGGGATAACATTGGGTGAAATGCCAGATGTAGGTGACGGGGGAGGGTGGAGACAGCAAACCATCATGGCATGTGTGTACCTATGCAACAATCCTGCAAGATCTGCATATGTACCCCAGAATTTAAAGTACAATTAAAAAACAAACAAACAAAAATAGCTCTCAGGCTTCCATCCAAGACCTCCTAATCAATATATACCATGGAATATACATTTGAATACAAACACCACCAAATAAGTTGTACTCGTCTTTGTCAAACTACTCTATAAAATACATTGCTTTTGGAAAGCTTCACAAACAAGAAATAGAAAGATGAAGCTGGTGTAGGGAAAGTGAACCCTGAAGGATGCTAAGAAGGGAAACTTCCTCCCAGCAGTGTTGCCCAACCTAGCACCAGCTTTCTTTCATCTTGCTTTTATATCCCCCACTGCATCATCATAGCTATCTGGAGACCTCACCAGGCAGGCTGACAGTCATGTGTGGGTTGCCTAATTACAGGAACCAGAGATTTGACCACTTGGCAGCCAATTTTCTCTTTATGAAGAAAGGTCTAATGACTTATATAATCATCATCATCATCAAGACCTCAAAGGTGACCTCACCCAGAAATGCTGGAAACTGGTGGAGTAGGATATGGGTGGGGCCAGTGTGTTCCTTTAAATACCTGTGGTCCTGGTGCAGGCTCCCCTGTCTGAAGGCATTTCTGGAGTGTTTTAGGCCTGTCCACTTCTCTTATTTACTGTCTATTTGACTCCTGTTGACTCGTCTGGAAGATCCTGGCCAGCACCATGACTGACGATGAGCTATCTGCATTGGTAGTGGATAACGGGTCAGGGATGTGCAAGGCAGGCTTTGGTGGTGATGATGCTCCCCGAGCTGTGTTTCCCTCCATGATAGGGCGTCCTCGACACCAGGGTGTTATGGTAGGCATGGGCCAGAAGGACTGCTACGTGGGAGATGAGGCTCAGAGCAAGAGGGGCATCCTGACCCTGAAGTATCCTATTGAGCATGGAGTGGTCACCAACTGGGATGATATGGAGAAGATCTGGTACCACACGTTCTACAATGAGCTCCGTGTGGCACCAGATGACCATCCCATCCTCCTCACCGAGGCACCTCTGAACCCCAAGATCAACCGGGAAAAGATGACTCAGATCATGTTCGAGGCTTTCAACACACCAGCCATGTATGTGGCCATCCAGGCTGTGCTGTCCCTCTACGCCTCAGGACGGACCACAGGCATCGTGATGGATTCTGGGGATGGGGTCACTCACACCGTGCCCATTTATGAAGGTTATGCCCTGCCTCATGCCATTCTACGCCTGGATCTGGCAGGCAGAGACCTGACTGATTACCTCATGAAGATCCTGACAGAGCGAGGCTATAACTTCACTACCACCGCTGAGCGGGAGATTGTACGAGATGTCAAAGAGAAGCTGTGCTATGTGGCCCTGGACTTTGAGCAGGAGATGGTCAGTTCAGTTGCATCCTCCTCACTGGAACGGAGCTATGAGCTTCCTGATGGGCAGGTGATCACCATTGGGAATGAACGCTTCCGATGCCCTGAAGCCATTTTCCAGCCTTCCTTTCTGGGCATTGAGTCCAGTGGGATCCATGAGACAACCTTCAACTCCATCATGAAGTGCGATGTGGATATTCGCAAGGATCTCTACGCCAACACCGTGTTATCCGGAGGCAGCACCATGTATCCAGGCATTGCTGACCGGATGCAGAAGGAAATCATAACCCTGGCACCCAGCAACATGAAAATCAAGATCATAGCTCCCCCAGAGAGGAAGTATTCTGTTTGGATTGGGGGCTCCATCCTGGCCAGCCTGTCCACGTTCCAGCAGATGTGGATCAGTAAGCAGGAATATGATGAGGCTGGTCCTCCTATCGTTCACAGAAAATGTTTCTGAGTGGGCTTCCATATTAGTGGCTTTACATTTTCCCTTTTCCTAGGTCATAGTGATGGTACTGCTTTTATCCGTTTTCAATAGAATCAAGGTAAATATTTCACTCTTCCTAGGGTATAAACCAGCAAACCTCTCTCTCCATCCAGGTATCCTGGGCTCTTACCCAGATAACCACACCTGGATCTCTGTCAAGTGAAGGTGAATTCTAATACCATATTCTATTTTCTTCATATGTAGGCCAGCTTAAATACATATAAGTGACAAGGAGTAAAATCATGAGAAATGACATTTCAGAATGGATAACTTTAATTTCCAAGCTTTAAAACCTAGTTCTTGTTAAAATATTTAACGAGAACAGGATGTATAAACTTGTTTAAAAAAAAAAGTGTATATGCATTTAGCAACCATGTCTTACTAGTTAAATATCTTTGTTTAGTTTACTTCTTTGTATGGAGATAATGAATTATAAAGTTCAATAATATCCATATACATAAGCACCAGGGAAATAAAATATATTGTGAAATATACTGATTAATCTAACTATCTGAACAGCTAATGTGAATTTCTTTACTTCCAAAAGTCACCATTTTAATAGGTACATATTTTCATTGTTTCCCTTACTAAATAAGCATAATGAGACAGCCACCATTACATTAACGTTTATAAATCATCTAAATTTTCAGCTCATAGTGCAGTCCTGCTGGTCAAACGGTATTTTAATATCTTTCTCATTGAACCTCCTCATACCAAAACTACAGACAATGTCTAATTCTTAAAATAGAGATGGATATTATAGTATCGAATTAATGTCATTACGGTACAGTTTGACAGAGGTAATTTTATTTCTATTTCTAAGCATAATAGCATATCTTGCATAATTTCTGTAGACAATGATTATGGATATTTCTCTTATGCAAGGATTTCACTGTGGGAAAACATAGCTGCAGCATCTTTATTAATTATACATTTTACTACCAGTATAGTAATACAATTTTATCCTTGGAAAGATTTTAGAATAATTCTATTTTATTACATCCAGTAACTAGTAGTACTTCTTTATGCAAAGTGTCTCTGACATACTAACATCTTTGAAAATATCAGTGTAGCTTCCTATAACATTTAAAATATTTTAGTTACTCCAGTGATGATTTATCAACCAATTTTAAGTACCAGTATATTTATTCCAATCTACACTGCGATTTCTGATTTGGATATCAGGATTACTTGTATTTTTCAAGGTAATTTCTGAAAATTTAAAACATTTATTTGGATGTCTTATTCGGGTTCTCTGGAGGGAGGAATCACTGTTCTTCTTAGTTGGGAAACTTGTACTTATGTTATAAATCTTTAAAATGGAATCAATAAGAATTTTTTGTTTAAGATAATACTTTTCAAATAATTTGATTATTCCTTATTGCCTTTATCTGACAACATAATTTTTAAATGCATTTAACAAAAATTAATATCTAAAAATACTTTATTTTATATAACTTGGTTTCAGTACATTAAAATTGCTTCATACTTGTATACTTGGATTTCCTGTTATTTCTCCTCAACCATTCTCTTAGAATTAGAGAGTGATCCCAGTAGAATCTCTTTTCATATGTGTGACCTATTCATCTGTATGTTACAATTCTGTGCCTCATACATTTAGTCATGTAAACATTAAAAGACAAAGTTTTAAAGATAGCTAGCCATTTAATATTATATAGATTTCTCATAATCTCCATTTTAAAGCTGAGATTTAGTGGATGAACTGGTCTTTAGGTAATTAATAGGCAGAGGCAGTGTCAACAATAACTATCATAATATCTTGGATTTATATGCTGCAATGCATTTCATTTGCAGACTGAGTAGTTATCACAAACATTCTGACCTGCATTCTGAATTTCCAAAAAAAAAAAATACATCTTCCCACTCACAGAATATATATGGGACAGGTAATGTGAACTTTCAAGAGTGAGCTATAGAACCCCACAACATTAGGCGAAAATAGGAACCCCATAATGCAAATTATGCATTATACATTTTGAATTGCTGTGGTAATTTAAGAGCTCATTATATATAAAACCTACAATTTTTGGATAACAAGTTGGTAAAATGTCAGAAACTTAAACCTAGAGTTTTGGGATATTCTCCTCTTTATCAATATTGAGTGATGTATGGATGAGTTTAATGAGGAAACAGTCCATTTCACAACTTTATATTTTAGAATCAAAGAATCCCATCTACATAGGTAATACAATTAACATGCTATTCATGTGTCACTAGCCCGGCTCGTCAACCAAGTTATTTAGAGAACTTTATATAAATACAGGGTCCCTGGCCCTGGGCTCAGAAGGTCTGGTTTAGTGGGTCTAGCATGAGCATGAAAAATCCAAATGCACAGCCAACTAGGAAAATCACAGATCTATGGAATTCAAAATCCCAGCACATTATAGGCTTCATGGACAGAAAAGGACTCCAGCCACTTTCTTCATCCATCTTCCTCTGAAGATGAGATGGCACTGAAGCAGGTTTCTCAGATGAATTTCACACCTTTGTACGTGATTTTCACTCTCCCTCAGTGACACCTTCTGAGCAGCAATCTAAGGCCAGGACTGTATCGCAATCCCCTGCACACTGTTATTTCCCAATCACAGATCATTTTTTTCTGAAAGTATGCCTGATCCAATGCTAGTTCCTACACTCTTCTACTCTTCTTTCATAACATACAAATGTGCTTATTTTTCAATAGTGGGCTGCGGTAATCCCAGGATACAGTTTGGACTATATCCTACCTAGATATGCAATTCACAATTCTGTAATACAGAGGACCTATGAGTATTACATTATCCAGGCAATCAAAGGATAATCCTTTGAGAGACAAGGACTTTACCACATTTATTCACTCATTACACAATTGTTAATTCAATGCCCTATGCCAGAATGTTCTTCAAGCACATATGAATTATACTAAACACAAAAACTTTTCTCATATGTCTCAGGCAGCATTATGATCACTGATTATTGGGGTTGGTATGGTGATTAATTCTTATTTTGAATACTTCTATTTCACTATACCAGAAACTGGTTTTAAAAATGTAAAACAAAAACAAAAAAAAAAGTTTACAATTTTAAAGGCTCATTTCAAAAGGATCCTTGGAAAAGAATCCCCTTTTCCAAGAAATTTTTCCAAGAAAAATTCCTCCCTTGAATCCCTACTGTATTGTTTACACGTATACAGCATCATAAATACATCGCAAATGTTTCCACCATTCCCACCCCCAACATTGTCAATATGCACCTGGGGGACAGAGACAGGGAAAGTATTTATTCTCCCTTTGAATCCTCCAGCTTTTTCCTAGTGCCAGGCACATCATATTGATACATGGTTTGCATTAACAAGTTAATGAGTTCATGAATTATGATGTACCTTGGGAACCCAGTTCTGCATTGCCTATATCTTACCAACCTAGCCTCAGCTCCCGGTCTGTCATCATCTGTCTGTTTTATTGGTAATATGTTTCCTATGAAGCATATTTTCTGTTTTTTTCTTTCTTCCTCTTTTCTTTCCTTTTCCATCCACTTATTCTATGCTTCTCAACATGTAAGGCTGGATTTTATTTTTTCCCCATCATACTGTCATTTATTCCATAATGAAAATTGTCACTAACATTATTTTTTCAACAAGACATGAGGGCTTACATACAGGAGAGAGAGTCCAGTAGCAGTGGGCTAAACAGGAGAACTGCCTTACATACAGAAATGGTCCAGTGGTGGCGGGCTCGAGAAGATACCCACCTTACATACAGTCTAGTGGTGGCAGGCTGGACAACATAACCACACAACCCAGACTAACACCATTTTAATACCACTCTTTTATCTTGATTAACCCTGAGCATCTCATATTGTTTTAACTTTTATGTTAGAGTCAGAGGGTATGTCCCTCTAACACAGGTTTGTTACCTAAGTATATTGCATGATGCTGAGATTTGGACTACAAATGAGCCAATCACCCAGGTACTCGGCATAGTTCTCAATAGTTTTTCAACCTTTGCATGCCTTCTCACCCCTATACCTTTATGTCCACGAGGACCCAACGTTTAGCTTCCACTTATAAGTGAGAACATGAAGTATTTGGTTTTCTGCTTCTACATTAATTTGCTTAGGATAATGGCCTCCAGCAGAGCTAGATTTTAGTAGTCTTTTATTTGTCCATAAAATTTCGTTACTCTTCTGATTGGTCAAAGGATCATCAATGACATCTTTTGGAACATATGCCATCTATGTGGCTTCTGAAATTTAGAAGAAAGAAAGAGAAAGATTGAGAGAGAGGGAGAGAAACTAAAGAAAAAAGGAGAAAAAGAAAGAAAGGCTTTCCCAGAGTACAATAGTAGATTCAGCTCTTTTAATATATCTGCATTCTTGCTGATATTTTTCTCTTTTTTCTCCCAGAGTACAATAGTAGATTCAGCTCTTTTAATCTATCTGCATTCTTGCTGATATTTTTCTCTTTTTTCTAAGCTCCAATTGCTCTAGAGTTGACACTTTCAGATATCTGACTCCAACAACTCAGACATTATAATATATTAAAAAGTGTGCCTTTCTGGTAATTATTCACAGCCTCCTTCCAGAGTTTATAAAAGATTCCTTTCAAAAAATGTTTGAAGTTAGGAACTAAGCATGTGGTTTGCCCAATACTGCTTCCAGATGTTGATAAGTACAGTTGGAATGTCTTTAAAGATACATATGTATATATCAGTAGACAGACTACTCATTAAAATTAATTTATACTTTAAGACTTCCTTTTTAAATGTAAAAGGAACTGCTTGAGCTATAACTGTCATTTAAAAAAAAAAACTAATGCCATAAGTAATGAAGACTCTAGAGCCTCCTCAAGTTTGCCTGCTTTGTTTTTAATCCTATTCCAAATCTGATGTCCTAACCACCTTATAATTTTAAGTTCAGTTATATCTATTCAACAGATGTTCCAGTACAATATGATGACAGAAGTTTTATCTAGACAACACCCTAACACTGCTTTAAAAAGTGGAACAACCTTATTTAACTCGCTACTTGACAATATATGTTAAAGCCACATTATTCTCTTCAGAATTGGGAATGAGGCATTTGTAACCATACATACTCTAAATGACACTATCTGGTTCAAAAGGAGCAGATACACAGACCCTACCCGGTAAGAAAGATGAAAGTTTCTGCTCATGTCTCCTTTATGGGTTTACTGCAGTAAGAAAAGCTTTTCTTCGCCATTTTACAGGTTGAGAGGGAACAGGCAAAGCCAGACACCAATATGGTATTTTAACATGACTCCTTCTCTCACACTGCATATTCTCTGTGACCCACTCAAACATCCCTGAATGTCAGCCCTTCTTATAGTAGAGAAATATTAGGTTGGTACAAAAGTAATTGCAATTTTTTCCATTAAAAATAATGCAGCTACCTGACATTGTTCATTTTTTTCCATAGTTGGTTGTCAAAGGAAAAGCTGGCCTCACCAGGAAAGACAAAGTTATGTTCGTCAGTGGAAATGCTGGGATCTTCTAAGGCAGCCCACCATGTTCATTATGAAAGTTTTTCACAGAAATATAAACTTTTATAAACCTGGAATTACTCTGGCCATGTAAGAGCTTATTACATGTGAAATCTATAATTTCTAGATAATGAGTTGGTAAAATGCCGGAAGCATAGAACACAGGCTGACTTTTTATAAAAATGGCATTTGTTCAATGATGGGAATCAAAACATTATATCTCTGGCTAAATTAGTTAATTTTATCAAAACAGAAGAAATTATAGTCAGTAAAATAAAGACAAAATGTACAATTTTAAAATTTTGACAGACTCAGAGAAACAAATGTAGATAAAAGAAATTATATCAATGAAAAAGGTGTTAAAATGCCAATTAAAAAAGAAATTCTTGTGCTACCAAACTCCAGATGTTATTCCTTCTATCTAACTGTATTTTGTACTCATTAACCATCCCGCTTTATCTGCACTCCTTCCTCCTACCCTTCCCAGCCGCTGGTAACTGCCACTCTACTATCTTCATGAGTTCAGAAGACAGTTTCTTCTAGTTTCCACACTTGAGTGAGCACATGCAATATAGTAACAGTAATTTATTGTATATCTCAAAGTAACTACAATGGTGGAATTGGAATGTTCCTGACACAAAGAAATGATAACTGCTTGAGGTGATAGATATCCCAATTACTCTGATTTGATTGTTATACATTATATGCTTGTATCAAAATATCACATGTACCCCATAAATATGTATAACTATTATGTATTTGCGATCATTAAAAGTGCTTTTTCGATTCTGTAGTTTTACCTGATCTCAGTACCACTTACTCATTACTTTCATATTTGAGTCAGTGTAGCCAAAATCTATAGCCAGTCTGCTTGACTGCTCCTCAAACTGTGGCCCCACAAAGGGATTCTTCCCATTCATAGGGTCAAGTATGTAGGATGAATATAAGAGATACTGATTGATTCATTTGGGTTTTTGTCTTGATTTTTAGCTAACCAGCAACTTAATGCTCTTTTTATCGAACAAGAATTTTCTTTAATTCCCTTTTGTATGAAATTTGATGGGAGGCAAGCCCTGAGTTGCACTTGTTCATTATCAGCTAGAATTTAGGCTCAGCCGATCAGATGCTAGATGCTCTATTCTGAGATTTTCAATACTTAGAATCTGAGAAAGGGATGTAAATTTGCAAGCACTGTTGAGAAATTACTCAAGGGCATTGTGACACAGGAACTCATCAGCGATGATGGCATGGTCCTGTAGTAGAGTGCTAACCAGACTATTGCTCTGGCACAACTTAAGCTAATTTTCTTTTTGGTTTCTGTTCATTTTCCAAGAATGAAATCTGTGAGCTATTCATTATTCCTTTAAAAACATTTTTTCCTACTTAAGCTATGTAAAGGCAATTTCTGCTGCATGCAATTAAGTATGTTGACTGGAACATATTTTGGGCCAGGGAATGGAATTGCAGATAACAGACCCTTAAAGAATTGGGCAATTCTAGGATTGGTCTTCTGGGTCAATTCAGTCTAAAGGCAGTTAAAAAAAAAAAAAAAAAAAGCTAGCATTCGGTAAGGGGAATCTTATAGTTCATAGCAAACAGGAGTGAAATTGCTCGTTAAAATATCTCCTGGGATCACTTAAAATAATAACACTTTTTGGAGAAAAGGCTGTGGGGGGATGAAGCTTTCACTGTCATTGAACAGTAAAAAGGATATGAGTAATTTCATGCTGAAGGATGGATGGCTGCCTTCATTGACTCCAGCCAGCTTAAAAGAGAGTTAACAAAGTTAAATCCTACACATAACTCAAAGCACACACTGAGCTAAAAGAATCTTTCATCTCTTAGAGACATAGGGCTGAGTACCTAAAAAACAAACTTCATTGATTGAATTCAAAGATTCACTAGGACTTTCATTTTTTATTTACGACAAATAGGGAAAAGAATGAGACCCCAAGAACTAGAGAGGTTATGTAGGAGAATTTGAGAACATGGAGATCCCAAACATCCAGCCCTGTCCCTTTGAAGCCAAAGCAGCCTCTTTTTCCCCATTTGATGAGAGCTTTTTCATTTGGTTGCACACCTAAAACAGCCTTACCCAATGGAAGGACCTGAAAAGGAAAAGTTAATTTTAACAGAGTCCTTGTAAGTAAAATAGAGAATACTCAAAGGGTTTTAACTGAAGAAAATTTAATTAAAGACTATTTACAGAGGTCTAGACAGGATTAAGGAATCAATAAGGTATGATGAGACATCCAGGGCTAATAACAGTAGGAATCCATTATCATCACTAAGCTTGAAGGATTAAGAAAAAGGATAGGTGTGATCACAGCCCAGTAAGAATGTCCGGGAAGATTTGGTGTGGCCATAAAGGAATAAGTCCCAGCCAGGACCCTGGCAAAAGAAAAACAAGAGAAAATCAGGAGTTCTGTCTGTAGGCTTTGGAACCCCCCTCCCTCTGTCCCTGTACAGGGGGGCCTCTCCTTTGTTCTTTCTTCCTCCTTCTTTCTTGCCTATTAAACTCCCTGCTCCTTAAAACTACTCCAAGTGTGTCCATGTCATTTTTTCTAATTCTGCTCAAGACTAAGAAATTGGTGTTCTCCACTCATCAGAGCTGGATCACAACTGTTTTTTTTTCCATCATCCATTTCCCAGAATATTTCCTGTAACATATTCCATGGAAAGTGTTCTTGATTCTGTCTATTTTAGAGCTCCACTCTAAACCAAAAGTAAAATTCTAAGCAGTCAACCAACTGAAAAAAAAAAGAGAGAAAATCAAAACCCTGACCTCTCCCCTCCTTCACTCCCCAACAACTTCACAGCTATCTCCCATTGGTCTAAATCAGTAAGAAGCCAGAGATCAAGGAAAGCCACGTGAAAAAGTTCTTAGAGGTCAGCATACAAAAGAACACAACAAAACAGGGCCTTTATTTGCAGTCATGCAAACAATGGATAGATCTGGAAAAAGAAAAGAGGTATCTTGAAAGCTAAGTCTGGTGGTAATTCAAAATGCAGCCATTATTCTAGACAGATTTTATTTGCTACTTACTGGAACAAATAAGTAAATTTCCTGTAGCTATTAACATAGTTAATAGTTTCTCTCTGGAATAAAAAATAGCTTTTTAGAAATTTGCTTTTACCTGATATGGACATAGATAACTTTAACATCTTGCCACAATTTTAATAGCCCAGTTCTGTAGAACAATTCAGTGTTCAATGACTGTCTCATAATGCCAGAGAATATCATAGTGGCCTACATCATACTTTGGAATCTATAGAGCAGAAGGTTTTAGGTCACTTTGTTGCATTGAACTTAGCACAGAAAGTAAACACCAGAACAAAAGTATGCCAAATTGCAGGGTTTATTGCCAGCGACCACGGAGGACTCACGTCTCTCCAACCTGTGGCCCCGAAAGAAGAGAGACAAGACCTTTTTATAACCGCAAAACCACCTTGGGAGTGGGGGTTGAGATGGGAATGAAAGCTGTTAATCACCTCCCAGGCTAAGATGAGGGTGAGGGGCTTCAGACATTCCGGGGGCCAGTGTATTCAAATCACCTTCTGGGTGGAGAGGAGGGTGAGGGGGTTCCGGACATTTCGAGGGACAGGGGACTATTCTGATTGTCATTTAAGGAGTTCACAGATGCTAAGATTAGCATTCATTTACACATCATCTGGGTAGGGGTGGGATCCATAGATTTTCAGTTGCTTGGCGCCAGGATGGAATTATCTGGGGGTGCTTACTCTGGGAAACAAAGGCCAGCAATTCTGGCAGATAAGAGAAGGTATGCAGCTTTACCTCTCTTTGCATCCTGCAAATAATCTAGCAGTTTACAGAAACCAAGGTTAGCAGTCCTTGTGAGGAGAATGGACACATTTTTGTATTTTATAAGATGACAGTATACAGGTTCCAACTCTAAGTTAGCTATATCACAACTTGAGCAAATCCTACCACAAGTGCAAGGGATAAAGCTCACGAAAATACAAAACAAGGGTTTTACTTCAGGAGACTTTTTTTTTGAGGGAGGAGGATGGAGATTCAGATATATTTTTCGACTACATGCTCCAAATAACAAGATGCTATCACCTTTGAGTGATCATTTCTCCCATGGATTCATGCTACATTGAAAGCCATTCTGTCATTCTGCCACTTGACTCTTACAACCCAGCAAACACAAAATTTCTCAACAATTCTGTGGTAGGTAGAGTTACTCGATAGAGTTGGGAAGCATTCCCTTAGGCAAGAGTCCCCAAACCCCGGGCCACAGTACTAGTCTGTGGCCTGTTAGGAACCAGGCTGCACAGCAGGAGGTGAGCGGTGGGCTAGCAAACCTTCATCTGTATTTACTACTGCTCCCCATCACTCATATTTTCACCTTAGCTCCACCTCTTGTCAGATCAGCAGCGGCATCAGATTCTCCTAGGAGCGCAAACCCAATTGTGAACTGCATCTGTAAGGGATCAGACTGCATACTCTTTAGCTCCTTTGAGAATCTAGTTCCTGATGATCTGTCACTGATTCCCATCACCCCCCGATGGGACCATCTAGTTGTAGGGAGCGAGCTCAGGGTTCCCACTGATTTTACATTATGGTGAGTCATATAATCATTTCATTATATATTACAATGTAATAATAAGAGAAATAAAGTGCACAATAAATGTGATATGCTTGGGTCATCCCAAAACCATCCCTGTATCCTGTCCATGGAAAAACTGTCTTCCACAAAATTGTGGTGACAAAAAGCTTGGAGACTACTGCCCTACGGTTTTAAAGTAACACATTACCCTTTTCAACAAACAACTATACTTCTCTAAGAATAAGTTCTTGAATTGCGATGGAGTGTAGGTAGAGACTGAATATGTCATCTTAACATGTAAACTTGCAAACTGAACTACTTATTATAAACTGGTTTACCTAGCCATAAAACCTACCATGCCAGCAGAACTCCATAATCAGGCAGTAGTATATTCAGGCTGAGACTGAATAGATTCAGAAGGTATAAATAAGTTGCACAAGCAGATTGCTCATATCCAACCCACATAAGTCCTCATTTCTTGCTGGTAGGTCACAGAGGTAGTGTATGTTTCCAGGAGTTAATGTTAACTTAGAACCAGTATAAAACAATCTCTGAAATGTATGCCTGTAGTTCAAACCCTGCCACAGGAATGGGCCGGGAGAACAAAAAAGGGGGTCATCCTAGCAGGCAGATCTGCAATCGGTGCATGCTTTTTTTCACTTTAACTTTGAGGGAAGAATTCCATTAATTTCACGGCAGTGAAACAAGTAAAAGAAATAAAACTGAGGATGATTGACAAAGAAACATAAGGGGGAGTGCTCAGAAAGGGAGGGTATTTGTATCTCATGTGAATGCATTTCAACAGCCCCTACTATGGAGGAGACTTAATAATCACATCGACCTACTGCTGGCTTGTCATTCTTTTTTCTCATGTTCAAGTGCCTGAGCAGTGAGTGCATTTAAAAAAAAAAAAAAAAAAAATTCATGACAGAAGAGTGCAGAACATGCAGAGGACTGACTCAACAGGCTTACACTACCCAGGGCTACTCTGGCTGCTTCCAAAGCTGAGTGCCTGCTTTGCTAACATAAGCAACCAGCCCTAAGCCCTGAAAAAGTGACATACCCCAGAAGGGCCAGCCAGAGCCCTGATGGCATGTTGATTACGTTGCACCTTTTCCATTATGGATGAAGCACTGGAATTAAAAGTGGATTTGGATGTCTTCTTGTCTTCTCTGCCAATCTTGCTTGCTACTATTGCTTCTTAGCAAGAACTCACATTATAGTGAAAATTGGAGCTCAGTGGGTTGGACGTTAAAGGGCTTGAGTGTCTAGTCTGCTACCACATCATCCAGAAGTAACTGGCCTTATAGAAGAGTGGAATGATGTACTGAAGAATCAGCCACAATGCCAGTTAGGAGACAACCCTTGAAAGGTTGGGGTGCTGTCCCCCAGGATGTAGTGCATGCGCTGACCCAGTGAGCAAGAAATGGTGTTTTCTCAAGACTGGAATACATGGACCTTGCAATAGAAAAATCAAATTGGGGTAATACCCTTCATTATTACAGCTAATGACTCCCTTGCAATTATAGTTATCATCCCTATAGCTCTGCACTCTGATAGTTTAAAGCAGAAGTTGGCAACATTTTTCTGCAAAGACCTGGATAGCAACTATTTTAGGCATTACAGGGCATGCAGTCTCTGTCACAATCATTCTGCCACTATAGCTTGGAAACAGCCATAGGCAATATGTAAATAAGTGAATATGTACGTTCCCATAAAACATTTATTTACAAAAACAGGTGGCAGGCCCCTGGGTCATCATTTTCTAAATCTTGGTTTAGAGGAGGAATACTTCTACAAGTGAACATGAAGATTATTTCATTTCATTGAAAACTAAAACTATCCCCCGGCCATTTTTTAGCTCCTCTTACCACTGGACAAAACTGGCATAAAGGGAAATTACTACTGGCACAAATAACTGAGCCTGACAATGAAGAAGTAAGTTTGCTGCTTCATTATGGAGACAAGAATGGTTATGGATAAGGCCTAGAAAATCTCCTGGAGTACCACTTACACAACTACACAACTATATTCAGAGACAAAATTAACCAAAGACACTATAATTTCATATAGACAGAGCACGAAGTCTCAAGTTCTTTGGTGGTGAAGGATCATCCCACTAGGTAAAGTAAGACCAACAGCTGAGTTTCCCCTTGAAGGTTTCATCTGGGGAAAAAAAATAATGAGTTCCAGATTCAAAATGTTGTTTCAGGGTCCAGAAAGACATTGGTTGGAATACACCTTGCACAGCAAGAAGGTAGAGATAGATGCTATAGTCCTCTTTTCTGCAACTCAAAAAGACATCTAGACGGAGTTGCCTCCTGTGTAAGACAGCTGGGACTGGCAGACCAGAGGCAGAGAAGGAGACCCCCAAAGTCAGCCAGATAGTAAACCTAGCACTTGTGTGGTGGAGTAAATCAGCACATTCAAATTCATAGCATAAAGGTGCTGAGGTGGGGAGGGAAGCACTATGTTTATCTTGATGATCATAGTTTTGCTAATTATGATTAATATGCTCTGTGCTAAGAAGATTAACAGTACTAAGGAACAGTAAGCAATGTGGTTGTTCTCACCAGATTGCTCTGGATGAAAATACAAGACATGAGTACCTAACAATATAAATTAAACGGAAGATAAATGTACAAGTGATATTAGAAAGTACATAAAATTTCTAGCGATAAATTCCATGATTTAATGACCCGTGAGAAAGAATAACCAATGTGTAGCTTTCCTGATGACTGCTGGAGCAGGGGCTGGAGCTCTTGTGTACATGTGCTTTATTTTCATAAAACCACTCAGGGTCTCATGAAGGTGATCTAATCAAGGTGGTTCTTTTTTTTAGAAATGGGTTATATTGACCAGGGTGGTCTCCAATGCCTGGCCTCAAGTGACCTATCTCAGCCTCCCAAAGTGCTGGGAATACAGGCAAGAGCCACTGTACCCGGCCTAATTAAGGTGGTTCTAACAGCTCCTGGAAAACAAATGTGTGGTTATTTTTAGATAACTGAGCAGCTATTCCAAACAATTTTGCAGGGGTGTTTAGGGCTGTGATAAATTGTAATGGACCCAAGAGAGGACAAGAGTTATGACTTCTGGACAGTAATATCATAGAAGACTTCTAGGCAGAGGTGAGTTACACTTTGAAGGGAGTGTTGCAGTCTTCTTTGTTCTGTGTATAGCAGCTACATTTTAAAAAATGGTAAAAGCAAGGCATTATCCAGATAAGAACCAGGGGTGATTTAGAATCAGTAGACCATGTAGGAGCAGCAAGGTATAAAGGGTATGGATTGCTGATGAAGCTGGACCAGGGAAGACCAAAATTGAAATTCAGGATCCTTTCTGTTCAGACCCTAAATGTCTGGGGGGAGCAGATAACACTAGGCTAAGATAAAGAAATTCTCACCAGCAAAAAGAAAGAGAAAGCAGCAGCCCAAGAATTAATGTGATCCATAGCAAGGTAGCCTTGTACTTACTGGCATGCTCAAGAGAGAGATTGGGCTATGTGTGGGCACTGTGGCGCCAGCTGCATATTATCTTTCAGGTAACTTGAGCATTAAGGAGTGGCAGGAGGTCTTGCTCACTGCATTAAGAACCTACAGCATCATCAAACGATTAATGCTAGGTATGTTGCTCAATGGGGGGCATTTCCCAGGCTTTGAGACTGAGGACCTGTGCCTGGAGAAGAACGACTGTGGCATGAGAGTCATAGGCTTCATGTGGATTTCCACAGGCATGAAGAATAGAATTTCAGTTGAAAGTGAACATTTGCTTGGAACTTTTAAAGTTTCAACCACTCACATTGGTGGAATCTGTTCTTTTTGAAAATGTGAGAAATGTTTGCCATTTGAAATTTTTATTTCCAGACCCAGAAATATTAAGATTTACAGCTTTAGAAAGGAAACACATGCTTTAAAATGTGATTAAATATCAAGCCATTCCAGGGAATATGCTTAAGTAACTTTAGATGAATCCGACAAGACTTAAGTGTATAGATAACTTGGAGAACTCTCCTCTTCCAAAGGAATCTGCAGCATTTTAATGTTAGCCCATTACACATTGCCATATATAATATAATAAAATATAACATATGTGGATATATTTGATTTTTTTCAGGAAATAAGGAAAAATGGTATAAAGAAGCACTCCATACAACATTTCTAGAGAGATGAATAGAACTACCCATTTAAAAATCCAAATCTAATAAAACTAAGAAATAATGAACTCTTCATTGCTAGGCTTCAATTTAAAGACAAAACAGACTGAGCATTTCAAATTGAGAAGAAAAACTAATTCCATGAAAATTATATAATGTAAACTGACACTATGTAAAATTCTTTTTTAGATAAAAGTGCTTAAGTCAGGTCAACATTATCTTTTTAAATTCTTCAAGTACAGATAATTCCAGAAAAAATGATTTAGTCTCTGCTCCTGGATTTATGATGGAACGATCCCTTCTTATATTTGCCAAATGACTTGAATAATCTCATCACAATACTTTCTTGGAAATTACAGACAGGGACACATTGTGTCTCTCAGTCAATATATATGAGTCAGTAGATACATCAGTCCAATCTAAGAAGACATTCCATGTCCTTGGCTGGAATAATAAAACGACAACTAGAAAAGAGAATAATGAAATTGACTTCTAGTGGTTACTCTAGTCCCCCATATGGGGTGTGCATACAACTGTGATGTCCTGCAAAGAGTCTGGGATGAATTAGACCACAGGATTGATGGGTGGTGTGACATGAGGGGCATGCCTTGAGCATCTGTGAGGTTATAGACTTAAATCTGTTTCTTCACATATTAGGTTTTATTATTTGTTTATATAAAAGCTACTCCCCAAGTAAAACTTTTATTTCTTCACTCTTTTGAATAACCTTTCATTTTTCAACCAGCTAATGTGGTAAGTGGTTATGGGAGAGGAAATGTTTAAAGAATGAACAGAGCTTTTGCTTCTTCTTTCTAAACTGCTCTCAGGATATCAGAACTTCCACAACCTGGGTCCCAGGGACAGCACTGTCCACCAAAGGACTTGTCACTTCTTGACCTCTTTCCCCATCTCTGTTTCCTCTTGTCAGACACCTCCTCCCACCTCAGATATCACCTTCAGTCGGTCACTGTATTTTTCACAATCACCATCAGTTCCAAAGCAATTGTCCACTCCCATCAACTCAACCTTCATTTACTATCTTTTCCAACTACTCCTCCTTAAAAAGAAAATTATTTGGAGCTGCTAAAAATTCCAGCTTTTTATGTTAAAATATTTAACTGACAAAGATTGTATATATTCAATGTATACAACATGATGATTTGATATACCTCCATTTGAAGTCGCAGCAGTAGATAATTGGTTTATTACAGAGTCCTGACTACTAGACTACCCACAGAAACCTGTTTGGTTTTAGCTTAAAAGCCTAAATTTCAAAATATTACTTAAATAACCAAAATGTTTCCCACGCTTAAATCAGCTTTGTGATTGCTTTGAAAAACTGGTCCTGCTTTGTGCTTATAGATGAAGCTGCTGAGACTTGAGTGTAGCATGTAATCTGCAGATCTGGTTTACTCTCAATAGTCATTACCAATTATTTTTATCTTAAAAGAGGCCAACTGTCACATTATGGAGAATGTCATGGTATTTGAAGAGAAGTGTAAGCTCATTATAAGAAATGCAGCTTGTAAAATTGCTTCTTTTTTATAGCAGTCAAACGGGTTATGCATATTCTAATGCACACAGATACTTAGCAGCTATTGAACACCTAATAATAACAGAGAGACATAGCAAATAACACACGTGCAATTCAACTGCTACAGTACCTTATGCAAGAGGTAAGTGGGTCCTTAGCAGGGTAAAGTGGGAGCAATGACCCACTTGTCAGAGAGCTGACTGCACAGATGCTGCCTTTGTGTGTCTCTGGGGTTGACAGCCCTCAGTTTCATCAGGCTCCTGAGTTCCTGAATTCTTTTATTGCAAATCCCCAAATCCTAGGGTTGAAGTGACAATTGCCACAGTGAAGTATATTCATCTCATAAAGGGATTTCATTTTGAAGCACTTATAGCCAAGCCATGCTTCTTGCAGGAAAAGTATCTTGGATTCTCTCTGCAGGTGAGCATCCCCTGGGAAAGCTAATAAGAAAGTCTGCTGCAACACACATGAAATGCTTTATGGAGACTTGACTCAAGGCTCAGCATGGCATGAAGCGATTCAAGACAGAGAGTTGTGTGCAGTCAACTCATCAGTTTTCCCAGTTAAGGCAAGTCCCTCAGAAGCCACCAGCCTGGCCTATCACCTGGGCCTCTTGCACAGATGCCTGTGTGCCTGGCTTACTGTCACCTCCCCAGGACAGAGGCTCTCTTCTCCACTAAAATATTGGGGAGCACATTGGGACTTCTCAACATCTAAGTCCAAAAACTGATTCTACAGTGTGTGTTACTGCGAATTGGGAAATGATTTGAGCTCAGCAGAAAGATAAAGAAAAGCATCCCAAGGAAGGTGGGTATGAGTTCTTTTTGTTTCTTTTTTCTAAAATTAATAATCTCTAAAACATGTTTTGTCTGTACACTAAGGCTGTATTTTTTTAACTTTCATTTTAGATTCAGGGGTACATGTGCAGGTTTGTTATATAGGTAAACTCATGTCACAGGGATTTGGTGTGCAGATTATTTCATCACCCAGCTACTTAGTTACTTTTCCTGATGCTCTCCCTCCCCCTACCATCCTCTCTCAAGCAGGCCCCAGTGTCTGTTGTTCCCCTCCTTGTGCCCCAATGGAGCACATTCTCATCATTTAGCTCCCATTTATAAGTGAGAACATGCATATTTGGCTTTAGTTTGCCAAGTAGGCAAGAGGTGATTAAGATGAATCGCAAAGAGACCCCATGAAGTTTCCTATTGCTCTTGCGACTAATTACCACAAATTAGTGACTTTAAGCAACAAGTATATTAGCTTACAGTTTTGGAGGTCGGGAATCTGAAAAGCGTTCTACTGAGCAAAATGTCCAGGTATCCACAGGGCTGCTTCTTCAGGAGGCTCTAGATGAATCTGTTTCCTTGCCTTCTCTGCCTTCTAGAAGCCATCTGCATCCCTGGGTTTATGACTCTCTTCTCCCTTCAAAGCCAGCAGTTACATCACTCCAACCTTTGCTTCAGCCCTCACACCTCCTCTTCTGACTCTCCTCCTTCCTCTCTCACTTGTAGGAAACTTGTGATTATATTGAACTCACCTGAATAATCCATTTCAACACCCTTAACTTAATCACACCTGAAAACTCTATTTTGCCATGCAAGGGAATGTATTCACAGGTGTGGATTGAAATGTGGCCATCTTTCCTGGGGTAGTAGCATTGTTCTGACTTTCATGGGTTTGTTGTTTATTTAATTTGGAATCTCATGAATAAGTCTCAGATACTGTGAGACCCACATACAGACAGAAACACAAGCCTGAAGAGGAGATATTATTGGTCAGAACTTGGTGAGACAAGGTGTCCTCTTGGCTCATATTACCTAGATTTAATCCCCAACCCCAGCTCCTACTCATTGCGTAAACTTGCCTCCTCAGACTCAGTTCTCTTATATGCAAATTAAACCTAATAACAGAACCTATTTTATAGGATTGCTGGGCTGATTCAATGAAATAATGTGTATGTGGTACTATGCATAACAAGCATTAAATATTATTTATAATAGAATTATTATGTATTATATATTAATGATGGTTATAGTAAGCATTAAATAAATACTAATTGTAATAAAATAATATGTATATATGTACACATATAAATAAATTCATTATACCTATAAATAATGGTCATAAATATGCCCAGAGTAAACAAAAATCAGAGAGAAAAAATAAAATACGCATCCGTAGTATTTTTTTGCAGCTGCCACAGGTGATTGCTTTATATTTTCGGCAGATCTAGAAGCCTCTGCATGGTTGGGAGGAGGTGGAGGGAGAACAGAAGTGTGCTGTCTCAGAGGCTGGCTGGGGATTGCTGACCACCATGAAGCATCAAAACCAAAGTAGCCAATACCCCTCTCACAACCAGGCCAAAGGGCCTCTGGGCAGGAACTTGTGCTTTAGAAGAACACTCAACTACAAACACCAAAGCACAAAGATCTTCTTTTTTCTTCTTTTGTCTCATAAGAAAGTTTTTTGAAAGTGTGATCACTGATTGAGTGAAGGAAAACTAAAGAAACAGGAATGGGCCAGTGAGCACCCCCAGGCCAGATGGAGCTAGGGACTGTGAGCTCTGTGGCATGGCAGTGCCGGATGGAAGGAAAGGAGGAATGAGAACCATGGCCTTGGCCCTTGCATTTGCCTAACACGGAAAAACAACAAATCATCTAGAATATGTGTCTGGACAGACTGATCTCCCCAAATACCTGCATACCCTTTCTCTATTTTATCTTCTGCTCCAGTGGTACCATAATGGGAAGTGCTTAGAATTACTTGAAATCCCAGATTTTTTTTTTAATGAGGTATTTTTTTTTATTGCATTTTAGGTTTTGGGGTACATGTGAAGAACATGCAAGATTGTTGCATGGGTACACACGTGGCAGTGTGATTTGCTGCCTTTCTCCCCTTCACCTATATCTGGCATTTCTCCCCAAGCTATCTCTCCCCAACTCCCCACCCCCCACTGTCCCTCCCCTATTTCCCCACAACAGACCCCAGTGTCCATGTGTTCCCCTCCCTGTGTCCATGTGTTCTCATTGTTCAACACCCACCTATGAATGAGAACATGCAGTGTTTGATTTTCTGTTCTTGTGTCAGCTTGCTGAGAATGATGGAATGAGGTATTTTGAAAAGAAAGTCACCCTTCCCGCTCTCAGGAGACTTGATTTGGTCTGTGGTTCCCTTTCTGAGTTTGGACAGCTCCAGAGGCCAACCAGGAGTTTTGGGCACTGATCGTCTTCCCCTGCCCCAGCAGAGCCGGACTACTGCTCAGCTCATGCGAGCAGGCTGGGGCCCAGTGAAACACTCTCCTTTAGCTTCCAGAGCACCAGCAGCTGGACCTGGGAAACAGACTACAGGAATCTTAAGCAGGAAGCTGGCCAGGCTTTGGACACAGTTTTGTTTATAGTTTTAAATATTGAGACATATAGCATGTGTACCTCCAGTTGTACTCTTGCCTTGGGAGCTGTAAATGTTAGGGACAGATCCATAAGCAGTATTTCCTCCTGCCATTATTAAAGGGATGTTTGAGAACTAGATAGGTGGAATGTATTAGTCTTCCTCCAAGCTCACAGAGACATAGGCCTGCCCACAGAGACTTAAAGAACAGCAGAAGTGGGCAGAGAGGGCCCTGCTAGAGAAGAAACATCATCCAAGTAAAGTAAGGTGTCTTCAGGCCTAGAAGTATAAAATATAGTTTCTCTGCAAATCAGTTCCATGAATTCTACCTGAAGGTGAACAAGGACAGATTCAGAGTTGCAACCACATCCCCTATGGTAAAGGAAATTGGAATTACATTAACAGAGAGAATGTCCTTTAAAAAAAAAAAACTCTTCAAATGGAGTCCTCTTTCATGTCATATAGTCTTTATTATAAAAAGGATGTAGGGGTCTGGGTCATTTCAGAGGGTATTTCAGGAAAAGTATGTCTGATAGCGCCCTGGGATAACCAGCAGCCAGACTTCCTTGAGAATTCTCATCTGCTGCTCTCTCAAATCCCTGCCAATTCTGTGCCCTGAGATCCAGCCTTCCGCAGGGAGGCTGACCACCCACGGCTCATAGTCCCGAACAATCATCTCCAACATTTCTAGTATAAGAGTTCCATTTAAGAAAAGCTGCTGCACTGATACAATACAATGTCTCTCTAAGGAAATACCCTTAGAAGGGAAAACAACGGAGGGAAGCAAAGCTGAGCCGAACAAACCGTGTCAGTAGGAAAATCCCAAATGCTCAGCCAGGAAAATGAATGAACACGTGTTATAGAAGAGAGTTGGGAGGGAAGCCAATGCAGAGAATACCCTAAGTAGGTCAGCGTTCAGATTATAGCCATCTGCCTGGCAGCTGCAAGCCAGGGAACAGTACAGCATCTGAACACCCCTCCTCGACCATGCTGGGGGCTTAGAGACACACCTCCTCAACCATGCTGGGGACCCAGAGACACACCTCTCTCTCCTTCTCTTTCCCTTTCTCGCCTTTCTCCTAATGCTCAATTCCATCTCCTCCTTCTTTCTCCATTCCCACCTTTATTCCCAAACTTCATAAGCAAACATTCCAACATCTCTGCTATCGCCAAATGTCTAATGATGCACACAGCATATAACAGAAAAAAAAATAGATTACAGGAACAAGGAAATAAAAAGAAAGCCAAAGTCCAAAGTTTTAACAACAGCAACAACAAAATCTATCTGTGCACACAGGAACTGGTTTTAGAGCAAGCAATGCACAATATTCCACACTTTCTCCTCAAAGCCCCCAGGCTCATCTGCAAGGTCAGGGAGAAAATGGACAGGGTAGCATAAAGTCCTTTTCTTTCCTAAACAATGTAATCTTTGTAAACCTCATGTTAGGTTTTCTAACATGCTCTGTAAAACCCTTGTCTCCAAGTTCTCAATTTTGAGAGTGCAATAAAGCTCCCGTGTGCAAACTTGCTTTTTTTCACCCATGGGCATGTGTTTAGAATGAAAGGAATGGTCTCATCCATCACTCAGGCTCTTCTTCAACAGGACATGAATGGGGCTGCAGAGGGGAGGGAGGTAGGAGGTCATTTGCTACCAACAACTAGCCTTCACCAGTGTCTTATCTTTCTTCTCTGAGGCTCCCTGAGGCTACAGGGCCTTCCTCTCTCCCTCAAACTCCTGCCTTTACTGTCCTGAATTGTAATTGCCAAGTTTCACAGTTTTCTCAGAACAGTTTCCATTTCCCTGGCTGGACTGAAAGCTTGTTCAGGATTTACATTTCATCTCAGTCTCACCCTATCCCTACTCCCACAGATACCCTAGTGCAGAGCTGGTTCCTGTTCCAGTCGATTCTGAGTTGGTGTTCACCGCCTGATGCGGTGCTGAGAGCTTGCTCCCTGCTGGGAAGTGATGGATTCTCAGGTACGGAGTAGAGGGGAATGCTAGGAGGCAGCCCTGTGTACTGAAAAAGCACAGACTTCAGAGAAGGACCAACCGGGATCCAAATCCTAACCCTGCCACTCCTTGTAACTTAAGAAGTTACTTTACCTTTCTTCATCTGCTTCTCTATCTTGAAAGCAGGAAAATAATACCAACCTCTCAGCATAGATACATGAGGAGTACAGTAGATAATATATTTATTGGCAAAATAATTGGATGGCAGAAAAAAAAACATTCACCAGTGCCCTCCTGGAGAGATTTCAGTATTTTTAAAGGAATAATATATTAAGAAAATCAGGAGTTGGAGTGAGCTCAAAAAGCATGCTCAAGCCATAAAAAGTATTTGGTATATAGGCTTCAAAGGAGAGCCAATGTTTGAAATCTGATAAGCAGAGGCTTTTTATTTATTTATTTATTTATTTTGGAGGAGGAGAAGGAGGAAGAGGTTTAGGTTACACCGATTTGGAGCAGCACCAAGACAAAGTTGAACCAAGCAACTGAGCTTCACGTTACATCCCAGAATTTCTTCATGAAACTCAAAATGGATCTTACAGTTGACATGTTTATGTAACATATAGCAAGTCATTGTAATAGTTTTTCCCAAATATGTCGTTCCAAATAATGTCATCTTATAACTAAGAGTATCCAATAATTCAACACTTTGTGATTCAGCCTAGGACTTAGTAAGTGACTTTTTTTCTTCTTTTCTCCCTTTTCTCCTGTAGGTACAGGAGGAGAAATGAGCAATATCAACCCCGTAGGCATAGAGGAGCTGCAGAAGGAAAGGAAGATTTGGAGCCAAAAATAACCCCAGTTTTTTTGAATTCATGACCAGAGCTAAAATAACCCCCTTCCCAGGTAAGAACTATTAATTCAATCACTGCTGTTAGCTTCAACACCACATTCCTATTATTCAGCCCGCTGTTCCTACCATTCAATTCCACAAACATTGTTTAGTACCTCTTCTAACCTAGTTGCCATAAGAACCCCCAAAATGAAGAAAACATTTTCTCGCCCTAAAGGAGGTCACTAGTCAGATGAACATGACACGTACAAAAATAACAGGGGGCGGGGCGCAATGGCTCAGGCCTGTAATCACAGCACTTTGGGAGGGCAAGGCAGGTGGATTGCTTGAGGTCAGGAGTTCAAGACTAGCCTGGCCAATGTGGTGAAACCCAGACTCTACTAAAAACAAAACAAAAAAAAAAACAAACAAATATTAGCTGGACATAGTAGTGCACACCTGTAGTCCTAGCTACTCAGGAGGCAGGAGAATTGATTGAACCTGGGAGGTGGAGGTTGCAGTGAGCTGAGATTGTGCCACTGCAGTCCAGCCTGGGCGACAGAGTGAGACGCCATCTCAAAAATAAATAAATAAATGTTTTTTAAAAAAAAAAACAGAAAAATCAACCTAACATGCTAAGTCCCTGAAAAAAACGCAAAGGAGCGATAGGTATTCAGAGAACATATACAAGGCACCAATTTGGTGCAATCTAGAAGGGCTCTGTGGAGGGGGTAGCATTCAAGATGGTCATTAAGGCATTGAGACTGGGTACAACTGTGATATGTAGATTTGGGAGTAGAGAAGACACTCTCACACATCATGATGTGATTTTACAACCCGCCCTTACAGCAACTGCTGCCACACCCTCTGCCAGCCAGGGTTTGGGCATGGCCTCAGTGTTGTCTTGGATTCTAGTACATCTCCCACTCAGAAGCTTCAGCTCTGGCTCTCTTGTCTTTATCACATGCAGATCAGCAGCTATAATATAAGCCACACACCTCAAAACACCCATGACACTGCCAGGTTCCAGCACTTCTTTGGGATCACTCAGCTCTCCCATCTGTAATTTTCCTTGCCTCCCTTCCTTTTCTCCCTACCAATATGTCCCATTCTTGTCTCTAAACTTGTGCTTTCAACATAGGATGGCGAGAACAGGAACTCTGGAAACAGAAAGGTCCAGGTTAGACCCCTGATCTGCCACATATCACCTATGTCATATTTAACACAACATTTAACCTCCCAGAGCTTCCAGTTTCTCATTCATAAAATGGGCCTAAAAATTTTAATATAGAGGTCTGGTGTCCTATAGAATTAGGATTAAATAAAACAGCACATCTGAGAGTGCCTATAATGTGCTGTCTCATAGAAGACATCATGCTGTCGTCAACTTCCTTCTTCATATCTATTAAAAGTAATGGCAAAAGCCACAATTACTCTTCCACTAACCTAATGCAATGCTTGTTCCATCAATAACATGTATTCAAATTTGCCCCTGAGCCTCCAGAAAATGTACCCCCTACCAGGAGAGAATGAGTGGCTTTGCCCATGGAGACTGACTCTAACCAAAGCAACTCCTTTCTCTTTCAGGATTTTGCAGGATAATTTTAGTCCTCTTACTGCAAGAACATTTTGTTCCTAATCAGTTTGCTTATGCTCTATATCTGTTTATATTTGTACAACCACTGATGTTTTCTTTTTTCTATTTGTAGATTCACTTTAGTGATTCTAGCTGAAGAGACTGCCACATGTGCCTGAAGGGCTGAAAGCGGCCCTGTTTCACTTAGTTTGCACAGCACTTGAGCCAGGGCAATGAAGAAAAAAGAACTCAGTCAATACTGTCCAAGGTTGGTGGACTTATAGTAAACTTTAATACTTTTCAAAGCTTTTATTCTTCACAATTTCTAGCCCTGGCAGATCTTCACAAAGTGGATCAGAATTATTTTCCCCTAATCAAACTGGGAAACCAGGCACAAAGAGATGAGAAGACTCACCCAAAGCTGCATGGTCTGAAGGTAAAAGACCCTAGCAGCTGGAGCGTCTGCCTGCCGGCCCATAAAGCAAACCAGCAGGGCAGCACCGTGAGCGACATGAAGAAACGCCGAACCTGGTTCAATCTGGTCTCCACTTTTTAAAACTGTTATGAACATGGACAAGTGGGTCAACCTCTCCAAGCCTCTGTTGTATCATCTTTAGATTTATATTTGATACCTACATTTGGTAGGGGCATGCTTGGAATTAAAGGAGATAACAAACTAATGTTTCTAGAAGAATTCTTGCTAAATAGGATGCTCTCTGCTAGAACAAATACTAGTTCTCTTTCTAGTTCTCTTTCTTTCTCTTTCCTTCTTGACCTTGTGGGAAATTCTAGAGACCAAGCAAGAGACATGCCACTTAGAAGGAAAGAGATCGAAATTTGAAGGTGGTCATATTTGGAAACCCCTGGTAGCCCATAACCAGAACAGAAGCTGTGACACACTTACCCTAGAGCTATGAATTGTAGCCAAAATGATTGTTCCTTTTCCTGGGCTTTGACCACTGCTCATGATTTACCCCGAAAATCACTGTACTTCCCGTTTCTGGGCCCCTCATCAATGACAGGCACGGAAAGAACAGCAGACCCCAGCAAAACAAGAAAAAATTGGAGGGCCAATACTTCCTCAGTAGGAAAAATCACTTAAAGACTGGTCCTGTCTGTGCATTTTATCCCCTTCAGCTGCCTCCAACATTCTCATGCTGTGAAATCTGTGAGCACCAGGCCAGCCCTGGCCAAGCTAGAAGAGACTCCTCCAGTCAACTCTTGCCATTCCATATAATTATAAGTGCGCCCCATCTCTGCAATAAGGGACAACTAACACAGTGAACTCAGCCTCTAAATGGGCAACATTCACAAGCACGCCACACCAATTATTGCAGTTGGTGCATCTTGAGACTCTACAATTTCATTTGACAGGAAACTGCCAAATGCAAAGTTATTACAGCTGTCCCACGCCCGAGACAGCAGCCAGCAGCATGCTGCAGCCTGGCTCCTTCAATAGAAGTATATCATTTCCCACCTTTCTCCACCAGTGACTACTAACAAAAGAGCAGTAGGCTTCATAGGTGACTCATTGCATGAAAAGCATCTGTGCCCAAATTAGGTGCTTCCAAGCACTGTGTTCTCAGCTTATGCCCCAGTGCTGGTTTTCTCTGGCAGAGCTAGTGAAGTAAATAAACATAGAGGCATTTCTCAGCCTCAAGAATGGATATCAGCAACACATGTTGCCTTTTGCAAGCATTAAAGTCCTTGTGAATCAGGTTTGCCTCCTCTGAAAACGACATAAAGAGTGTTAACTAGTCACAGGGAAAAGATAATGGAGTTCAGATCACAGAATGAGAGGTCTTTGGGTAACGTATCTTGGGGAACTGCCAACTCTGACTCAAAGTTTTGCTTATTTTGACCAGGAATGAGGGTTAGCAATTGTCAGATCATCGATTGTACCTTACATGGAATTCAAAGCAAATAAAGCAAAAATTCATGAGAACACATTTTTTTTTAATCTGGTTTTCTGTGAAAAATAAATAACAGGGTATCTCAATAGGAGTGAGTGTTTCTAGAGATTTTGATTATTTTGAATCCATGGTCCGAAGTCTTTGCATTCCACAGGAAAACTCTTGCAGTCTGTGAAATGTTCTAATTTGGTGTGACAGAACCCTGTATGGGAAGACCTATCAAGGAGTATTATCTGGCTTCGTGGCTTACTTTAGATTCGCAGATCATTCTTTTCTTTCTCCAGTTCTCCTAATTCCTTGGGTTAATCTCTCCTGACTGCCTCGAAATCATCCTGCAGTTTACCAGAACCTCTCCAGAACAGATTTGTCTTAGCGAGGCTCCCTCAAATCTCTAACAGCACTGTGTGTTTTAACGATTTTTCACCTCCACACTGTTCACAGATTAAATAAAATATAGGTCCCTTCCCCTCAGATGCATGCCCAGCCCTAGGAAAAATGATGCTTCAAACATTCCTCCTCCTGGGCCAGCCCACTGCCATCACCCAAGTTCAAGACCTCTTCATCTCTCACCTACTCCCCTAAAGTAGCTTTCCATTTGGAATCCCCACATTTCATTTCTCCTATCCAATATATCCTCTATTTACTTTTTATTAAACTTCTTAAATTCAGCTCTGACTATATCATTGAATTGCATAGAACCGTTCCTGGACACAGTCCCTACTGAAGTATGCATTCCCAACCTTCTGCACCCACCAACTGACCCAAAACACAGCCAATGGGTTGCCGGCACCACCATGTCATAATGAGTACAGTCACTATGGAGAACAGTATGGAGGTATTCAAAAAACTAAAAATAGAATTACCAAATGATTCAGCGATCCCACTGCTGGGTTTATGTACAAAAGAAAATACATCTAGTATATGTAAGAGATATCTGCACCTCTATGTTTATTGCACCACCATCCACGATGGCCAAGATATGGAATCAACCTATGTGTCCATTGACAGATGAATGGATTTTTTAAAATGTGGCTTATAGGGCCGGGCGCGGTGGCTCACGCCTGTAATCCCAGCACTTTGGGAGGCTGAGGCGGGTGGATCATGAGGTCAAGAGATCGAGACCATCCTGGTCAACATGGTGAAACCCCATCTCTACTAAAAATCCAAAAAAAATTAGCTGGGCACGGTGGTGTGTGCCTGTAATCCCAGCTACTCAGGAGGCTGAGGCAGGAGAATTGCCTGAACCCAGGAGGCGGAGGTTGCAGTGAGCCGAGATCACGCCATTGCACTCCAGCCTGGGTAACAAGAGCAAAACTCCATCTCAGAAAAAAAAAATGTGGTGTGTATATATATATATATATATATATATATACACACACACACAATGGAGTATTAGTCATTCATAAAAAGAATGAACTGACGTCATTTGCAACAACATAAATGGAACTGAAAGTCATTATCTTATGAAATAACCCAAGCACAAAAAGACAAATATTACTCATTGTCACTGTTATGTGGGAGCTAAAAAAGATTGAATGGGAATAGAGAGTAGGATGATGGTTACAAAAGGCTGCAAAGGGCAGTAGGGAGAGGGAGGAAAGAGAGGTTAGTTGATGGGTACAAAAATAAAATTAAATAGAAAGAATAAGATCTAGTGTCCAGTAGCACAGTAGGATGGCTATAGCTAACACAAATTTATAGTAAATTTCAAAATAACTCAGGAAGTGGAATTGGAATGTTTCTAACACAAAGAAATGATAAATATCTGAGGCAATGAAGACCCAAATTACCCTGACTCGATAATTAAACATTGTATGCTTGAATCAAAATTTCACATGTACCCCATACATACACACAACTGTTATGTATTCATAATTAAAATTTCTTTAAAAAAAATAAAGAAACAGACATGGATTATCTGAATTCTGGATCAGAGTAAAGTGAGATGGGGCCCAACATTCACATAGTGTGTGCAATTTATACGCCCTTCACATTCGTTGTTGTACTTGGTCTTAATGCTCTGAGGAGGTGATACCTCTCTCTTTGTAATAGATGAAAAACTAAGACTTGAAGAGTTAAGTTGCCTGTTTGATGATGCCAGTAACATGGAAGAGCCAGGATGAATTCAGGGCTTTCATTTCTAGTCCAGTGCTAGTTCTTCCCAGACACCCGCAGAGAGAACAGGAGGCCCTGGGAAGGGAAGCTTCATGGAAGCTCTGAGAACTGAAGCTGCCCTTGGGCTTGAATAGTCCTTCAGAGGCTCAGAGATAGAATGGCCACCTCTTCAGAGAGAAAAACTGTAAACCAATCCTTTCCTCCTCCAAGAACAATAAGCATGCCTGTCCCTCCAGGACAAGCAGGCATTCAAGGGGAAAGACACAGAAGAAACCCAGCCAAAGAAAACCTGCTGTGCCTGGGGAAGGAATACGAAGAGAGAAGTTTTTACCTCTTTGTAGGAAATCAGAGTTGGTGGGTACCGACCTCTTCCAAAGAATAGACTAGACAAGCCAGAAAGAATCTAAAATGCAACTGAGGAAACATTTTTTTTAAAGAATGAGAAGGGGGGTTTTATCAGTTAAAAAAACTTAATTAGCTCTTCATTCAGGCTAAACATTTCTTTTCCATGTTCACTGAAACAGAATATGGCAAAGATAATAAATATAAAGAATAAAATATTTATCTGGAGTCCACAGGCTTCCTCCAAACGAAACTCACTGTGGTGAGGTATAAAGGGCTCTTTATATAAACTCTGTGGTTCAAGCTTTTCCAAGAAAATTATTTCCCAAATAACTTGGACTGTGGCCTGGTTGACACTCTCTGCTCTTGCCATCACAAAGACAAGACAGGTCCCAGAAGTGTCAGAGGGATGAAAGGAAGAAAAATGGCTTTTCAACCTCAGGGTGGGATCAACAGTTTAGGGTAACTCAGTTTCTTACATGGCAACTTCCCTCTGGAAAGGCCAAGAGCAGGTGAATTCCACACATTTCTGGACAAAATTTGCAATTCAAGACAAAAGCAGGCATCTGCACAGCTTCTATCATGTCTGTGGGATTATCACACCCAGAAAACCCCACACTAGAATCTCTCCTCCTGACCCAGCAACCCAGTCGCCTGAAGAAATGGGTTCTAGAGTGGAAGTTCCATGAGAGTTTTTTCACTGCTCAGTGCTCAGTGCTTAGTGCTTAGAAAAGTTCCCGGCAGGCTGTGCATGCACACAAAAAAATACTGAATGAATGGTAAATAAGGATATCAGTAAACTCACTGCATGCCCCCAATAATCCCTTCCATTTGTCAATAATCCAAGTACTAGGTCGAGCCAATTTAGAATCCCATACACATAATGGTCGAGAGGAACTTCAAAAGTTGATTTAATTCATAAAATACAGGCTGCCTGAAATTTTTGAGGCTACCAACTCAGCCTGGAAAAATCTAATGTCAACCACCGTTGAACAAAACTACCTTGTCAGTGAGTGTTTCCACTGTCCTAAGGGTATTATCGGATTTTTAATATAGCAAAGCTGCTAGAACCTGCTTCAAGCAAAGCATTCTAGGGTTGATTGTTCACACTCCTAGAGCAGCCCAGCAACGAAATTGATGTTTAAAAAATATATATCCTCTTTGAATGCACCTGTTCTGTCTTCATTCTCCCAGTCACTGATGCTTACAGTCTTGATGTCCTCATCCATGCCTGCTTATCCTTTCCACATATACAGTCAACTCTAGCTGGCAGGTCTTTCCTATGTGTCACTGGCATCCATCATCACTTCTCAAAGAGCTGTCATTTCAGCAGTCACCTGGAGTTCCAGTATCCCATCCTGGACTCTGGGATACTCATGAGATCTGACAGCTTTCCAGACTCTCCCCTTTCACCCATCTAACACTTTCCTGATAGATTTATTCAAAAAAATAAAACTTGAGCCCTACTATTTCTCAAGCTGATCTCCTGACTAGTCCCACACAGGGAAGATGGTATTAGTGCTCTCATTTTATGGATAAGGAAGCAGAGGCCCAAAGAAAGAGCCTAAGCTACTCTTCCTGACAAGAATGTCCCCTCATGCCCTCCCTGCTCCTTTCTCCAAGTCATATTTATGTGGCTAGAATGGAAAAAGCTTAGGACCTGAAGCTATAGACAAGCTGTATAGTCTTGGAAAAGCTACTTAGCTGTGCTGAGCATCATTTTCCTTTGCTGTAAAATTGGAATAGTAAAAATAATGACAATAATAAAAGTAATACATCATAGGATGGTTGTGGGAATTAAATGAAGCCGTGTAAATTCCCATTATAATGCACGGCCTGTGGTAGAACACTCAAATTGTCCATCCTCTTCTCTTTCATTGAGCCTCTGGTTTCTTATCCATAAAATGAGAGCACTGATAGCATCTTTGCCGAAGGACTTTTGTGATGATGAAGCAGAGGCAATTGCTCTGAGACTATAACACTTCCATGGTTGTCCTCACCTTCTCCTCCCAGCTTGACTCACAGGAGCCAATGGGAAGTCTTCCCCAAGCACCTCCGGGTGCAGCGACGCTCTCCTTGACATTGACTGTCGGACCACTCAGGAATGTAGCACGGAGTATGTAGAGATGTTTGCTGGCTGTTACGCTGAGGTTTGTTTTGGCTTTCTCATGCATTCTCTTCTTTCTCATGTGTCCACTCAAATTGATTGCAAGCCCCTGAGGACAGGAACTGCATCTCATGCAGCAGCTTCTATCCATAGAGCCTCGCACACAGCAGGGAGTCAACAACCACTTGCGGTGGCAGCTGCTGCCGGGGGTGAAGTGGGTGAGACCTCCATGGGGGCCAGCTCCAGCTAAGAGGGCTCCTATCTGAGAGGCCCCACAACCCAGTTGAGGCCACTGTTTCTTCTCACTGATGACCTGGGACCCACATGCCAGATACTGCTGAGAAACAAAATCATCAGTCACTTCAGCAGGAATAAAGGAAGGATCTGACTGCTGCCCTGGTCCCCTTCGGCACATTCCAATTGTGCACAACACATTGTTTCTTCTTCCCTGGAGAGAAACAGTGCAGGAGGAGAGGAAGGGACCGCACTGCAGAGCTGCTGCTGCTTCCTGAGGAACACATCTATCTCCCTGGGGGTCTCTCGGGACTCAAAGCTAAATGAGGCCCCTTGCAACCCCACTTAGGGTTCTGTGAGCTAAAATAGTCACTCAGGGTGATAACTGTGCAATTCCTGAGAGCTGTCATTTCAGCAGTAACACGGAGGTGATCTACCTCCCTCGCACTGTTTTTATGTCTGATCAGTACAATTTCTTGCTCCCACTTAACAGGCCAGGATTTTCCTGTCTGACAGCAGTGGCCTCTTACTCAAACACCCTGTGACTTAAATTGAGCAGCACTCCCCACCTCCCGTTTCTTCATAACTAGCTCTTCCCTGACATTGATGAGAACCAGTGAGGGACAGAGCAGTAAACGCTCATGCCCATGGCTGTCTCTGCCCATCGTTCATCTCACTCCCTCCTTGCAGAGCCAAGCCACACAGGGAAATCAGAGCTTCTGGATGCCAGAATTACTCCAAGGGCATAAACTCCAACATATGTACACTGTAAGCCAATTAAGTTATTCTCAGCATTTTCTCGTCTCCAATAAACAAGGATTAGAGAAGTCCTGCCAACCAGGGTCCCTGTATGGAGAATTTTTATCTCCTAATGAGTCAGAACTACAAAGCATATAGCAGAAGCTCCAGAAGACAAGAAACCCAAGTCCCATTCTCATAAACAAATATAAAGGGGCAATCTCGGGCCAGGCTCAGCTGCCCCTTCCTCCTCATCTTTATCATCCGAACTCATTTGTTGAAAGCAGAGAGCAATATCTTTCTTGCCTGACACATGTAGGCCAGGACAGGTGATCTCTCAAGATGCCCTCCAGTTCTGGGGTCTGAAATGCCATGGGCGTGGGGATGGTGGGAGTCAGGATGCACTGAAGAAGCTCTAGAGCAGTGGTTTTCAGCTGAAGGCTGCTGGTGGTAGGGTTAGGGTGCTACCAGCATGCAGTGGGTAGAGGCCAGTGATGCTACTAAACATCCTATAATGTCCAGGATGCCCCCCTCAATAAAGAGTCATCCAGTCCAAAATGGCAATAGGGCTGAGTTAGAGAAGTTCTGGTCTAAATTAATCCAACAAGGATTTGAGGGGGAAGATAAAGTGAGTGCAGAAACCCCAACACTCCTGCACCCTGAAATGAGCTGAATTTATTTCTAAAGAATATCCATTTGGAGGTTAAAAAAAAAAAAAAGAAGAAGGCCAAGGGCCAAGCATGGTGGCTCACACCTGCAATTCCAGCACTTTGGGAGGCCGAGATGGGCAGATCACCTAAGGTCAGGAGTTTGAGATCAACCTGGCCAACGTGGTAAAACCCCACCTCTACTAAAAATACAAAAATTAGCCAGGCATGGTGGTACGCACCTGCAATCCAGCTACTCAGGAGGCTGAAGCAGGAGAATCTCTTAAACCCGGGAGGCAGAGGTTGCAGTAAGCCAACATCGCACCACTGAACTCCAGCCTGGGTGACAGAGTGAGACTGTCTCAAAAAAAAAAAAAAACAGAGAGAGAGAAAGATAAAAACTTGTAGATCAAATCAGAGAAAGGCATCGTTTATATACTTAAAAGTTAAGGGATTTCTGCTAAAGGGCCAATGGATCCAGACTGAAAGAAAAGGCTGACTGCTGAATCACAACTCTCCATCCCTAGGAAATGGTACAAGCCCACTTCTTGTAAGCAAAGGAAAACCTGTCAGAATACCCCACCATCCCTAATGTGGAGGGCTGGGAGCCAGAGATGAGGGCAGGCTGAGAGGCAGCCAGCACAGCTCCATTCAGTGTTCATCTGGTACCAGCTGATGGGCAACTTCCCGAATTTAGCTGAATTACAAGGCCCAAGAGCAAACACAGCAAAAGTAAACCAAGAGCCTGCAGGTGGGAATCCTAAGGATCCCTGGATGAGGATCCTTCTCAGTGCAGTGGAACACAGTCTCTCTACTCTCCCTTTGCTGGGACCTTCTTTCACACACACCAGCCTGTTTCTCCAGGACAGAGGTGAGTTTTGGCCAGCCATGCCCCTCAGTGACCTCAGGTTCTGGACAACCGGCAACTGGCGTAGCAACTGAAATATTCTTCTCTGTGACTCCTGAGAATGCGGGTTCCTCCCCAGGATCTCCCAGCCCGCCAGACCGCTCAGAACATCATCTAAAAGCACAGCCCCTAAGCCTGACATTTGGGAGGAAGAATCTAACTGCCAACAGGTGGACACACGAGGAGGACTCAAACTTTTTGTACTTCTTTTAGTTGTTAACACAGTGGGACATGTCTCTTCTTATTCAGGAGTGAATATACAGAAAACAAAATTTAAAAATTAGGAACTGTGAAAGTGTCCTTCAGCGTGGAAGAAAGAGGTAGATAAAAAACAAAAGAAGTAGAAAAGAGCCCATTTGAAAAAAAGATTTACTGTTACAAAAAAAAAACCTTAACATTTACTAACTTTCTTAACAAAATAAATGCAAACCTTGATTTTAAGAAATAAAAGAATGAAGGGTTAAACATAAGTTTTTTAAAAAGTCTGCAACATTCAGGAAATTATGTAATAAAAAATATTATAGCAGAATGTAAATCAATCTTTAAAAAAACGTAATTGAGAATCTGGACAATTAAGCCATGTAGAGGATAAACACAAAAATTTCTTCCAGAAGCATAGGAAAATGACAAACAGAAAAAAAATACATTGAAAGGAAAAATTATTTGTATAGATAACAAAAGTGGCCCAAAGCATAGATGATTAGCGCTTTTTTGTAAGAGATAAGAACAAATGGATTCAGAGTAATATTATAAGAATAATGTCAGCCTGGGTAACAAGAGCGAAACTACGACTCAAAAAATAATAATAATAATAATGTTAAAGAAGAAAACTTCCAGAAACTGAATGAGGACTACCTTGACCAATAGAGTATGGCGCTAAGTGACATCCAAGGCTGGCTCATAAGAATGTCACGTGTTTCTGCCTTGTTCTGTTGGGATGCTGTCTTAGAACCTGGCCACCGCGCTGTGAGAAAGCCAGGCAGTCACATGGAGAGGCCACATGTAGGTGTTCTGGCTGAGCTCTAATTTCCCAAGCAGCAGCCACACATGTGAATGAGTGATCCTGCAGATGGCTCCAGATGATTCGACCTTTAGGTGTCCTCAAGTGACACTTTATGGAGCTACCCCTCCCAAGCCCTGGCCAAATTGCGAGTTCATGAGCAAACTAAACAATTATTGTTATTTTAAGCCACTATGTTTGGGGGTTTTATTATGAAACAGTAGATAACTTGAACACCAACCAAAAAGCTTCTCAATTAAAAGGATTAAGCAGCAGCTCCGGCACAGTGATCTGCTATGCTGCCTTGGAGTGGAGATATGAGCAACGTGGGGGCGGGGGCAGTGGAGGGTTCACATTTATAGTCTTCCCTGTAGCATCATGGAAGAGGCAGCCACTGAGCTGCTCTGGCGTTCTGGACCCTGAAAACACTAAATTCCCAGAGCATTTTTCCAAAATGCCCACTGTGGTTTCCTAAGAGATTCCCTGGCAATGGCCTAGGGTTTGAAATATCTTTTGAACAAGTTTTCTACACACACACACACACACACACACACACACACATAACAGAAAAGTTATTTATGAGACCAACAGGTCATCTTTCAATGTTTATAGCTCAACTTGGAGGGTTATTTTCCAATGGATTCAGGAGCCACTTAGATGGGATAAACAAGGAGAGCTGTCCTGCAATATTTTTAAACCAACTTGAGCGGCGGCAGACTACAATTCCCAAAGGTGTTGAGGAAGGAGAAAGTCAATGCCTAGTGCGTAGGGAACTACATTATCTTGTGGCCGATGCTCTATTCTTTGTGGCTCTCAAAGTCCTGTTTCAGTTGTTTCCCCATAGACAGTTGACACCACCTGCCTGGGGCCACCTCTATCCTTAGAACCTGAGGCAGCCTCCCAGGAACTGATAAGAAACACTTCTAGGCAGCTCCATCATCCACCCCATTGGGGCTGACTCAACCGTAACTTACTCCTTTGGGAAATTGAGAACATCAGTTTAAGACACACAACACTAGCCACGTGACAGACTGGATGGGATGGGGGTGAAGTAGATAAAAGGGACCCACTGAACCTTTTAAAAACAAAAACAAACGGCTTAATATGCAGTGACCAAGTATATTAAATTTATTCCTGCTCATTAAGCAGCTGAGCTGAGCCCACTGAAAACACAGGTGTCCCCTTTATCTCAGGCAATAAGCTTCAGTGGAACTTAAAAATGAGGTAGAAGAAACACAAGGACCAGCCCAGTGTGTCCTCTCCTACAAGCAGGCTGAGATGGAGGAAACCATCACAAGCCTTTCTGAGTGCACACCCGGGATCCTGCCTCCACCTGGCCCTGCTTCCGTTCCGGCAAACCCCAGGATGATACCCTCTCCCTGTCACTACCACTCCCCACATTCACCTTCACCTGCCCGACTGGGGCAGTCTTCCTAGCCTTGCCTCCTTGACTGACGGTAAGGACTAATGCAGAACCCATTTTAATATAAGAATTTTACAACAAATTCTGTGAGGAAACTGACAAAGGACCTCAAAAATAGGCAACATAAGGAAGTGACAGATGTCCGGAAGTCTTACAGAGTTCTAACACCTTGGGGTGAGGCGGCACCTCAGGCAGGGCAGGGTAGGAAGAGATTGGCCAGGTCCTTGCCATGGGCTCACAGAGGAACAAGCACAAAGAAGATTTTCCTCTCACCATTCTCTCTTCCCTCCTTGGTCATGCTGAACTTGCAGAATTCGTCTTCTGAAGTCCTTATTGTGGTCTTTATACTACATTTTCAAAAAAAAAAAAAAAACTATGTAAAAAGTTATGCTTTTAGAGACTATTCCCACAGGAAAAAAATTCTCCCTTAATCCCTGCCCCCACCCCCGTGCAATGAAAACATGCATGTCAGGTTGGCACACTGTGAAAACCCCAAGGGCTTAAAGTCTATAAGATCCAGAACTCATCAGGCTCGAGAATTTCTCTGCCCTTTTAAAATTTTATTTCCTTCCCTTCTAGCCTTCCCTTATGTGTTTTTCTTTTTTTCTTTGCTGGCCCTAGTCTAGAAAATTATATTTTTCTTTCTAAGATATCAACATGTCTTTTCAAGCCTTCATTCTATACTTAACTTTCAGTCTCTCATGTCCCAGCATTCTTCACGCAGATTCCTATCAGCCATCTGCTCCCATTTACTGCATAACAAAGACAGTGTCCCCACCACCGGGGATTCCTGGGCTCCCCCATCCATCAGTGGTGCCATTACAGGGAGCCTCCACTTATAACTATGTGATCGCAGGAGCATCTCAGGATTAGCTAAAGACTCTGAATTAGCCCCATAATACTGATGTAAATCTGAAACCTCAGAAATATGGTAAACGCTTTCAAGATTAGCTACGGTTTTAGAGGTTTTGAGTCCAATGAGTAGATTTGTCTGCCTGGTGTAGAAAAAGGAATAGTAATAGCTAACACTTAATTCTTCTATATGCCATGTGCTGTTCTAAGCATTTTAGATACATTGACTCATTTAATGATGATACCAACTATGAGATGTTACTATCTTAATTTTACAGAGGAGGAAATTGGGACCCAAAGAGGTCAAGCAATTTGCACGTAAATCTCTCAACAGTAAATGGTAGAATCAGGATTCCAAGCTGGGCAGTCTTTGGTTTGGACTCCCAACCATCATGCCATACTAGCTGCAAGACCTAACTTAGAAGAGTCTTGGGAAAACTCAACAGATTACCCTTTATGGTAGAAACAACGATAATAAAGTTAAAAATCAGCAGTAACCCAGAATAGCTGAGTGATGTGGAGCAAAATACTTAACTCTCTTCACTTCAGGCTTTTTATCTATAAAATAGGGAGAACTAAACGAACTCACAGGATAAATGTGAGGATTAAATAAGAACATATAGACATAAGAAAAACGTATATTAGTTAGGAATTATATTCTATTGCTTAATAACAGATGCTAGAAATAAGAGATGTGTCAGCAAGATAAAAATTTCTTTAGCTCACACATTTTTAAAAGCTGTACAGAGGTAGGCAGCCCTAGGCAGCTAAGGCTCTACAGTGTCATTAGGGAGTCCAGATACCTCTCTTTCTCTACAGTTCTGATTAATAGCACATCTCTCTACCCTCAAAGTTGCCTTATGATCCAAAATGTCTGCTGCAATTCCAACCATTATGTCTGCTTTCCAGGAGAAATAGGGAGAAGGAATTAAGGAATAGAAAAAGTCTGCATTAGCTGATAGTCTCCCCTTTACAACACCTACCCAGAATCTTACCCAACAACTTTATACATTTCATTGGTTAGAACTATGTCACATGACCACATCTAGCAGCAAAGGAAGTTGGGAAATATGGCCTCATTACTGAGCACACAGCCATCAGAATGAAATCAGGGTCTGGCACTAAATAAAAAGGGGATATGGATGTCAATTAGGCAACAAGCAGTCTCCAGCCATAGAAGGAAACTAAATTTTATTAAGTATCAACTCCCCACCAGACACTTCACATAGATTTTCTTATTTGACTCTCATAAAAAAAAACAGAAAGATTTAAATGTTATTGTTACATTTATAAAGAAAAAAATGGGATCGAAGAGAATAAGCAACACTGTTCCTCATACAGAGAAACAGATTTAAACCAGATCTAACTTCAAAACTTGAGCTCTATCCACAACATCATTCAGCCTCCAAAGTTCCCTCTAAGGAAAAGTATTTTGTCAAAGTTCAATCACCATGTACCATGTATACCTTTAAGACTTCCGTCATATTAATACTTAAAATTAAGTTTCAGTTACTTCCCTGGAGAAAGCAAGGGACTCACTTCAATTATTTTGTAAAAAATAGCAAAAATAAAACCGCATATCATTTCAGTTGGTAGAAGAGGAATAGTCATTGAACATATATATATATATATATATATATATATATATATATATATATATTCAGTTACTGCTGTGTCCATGTTTTGAAAGCATTTCCTGGCCTTTCTCTCCAACAGTCAGGATAAACAGCCAGCAAAGGTCATTCTGCAGAAAACAGACTGTCACTCTGAGTAATATCTATCCCTCGTGTTTCAGCCCCTTTCCTGCAGCCACAGATTGTTTATATTAAAAAGATAATCTTTATGTTTTCTCTCTTCTTGATTCATTTTGAAAGGAGGTAGGGCAGAAAACAGAGAGAAATCACATCCAAATCCTACAGCTACATTTGCATCCTGGGTCCATTCCAGAAATCTGAGTGTTAGAGTGAGGAGGTGCAAAGCAAGGAAGGAAACAGAAATGTGTGAACCCCCATAAACAGGCTCTTCAACACTGTGATTGTCCTCCTTCCTGCAATTCATTTTCTGCCCTAAGGAGAAGACAATCCTGATTTGCACAAACTAGGAACAAATTTTTTTTTTTTTTTTTTTTTTTGAGATGGAGTTTCACTCTTGTTACCTAGGCTGGAGTGCAATGGCAGGATCTTGGCTCACCGCAACCTCTGCCTCCTGGGTTCAGGCAATTCTCCTGCCTCAGCCTCCTGAATAGCTGGGATTACAGACATGCGCCACCATGCCCAGCTAATTTTTTGGGGTTTTTAGTAGAGACAGGGTTTCACCATGTTGACCAGGATGGTCTTGATCTCTTGACCTCAGAATCCACCCGCCTCGGCCTCCCAAAGTGCTGGCATTACAGGCGTGAGCCACCGCGCCCAGCAGTAGGAACAAATTGTTGTTGTTGCACTTTTTTTCTACAATGTGACCCTCGGTGCATATAGTCACACACCTGGAAGAAAAGTCCTTGCTTTGCAGGGCCCTTTGTATGGCAGACACAGAGGCTGAGCATTCAGGCACCCAGCATATGATGACTTCTATGGCCTTTGCAAGTGACCCAGAAGATTTGCTCCCCCCAGTCCCATCAGCAGCATTTCTTTTGAAAGACCAAGTCATTTATTCCATTTCCAAGATACCACAAATTACCTATGAGTATTGTTTCCTGAGAACTGGTTTTGATTTGGTAGAAAAGAGAAAATGGAGACAACACGATGGGAAGAACACAAGGGTGGAAAAAGACAGCCTGGTGGCTTCAAGATGAGCTTTCTTCCCTTACAAGTTTTCTCATGGATTAATGTAGTGAAAAATTTTTGAGATGCTTCACCAAGCTTCTCTGAAAAGAAGAGACTTTTGATGGCTTAAGAAAATGACACCAAAAAATTGGGGAAGGTAAGGTATTTTCAAAGTATAGAATGCATGAGTGGTGGGGGTAAAGGTGGCAGATGAGACATGAGAGAATAAGCATCTGATGATTGAGAAGAAGAAACGTCTAAGAGGCCTTGACTCATTTAATGATGATACCAACTCTATGAGGTGTTACTATCTTGATTTTATAAAGGAGGAAATTGGGGCTCAAAGCGATCAAGTAATTTGCACATAAATCTCTCAGCAGTAAATGGTAGAACTGAAAGGAAGCCTAAGGCTCTCCACCTGCCCAATACACAGCATCTCCTAGACCTGGCACTGAATCACAGCTTTTCCAAAGGGGGAATTTGTACCAGGGCTACCTGGACTCCTGGCAGTGAGACGAGGGCAAAATTTAATACTAGGAAATATGGGAGGGAGTCATTTCAGGTCAGTAACATAAAGGAAATAGATTGGTTGGACTCTTTCCCCCTACATTGGAGGCTCATCGGTGGGGTTTGTGTGCTTTCTACAGCAGGTGAGAGCCAGCGCTGAAAGATAATGGGAAGTCAGAGTGGAAAGACCTCAGAACAGTGTTCTACACATGTTTCAGAGGCACGATGGAACAGTATTCTCAATGTACCTTTCATATATTTCAGTGCTGTTGTAAGACCCAAGTAAAAGGGGTCCTGCCTTAGATACCCATCTGTACCTATGACCAGTTTCTGTTGGAGAAGAACTCTGCACAGCCAAGGTGAACTCACAGCCCCCTTCTACACCACTCTCTGGGTCCTGAAGACCCTAGTGTTTCTTGCACAAACATCTCAAGCCCTGCTTCCAAGTCCTATGTGGGCTTCCCCCCAGGTCTGACCTCCTAAGAATAAACTGTACAGCTGTTATGTGCCACTTAAGCCCAAGAAGCAGCTGTTTTGAGTAGATAGAACTGGAATGTGGGCACACAAAGCCCCTTCAGGTGCTGATCGGAGTTGATTCTGGGAAGAGAAATGAATGGGTCAGGTCAGAGATCCATTCTCCCACACTACGCCATTGCAGTACTATGGAGATTTTGAGAAGTCACAATTTAAATCTGACTTTCCAGTTTATTACTAAGATATATTTATAGTTTATATAACAGCTTGCAGCTTGACTTATAACTTTCAATATTTAGACATAGGGTACATAGGCTTCCATTTGAACTCTTCTTCTAGACCTTTCAAGTTTGAGGATGGGTCCACTGTGTTTCACTGAAATTTCTCCACTCCAGTAAGAGAAGAGAATTAGACCCAAAGGCAGGATACAGGGGGTTCTGTCTAGATTCTGTTACTAGCAATCAGTGTGCCTGGGGGCTAGCCTTGTGACCTCCCTAACTTCAGAGTCCCAAGGCTGTTGGACCAGAAGTTTCAGTAAGTCCCTCAGTGAACAAAGAAATCTAAGGCTTAATTCACCAACAGGGAGATGGAGCAAGCAAGGGTTTTGCCAACTTTAAGGTACGACCAGAATTAATGCAGAAAGAATTCTAATATCCTGCTTTTGTGTTGTACCTTTTCCATTGAGAGAACTGTTTTGAACAAAGTCTGAATAATAAGAAGGAAATGCCCCACAGGCCTATAGCTATGGAAATTCTTGCACTCCTGGACCCACAGGATCACATTTTTCTGTGATTAGTACAAGGTTTCTCAGATAGGTGTTGTTTGCATTATAGAAATGGTTCCAAAATCAATAAGAAGTGTTATACCTTATCTCTCTCCAGATGGGAAAAACAATAAAGAATGTTGTAAGCCATTCCTGGGAGGCTGAGAAGTGCATACATTCATGCCAAATGCAAAGTGACCACAGCCCAGGACACGGCACTCATCAGACCCCGCTTTAGAAGCCAGTTCTTCCAGAGGAACCAGCCCAGAGAAACCTCATTACAGCAAGATAAGACTACGAAATGATTTTGTTTTCCTTGCCACCTGCTTCCACACCAAATAGGAAAGAACATCAGGAAGCTAACATTCCATTAAAATTTGTGGGAGTCCATCCATGGTTTCCATGGGAGAACAAGCTTGATTTTATTTGAGTTATACTATAAATCTCTCATGGTTAAATTGGAAGAAGTGCATAGAACAATATATGGTAAAGAAGGCACAGCCCAAAGTGTAGGCATAAATTATGCCAACTGAGGATAAAAGACAACTATTCAGGTGGCAACAACATGTAGGTGGTGTAATAGTAGAAATCAAAGACACATACTCATTGCAATAGGCGTGGTCCAAACTACAGTGATGGCATTAGGAACAGAAGGGTGAAATGTAATGTGAGAGGGAAAAAAGTCAATGTTGTATGTGGGAAAAGAAAAAGAATGAACTCAAAATAATTATAAACACTGACCTTCAGTGAGAAGAAGAATGATGCCACAAACTGAAATAAAGAAGTCTAAGAGGCACTGGGAGAAATCCAAGTTTAGACAAAAGTTTAAGGTGGAACTGGGCATCAAAGTGGAGCTGTCCAGTAGACATCTGCTGATTTGAGGCTGAAGCTGAGAAAAGAGGATATAGTTTGAGCTGTGGATTGGAAGTTATTCGAAATTGATGTCAGAAATGAAGCCACAAAGCGACTATATGCTAAAGGGAAAAAATGAATAGGGCCTAAAGAACTATGGGTGAAGAACGCTGTTATGGAGTGGAAAAAGAAAATGGAGCCAGAGGAAACCAGAAAAAAAAGAGAGACCAGATTAGGAAAGTTAGGGAGAAGAAAATTTCAAGAACAAGAGTGCAGCCAGATTTAGGTTAAGGAGAAAGAAACCTGAGAAAGTATATGGGGATCTTAATATTAGCAGTAACATTTAGAGAGAGCAATTTAGAGGCAAGGTCAGGGCTAATGCCAGGATGACACATTGAGGATAAGAGCAGAGAAATTATAAATAACGAGTAGGCACTACTCTTTTGAGAAGTTTGGCACAAAAGGGATAATAGCAAGGGATGAGCAGCAGGGGATACATGAGCATGATCTTAAGGAGAAGGGAATGCCAACTAAGTCCCAGCATGCAGATGTGGTGGGTCACTGAGGCCATTCTTGCTCCAGGAATGTGGGAATTAGGAGGTTACAACACAGTCACTGGGCAAGTGCCAAATGACCCCCGTTGTAGTCCAGTCCTGCTTCCCTGCTATCAGAGCTGATTAGACTGAGGCGTCTGGAATGTGCCTGGATTTGCTCAGAGAAAGGAGCAATACAAACACAAGACATTGTGATAAGCCACACATGCATACAAAACAAAAGTTGGCCAGAGCAATTCCAAAGGTAAAGGTTGATCTTTATGGGAAATGACTCAAACGTCCCCATGGCCCTATTGAAATAGGGATTTCACAGACTTGAGCACAATGGGCTATCAATATGGATTTGAGACGCAGGAAATTTAATTATAACCATAGCTCTGCCATTTTCTTTGGATGACGTGACCCAGGACAAGCTCCTCAACTTCTGAGCTTTTATTTTCTTAACAGAAAAAAGAACTAATATCTCCCTGACCTATCATACGGTGTGGTGGGAGCTGATGATACTTTATGAATTACAGAGGGTGCCACAAGTGGGTATTTTGCTTCTTTTGTGGTACTATTGAGACAAATAAAATTGTACCCTTAATGGTTTCATAACCTTGAAACATAAGTTTTAAGCCTTCTGTATCATCAAAAATTGCATCAAAGTTGCGTTAAAGTCTAGCATCTGAAACATTTCAAGTGGGGTTGAGGAAAACATTTACCCAGAAGCAAGCTGATGGGTTTTTAGTCGCTCTACTCTTAAGACTGGTGATGCAGTCTTTTTGTAAGTATTTCTCTCAAAGTCTTACTTTCAGGGACTTAAGTGAAAGTAAAGGAAATCAGAGTTGTTCTCACTGATTGGGGACTTTAAAATTTTTAAAGTTTTGTTTCCAACTATAGAAAAAATAATTTTTCATTTCCTATTTTTTATGGATAGTGAATGGACTATCAAAGGACTAATTCAATTAAGCTGTTGCATTTCATGAGTTCATCTGAATTTTCCAACTGAATTATAGCTTCTTACCTCAGTTTTTCCCATTTAAATGTTGGTGTATAAAACATTTCCATAGAAAAAAATCTGATCTCTTCATGGGAGCATTTGGTGGACACAAATAGAAAAATAAATAACTTTTTCAGTTCAAAGAATTAGCAGCTTTTGTTTCTACAAAAGAGAAAGAGAAAGATGGAGAAAGTAAGTAGGGTTCGGGTAGAACTAAGCACCTAGATGTGAAGACTAAAAGTATTCATTGATTCTTAAAATTTTAAGTAGAGAATAATTAAGATTGAAAAGAAATAATGAGTTTTCTTTGAATATAAGAAGGCTCTCATTTCTAATGGAATACCAGTGATACTTTTATTCAGTTAAGAGCCAAATATATGTCTCAGTGCTTTGGCAGTGTCAAGAACAGAGGTTTTCAATGAATATGTCAAATGAGAGCATTTTTAAAGTGTCCTAAATTACACCATAAGGAACTGGAGTTATATATGAAGAATAATTCCCTGAATGGAATGGCAAAGCTACCCCAGGATGGAATGAATTTCCTGGACATACTGTGATGTCCAGGCACCTCACTGGGAGGTTAAATTTGAGGCTGAATTCTTAACCCCTTAACATGGTTTGCCTGCAGTTCTTCCCAAAGATAAAACATTTCTAGACAACCTTCCCAGACCATTCATTTCTGGAATTCCATAAAGTATCCAAAATGGAAGGTGAAGCAGATTAGGAAAAGTACAGCAATTGGCCCAGAAAGATCTTCTTCCCATGGAGAATGCTTTGGTTCATAAACCTACCTTTTTAGGTGAGTTGGAATGCTCTGAACAAATTTTTTTTTAAAGCGCCTTCAAAATTCCATAATCAGTGGCATTGTCATCCTTGGTATAAGGCCATATTTGCTTCACTGGACAGAGAAAGGACAATAAATTGTCTGTATTTAACCTTCTCTATGGCATACCTCAGCTAGCTGTCAGATGTATTTATTGAGTCTCTACTATGTGTGAATTACTTTCAGATTATTCTCAAAATAACTCTGCAAAATTCATAAATGTCGATAGTTTAGTCCAGAACATCTAGGTATCAACTAGCAGAATCTGGATCTACATCCGAATACGCCTGGTTCAAGGTTGTTCATCTTAAGCACCTCCTCATTCGTGTGGCTATTTCTATATAACAAGAAAATCACAAGATGGTTTGCTGTCACCTCCTCCTGCTCCTTCCATGTGAAAGGAGAAAACTGTACTTCATGTGATTCCCTGGGTCTGTGGGCAATGGAGTCTGTCCTCTGTCAGCTGGACTGTGATCTCAATGGCCAGTGTTGCAAAACCCCACACCCCGCTGGCACAAAGAGTTGAAGAGGGCCTTCTCCCTCGGGCAACAACAGTCCAAACCAATCCCAAAGAAAGGGTCGTCACCTCCTAATCTGGCCATTTTGCTCCACAAAGTGTTTGCTTCTGGCCCCATGGATAGGCAATGTTTCTACTGGGGTCTTAATCGGATGACCTCACAGTTGTGGTTGCTGAGTCTGGATGTATTTGCTGCCTGATATTCCACCTTTGTCCATATGCCTGGAGGCCTCAGCAGTAGGAGGTATTTACAAATCTAATGAATAGTTATATGCAGTATATACTGAGGCCCATTCCTATTACGTCAGGTCCCATTAAAATCTAGAGGGAAAAAGTGCTGACTCTTTTCCCAGAGCACTGTATCACTGTATTGGATGCTAAACATGTGTCACATGCTATAATGTATTTCCTTATTAAGCAAAACAGAAAAACTGATTTGGGCTTTTTTAAAGGTCTTTTCCCCTGACTCAAATGAAGCCCTTCTAATATAAAAACTCTTTGAAGATTTCTTGACCACTTGTTGGTTATGAGTGCTTCTTTTGTTGTAGTTTTGAGCCAAGGCTAATGATGCTGAAATACCAAGGAAAATCCTTTTGAATGGAGTATATCATCTTTCCAATTACAGTTGGGAAACTCATATTTGAACATTTGCTTTTGAGACTTTTCTGCCTGATTTCACAAGGTGAAATTCCATGTTTGCCCCTAGATTGGCTTCTGTTTCCAGAGTGACTTTTATTCCATTCAAAATATCCCTGCTATGCTCCTCCTTTTGTCTGTTTTCATAATGAGAAGTGGCTTAAGAAAATCTGAAAACAAATTATTGTCTAATAATATTTTTTACAGTGCTTTCTGATTTACAGAGCATTTTCACAAACATTACCTCATTTAATTTTTTAGTTTTCCTTGCAAAAACCTCAGTGAGGTAATTAACATTATAATGATTTTCCAGATAAGAAAACTGAGGCTCAAGGAATTCTAATTCTGTGCCCAAGATCACGCACCACCGTCAAGAGTCAGATCTAGTTATTGACAGAAACTGCCAACTGTTCTCTCACATATCCTCTACCTTTCTTCTTTTAGTAATAGAACACTCACCATTTAGCTGGGTACTACATTTCCCAGCCCCTATTATGGTAGGTGTGGCTATATCATTGAGTTTTATCCAATAATATTCCAAAGAAAGAAGCATATGCAGCCTCCAGAAAAGGCCTGTGGGGGGTACCATGCCCTTCTTTACCACTTTCTTCTTACGACTAGCTAGAATGTGGACATGATGGCAGGAGTAGGAGCAGCTGTCTTGGACCACAAGGTGAACAGAGAGGTCCTGCATGGCAGAACAACAAGGTAGGAGCTTAGGACTTGCAATGATATAAAGTAACCCCACCACCTGGACTGCCTACATGGCTGACATTAAAGTGAGAAAGAAATAATAGAGAGAAATTAAAAAGAAAATACCCACCTTGTTTAAGCTACTATTATTTTAATTTCACTAATGTCAACAATTGAACCTAACTTTAACTGATAGTAAGTCTCAACGGATAAATGATTTAAATCCTTCTCTACAAGATGATGGAAATAAATGACTGAAGAGAGAAATGATCTGACTAGACTATATGGCTTTTCTGCAAATGACCTAGGACCCCAGCTGCTATGGGAAGACCAGGCGACTTCTCGAGGGGTTGACACAACCACTTGACCAATTAATTTATATGAAAATTCATTTTTATACCTTGTCTTCTTGGGTGGAAGAGCAACTATATTAACATCCAACCTCTTAAATGTCAACCTTTACCAAGTAGCAGTGTCAGTGGAAAGAAATCGTGGAAGTGGCTGGGCACCATGGCTCATGCCTGTAAGCCCAGCATTTTGGGAGGTCAAAGCAGGAAGATTACTTGAGCCCAAGAGTTGGAGACCAGCCTGGGCAACATGGTGAGACCTTGTTTCTGTAAAAAAAAAATTTAAAAATAAAATAAAGAAAACATGGAGGTGAGAATTTCACTCTGATGTGATAATCAGCCTTGGAGGATGTGCTGTCTTCCAAACACCAAAAGCCTAGTTCTGATACTAAATCACGCATGAAAGGCCACATATGAAACCCAAGACATGGATAGTGTGGTACTGCCATGCCTCGGTGCCGCCCAGTGAGAGGCTTCCATTGCCTTCTGTCCCTAGTCTGGACTGGGGGTCTGCCTGCCAAATCCCAGCAGGCATTGATGGAAACCAGGAGAGTAAGACCACCTCAACAGGCCTGAACTAGAGAACATGCCACCAAAAAGCCAAATTCCAAGGCAGAGCCTGCTCTAAGACCAGGGCTCTGTGCCAAAGAGCTGGAGGAAATTTGGCAAGAATTGAGAACTCCAGATGGGAAGCATGAGAGGGAAACAGACACTTCTCCACACTTGTCAAAACCCTCTAAATCACAGGCCATAGCAGCGTGCAAAACCACCTACCCACAAAGGCTGAAGCACGCTTCTGAGGTGGGCACTTAGACAGGGTCATAGCCCTAATCACTAGCCAGCTACCCGAAGCTCCTCTTTGCTCAGGTAGGGAGCTGAGGTCTTACAGAGAGTGAAGGACTTGCTTGCAGTCATGCAGATTGTTAAGGAAGTACTGGGACCACAGGGCTCAGCCCTATGCCCGCTCCACCTCTCCCCTCCGTAGCCCTCCGTCTCACACTCCACTCCTCAGCTTCAGAGTGGTAATGTTTTTGAAGCAGCTGCCTAAACTCACTCTTGCATCACTTCATCCAATACAATTCAAATAAAAGAAAGGTCACATGCACACGTATGTTCATTGCAGCACTATTCACAATAGCAAAGACATGGAATCAACCCAAATGCCCATCAATGATAGACTGGATAAAGAAAATGTGGTACATATACACTATGGAAAACTATGCAGCCAAAAGAAAGAATGAGATTATGTTCTTTGCAGGGACATGGATAGAGCTGGAAGTCATTATCCTTAGCAAACTAACACAGGAACAGAAAACCAAACACGACATGCTCTCCCTTAGAAGTGAGAGCTGAACAATGAGAACACATGGGCACAGGGAGGGGAACAACACACACTGGGGCCTGTCAATGGGGGCAGGAGGAGAGAAAGCATCAGAATAAATAGTTAATGCATATGGGGCTTAATACCTAGGTGATAGGTTGATAGGTACAGCAAACCACCATGGCACACGTTTACCTGTGTGACAAACCTGCGCATTCTATACATGTATCCCGGAACTTAAATTAAACTTCATAAAAAAGAAAAAAGGTGAGTGAGCACTTTTCCTGTGCCTGGCATTCCTGGAGCAGTCTTCCCTGTGCCTGGAGCACTCTTCCCTGTGCCTAGCATTCCTCCCTCCATGCAGCCCCTCCTGTCTGGGAGTTTACTCATCTTCTCTCTCCAGAAGCCATTCTGATTTCTTAGAGGGTGCTAAATGCATCTTCTCTGTGCCCTCAAAGACATTGTGACTGTCACCATCTTCAGTTTGATCCTGTTATCTTAAGATAATCTGTTTCCTTAAGTATCTCCCTGATTAATATTTGAACTCTATGAGGGCAAAAACTCTTACTTATTCATCTCTGACCCCAACAATCTGTTCTATCTATGTATTTCACTCATATCATCTAATTCAATTCTCATAACACCCTTATTGTTCCAATTCCACAAATGAGAAGACTGAGGCACAAAGAGGCTCCAGACCTTGCCTACATTACACAACTAAACTGCCCAAGCAGCAGAGATGGTGTTTAAACCCAAGAAGTGGAACTCCTGAGAGCCCCAATCACTTTACTGTACTGTTTCTTCTACATCAGATTAAGTGTTTCATGCTCATATTTTAATTAAAAGCCCACGGAAATGTTGTGGAGGGACTTCATAAATGGAAAAAAAGAGTTGCTTTGTCATAGCATTTCCAGATCTAAAATGCAAGTCTGCTGGAACAGATGTTGTCCATGTCACACCCACATCCCTGGGATCATTGACTGTGCTCAAATCACTCCTCAATGCCAGTATCTCTATCTCCTGCTCCAGGGATTCATTTTTTCTAGAAGCCCGCTCTGCCCTGTGCAGTAGGCCAGAGTACCAGGCAGTTAGCACCTTCTGAGAGCATCCCTCAACCGATGGCTTTAGAGCATTGGTGTGTGGATGGCCTGGCTCCTCGCCCCTCTGCTGGGATCATCCTGAGGTGTGGGTTTGTGTTGCTCCCCACACCCAGGACGAGCTCCAGTTGCCTGCTGTGGTGGCTGGCTTGGTAGCACGCCTACATTAGCTGCCTTCCCTCCCTGCATCATTCTCTACATCCCTGGTAGTATTTCCATCTTTCCCAAATTTGCTGGGGTGTGTGTGTGTGTGTGTGTGTGTGTGTGTGTGTGTGATCAATTACTATTTGCTAAATGTTTACGGGTAATGTGATGTAAACTGAGAAATGTGAGTTATCAGAAACTAAAGGGCTGAAACTGACAGTTTCAGCACCCACTTTAAAGGTTTTTATGAGGACTAACTAACGAAAATATAGCCTGACTACACAGCCCTTGTGGGGATTTTGAAGCATGTTTTGTGCCATCTGAACTGTCAATTTCAGCCCTTCAGTTTCAGATAACTCACATTTCTCAGTTTACATCACATCGCCTATATACATTCAGCAGATAGTGATTGATCACTGTTCTCACACTGCTATAAGGATATACCCAAGACTGGGTAATTTATATAAAGGAAAGAGGTTTAATTGACTCACAGTTCCACATGGCTGGGGAACCCTCACAATCATGGCGGAACGTGAATGAGGAGCAAAGTCCTTACATGGAGGAGCAGACAAGAGAGTGTGGGCAGGGAAACTCCCCTTTATAAAACCATCAGATCAGTGAGGCTTATTCACTATCAGGTAAACAAGCACCAGAAAGACCCGCATGCACCCATGATTCAATTACCTCCCACCAGTTCCCTTCCACAATATGTGGGAATTATGGAAGCTATAATTCAAGGTGAGATTTGGGTGGGGACCATATCAATCACCAAGATGTATGGGCTGGGATAGCACAACACAGGGAGGCATTAGGCAGCCTTATAGTTTCACAGATACAAGAGCCTTTCTAGATACCTGCTGGCAAAGGGCTAACCATTTTTATTTCTACCTGAGAATCTGAAATAAAATTCTCAAGTAGAATATTGATATTCTACTTGAAATTTGAAAGTTTCAAAATATTTTGAAATGTTGTTAACTTTCAGTTAATTTTCTCCCTCTGTCCCTTAACTAACCTGATAAAAAATGATGTCAACTCTGTTGTCTGGCCGTTACTGATGATAATAATGACTCTTTATTGGAAACTTACATCTGGACTGGGCAGAACTATAAATGAACCATTAACACCTGATGGGAATTGTTTTAAGAGGTATTGGCTGTTGTGGGATATGCGTCTTCTAAATCAGGGCCACAGAGAGTGGCTCCTGAACAATTGTGTGGATGGTGGTAAAGACTGCTGCAAGAACTCCCACAGCAGAGGAGCACCTGACACTGTTCCTGTCATTCTGTAGTTCTTGTCCTACAGTATTTCAAGTAGACTGGGGCCAAGGGGGCCTGTGGCCATGATGTGAATCTAAATATTTCATTGAACCTAAGAAGAAGGTGCCCTAGTAGGCACCACAGTGTCCATGCACAAAGTCTTCATCTAACTCACAAAACACTGATTCTTATAAAGGCTATTTGTATGTTTCCAATATTTAGGAAAGGTAAATGATCATATACTTTCTCCTGTACTTGTCCCTTCACCACAATCCCTATGATAAAAAAAATAAAAATAAAAAACAACCACTAGTCATTATTAATAATGAATCATTTTTTACCTTATACTAAGGCCCTTCCTGTCTGTGCAGTCTACCCTCCCTCCCTTCATTAGCATATGTTACCTACTAGATATCACCAGTCACACTGCCTTTCACATCTTTTGTCCCTCTGGTCCACTTTAAATTCAACCAGAGTTGGCTTTCTTCCTAGCCAGTTACTATGATGATTTCTCACACCTAATTTCTAACACTTCCTTTGTTCCCCCATCAAAATCTAGACTCTTTATGACCATGTTCCTAATTCTTTGGTTCTCTTTCCACTCATCCTCTTTTTTGGGGGAAAAAAATGGAAAATTTATTTACCAACAGACAGTATCAGCAGGTGCAACTACAGGGGTTTCTCCACAGATCATACGTTCACAAGGCATTAGCTCAACAGTGAGAAAGCCACTGGTGTGTTTTCTGTAACGATATCCACTTCACAGTGTAAACAGGTACTATTGTTATATTTACTTACAATTCCAGAGGAAAGGCACAACTCACCAAAAAAAAAAAAAAGTGGGGGTTGGAGGGAATCCTAAAGTCAGGTGCAGCAACAAAAAGTCGATACTTTGCCCAATAGTCTCGAATCCACATTTCAGTCAGGGCCTTCCACATAAAGGGAAAGAGTTTTCTCCCAGAAGTTAGAGTCTTTCTTTCTTTCTCCTTTCTTGTTAAACTAAGAGTTGTTCAATATTACATGTAAAAAAGGAGATTACCAAAAAAGCCATCACAAAACCATCTTGAACATTCAGCTCTTCCCATCAATACATCAACTCCTAGGTTTTAGACAGGGCCTGGGAATATTTTCATGGTCTTAAAATAGAAAAACACATTTTGGGAGGCCGAGGTGAGCAGATCACCTGAGGTCAGCAGTTCAAGACCAGCCTGGCCAATATGGTGAAACCATGTCTCTACTAAAATACAAAAATTAGCTAGGCATGATGGTGGGTGCCTGTAATCCCAGCTACTCGAGAAGCTGAGATGGGAGAATTGCTTGAACTCAGGAGACAGTGGTTGCAGAGCCGAGATCACATCCCTGCACTCCAGCCTGGGCGGGTGAGAGAGACTTCATCTAAAAAAAAAGAAAAAAAAAAATAGAAAAACAGACCCTATGGCTACAAAAAATAAAAAATAAATGAGGCAGATAAATTAAAGCTTTCACACCCAGAACTTGCCTGTTTTAACTTCATAGTCTTCATGAAATATTCAGCAAGAAAACAACAAAAGAATCTTCATAATTATTTGACATAAGTCATAGAAGGAAATTCATCAATTAAAAAAAATGAGTATATGAACCTGTGATAGGAAACATGTCCCCTTCCATGAGTTTCTTCTCAAGAATGAAAACACAGATCTTCAATAAAGTAGGCACTGGTACTAAATTAAGTCATCTGAGCGTCCCTGCTCAGGTGCCTCCTCTTCTGGAGTTCAGGAAAAGGAAGGCATCTAAGAAGCGTGAGGAGGACATTGACAGTCCTAAGGCTCCAACTGAATTTTATGTATTTAACACACATACTGACTCCCTAAGGACTCATATAAGTCCAGTTGAGGCCATCCTACTTAAGGTTCTAAGGTTGAAACAATTTTACAACTTTTTTTTTAATTACATTCAAAAAAACAATAACATGGAGACAGGGTTGAGGCATATAAAACAGGTCCCTAAATACATGACAGACCTTGTCTCTATGCCCAAATACAGTTACCATAGAAGTATCAGTACCCCTCTACCGTCGATTAGGCTACATAGTTGTCTTTTCCACTGCTGTTCAATAAGTTCCAATGGTTCTACCTTGAAAGACGTAACGGTCTTTGGAAAAAGTCATTCTAGGTTGTAAAAAGGTTCTGTGTATACAGTTTGTCACACATAACAAAGCTTCTTTCCAAAATTAAAAAAAAAAAGTCTGTGTTTTGGTATTTTTTTTTTATTTTTCAATTTTTTGCAAAGCAACAAATAGCAACAATTGTGATTACAGAACTTGCCTGAGGTTGTGATCACAAGCAGCGTAAACATTATTTGCATATCAGTAAGGAAAACAAACCAGGAGGAGATGAGTTCTTATAAGAAAGCAGATTCTAGAGATGTCACTGTCTGCATTTCTCCTTCCATGCAACTTCTCCTTTACTCAAGGCTGTCAGTAACACCTGGTTTTTCCACATCTTCACTGATACCTGACTGGGAGCCATCCATCTTGGAGTAGTCGAATATGCTACAGCAGCATCACGGCACTGGCGAACTTCTTCTGACGGATGGGGCACGAATGCTGCCTCTTAATGGATGTGTTGGTTCGGTGAACCCTGAGGTATGTCTTCAGGTTACCTTAGGTAGAAATGGCTTGGCGACAGATCTCACCCTGGAATGATCTCTCTCTGGGTGAGATCCCTCAGGGTGCATTACTGCACCCTGAGGGAGTTCTGGCAGCTTAAGACTCGGTGGCAAATGAGAGATTCGTTGGAGTCCATGGTCCCCCTCCCTTGGAAGCCACCAGTCCTTGGGGAATTATGGTTTGGTCCCACCCCAGGATGTGTGGATCCACCCTCACTTTCTGGAGAAGGTCCAGGCTGCAGGATGCTTGGCAGGGGGGCCACCCATGAGGTCCTTAGTCTCCAAAGAGGGATTCTCAGGTAGCCCTATAGAGGGGCTTGCAAAGACAGGGTTGCTGTCTAGAGAGATTCAATTCATCTACGGGGATGGTACAAAGAGTGCATGGGGGATGCCATTGCCTGCTGCCACTTTGTCCTGGAACTTGGCGAACAGCTGGGGGTTTGCCTTCACCTGGGGATGTCAGCGAAAGTGAACCTTTAAGGTCGTTTTTGGTGGGAAAGCGATGACCACAGACAGAGCACACGAGGGTCTCTCTCCAGTATGGGAGCAGAGGTGGATCTGCAAGGAGCTATCAGCCCCGAAAACCTTGCTACAGCACTGACACTTATGCTTGCAGAGGACCGCCTCATCATTGGGTTTGACATCTACCGCGGAGGTGTTCGGTGGCTTCTCCTTCCCTTGGACTGGCCTAGCGCCACGGTAGAGAAAGGGCTCTAAAAGGGACCAAGCCCGAGCCTAAGGATGCAAAGCACTGGGGAGGCGGTGGCAGAAGGAATGTTGGCGTGAGGTAGCCTAGCTTGTTTCAAGGCGTCCAGAGTTAGATCTTGGCTTCCAGCATTCTGGCTCAGCAAAGCCACAGCTGCATAAACCCACTGGGACATGTGGCAGCCCAAGGTCTTCAGGGTGTCGGCCCCGTCCCTCTGGAGTGCAGGCGTGGGAGGCCCATGGGTTCACCTGGTTGCAGATCTGCTCCAGGAGCTGGGTCTGCTGTAGCTGCTTCTGCGGCTGCAGGCACAGGATCTGCTCAGGGATGCATGGGATGCTGTTGGCATCAGGCACAGGGGCAGGCAGGGCATGTGCACTCTGCTGATTCACCACCACCTTGGTGCCCCATAGTGTCCGCAAGGTCACGTAATGTTGGCCACTTTGCCTTTGGGTAAATAGCTTATGTCCTGGGAGTGGCAAGGCCGTCTCCGTCTTTAGATACATCACAGACTCCGCACCATCTCCTCCATGTCCCCTGAGCTGCCACCGCTCTCCCTGTGACCATCCTCACTGCTTAGACTGTGACTGGTGGCTCAGTACAGCTCCCAAGAAGTCTTTTGAAGGCACTGGACCCTCACCGTCATTCATGATGAAGACAGGTGGATTCTTAGTGCAATTTTTCTTATGTTTCATGAACTCAGAGATGCTTAAGACTTGTGTTTTCTCCCGACAAGGCCACTTGGTGTGGCTTGGTCCTCATTTGCCTCGTCATTTCCTAGATGACTGAGCACCAGGCTCCCACACCGTGGGGCTGCATCTATAAACTCCGGGGTCAGCTGCTCACCTTGGTCCTCCTCGGAGGTGATGTCCTGGGTTTTCGCCTGCTGGGGCCTCAACGTGATGCGAGGAACCAGGCATCAGGAGAGCCACAGCTATTTGGGAAATTTACCCACCTTCCCTGCTCATTTTCATTCTGACTTATCTGGATACTCCCTCTGCCCCCAGGAGAATACATTTCTGCACTGCCAAGAACATGTTGCGATTTGAGAATCTTTCTTTAACAAAATTCACATCTTTATGAAAGGTTTTCCATTACAGCAGAAATCTTCCTGGCTATAGCTACCTGACTGCCACCTTCTCCCAACCCCCCCCCGCCACCATCCCGCCCCCTCCGCGCCTGGCAAATCAAAAGTATAAATATCAGAAAAGTAAACCTATAAATATAACAAAGATGTAAAATGGCCAGTTTTGTCATAGGCCAGTTCTTAACATTGAAAATCCTTCTGCCAATGTCCTTTATTTTCTGCTATTATATTAGTTTTTCAAGAGGACACAGCAGAATACAGAAAAAAACTCAGATCCAAAGGACTCTTCAACCAACAGTGATCTTGGGACACTATCTAGTTTTCTCTACAGCTGGAAAAGGAGACCTCATGTGGGTTTTCACAGCTTCCTTTAAAATGCAGGACTATGACTCCAAGCTCTCAAAATATCTGGAGAAAGAACTGTGAGCATACCGGAGAATTCACTGAGAAATCTGGCCTCCAAGGAGAACAAATTATGATTCCCTAAAAAGAATAGGAATGGGCACCTGGGAACTGGTGGCTTTCTTTCTACGAAAGAAACTGTTCTGCTTTTTGAGTAAGACAAGACAGAACCATAGGTGAAAATCTATACATACTACTAAGAATGAATTAAACATTCATATCAGATATTCTCTATAGTATTATATCTCTATAAATATATCTATTGATTATCCTAAATCACATTATTCTAAACAGACAGGGGTTTTAGCTAACAAAAATAAGCTTTTAAATTCTACATAGAATAAAAGAATTCCTTCTTAGGTAGTATCCTATTTCCACATGCCTTAAAATTGGATCTTGGAAACCATGACTCTCTTACCACCCCTTTGCTGGTGCTGGAGACGATTTCAAGTGCAGCTACTGAAAGGAAAATTTTAACTGTGAAGCATTGAAGTTGCCTGGAGCTTCGCAGCTTTGAAGCAGGATCTATTGTTGTTATGTTTTCACTTTCTTTTCCTGTTTGACAACATTTAGACAAAGTTTAAGAAAACAAAAGTAGACAAAAGACAAAGTCCAGAAAGACCATTCAGAACAAAGACTCTCTAGTTCCAAGTCCTTTCTATTTCTGTATAAACTCGAGGCACTCACTGGTCTTCAATACTTGTTTTCTTGACTTGAATTAAAATGTGTCATGCTAAGAATCCAATTACTTGACCAGAGACAAAATTTCATTAGTCACCAAAGAGCAGTAAAATACTGCTGTGTTCAAGGAGATTCAAACATGCTGTCATCATTGCTGAACTTAGAAACAGTCTAGACTGTAACCACTTGTTATCAGAAACCAGTCAGAGAGACTCCTGGAAGGAATAAATTCCTCATATGGCTTCAGTCCCACCTCAGCTCTCAACACCCTCACTCTCTCCACTCCAACCATCAGTTTTATCTCAGTTCTTCAAATGCTGCAAGACTTCTCTTATGTCCAGGTCTGTGAATAGGCAGTTGCTTCTGGATAGAGCATTCGTCTACTCCTCACTTTATTCATTCCTCTTTCAGATCTCATATCAGTATCACTTCCCTCAGGGAGGCCCTCCTGCGTCCCTCTCACAGTGCATCACCCAGCAGAACACGACCACATTAATAATCCATCACTTAATCTATATAGGCCTTGCTAGACTCTGCATTTCATGGAAGAAGGGGCTGTCTCTATTACCACTCTATCCCTGAAACATAGTACGATTCTTGACACTCGGGGACACTCATAAAGATTCACTGAATAAATAAATTGACTGAACACTTAGATGTGTAACTAAGACATAATCTAATTTAACATCGAATTAACATATGACAATTCTATATGGGTTGAGAGAGTCAAGAGTCAACTAGTGACAGCAAGCACAAAGACAGTTAAATATCCACAAGTCTGAAAGCAAGGAAACTCTTCAGCCCTTGACATCAAAAACCAAATATCCATTTGGAAAATTGTGCCACTAAATCAACCAAGAAATGAGGTTGTTTAAAAAAAATGCAAAAAAAGGACCAGACGTGTAATCACAGCACTTCGGGAGGCCAAGGCGGGCAGATACCTGAGGTCGGGTGTTTGAGACCAACCTGACCAACATGGAGAAACCCCATCTCCATCTCTACTAAACATACCAAATTAGCCAGGTGTGGTGGCACATGCCTGTAATCCCAGCTACTAGAGAAGCTGAGGCCGGAGAATTGCTTGAACCTGGGAGGCAGAGGTTGCAATGAGCCAAGATCATGCTATTGCACTCCAGCCTGGGCAACAAGAGCAAAACCGTCTCAAAAAAAAAAATGCAAGAAGTGATCAGCTATAACTCAATTTAAGGAAAGTCCAAGAAGTCGTGTGTAAAGCTTTTTGGTTTGTTCTTGGTTCATTTTCAAAATACCATGTGGGAGTCTTGGCATATGGAAGCAAAAATGATAGGTTAAAAGTAGAAAATGTGCATAAATATTAGATCAGAAAATAAAGGCAAGCAAGGTAAGCCTGCGGAAAGCAATTTTCAGAAGGACTAGAAAAGAACTCTCAGTGTTTACAAGTGACCTAAAAGTGACCTGGAACAGAAATAAAATAAAATAAATGCAGCCTACTTTAGTGAGCATACAGCACATGCTTTTCAAGGTGATAAACAGTTTGTAAGCATTGCCTCTTTAGTCCTCGGAACACCCTTGTAATAAGGTAGGCACCATTCTACCCCCATTCTATAAGCGAGGTAACTGAGGTTCTAAACAGTTACGTAATTTTCCTAGGCTTATACAGATAATGTGAAAACCCATATTCAAATCCAGATTCCTGGAGCTCAAATTCTTAAACTCACTGCACTACAAATTACCCAAATCTAAAACTCCTGCATCCCATTTCTTCTAAATCCAAGTCAACACTTACCCCCGGAGACACTTAGAACCACCCTGCATTGCTTTCCCAAGTGTTCTGGTGAAAACACTCGGGAAGAGTCATTCTCCAGAGCAGCCACAGAGCATGCCACAAAAAAAAGGCAAGGAAGAGCGCCAAAAATCGGTGAGCCAGCTCTGTGGGCACAGCCTCCTGTTGCAATATTTTACTAATACATTCTCCTTCTCACAGGCCCAGAATGAGAATGCATTAGTAAAATGTTTCGGTATTTTTTTTTTAATTCTGCACACGTGTTACTGTGTGTGTGTGCTTCTGTGTGTTTGTGTACATATATATGAGCCTAAATGTGCTAGAAGAATTCACACCAAACTCTAACAGTGGTGATTAATGGGAGTGGGTATGGAATGAGAAGCAGGAATGAAGAGGAAATGTTTCTTTTTAGGCTTCATGCTTCTATCATATTCATAATTTTTACTAGGCAATTAAGTTATATTTTAGTTTTCTTAGAAGGCATCTAGCCCATCTTTCTCCTGGATCAGAGAATGATCTTACATTAATAGCAGCTATGACAGGCAGCACTCTCCTCTTACCCACCTGCAGTGCTACCCAGCCTCCTGATATTTTCCAGGGGATGCTGTCTTCCTTACTTCTGCTGGAGCAATTTCACCACATTGCTTTTTTTCCTTTCTTCACGTACTAACTTCCTCAATCATAGCCACCAAGACCCCATTTAATTTGACTGTAATAAACATATTCTTAACTGCTCTCAGAATACTTCAGGGCACTATGATCTCTTTGGCCACAAAAATTTGACTCTAACTAGGGCTCAAGGATATTCTGCCTTCAAATAAGTGGCCCATACCAGTGATAGCAGTGAGTTCTATCTAGTCCACTAAATTTCATGTCAACTCACCCGCAGGATTAAACCTGAAATTGGCCAGGCGCGGTGGCTCAAGCCTGTAATCCCAGCACTTTGGGAGGCCGAGGCAGGTGAATCACGAGGTCAAGAGATCAAGACCATCCTGGTCAACATGGTGAAACCCCGTCTCTACTCAAAATACAAAAAAATTAGCTGGGCATGGTGGCGCGTGCCTGTAATCCCAGCTACTCAGGAGGCTGAGGTGGGAGAATTGCCTGAACCCAGGAGGCAGAGGTTGTGGTGAGCCGAGATCGCGCCATTGCACTCCAGCCTGGGTAACAAGAGCGAAACTCCATCTCAAAAAAAAAAAAAAAAAACCTGAAATTATCTTTGTCTGTCTTTCTCGTTTCCCAAATATCCAGATTCTGTTTCCCACATTATTATTTTATTAAATATACAATTAACACATGAATACGCTCTTGATAAAAGAGGAAAACCACACAGAAGTATGTCAAAAAAGTAAGACCCCCTCTCAACTTTTTATCTAATTGCGAAGTTATCACTAAAATTGTTTGTGTGCATTCTTCCAAATCTTTTCCAGTGTTTGTAACCTAAGGACACAATATTGTTTTGTGACCTGCTTTTCCATCCTCCACGCCCAATATACTTCAGGTCTTTTCAAGTCAGCACATTTGACTCTGCTTAATTTCTTTTAACGGTTCCCTGGTATTTATGGTGTGACCATATCCTAATTAATTTAAGCACTATGGTATTGATGGAAACCTGAAATATTTCTACATTTAAACTCTCACAAACAAGGTTGCGATGAACATCCTGATACTCTGTATCCATATATACATTTTTTGTTTTCCTCCAGGATGGTTCTTAAAAATAAAATTTTTATTGTCAATTTTGACAAATATACCAAATCGCCATCTAAAAATGTGCCAATATTGTTTCATTCTCAAGCTTTATGGATTTTTTTAATACCTGAAATAAGAAGACAAGCCAAAATAGTCCCCACATTCCTGGTGGAGTATTCTTCCTTTTCAAAATTACCTTACTGCAATTTTCATTCAGTCAACTTTACAATCCAGCTTTCAAGATCCACTAAATTTTTTTGCAAAACAAGAAAAGAATGAAGAACTGAAGTTCTTGATTGCTTGAGTTTTCACCCACTCTGTGTTCCACCCTGTAAGAGAAGCAGCCAGCATGGGCTATGCCATCAGCCTGTCCCGTCATCCATGAGAGCCTAGGGAAATCACAGGCCACTCCATCATTGGTTGGTAATATGGGTTTTGCTACCATAACTTCAGAGGCTTGCTATAAGGACTAGAGATAGTGTCTGAGGGGTTTAAGCTGGAGCAGGTTAAGTATACAGTGGTTTAAAAAAGACAGGGGGACTTGTTTTCACTTATTTTCCATCAACCCCTTCAGGAACCTAGAGTCTAGTGATTTCTCCTCTCCACTCCTCACTCCTCCCTACAACTCCTCTGTGAGAGCAAAGCTCACCCTGACAACAGTCACTACTTGGTGTGCATGCATTAGGGGCTAGGGGCTGTGAAGTATGTGTCTCAAGAATGACCCAGGCCAGGGAACGTGAGCTTTCATCCTCTTCTCCCAGCCACAGACTCAGGCCTTGAACCCTTCATTGTCTTAAAGTGTTCTCCTATGGGACTGTTTTCTCCATCTTCCTATCACTCATTCACTCATTCAGCGAACACTTAGAGAGCATTTGCCCTGTGCCAGGTACCATGCAAAGCTTGGGAGATGCAGTGGAGGCCCAATGTCCACCCTGCCTTCAGGCAAAGGCATGCGTTCCCCTCTCCATTCTTTTGCACAAGCACATTTACATGGCTGTGGTCCAGGATCTCTTTTCAACATGTTTCTCTCTGCAGTCTACCACCATCCTTAGCCAGGCTTCCCCACCTCCCCTGCATTTCCTGCCTCCTTCACATACAGTTGTCATGCTGTGAAACCGTTAAAGGGCTTCTGCTAGCAAGCATCAAGGACACAGCCTTAACAATCGTGTTCTTTAAATCAAATCAGCATCAAGGACATCGAACTGAAGAACCTTATGCCTTAAAATCACCCACCTCGAGAAACGTTGCTGTTTGAAATTATATCAGGACCTGCAAAGCCAAAATAAACCAGCTTTAACCTAAGACAGATGGAACGCTGAGTGTGTTAAAGCAGCTCTGTCTTGGTCTAGGAGTCCATCGGTTTCCTTGTCACCACTTCTGTTAATCAGAACCATCTGTGCTTTCCTAGTAACATATATTAGCTCTGCTTAAGCAGAGCTGGGGGGAACTGTTCCCAAATGCAGGGCTCACTTGCCTGGCAAGTTTAACAAATTAATGTTTGTTTTTCAGAACTCAGATCTGTTATCTCATCAACAGTGCTTAATCTCAGTGTTACCATGGACCAGAGTCCCTCAGGTCCTTCATGGTTGGTTGACCAAGATGAAATAACTAGACGTTCCACCGCGAGATTTTTCAGATGAGGGAAGGTAGACCCAGATGAAGAGGTGAGAGGAGGTTAGTAAAGAGTGTCCATGCCAGAGTTAAACACGATACAATTCTGTTTCCAGTAAATGCGACCAACAATCCTGTCAAGCTCTCGTCTCCTATGGGATGAGAAGGTCCTGAAATGATATCCTAGACTACCTCATAACTTTTCAGTCACACACTGTCATGAGGATAGATTTATTTTGATTATTTAAGACGCGATCCATTTCATTTTAAAATGTCAGCCTTGGCTAGAGATGGTGTCTGCAGTGGCTCATGCCTATAATCCCAGTATTTTGGGAGGCCAAGGTAGGTGGATCACTTGAGGTCAGGAGTTTAAGACCAGCCTGGCCAACATGGTGAAACCCTGTCTCTACTAAAAATCCAAAAATTAGCTGGGCATGGTGGTGGGCATCTGTAATCCCAGCTACTCGGGAGGCTGAGGCAGGAGAATCACTTAAACCTGGGAGTTGGAGGCTGCGATGAGCTGAGATCACACCACTGCACTCCAGCCTGGGTGACAAAGTGAAACTCTATCTCAAAATAAATAAATAAATAAAACTTCAGCCTTGTCTTTGAGTCAAAGCTATGAGAGTGTATAATGGAGGAAGTATCTCTCCTGAAGGGAGACATGGCATGTCCTTATCCCTCAATTGACTCAAGATCATGGCTTCATGCTCTCCCTCCTACTTCTATGGTCAAGAAAAGACTAATGCCCAAATAGCTAAATTCAAGATCCTTGCCCTTTACTTGGCGTGAGTGTTTCTGGAATATATGCATGCTGTGAGAGGAGGGGAAAAGAGAGAGAAAGATTTCATGCACATTTCATTTGTATATGTCTACTTTAAGGTGAACATAGTCTCAGGAAAAACTCATGATTCACTGTTTGTAGATGTCTAAGAATTAACATTTCTAGGTAAAAGTAATGCCACTGGTGATTATTTATGGGGATTTGCCAAATGTCTGTTAGGCAAACCTCTGACACATCAGACTCATTCTCTTAGTAAATGTATTTGATTCAACAAGGAAACTGTGTCCATATATGTATATGCTAGCATGCAGTTGTTCATATCATTGTCTGCTTGTGACATTAAAAGCACACAGCAAACCATGAGTTCAACCTTACATATTATGTAAATAAGATTGGATTTACTCAGTATGACTGAGGGTACTAAAAATAGCATGGCATTTGTCACTGAAAATGCAGGCAGGCAGCTCAGAGTGTTCACTTACAAGTAAAGACACAACGATGAGACACACCACTAGTACCAACCCAAATCAGAAGTGTTCACTCATGGGAAATTTTTTCATAATGAAAGAAAAGAAAGAGCAGCTAAGGTCTGCTTAACAAGCAATCCAAAAAGCCCCGCTCGAAAGGTATTTAATAGTGGGATCTTTTTTATTCTGGTGGCATGATTCAATCTGAGCTAAAAGTACACCTTGAATGTTTCACAGACAACTATGAAGAACATGAATCTAGATTGACATAGAGATGAGTGGGGCAGACGGAGTATGCACAGATATAGAAACACATATGCACACACCAGGATGTTGGGAAATGGGCTTGGGGAGGCCAGAAGACAGGGAAGATAGCACCAGACTGATTTCTTTTGAAGAATTATGGGGAGAAGGAGGTACTGTGGAGTAAAAAGGAAAAAACCCTGCAACAGAGGCTACATTTGACCTTGGCTATTGGTTCCCTTCACCCAAAGGCTGGATCATTGTGGAGCTTGCTAAAAACATCAGGTTGCTGAGTGATCTCTTGCTTTAAGGCTTCTGTTACCATAGGAACCGTCATCCTCTGTTTTCTGAAAAGTGGTTAATAACTGGATTTGAAAGTAATGAGATTCTGTCCTAAACTTGAATTGAGTTCACTTCTGTCTCTGATACTGCCACCCTGGGTATTATTACTGAAAATTCAGAATATCTTGGGAATTAACATCCAGAAAATAACACTAGATCCATTCCAAGAATTGATTCAGATTCCTTTGTGTGAGTCTGTGAGATATGACTACAAAATCATGATGCATGTGTTTGAGTGTGAGTGCCTGTTTCAGCAAACTAACCAGAACTGGCATAAAGAAAAGCACCCTGTGTCTTTCAAAGTAAAAGAGGCATATGTGCTTAGCCCAACACTGCTATCATTGTTGGAAACTTTTCTAGAACTCTCTTTTGATACTACTTTCAGAGCTCCTTTAAAAGCCCCTCTGGGAAATCCATTTCCTAACCTTGTAGACATGTCTTATGGAGTGAATACAAAACTTTATGCCAGTGCCAATGGCCACTGTGATTTCAGAGTGAGAAAGAGTGAACTATTTTTATTTAAACTAGGAGCAGAGGCCACAAACCATCCTTAAAAATTACATCTATGGCCAGGTGTCATGGCTCACGCCTGTAATCCCAGCAATTTGAGAGGCCAAGGCAGGCAGATCACAAGGTCAGAAGATCGAGACCATCCTAGCCAACATAGTGAAATCCTGTCTCTACTAAAATACAAAAAGTTAGCCAGGCATGGTAGCACATACCTCTAGGCCCTACTACTCAGGAGGCTGAGGCAGGGGAATAGCTTAAACTCCGGAGGCAGAGGTTGCAACGAGCTGAGATCGCACCATTACACTCCAGCCTGGTGACAGAGCAAGACTCCATCTAAAAAAAAAAAAAATCCATCTACACACACCTATTGAGATAGCTAACACTCAAAAAGTAGAAAATAACAAGTGCTGGGGAGGATGTGGGAAAATTGGAACACTTGTGCGTTGTTGATGACAACCTCAATGGGGCAGCCGCTGTGGAAAAAGTGTGGAGGTTCCTAAAAACACTAAACATAGATCACCATATAATCCAGCAATTCCACTTCTAGATATATATTCAAAAAATTGAAAGCAGAGACTTAAACAAATATTTGTCCACCAACGTTTATAGCAGCATTTTTCACAATAGTTAAAATGTGGAAACAACTCAAATGACCATTGACAGATGAATGGATAAACAAAATGTGTTATGTGTATACATTGAAATATTACTTAGCCTCAAAAATGAATGGAATTCTAATACAATTACACAACATGGATGAACCTTGAAGACATTATGCTAAGCAAATTAAGCCAAACACAAAAGGACAAATATTGTATGATTCCACTAATATGAGGTACCTGAAGTAGTCAAATAATCATAGAGAAAGTAGAATGGTGATTGCCAGATACTAGGGTGAGTAGGGAATGGGAGTTACTATTTAACTGGTACAGACCTTCAGCTTTGGAAGGTGAAACGGTTCTGGGGGTGGATAGGGATGCTGGCTGCACATAGGGATGCTGGCTGCACAGCAATGTGAATAGACTTAGTGCCACTAAATTGTACACTTTAAAAAGGTTAAAATGGTAAATTTTATGCTATGTATGTTTTACCACAAAAAAAGGTCTATAAAATCAAAGCCAGGAGTATCTTAATTATCTTCAAACCTGCCAATTCTCAGTCAATTCCTCACCTTCACAGCTGATGTACACAGAAGTTCTCCAGGACCAACCCAAACATTTGAAGGTAAAATAGTTTTCCTGGCACTTTTGTCCAGATCCTGGTTTGCACTAATAAAAGAGAAAAGCGGCCGGGCACCATGGCTCACGCCTGTAATCCCAGCACTTTGGGAGGCCGATGCAGGTAGATCACGAGGTCAAGAGATTGAGACCATCCTGGTTAACACAGTGAAACCCCATCTCTACTAAAAATACAAAACATTAGCTGTGCATGGTGGAGAAAAGCAACCTCATGGTAATGAGACTCAGTCCTATGTGACATTACCAGATTTAGCAAACAAAAATATACAGTACCCGCTGAAACCTGAAATTTAGATAAACAACAAATACTTTTTTAGTATATGTATGTCCTAAATGTTGCATGAGACATGGTTACACTAAAAATTTTTGTCATTTAGCTGAAGTTCACATTTAAGTGAGCATCTTGTATTTCATCTGACAACACTAATCCTAAATGAAATTGCTTCTGGCCAACAGCATCATCTCCTGCCTTTAAATACTAACTCAAAGTCTGATGCTGCCTGAGTCAGCTGCACTCAGGCGTAAACCACACTGTTATAAGACCTTCTAGTGCAGAGAGCAGAAAATAAAGCACAGATCTGGTCACAGCTGTTTTCTTCCATTATGCAATAGTCAATATATGTCCAAAATCCACCACTTCAGCCCTTGTCCTCAGTCTTCGGGTTAAGTCATAATCCATCCTGCCCCTTAGCTCAGCTCTCCATGAGGTCTGGAACCTAGACCAGCCTGGTGGATTGTATCAGTCCTCCCTAATTTCTCATTAGATTTAGAAATAATACACTGAAAAGCTTTTTATCATATCATTGCAAGCTCTTTCATCTAAATATGTCCATGATCGTTTCCAGTGACAGAAAGGCCATTTTAAAACTTTCACAGCCAAGTTTTTCTGTAAATGCACCTCCTGTGTTATTAAACAGTGTAATTGTCAAGTAAACATCATGAAAAGGACATTAGAATCTTCACTTTGTATCTAAAGAAACAGAACAGTCACTGGCTTTCTCAGTCAATAGTTCACTCTAAATCCATCACTTACTTCTCTCCACCTGCCTTTCCAACCCCCAGGATGCTTCTTTCTTAAAATCTGGTGTCCTGGGCCAGCTCAAGGGACGCACATAACCCTTTCTACAAAGCCTACTGCATTCTCAGTTCCTCAGAGCAGAAATATGCAACTCAATCCAAGAAGTACTCATAAGACAGAAGCCACCACTAACTGAAGCCAAGGAGCCAAATTATTAAGACATTGTCACTGCCCACAAAGTACTTATAAACTCAGGATGTTTGCCTGTAAGCTTCTGACCACACCTTTTACACTTTCCCCCACTGCTTTCTATTCTTTCACCTAGTCCTTTCCATCCAGGCATTTTGCTGGGATCTAAGCATGGTCTGCCTCCCTTTTGTCCTACATTCTCTTCCATGGTTCAACTTTTATGTTTATGTTGTGTCTGCCAAACTCTCCTACTCTGCCCTAGACCCAGATTTTCCAAATTCCCACTGGACATCTCTATCTGGATATTTATTCCATGGTCAACACACCTGAAACCCAACACATATTCTTCCTCCCCAATTCTTGTTCCTATACTTCTTACGTCAAGGATGCCACTATATTCCAAACAGAAGAAACTGAAACTCTCCCTCCTCACCCCTCCACACAACCAATTACAATACCCAGCCAGCTCCACTCCCACAGTGGCCCTCATCTCCGCCTCTGCCCCATCCTACTAGCCATGACTTGGTTTTTTCCTTGTCCTTGCACCTGCATGCCACAGTTGTTGTGAACTGTCCCCCTAACCTCCAAACTCTCCCTTCTCAAATCCATCCTTCAGGTTGCTACCAGACTTACCCTACAATCACAGTTAAATCACACTACCCTCCAACTCGAAAACCTGCAGTGTCTCCACATTACTAGGAGAAAAAAATCCTTGGAGTAATATTCAGGGCTCTGCCATCTGGCCTCAGCCTCATTTCTAACTCTTTCTCCCACTTCATTGCCCCAAGTATCCTACATACAAGTCACACAAAACCTTGCATTTTTTCCAAATTTGCTCATCTGGCCTTTTGCTGAAGGTGTCTCCTCCTTGCAGACTGCCCCTCTCTCCTAGAAGGAGCCCAGTTGCTTGAATCAACACATCTTAATTCAAATGCACCTGTGTCATATTGATCAAATTACCTTTACTTCAGTTTCCTTACCTTTACGATAGGGACAACAATTACATGTACCATGGAGTTTTTAGAAGGTTTAAGAGAGAGTACATTTAAACAAGCTTAGTACAATGCCTAACATGCAAAAATTTTAGGTCCTGTCGTTGTTATTGTTTGCAATTTACCTATATTTATCAACTACTTACTTGTTCTTTCAGGCCCCAATAAAATGTCACCTCCTCACAGAAACTTCCTCAATTGCCTTAGTCAAAAACCCTCATTAGCTCCTCCTTCCACCATTCATCAATAAGTGTGTCACTCGAATTGACACATTTTTCACACTACTTTTCACTCTAATTCATTCTTTATAGGTACATCCTCCCAACTCTTCCCCCACCCCTACTCCCACCCCACTCTCAAGCTCGGCCTCCTGTTAATGTAGGGCCTTTTGGGGCTCCAGCTAAACATTTTCAATTTAGTACCAGAGGATCAAAAGAAAGTCCTCCATTTCCACACCTAAGCCCCTGCTGACAACACTTCTCTCAATTGTACTTGAGGCTACAGAAAAACTTTTCATTTTCTATTTTTACTCCAGTTGCTGTAATAAATGGCTAGTTATACTTCATTTTTCTACTCTTGGAATTGATCCTTAATTACACTAAGCTCTTACCTAACAATTGCTTTTTAAAAAAAAGTTGGGGGAGAGGGGAGAAGATGGTGCTGTAAGACCAACTCAGGATTGCAGCTCCCAATGAAAGCGCAGATGGTGAGTGGATGCCACATTTCCAGACGGATCTTTATTGCTCACAGATCAGGAGATTCCCAGGTGTAGAAGCCCCATGTGCCGCCAGCGTGGCTGTTTGGGCCGGCGTGGCTGTTTGGACCAGGGCTGCAGCACAGCAGCACTCTGTACAAAATACACTGGTTTGGTTGCCCTGTTAAACCGACAATTGGAGATTTTGGAAGGCAGATTAGTACATTCATCTGATTAAATGGGACTTAAACAGAAAGCCAGGCCAGGAGATTCCCAGGCAGCAACGTTGTTCCAGGCAGCACAGTGGGTCACTGCACAGGAAATCACACAGATCCCAGCGCCCTTTCAGCAGGCGACTAGAACACCTGGGAGAGAGTCAACCATTCAACTTAAAAAAAAAAAAAAACAAAAAAAAGGGCTCTGAGGCAGGGAGCCAGGTGATCAGGCTCGGCAGGTCCCACCCCCACAAAAGCAAACAAAACAGCAATTGGAAACGCTCAGGGTTGAGAGTTTCATGGCAAGCACAGCTGAACCCAGGACGATGCAGCTCAGAGAGGGAGGGGCATCCGCCATTACTGAGGCACTCGACCCCTAAGGAGGTACTCTGCCATTGCAGACACAGCCTGCCATTGCCGAGGCAACCCGCCATAACAGAGAGAGTCCGCCACTATGGAGGCGGGCTACCATCACCATGGCAGCTCTAACCACACCCATATAAACAGGACTACAGGGAATTACACACAGCAGCAGGGCAGAGCCCACAACAGCAGGGCAAAGCCCATGGTAGCAGGGCGGAGCCCACAACAGCAGGGCAGAGCCCAAGGTAACAGGGCAGAGCCCACAGCAACAGGGTGGAGCCCATGGCAGCTCAGCATAGCCACTACAGGCAGGCAGTGATTAGACTGCCTCCTTGCTGGGCAGGACAGTGCAACAGATACTCATAAATAAAGCCCTAACTCCCTGGGACAGAGCACCTGAGGAAAAAAAGGGGCTTTAAGAGTTCTGCTGCAGCAGACTTAAACGTACCTGCCTAGCAGCCCAGAATGAACAACGGAGCTCACAGCTCAGCACTTCAGGTCCTATAAAGTACAGACTGTCTCCTCAAGTATAAAGTACAGACAGTCTCCTCAAGTAGCTCCCTGACCCCCATATATCCAAAGAGTTACCTCACAAAGGACTGATCAGACTGACATTTGATGGGCATCATTCAGGGACAAAGAGAGCAGAAGAAGAAACTGGTAGCAACCCTCATGGTTCCGCAGCTGCTACAGGTGTACCCCAGGCAAGCAGGGCCTGGAAGGGACCTCAGCAGTCCTACAGCAGAGGGGCCAGACTGTTAGAAGGAAAACTAAGAAACAGAAATACTTCATCATCAACAATCTGGACGTCCACTCAAAGACCCAATCAGAAAATCAGCAACTACTCAGATGACAGGTGGATAAATCCACAAAGATGGGAAGAAACCTCCCCAAAGCTCAAAAAGGAGGAAAACACCTGAAACCAGAACACCACACCTCCTACAAGGGACCACAACTCCTCACCAGCAAGGGAACAAAGCTGGATGGAGAATGAGTGTGATGAAATGACAGAATCAGACTTCAGAAGGTGGGTAATGAGAAACTTTCGTGAGCTAAAAGAACATGTTCAAACTCAATACAAAGAAACTAAGAAACTTGAAAAAATATTTGAGGAAATGATAACAAGAATGGACAACTTAGAGAGGAATATGAGTGAATTGAAGGAGCTGAAAAACACAACACGAGAACTTCACGAAGCATGCACAAGTTTCAACAGCCAAATTGACCAAGCAGCAGAAAGGATATCAGAAGTCGAAGATCAACTCAATGAAATAAAATGAGAAGCCAAGATTAGGGAAAAAAGCACAAAAAGGAATGAAAAAAAGTCTCCAAGAAATGTGGGACTGTGTGAAGAGACCTAATCTACTTTTGATAGGTGTACCTGAATGTGATGCAGAGAATGAATCCAAGCTGAAAAATACTCTTCAGGATATTATCCAGGAAAACTTCCCCAACCTAGCAAGGCAGGCCAATATTCAAGTCCAGGAAATACAGAGAACACCACAAAGATATTCTGCAAGAAGAGCAACCCCAAGGCACATAATCGTCAGATTCACCAGGGTTGAAACATAGGAGAAAATACTAAGTGCAGCCAGAGAGAAAGGTCGGGTCACCCACAAAGGGAAGCCCATCAGACTCACAGCAGATCTCTTGGAAGAAACCCTAGAAGTCAGAAGAGAGTGGGGGCCAATATTCAACATCCTTAAAGAAAAGAACATTCAACCCAGAATTTCATATCCAGCCAAACTGAGCTTCATAAGTGAAGGAAAAATAAAATCCTTTACAAACAAGCAAGTACTCAGAGATTTTGTCACCACCAGGCCTGCTTTACAAGAGCTCCTGAAAGAGGAACTACACATAGAAAGAAACAACCAGTACCAGCCATTCCAAAAACATACCAAATGCTAAAGAGTATCAACAAAATGAAGAATCTGCATCAACTAATGGGCAAAACAGCCAGCTAGCATCAAAATGGCAGTATCAAATTCACACATAACAATATTAACCCTAAATGTAAATGGGCTAAATGCCCCAATCAAAAGACACAGACTGGCAAATTGGATAAAAAGCCAAAACCCATCGGTGTGCTGTATCCAGGAAACCCATCTCACATGCAAGGATACACAAAGGCTCAAAATAAAGGGATGGAGGAAGATTTACCAAGCAAATGGAGAGCAAAAAAAAGCAGGAGTCGCAATTTTCATCTCTGATAAAATAGACTTTAAAGCAACAAGGATCAAAAGAGACAAAGAAGGACATTACCTAATAGTAAAAGGATTGATACAACAAGAAGAACTAACGATCCTAAATATATATGGACCCAATACAGGAGCACCCAGATACATAAGGCAAGTTCTTAATGACTTACAAAGAGACTTAGACTCCCACACAATAATAGTGGGAGACTTTAACACTCCACTATCAATATTAGACAGATCAACCAGACAGAAAATTAACAAGGATATCCAGGACTTGAACTCAGACCTGGAACAAGCAAACCTGTTAGACATTTACAGAACTCTCCACCCCAAATCCACAGAATATACATTCTTCTCAGCACCACATCACACCTACTCTAAAATTGACCACATAATTGGAAGTAAATCACTCCTCAGCAAATGCAAAACAACTGAAATCATAACAAACAGTCTCTCAGACCATAGTGCAATCAAGTTAGAACTCAGAATTCAGAAACTAACTCAGAACCACACAGCTTCATGGAAACTGAACAACTGCCTCTTGAATGTTGACTGGATAAACAATGAAATGAAGGCAGAAATAAACAAGTTCTTCGAAACCAACGAGAACAAAGACACAACATACCAGAATCTCTGGGACACATTTAAAGCAGTCTCTAGAGGAAAATATATAACAATAAGTGTCCATATGAGAGGAGTGCAGAGATCCAAAATTGACATCCTATCATCAAAATTGAAAGAGCTAGAGGAGTAAGATCAAAAAAACTCAAAACCTAGCTGAAGACAAATAATAACTAAGATCAGAGCAGAACTGAAGGAGATTGAGATACGAAAAACCCTTCAAAAAATCAAGAAATCCAAGAGCTAGTTTTTCGAAAAGATCAACAAAATAGACAGACCATTAACCAGATTGATAAAAAAGAAAAGAGAGAATAACCAAAGAGATGCAATAAAAAACGATAAAGGGGAAATCACCACAGATCCCACAGAAATTCAAATGATCATCAGAGAATATTATGAACAACTCTATGCACATAAACTAGGAAAACTGGAAGAAATGGATAAATTCCTGGACACTCGTGTCATCCCAAGCCTAAACCAGGAAGAAGTCGAAACCATGAATAGACCAATAACAAGATCTGAAGTTGAGGCAGCAATTAAGAGCCTACCACACAAAAAAAGCCCAGGTCCAGAAGGGTTCACAGCCCAATTCTACCAGACACACAAAGAGGAACTGTTACCATCCCTTCTGAAATTATACCAAATAATCCAAAGAGAGGGAATCCTTCCCAAATCATTTTATGAGACCAACATCATCCTGATACCGAAACCTGGCAGAGACCCCACAAGAAAAGAAAACTTCAGGCCAATATCCATGATGAACATAGATGCAAAAATCTTCAATAAAATACTGGCAAGCTGATTGCAACAGCACATCAAAAAGCTTATCCACCATGATCAAGTAGGATTCATCCCGGGGATGCAAGGCTGGTTCAACATACGCAAGTCTATAAACATAATTCACCACAAAAACAGAACCAAAAACAAAAACCACATGACTATCTCAATTGATGCAGAGAAGGCCTTTGACAAAATTCAACAGCCCTTTATGCTAAAAACCCTCAATAAACTCGGTATTGATGGAACATATCTCAAAACAATAAAAGCTATTTATGACAAACCAACGGCCAATATCATACTGAATGGGCAAAAACTGGAAGCATTCCCTTTGAAATCTGGCTCTAGACAAGGATGCCCTCTCTCACCACTGCTATTCAATATAGTATTGGAAGTTCTAGCCAGAGCAATCAGGCAAGAAAAATAAATAAAGGGCATTCAAATAGGAAAGAAGGAAGCCAAATTGTCTCTATTTGAAGACGACATGATAGTATATCTACAAGACCCCATCGTCTCAGCCCAAAAACTCCTGAAACTGATAAGCAACTTCAGCAAAGTCTCAGGATACAAAATCAATGTGCAAAAATCACAAGCATTCCTATACACCAATAACAGACTTAAAGAGAGCCAAATCAAGAACAAACTGCCATTCACAATTGCTACAAAGAGAATACAATACCTAGGAATACAACTAACAAGGAACGTAAGGGACCTCTTCAAGGAGAACTACAAACCACTGCTCAACAAAATAAGAGAGGACACAAACAGATGGAGAAACATTCCATGTTCATGATTAGAAAGAATCAATATCGTGAAAATGGCCATACTGCCCAAAGTAATTTACAGACTCAATGCTATCCCCATCAAGCTACCATTGACTTTCTTCACAGAACTGGAAAAAATCACCTTGAACTTCATATGGAACCAAAAGAGAGCCCGCATAGCCAAGTCAATTCTAAGCAAAAAGAACACAGCAGGAGGCATCACACTTCTGGACTTCAAACTATACTACAAGGCTACAGTAATCAAAACAGCATGGCACTGGTACTATAACAGAGATATAGACCAATGGAACAGAACAGAGGCATCAGAGGCAACACAACATATCTACAACCATACAATCTTTGATAAACCTGACAAAAACAAGCAATGGGGAAAGGATTCCCTGTTTAATAAATGGTGTTGGGGAAACTGGCTAGCCATGTGCAGAAAGCAGAAACTGGACCCCTTCCTGACACCTTACACTAAAATTAACTCCAGATGGATTAAAGACTTAAACATAGGACCCGGCACCACAAAAACCCTAGAAGAAAATCTAGGCAAAACCATTCAGGACATAGGAGTAGGCAAGGACTTCATGACCAAAACACCAAAAGCATTGGCAACAAAAGCCAAAATAGACAAATGGGACCTAATCAAACTCCACAGCTTCTGCACAGCAAAAGAAACAGTCACTAGAGTGAATGAGCAACCAAAAGAATGGGAAAAAATTTTTGCAGTTTACCCATCTGACAAAGGGCTGATATCCAGAATTTACAAAGAACTCAAACAGATTTACAGGAAAGAAACAAACAAGCCCATTCATAAGTGGGCAAAGGATATGAACAGACACTTTACAATAGAAGACATACATGAGGCCAAGAAACATGAAAAAATGCTCATCATCACTGGTCATCAGAGGAATGCAAATCAAAACTACATTGAGATACCACCTCATGCCAGTTAGAATGGTGATCATTAAACAATCTGGAGACAACAGATGCCGGAGAGGATGTGGAGAAATAGGAACACTTTTACACTGCTGGTGGGAGTGTAAATTAGTTCAACCATTGTGGAAGATAGTGTGATGATTCCTCAAGGACCTAGAAATAGAAATTCCCTTTGACCCAGCAATCCCATTACTGGGTATATATCCAAAGGACTATAAATCATACTACTATAAGGACACATGCACACAAATGTTCATTGCAGCACTGTTTACAATAGCAAAGACCTGGAACGAACCCAAATGCCCATCGATGATAGACTGGACTGGGAAAATATGGCACATATACACCATGGAATATTATGCAGCAATCAAAAACGATGAGTTCATATCCTTTGTAGGGACATGGATGAATCTGGAGAACATCATCCTCAGCAAACTGACACAAGAATAGAAAATGAAATACCGCATGTTCTCACTCATAGGTGGGTGATGAAAGATGAGAACACATGGACACAGGGAGGGGAGCACTACACATTGGGGTCTATTGGGGGGAATGGGGAAGGGACAGTGAAGGGGGGAGCTGGGGAGGGATAGCATGGGGAGAAATGCCAGATGTGGGTGAAGAAGAGGAAGACAGCAAATCACACTGCACATGTGTACCTATGCAATTATCTTGCATGTTCTGCACATGTACCCCAAAACATAAAATGCAATTAAAAAAAAAAAAGTTTGGCCAGGCACTGTGGCTCACACCTGTAATCCCCACACTTTGGGAGGCCAAGGCAGGTGGATCATGAGGTCAAGAGATTGAGACCATCCTGGTTAACATGGTGAAACCCAATCTCTACTAAAAATACAAAAAGTTAGCTGGGCATGGTGGCGTGTGCCTGTAATCCCAGCTACTCAGGAGGCTGAGGTGGGAGAATTGCTTGAACACAGGAGGCTGAGGTTGCGGTGAGCCAAGATCGTGCCATTACATTCCAGCTTGGGTAACAAGAGCAAAACTCGGTCTCAAAAAAAAAAAAAAAAAAAAGTTTAACAATTATTCTTTAATTCACTGAAAAATCACAGTTTTCTCTTCAACTTTTGATTAAAATCTATGAGAACCGTTCCATGGTGACCAAAAAAAAAAAAAAAGATTTGAAAAGTTTTGGAATAATATCAATAAATAAAAGATAACCAACTACAAATTATACATTTGGGTCTGTAAGAGCTCCCAAATTTATCATCAAGTACACCTCATCGAAGAAATAACATTTCTCCAAAGAAATTCATGGCCTAGACGTAAAATATTTTCAATGTCAAAAGTTAAAAATTGTGTTCATTCTTCATTGAAGTATAATGGTCTGCCAAATTCATGAAGTTTAGATGGACTTGCTCAAAATTTCACATTCCAACTACAGGGTAGGCCAAAGCTCATGGAAATTTTACTCAACCGAAAACTCTTATAATTTCACATCCAGACCCTGTACTTCATGTTCTTGACTTCTCAAAGGAAATCCTAAGGAAAATGAGTACAAATTAAGCCTCACAGTTTTGCCTAGAGGCTTGTTTTCCTTCTCAAGCATTTTCAAATTCAAAATAACCTTAATTTACAGGAAATGGAAAATCATTCTGTTTATTCTACATGTGTGGGGGACATGTATACAAATATTTACTGGACATAGAATTTCAATGTCTTACTACAAACCATCTGACTTTAGAAAATATACATACAGCAATAATTAACAACAGATGAAAATTTTACATTCTTAGAGTTCCACAGTTTGAACTTGGGCATATCCTTCAGGGTAGGTGCTCATTAGAGTGACAGGGCTTTTGAGAAGCATGTTTTCATTGCTAAATTCTGTTTCTAGAGCACCACTCAGACACAGAGGAAAATATTCTCTGAAATAAAGTGCGGTTAAGAATAGAAAACAAATTAATAGCCAACCTTTGAGATTTCCTGAGTTGAACTTTCATCCTGTCCAAGAAGTAGTTATTGTGAAATCTTTCTTTTTTGCTACAACGAATGAATAGCTAAACGAAATTCACCAACAGAAGCACCACAGCATGGAAGTTATGAAGCTCTCCACACTGCCTAGGAAAAGAAGTTTGAATTCAAGTTTCAGCTTTGTATGGTAGTGTTTCTCAGATTTCATATTTTAAGCCATCTGGGTAATGCATGTCTACCAATGATTCACAGAATCACAGAATTGTGGAATGCAACCATTTCATTTTACAGATGAAGAAAAGTAGCAATGTGCCCATAGTAAAATTTCTAATTATTTATAATATTGGGATAGGAATTCAGACTACCTGATCTTCTACCCCAGTCTTCCTTTTATTCCAAAACTAGGCACGCCACAGCCCTTCTGCCAAAATCACAAAACTGTGGGTTGCAGGAGGACAAGATAATAAAGAAACCAGAGTATGCACAGCAAGTTGCCCATACCCCTTTGCTGAGCAGGCCCTGAAATCACCAAGAAAGAGACCACATCTCTCCTATGTCCACTCTAAGCATGTGCCCTCATCACAAATATTTGTGACAGGTGTCTGGAGTGGGAATGTCGAGAACCCACTACTAGGAGCCCCAGAGTAGATGTGGGCAGTCACTAGAATTCTTTCTAGGGCCGTGCTAGCTGAGAAAACCCCAGCTGCCACCAGATGAAGGAAGGATAGTTGTTGCAGGCTGAAGCTACCAGCTTCTCCCTGGCCAAGATTTCAGCTTTCCTTGTGGAAACAAAGCCTCCTCTATTAGTCCACTAGGGCTGCCATAACGAAGTACCACATACTGGGTGGCTTTAAAAACAGACATTTATTTTCTCACAATTCTGGAGGGCGAGTGTCCGAAATCAAAGAGGTGATTTCTTCTGAGGCCTCTGTCCTGGGCTTATAGGTGGCCATCTTCTCCCTGTGTCTTCAAATGGTCTCTTCTATATATCTCTGTGTCTTAATTTCCTCTTCTTAAAAGAACACAAGTGGTGTTGGATTAAGACCCACCTGAATGACTTAATTTTAACTTAATTACCTCTTTAAAGACCCTGTCTCTAAATATAGTCACATTCACAGGGACCAGGAGTTAGAGCTGCAATATATGAATTGGGGGATAAAATTGTTCAGCCCCTAACACGTCCTGAACATATCCAAGAACCAACCAAAAAAAATCCACTGGCTTTCTTCCTTCCTACAGCTATTGCTTCTAACTGCACCAGATGCAGACTCATGCTGATGCTGACCACCCAGCCAGGCCTTAAAATTACACCATCTGCCAGAGTGGCTTCCCCAGTTTGGGCACATTCCTCTGTCTGTCTGTCTGTCTGGCTCTCTCTCTCTCTCTCTCTCTCTCTCTCTCTCTCTCTCTCTCTCTCTCTGTCACACACACACACACACACACACACACACACACACTGTATTTTCTCTACTCTCTTGCGGATCTATGTAGATCAGACTCTTAAATTCTATTAACATAATCATTGAGAATGTCCTAAATTCTGAAAGAAACTTGAGAACTCCTAAAAAGCCCTATAGAGATCCTCCGGGGAAGAAGCTTTAGCAATCCCATTTAACCCACTGTGATAGGCAGAATTTTAAAGATGTCCCCCCAAGATTTTTATCTCTAATTGTTCAATTGAATACAAACTAAGTGCTACTATGAAGGAGTGTTGCAAACAGAATTAAGGTAACCAATGAGCTGACTTTAAAATAGGGAGATTGATTATTCTGGATGATCTAGGTAGGCACGATTATGATCACATAAGCCCTTAGAAGCAGAAGAGGAAGGCAAAAGAGTCCTTCAGAGACGTGCTGCAGGACAGAGGAGACCTAAGAAGAGATCAGAGGGATGCAGAGTGTGAGAGGGACTCCACCCACCATTGCTGGCTTTGAAGATGGAGGAAGGGGCCGTGAGCCAAAGAATCCAGGTGGCCCCTAAAAGCTGATACAGATGCTGGCCAAAATCCAGCAAGAAAGTGAGGACCTCAGTCCTGCAAACACATAAAACTGAATTTGGCCAACAACCTGAATAAGCTTGGAAGTGAACTCTTCCCTAGAGCCCCCTGGGGAAAGAATGCACTCCGGCCAACAAGTTAATTTAGGTTTTGTGAGCTCTGGAGCAGAGAAATCAGCCTAGCCAACCTACAATTCTGACTTACAGAAGTATGAGATGATGAATGTGTGTTGTTTTAAGCTCTTGAGTTTGTGATGATTTGTTACCGTAGTGTTAAAGACTATTATACGCATCCTGTTATTAAATGTAAATTCCCTCCATTTTCTCTTTTAGGAGTAAACTTTTTCTCATATCACCTAAGCATTCTGAGTGGTAGGTATTATTATTTACCACTAATTAGGGGTCCACATTAAACTAAAAGTTATGCAGCTTCTACAAATGACCCCTCAGAATCAGTAGTTTACAGCCTCAAACAGGACAATACACATATCTCTTACTATATCCACAGTTGTATTCTCTGCCCTTTGGACATCACAGATTCCTCCAGAGACCTCTGTCCTATAGATAAATCTTGAATCTGATCCCAGAAAGAACTGCTCTAATCTGCTTCATTGATATTTGTAATGTTCATTCTTGTGACCTCACAGAGTACTTGGAAATAATAACGGCATAGATTGTTTTTTAAAGCACTGGCTTGAAATAAATGAAGTGAAATTTCAGAAAAACCCATACCATCAAGTGGATAAAAATAGCAATGAGAAAAAGGAATAATCCAAGCTCCAGGCAAGAATCTCCTAAGAGAACAATAGAAAAATACAGCTCTGTTTTAGCACAAGAGTCCCAGGAGGGATATTGCTCCAACTCACCTCTAGGGCACGGCCCTGCCTTGAGCTCTTCCCAGCACAGCACCCATGTTTGTAACTACAAGCTAGGATTTCTTTGGCCAGCACAAAGAGGCCTTAAAATATGTAACAAACTCTCGTGATTCTAACCACAATCTCTCCCAAATGTTACCTCCAAGTCTCAGATCCCTGTTAGTGGTTGCCTGCTAGACATTTCTTTCTAAGTCTCTCATGAGCACCTCAGACACCACTAGAACATGACAACTCATTGTCTTCCTCTCCAAAGCACACCTTTCTCAACTTTCTCTTTCTTTCGAGCTACCATTTATTGGACATCTACCTTGCACCTGGCACTGCCTCATATGTTACATACAACATTGATTTAAACTCACAAAGCTTTTACAAATGTAGAAAGTGCATTGCAGAGAGCTTAAAATGTTCTTAAGATTAGGGCTAATTCTGCTAAGAATCATCCCTGTCCCCTCTAAAAAGAAGCAGCTTTCTTGCCCTTGGGCTAGAAATAAAATAAAATCTCTAGATCTTATTTAGATATTGAAATGTGACTTTGTTACAGAATTAAAATTGTTGAGGAAAAGTACCTTCTTGTGAAAAACTTCAGATATATCACAGATTGGAGTAAATTCCAATCAGAGCTGGTAAAGCTCTGATCTTCTAGTCCTGGACTGCTGCTGGCCATCTTGCCTGCCATGTGCAGAAGGAAGGAAACACGGAGAGAAATGAGTTAAAACATGAGGGAAGGAGAATGATGGAGAATAGAGTGTGGAAGACGGAACCCAATCAGCCGACATTCTTTAAGTATTTGGTTCAGGTACCTGTAGCCAATTCTGTTCTGTGTTTTCTAGTGCTGGTACAAGCAAATTCTGTTTTTGTGCTCGGCCCTCATTGAGTTAGGCTTTGTCACTTGCATCCCAAAGTTTTGACTAATATATTTCTCTGTTCCAGAAAATCACTGCTACTTTTTATTCTCTTTTCCTCTTCATTTTGGTGTTTATGAAACTATGATTAATGAAGTAATGCAACTACATTGTGGTTTTAGTTTGTAATTAAAATATATTTGACATATTAAATCACTTACGTGGTGTTTCCAGTTTTATAGGTTTCTTGGTTTGGTTGTCTTTCTGTTGTTGTTTTGTGTGTTAAGTTGCCTAAGATTTTATTGGCTACTAAAAAATATCAATTTATCTGATAGAATAAATAATATAGTTCATTTAAAACATTACAATTCACATTGGAATTTACTCCAATCTCTGATATATCTGAAGTTTTTCACAAGATGGTACTTTTCCTCAACAATTTTAATTCTGTAACAAAGTCACATTTCAATATCTAAATAAGATCTAGAGATTTTTAACAAATGTTGAATAATATTTTTAGTTTTTTACTATTTTTCAAGCTATTTTTTAAATAGAAAAAAATCTTTTTTGAAAAAATAATAATGGTCACTAGATATAGAAGTAGTTTTCTAGTTTATGAAAGCATAAAATTTCATTTAGTTAGAAATATTCCTCCCATGTGAAAATCAGTATAACCCTTTTCAAGGTCACTTTGGCAGTACTTACAAGCAGGTCACATGCATTCCCTCAGCAATTCTTCTCTAGGAATCTGCCCCTCAGATACTGGAACAGTCACTGCACATAAGAGGAAAAACTGGCCACATGTAAATGTCCTTTAAAAAGATTAAAGACATTTACATACACAACAAAATACTATACAGCTATTAAAAGGAGGTACTAAATTGGAAAGATATCCACTATATATTAGTTTAACTTTAACAAGAACAAATTAAAGAGTAATATATACAGCATATTAGACCATAAAACATACGAATATTACAAAACAACTTTAACACCTTTTGATCTTGACCCTTATCATCCTCTCTGGCATCCTCCAGTCCCTCCTGATCTTTTCAAAGATCATTTGTTCATCTTCTCCCCTCCCTACCTCCCCTAGGCCATGTCATATGAAACTCTCCAATGTCTCTTTCCAATGCTCTAAAGATATAGACCTAAGTCCAACCCATGGTTGGATTGATCCTCTCTGGTTGTGGATTTCACACAATCCTCCTTCACCACCCTGCCTTTGTACATGTATTTACATCTACCCTCCTCCTCACACTCCTAGAACTCTGTCTCTACCTCTTTCCCTTGTCAATTTTTACACATCTCTGTTGGATATTTTCTATTTCCTCCACAGATCTGCTCTCCACCCTTCCCCATTCTACTCTCTGGCCCAGAAAGTAAACCTGTTGGGGCCTGTCTCCCTTGCCCACCAGCTTCCCATTGGGTTCAGCCAATAGAAGCCCAGCAGGAGCTAGGAGGGACAGAAGTATTTATTTCCTCAGCTCCTTTCTCTGCTAAGTCACTTCAGGATTTCTGGTCCTTCAACCAAAGATCCCAGCTCCTCTCCATAGCGCTCTCTCCTTCTGGGTTCTGAAGTGGCTCCCTCGTCCTTTGAGCCCAAGGAATGTGATGATACCAGTGCTACTATCTTTAGGTACTTCACTATCCCACATGACTCTCCTACTCCCATCACATCTCTGTAAAGGGTGCCTGAATTAAACTCTCTTCAACTATTATCATCTGTGTGAGCTAGGACTGGGGTATCATCTCAGCTTAACTGTCACTGGCTCAGCGATGGGATCCACAGACTAGATTGCCCTATGTAACATGGCACCCTGACTATGGATGTATAGCAGCTTTCAGAGCTTGCAATTACATTGATTTCTGTAATTAATATTTTTCTCTTGCTCAGACCCTCATTCTTGTTTTATTTCTCCTTTCTCCACCTCTAGACTATAAACTCCTTGAAGGCAAAAACAATGTCTTCTTATTCTCCCTTGTAGCTATAGTAATTAGCTCAGTGTTTCCCACATGGTAATGAATAGTACTTGCTATTGGACCTAGAATTAAACTCTGTATTGTTCTATTATTGCATATATCCTTGTAGTGTCCTTTTCCCTCAGAAAGAATCAAAGCACTGATTGTATCTCTCTCATCTGTTTCACTTTCCTGCATGAAGAGATGATTAACAAATGCTTGTTGCACTAAATTGAAGGCCTACAGGGAGCCATGTACGCCATTTAACCGGATGGTCTTTGACAATATTCACTTTGGCTCTGACTCTGGAAAAATATCAAAGATCAAATACATTCTAAGAATAGTGAATAAATTGTTTGGGGGAAAAATACACTATTCTTAGAGTTACATTTATTTTCTTTTATGATATGAAATTCTTTTTATCTTTTGTCAAAACACATGGACTAAATTAAATTGAAAATATTATATTCCCTTACTATGCAGTTTCATAATGTCCTTCTTCAAAATTGAAACCTTTCAGTTGCTTTAAATGTTATTTTGCTAAGGATTTCTTCCCCGAAACTGAGTAAAGGAAATGGAAGTGAAATAACGTGGACATAATTATACCCTGAAAGAAATTGTAGCAACTGATGTGGAAAGATGAAAATGCCAAAGGGAAGGGCTTGCGATGAATGACAGGTAGAATTTTTTAAAGCCTATGATCTTTCCACGGTTCTGCTCTCTAGTGTAATGCCTTCAAAGAGCATAGCAAAGTAGATTATTATAAAGTAGTGGAAGGTAGATCATTTTAAAGGCCATCTTTGTAAAGCAGCTTACACGTTCCCACTAGAACCACATCATAATTTAAGATTGAGTCCTCTACTGTAAAACATGGCACACACATTGTGGAAATCATTATGTAAGTGATCCCAATGGATGAGAATGCCAATCAGAAAAAAATTAGTAAAACTTGTAGCATCATTAATTTGGTCCAAACAAATATTTAGCTGAAATTATAAATAGTAATGAAACATTTACTTACCATCATTTTGTTTATCTTTCTCTTTAGAATTTAGAAGAGCTCATGCATGATTTGTACAGTTCATGTACCCAAAAAACAAAAAACTTTTTAAGAGATGTAAATACAAAGCCTGTTCCTCATTTGTGTGTTTGCAGGCAGAGATTAAAACTTTATGCATTGACATCAAAACTCTATTCAAAGTGGCAACCATTCTTTTCACAATAACCATTGCAAAATCTAAATATCTGTAGTCACATTAAGAACCTTAGTTGTGGGCCAGGTGTGGTGGCTCATGCCTGTAATCCCAACATTTTGGGAAGCCAAAGCAGGTAGATTGCTCAAGTCCAGGAGTTCAAGACCAACCTGAGCAACATGGCAAGACCCTTTCTCTTCAAAAAATACAAACAAAAGTAGCTAGACATGGTGGTGCATGCTTGTGGTCCCAGCTACTTGGGAGGCTGAGGTGGAAGAATCACTTGAGCCTGGGAGGCAGAGGTTGCAGTGAGCTGAGATCACACCACTGCACTCCAGCCAGGACAATAAAGTAAGACCCTGTCTCAAAAGAAAAAAGAAAAAGAAACTTAACTGATACTACCTAAGGCAATCTACATATTCAATGCAATTCCTATCAAAATATCAATGACATTCTTCACATACATTTTTGTAAAAGTTTTAACTTGTATGGAACCAATAAAAGACCCTGAAAATTTAAAGCGATCCTAAGCAAAAGAACAAAAGTGGAAGCATCACACTGCCTGACTCCAAGACATCCTACAAAGCTAGAGTAACTAAAAGAGCATGGTACTGGCATTGAAAACAGAACATAGACCAATGAAACAGACTGGAGATCCCAGAAATTAATCACATATTTACAGCCAGTTGACTTTTTTAAAGGTGCTAAGAACACTCATTGGGGAATGAACAGTCTCTTCAATAAATAATGCTGAAAAAACTATATCCATATGCAGAAGAATGAAACTAGACCCACACCTCTCACTCTATATAAAAATAAAATCAAAGTCAAACAAAGACCTAAGCATAAAACCTGAAACTTTAAAACTACCAGAAGGGCCAGCCACAGTGGCTCATGCCCATAATCCAAGCACTTTGGGAGGCCGAAGTGGGTGGAGCACTTGAGGTCAGGAGTTTGAGACCAGCCTGACCAACATGATAAAACCCCATCTCTACTAAAAATACAAAAATTAGCTGGGCATGGTGGCAACACCTGTAATTTCAGCTGCTTGGGAGGCTGAGGCAGGATAATCACTTGAACATGGGAGGCAGAGGTTACAGTGAGCCCAGACCGTGCTAATGCACTCCAGCCTGGGCAACAAGAGCAAAACTCTGTATTAAAAACATAAAAAAAAATAAAAACTACCAGAAGGAAACAGAAGAAACACTTTAGAACATTGGTGTGAAAAAAGATTTTAAGTCGAAGACCTCAAAGCACAGGCAACAAAAGCAAAAATAAACAAACGGCAGTATTTGTTGTGCTTCTGCAGAACAATCAACAGAATAAAAAGCAACTGACAGGATGGAAGAAAGTATTTGCAAACTATTCGTCTAATAAGGGATTCATATCCAGACTATACAAGAAACTCAAACATCTCAACAGCAAAAACAAACAACCCAATTATAATATGGGAAGTGATCTGAACAGACATTTCTTAAAAATATAAAAATGGCCAAAAATATATGAAAAAATGCTCAGCATCGCCAATCATCAGAGAGAAATGAAAATCAAAACTATAATGTGGTATCATCCCACTCCAGTTAGGATGGCTGTCATCAAAAAAAGAAAAAATAAATGCTGGTGAGGATGCAGAGAAAAGGGAACTCTCGTACACTGTTAATGGGAGAGTAAACTAGTAAGGCCAGTATGGAGATGCCTCAAAAAAAAAAAGTACAAATACGATTATCATATGATCCAGCAATCCCACTACTAGGCATTTATCCAAAGGAAAGAGATTAATGTACCAAAGAGACTTCTGCACCTATATTTCTTGCAGCATCATAGCCAAGATATAGAATCAATGTATGCATATTACAACAGATGAGTAGATTTTAAAATGTGGTACACAATAGAATACTATTCAGCCATAAAAAATCATGAAATCCTGTCATTCACAGCAACATGAATGGAACTGGAGGACATTATGTTAAGTGAAATAAGCCAGGAACAGAAAGTTGAACTTCACATGTTCTCATTCATAAGTGGGAGCTAAAAAATAATAATAATCATATCATAGAAGTAAAAAGTAGAACAGAGAATCCTAGAGGTTAAGAAGAGTAGGGGGAAGGGAGAGATAGGAAGAGATTTGTTAAAGGATAGAAAATAATAGCTGGATAAGAGGAATCGATTCCAATGTTCTATACCACAGTTGAATGACTATAATTAACAATAAAATACTATACAGTTTCAAACAGCTAGAAGGAGGATATTGAACATTCCCAAAACAAAGAAATGATAAATGTTGGAGATGATGAATATGCTAATTACCCTGATCTGATCATTATACATTACATGTATCAAAAAATCACTGTGTTACCCCATGAATATGTACAACTAATTAAAAAATAAAAGAAAGAAACTTTACTTATATAAGTAGATTCTTGGAACTTGTATTCATTTATTCTTTCACTTCTCTAATATGGTAAACTCTCAGGAGTAAAAAGAAAAGGAGCAAGACGGTTAACTGCCCAAAAGACTGGAAGTGAAAGCAAGAAAAAAGATTTGGGAGTCAGTTCCTTGTCAAATCATGCACTTTAATTTCTTCTGCTTCATCTGATTTGGATCTCAGAGCTGACAAAGGGCAGGCCTGCGGTGGAGAAGCTGGCTCATCTGTGTACTGGCCATACAACCCTTATGTTCTTAGTTAGAGGTTTCATCACCAACCATACATGTTTGTCAGCATTTCTCTCATCAGAAAAAAATTAAGTGTCGATTGAGGGTATAGATGGATGTGCATATTTAAAGAAAATGTAAGCCAAATCAAGAATGAACTGCCATTCACAATTGCTACAAAGAGAATAAAATACCTAGGAATACAACTCACAAAGAACATAAGGGACCTCTTCAAGGAAAACTACAAACCACTGCTCAACGAAATAAGAGAGGACACAAACAGATGGAAAAACATTCCATGTTCATGGTTAGGAAGAATTAATATTGTGAAAATGGCTATACTGCCCAAAGTAATTTACAGAATCAACGCTATCCCCATCAAGCTACCATTGACTTTCTTCACAGAACTGGAAAAAACCACCATGAACTTCATGTGGAACCAAAACAGAGCCCGCATAGCCAAGTCCATTCTAAGCAAAAAGAACACAGCGGGGGGCATCACACTACCGGATTTCAAACTATACTACAAGGCTACAGTAATCAAAACAGCATGGTACTGGTACTAAAACAGAGATATAGACCAATGGAACAGAACAGAGGCATCAGAGGCAACACAACATATCTACAACCATACAATCTTTGATAAACCTGACAAAAACAAGCAATGGGGAAAGGATTCCCTGTTTAATAAATGGTGTTGGGAAAACTGGCCAGCCATGTGCAGAAAGCAGAAACTAGACCCCTTCCTGACACCTTACACTAAAATTAACTCCAGATGGATTAAAGACTTAAACATAAGACCTAACACCATAAAAACCCTAGAAGGAAATCTAGGCAAAACCATCCAGGACATAGGAGTAGGCAAGGACTTCCTGAACAAAACACCAAAAGCATTGGCAACAAAAGCCAAAATAGACAAATGGTACCTAATCAAACTCCACAGCTTCTGCACAGCAAAAGAAACAGTCACTAGAGTGAATGAGCAACCAACAGAATGGGAAAAAATTTTTGCAGTTTACCCATCTGACAAAGGGCTGATATCCAGAATTTACAAAGAACTCAAACAGATTTACAGGAAAAAAACAAACAAGCCCATTCAAAAATGGGCAAAGGATATGAACAGACACTTTACAAAAGAAGACATATATGAGGCCAACAATCATATGAAAAAATGCTCATCATCACTGGTCATTAGAGAGATGCAAATCAAAACCACATTGAGATACCATCTCACGCCAGTTAGAATGGCAATCATTAAAAAATCTGGAGACAACAGATGCTGGAGAGGATGTGGAGAAAAAGGAACACTTTTACACTGTTGGTGGGAGTGTAAATTAGTTCAACCATTGTGGAAGACAGGGTGGCGATTCCTCAAGGCCTTAGAAATAGAAATTCCATTTGACCCAGCAATCCCATTACTGGGTATATATCCAAAGAACTATAAATCGTTCTACTATAAGGACACATGCACACGAATGTTCATTGCAGCACTGTTTACAATAGCAAAGACCAGGAGCCAACCCAAATGCCCATCGATGATAGACTGGATTGGGAAAATGTGGCACATATACACCACGGAATATTACGCAGCAATCAGAAATGATGAGTTCGTGTCGTTTGTAGGGACATGGATGAATCTGGAGAACATCATCCTCAGCAAACTGACACAAGAACAGAAAATGAAATACAGCATATTCTCACTCATAGGAGGGTGATGAAAAATGAGAACACATGGACACAGGGAGGGGAGTACTAAACACTGGGGTCTATTGGGGGGAAAAGGGGACGGCCAGCGGCGGGGGGAGCTGGGGAGGGATAGCTGGGGAAAAATGACAAATGTGGGTGAAGGGGAGAAAGGAAGTAAAACTCACTGCCATGTGTGTACATATGCAACTGTCTTGCACGTTCTGCATGTGTACCCCAAAACCTAAAATGCAATAAAAAATAAAAAAAAAGAAAATGTCATTATAGTATAGGTTATGTCCTAGATTTTCTACTACCATAAGTTCTCAAAAAATTTGAAATTTTTGTGAATTAACATGAAAGAAGCATGTTCACTTCTGCATCAATTTCTCAGAAAATGCCCCTGATTAGGGCTCACGGTGGAACTCAGAAACAGAGTTGGAAAATCATGCCTTCGAACACACTGGCTAATTCAGGTCTTCTCCCATAGTCACAAAACACCTGAAGTGACAAGACCTACTCCTCAGAGGATTCCATGTAACCTTCACTTTGAGACCTGGGGGTCTCTGCCCCACATCATCAACTGCTTTTTCATTTCTTTTACATTACTAAACTAAATGCCAGGTCACAACAATAAATTTCCTAATGGGAAAATAGAGACTTAGCAGGCACTAGAAAAGAACAAAGGACATGAGCTGTCTTTAAAAAGAGCAAATTGACTAATGGCTTAATAAATAGGTTTTCTGTACTGAGTGAGAAAAGAAAAGTTGAATGACAATCTCAGATTAAAAAGAGATTGTAATAGAAGTTAACTCTTGACCCATAATTACAGCAGGTTAAATCAGGAGATGGCTTTCATGAGCAGGAGACTACAAAATTAATTACTCTGAAATGATTTCTGGCTTAGCATTTTCATAGCATGCTCAAAACCATCTGTGTTATAAACCAGGACTTGTGTCCCTGAGCAAGACATTCAAATATCTTTTAACTTAATATGGAAGTAGTCCCTGCTTATCTGCAGGGGAGGTACCCCAAGACCTTCAGTGGATTCCTGAAACCATGGGTAGTACTGAACCTTATATATACTATGTTTCCTCATACACATACATACCTATAATTAAAGTTTAATTTACAAGTTAGACATAGTAAGAAATAATTAATAAAACAATTATAACAATATCCTATAATAAAAGTTGTGTGAATGTCATCTCTCTCTCTCAAAATATCTTAATGTACTGTACTCACCTATTTTCAGACTGCAGTTGACAGAGGGCAATTAAAACTTCGAAAAGAAAACCTCTAATGAGGGGGGACTACTGTAACTTTAAGTCAAATAATTTATTCAAAGAAAATAATCCTAGGAACACACAGAGATTTTGTACAAAGATGCTCAAAGATGAGCAAATTATTTTAGTGGTTAAAAAAAAAAACCTCAAAGTGACAAAAACAGAGCAACGGTTAAGTAAGTGATGGTACATTCATAAAATACAATATCATAAAGTAGTTAAAATTGTTAATATGGATAAGTTGCAATGATGTATTATTCTTTAAGTTCCATGAAAGTTGTTACATGAAAAAAACAGTGCAAACGTATATGCACACATACACATTGCCAAACCCACACATCGTCTTACCCCCTGTAATCCTACAAAACAGCATGGGCGAAGAAAGCCACAGGCTGTCCACAGTCAGAGTAATCCTTTCTTTTCTTTTTTTGCCACACTTGACCCGAAACTCGTAAAGTTATTTTTCCCAAGAAATGGTGCAGTGAAAGGGTCCACCCACCTGTTTTAATAGGTTTCTAATTTTTTAAGTGTGGTAAGGCCAAGAGATCAGGAAGCAACGTCATTGAAAAGACGGTCATTGAAAAGGAGGTCACACCAGGAATCAGGACCCCCTCAGGAGGCAGATGGAGGGTAATCTGTGGAGGAACACCTTTATTCTAGCTTACAGGGAAGGAACCCACCAGGCAAGGTCAGCAGACATAGGATGGGCTAGTTGGAATAATTTCAGCGGGCTCTGGGGCACAGGGGCTGTCCCTGTTTGTCTGGTACTGGCCCTGGGGTGATCAGGGTGGGTGGACAGTGGCCCAGAGAGTGACAGCCCAATTAGGGAGGTAGTCAAAGTGTGGACCACTTGCCTGTCTAGGAAGGGAAACTCACTGGCCTCTAGACAGGGCCTCAAAACCGGGTCAAGGCAGCATTTAGAAGACAGTATTATAACACCTGAAAGAGATTGCAAAATAAAGGCCATTACTTGAAATTCTCTAACACTATGGGTGGGGAATGGCACATCCAGAGACTATAGCTGTGACACTAATTTATATATATGTTTTCATCCATGGTTTCTGGCTCATAACACCCATAGCCCTTGCGACAGTGCTTTGTTGTAATGTCGGAGCAATTTAGATCCCAGAAGCAGGCTTGAGAAAATGCAATCTCTCTCTGACCATCTCCTGCCCTCCTTTCACCTGCCCCCTTTGTTTCCCAAGGCAGATCTTAGAAACTAAAAATATACTCTAATGGTTCCCTACCTTTCCGTCTTGAACTGTCTGATTGTAGGTCATAAGACCCTCATTTCAGAAGGCGTCCTGCCCCATTCCCAGGAGGAAGGGATACTTCTCACAGAAGCCAAAAAGAATCTGAACAGTCAGGCCTTGCTGGGTTTAGAGCACACCCTTCTTAGCCAATCACATTTTGACACAGTTGTCCCTGCTTCAATTATGAACAATCACTGCAGTCTCAAAAAAAGCCCAAAGGACAGGGTTAGAGAGCTTCTGTGGCACCAAATACGTGGAAACTGGCAGAAGGTGAAGAAGAAATTCGCGTGCTAGGAGTGGGGTATGTATCGCAACTCCATGAGGACAGCAGCTCCTGTACTCAGGACCATTCCAGACCTCACCCTATGCATGTTTTCATCTGACCATTTATTTGCACCCTTTCAGATATCCATCATAATAAACTGGTAAGAGTAAGTAAGTATTTCCCTGACTTCAGTAAGTCACTCCAGCAAATTAAACTGAAAGAGGGGGTCATGGGAACCCCAAATTGAAGCCAGTCAGAAGCTCAGAAGGCCCAGACTTGTGACTGGTAAGAAGGAAGCGGTGATCTTGTGGGACTGAGCCCTCATCCTTTGAGATCTGATGGTATCTCCCTGTAGACGGTGTCAGAATTGAATTGGAGGACACCCAGCGGGTGCCTGCTGCAGAAGCAATTGATTGATTGGTGTACACGGGAACCCCCCCCCACCACATTTGGTCACGGAAGTCTTCTGTGTTAATTGGGATGTGATAGAAGAGAAAAATGGTTTACTCACACTCAAGAGCGATATTTAATATCTTCCCATTTATTTCCTTACCCACTTCTCTCACTTACCAGATCTGCTGTTCTCAGAATAGCCTGAGAAACATCTCCAAACCTCTACTTAGTTTCTTCTCTCCAGTTGCTTCCTTCATTTGTCCCTGGAAAAGCTGAGAACAAGTCTGGGAGAGTAAGCCCCTCCTGAACAGGGAAAATGAAGGAAGGGGCTGACCCTGTCCAGCCAGGGACCAGAAAAAGGCTGGGATCACTTTTAAAAACTAAATAAACTCTGCCAATTGTACCAATGCCAACATCTGGGTTTTGCTAATGTTTTATAGTCACACAAAGTGTTACCATTAGAGGACACTGGGTGAAGCATTTGGTAATTTTCTGTGAAACTATAATTATTTCAAAATAAAAATGCAAAACTGAAACATAATAATAAATAAAATTTAAAGAGAAAAGTTTTTTAAAATCTTAACCCATCCCAGACTTTTTTTAAATCAACTCACCCATTTAAGGAAGATAATTCTCTAACAAAAAGTGTATTCAGTGTTCCAGCTTTCAGAAGCTGTTGAGGTCATTCTCCTGGAAGATACGAAAACTGGAGTGTTCTCTTGCATCTGGGGTATGACTGAGGTATTATTATCCTGGCTAGGCAGAGAAGAGGACTAATTCATCCCTCAGGATGTCCTTTCTCCTGAGGACATGAACAATGTTTATATCAAGGGAAACTAAACAAATCTTTACTGAGAACAGAAGGAACTTCAATGGTATTGCTAGTTTAAAGGGATTTTCCTTTCCCCACCTCAGTCCATCCATACACATGCTGAGTACTGAACGAATTGAGAAAGAAAATTTAAAAATAAGTTGGGGCAATTAAAATGTAAACTTATTACTGCTAAGGCCGATATTGGAAGATGTTGCCTATATTGCAATCCAATGGGCCTCCTAATACTGATCCTCTGCAGGCCTCCCCACATAGATAGCATGCTCTCTGGGGACAGCTTGCATCCAAGCAAAGAAAAGAAGGGAAAAGGCTGATTTATAAGTGTCCAGTTTATCCTTCCCAAGTCAACAAGCAGATTTAAGTCATTCTTCCTCCCCTGAGGAATGAGTGAGGGGCCAGGTGTGTTACAGTGGAATGTCAATCACGTGACAGCAACCAGAAGTGAAGAAAAGTCCCCCACCACTACTGTATTCATTTCTTAGGGCCGCCATAACAAATTACCACAAACTGAGTGGCTTAAAGAACAGAAGTCCAAAACAAAGGCATCAGCAGAGCCATGCTCCCTCTGGAAGTTCTAGGGTAGGATTCTTTCTTGACTTTTCCTAGCTTCTGGAGGCTGCTGGCAATCATTGGTGTTCCATGGCTTGTAGATGTATCACTCCAGTCGCTGCCTCCACCATCACATGGCCTTCTCTTTTCTGTGTGTGTCTAGGTGATCACATGACCTATAAGGGCACCAGTCATTGGATTAGGGCCCACCCTAATCCAGTATGAATTCATCTTAACTAATTACATCTATAAAGATCCTATTTCCAAATATGGCCACATCCTGTGATTCACAGTGGACATGAATTCTAAGGGAGCACTATTCAAGTCAGTTACCAACAAGAACAAGTAGGTTTTTTAGAAACATGCTTTTTCCAAAAGGATATAGTACACAAAAGGCTGCTGTCATAGTTCTTTACTCTCTTGAGGCATCTTTATATGGGAACTCTGATTTAAAAGAACATGACCAAGGTACTTACACTACCCATGAAGCAGTATTGTGTTCTTTGAAAGAGGGCTTGGATTCATTGTAAATGTATGTTTCAAACTCTATGGCAAATACTTTAAAAAGTATTAAGATAAAAGGAAAAAAAAAGTAGAATAACCAATATGCTCAGAAAGGAAGAAACATGAAATCATGTAAGATGCTCAATTAAAACTACAAAAGGCTGAAAAAGAGTGAAAGACAAAACTAGGAACAAAGAAAAGGACAACAAATAGAAAACAGAAACAAATATCGGAGATTTTGACCCAACTAGACCTATAATCACTTTAAATATCAATAGTCTAAATTCACCAGTTAAAAGACAGATTATTAGAATGGATCAAAAAAAACAAGATCAAACCATATGTTATTTACAAGAAATTCCTTTAAATATAAATATGCATATAGATTAAAAGTAACTGGACAGATTAATGTTCTTGTACATAATAACTATTGTAAAAAAAAAGAAGAAAAAGTAAAGGGATAGAGAAAGATATATCATGCTAACACTAGTCAAAAGAAAGTGGAAGTAGCTACAGTAATTGCAGACAGAGCAGAGCAAGGAAGTCATCAGGACTGAAAAGGATCATTACCTAATAATAAGTAGGTCAATTCTTCAAGAAGACATAACAGTCCCTAATGTGTATGGTGTATGTGCCTCACAACAAATCATCAAACTATGTGAGGCAATGACTCACAGAACTGTAAGGAAAAAACAGATAAATTCAGTATTATAGACTTTCACACTCCCCTATCAGAAATGGACAGATCCACAAGGCAAAAAATTAGTTAGGACATAGTCAAATTCAACGACATCATGAAGCAACTAGAATCATGGACATCTATAAACTAATTTATCTAACAACAGCAGAATACACATTCTTCTTAAGCTCATACAGAACATTCATCAAGATAGATAACATTATGGCCATAAAACAAACCATAACAAGTTTAAACAAATAGAAATTATACAAAATCTGCTCTCAGACCACAATGAAATAAAACTAGAACTAAGTAACAAAATGATAACAGGAAAATCTTAAAACCCATGGAAATTAAACAACATACTTCTAAACAAATATAGGTCAGAGAAGAAATCCCCTCAAAAATTGTTAAATATTTTGAAGTAAATAAAACTAAGCACACAGTTTATCAAAATTTGTAGAAAACAGCAAAAGCAGTGATTATAGGGAAATTTATAGCATTGAAGGAATATATTAGAAAGGAAATGTTTCTGATTTAAATTAACAACCTAAGCTTCCACCTTAAGAAACTAGAAAAAGTAGATCAAATTAAATCCAAAGTAAGCAGGAAAAAAGAAATAATAAAAATGATACCATAATCAACGAAATAAAAAACAAAAAATTAATTGAGAAAAATAAATGAAACCAAAAGCTGATTTTTTGAAAAGATAAATAAAATTGATAATCCTCTAGCAAATTCAAATTCAAAAGAGAATACAAATTATTAACATTAGAAATGAAAGAGACAACATTACTACAGGCACTATGGACATTAAGAGGATAATAAAGGAATTTTATGAACACCCTGCTCCCAAATTTGATAACCTTGATTAAATGAACCAATTCCTTGAAAGACACAATCTGCCAAAACTCATGCAAGAAGAAATAGATAGTCTGAAAAGGTCATTCTATTAAAGAAGTTGAATTAATAATTAATGACATTCTGAAACAGAAAGCAACAAGCCTAGATGGGTTTGCTGGTGAGTGCTACCAAATACTTAAGGAAACTTATACTACTCTCTACAATCTCTTTAAGAAGATAGAAGCAGAGGAACTACTTCTTAACTCATTCTATCAAGCCAGTATCACCCTAATGCCAACATCAAAGACAGTACAAGAAAACTAAAAACCAATATTTCCCATGAGCACAGATGCAAAATTCTCCATAAAATATTAGCAACTTGAATCCCACAATGTGTAAGGAGGATTATATCGTAGAACCAACTGGAGTTTATCCTAAGTATGCAAAGATAGCACAAATATCAATCAATGTAATCAATCACATCAGCAGGCTAAAGAATAAAGAACAATCATATTTAAAAACTGGAGAAAAAGTATTTCGGGAGGCCAAGGTGGGGGCATCACTTGAGGCCAGGAATTTAAAATCAGCCTGAGCAATATAACAAGACCCCGTCTCCATAAAAATTTTTAAAACTAGAAAGCATGCAAAAATAAATAAACGGAGAAAAAGCATTTTACGAAAAACAATACTCATCATGATAAAAGCTCTCAGCAAACTAGGAATACAGGAGAACTTCCTCAACTTGATTTAAAAAAATAGGTACAAAAAAATCTACTATCAACATCATACTTAATGTTGAGATACTGGAAGCTTTCCCACTAAGATCAAAAACAAGGCAAGGATGTCCCCTCTCATCACTCCTTTTCAACATGGTACTGGAAGTCCTAGCTGATGCAATCAGACAGAAAAGGAATAAAAATTACATTGATTGAAAGGGAAAAAATAAAATTGTTTTTGCTCACAGATGACATTATTGTCTATGTAGAAAATCTGAAAGAGTCAACAAAAAAACTCCTGGCACGAATTCCTGATCACAGTAAGATTTCAGGATACAAGATTAAAATATGAAAGTGAATCACTTTCATATATACTAGCAATGAACAAGTGGAATTTGAATTTAAAACACAATACTATTTACATTAGCATCCCCAAAAATGAAATACTTGGGTAGAAATCCAAGGAAAATGTATAATATCTATATAAAGAAACTACAAAATGCTGATGAAAGAAAGAAAAGGACTAAATAAATGGAGAACTATCCCATGTTTGTAGAAAGGAAGATTCAGTGTTGTCAAGACATCAGTTCCCCCAACTTGATCTATGGATCAATGCAATTTCAATCAAAATAGCAACAAATTATTTTGTAGATATTAACAAACTGATTCTAAAGTTTATATGGAGAGGTAAAAGACCCAGAACAGCCAACACAATATTGAAGAAGAAAAACAAAGTTAGAGGATGAATATTACCTGACTTCAAGACTTACTATAAGGCTATAGTAATGAAGACAGTGTGGTATTGGAGAAATAATAGACAAATAGATCAAGGGAATATAATAGAAAGCCCAGAAACAGACCTACATAAATATAGTCAACTTATCTTTGCCAAAGAAATAAAAGCAATACAATATAGAAAAAGTCTTTTCAACTAATGTTGCTGGAACAACTGGACATCTAAATATGCAAAAAAATCTAGACATAGACCTTATACTTGTCACTAAAGTTAACCCCAAGTTAATCATAAAATAAAACGTGCCTAAATGTAAAACATAAAACTCTAGAAAATAACATAAGCGAAATTTTAGATGATGTGGGTTCAATAATGACTTTTTAGATAAACATCCGCATGAAGAAAACATATCAATAAGCAGCACATTATTAAAATTAAAATTTTCTGCTCTGCAAAAGACAGTGTCAAGAGAATGAAAAGACAAGCCACTGACTGGGAGAGAATATTTGCAAAAGATACATCTGATAAAGGATATACAAAGAACTCTTGAAACTCAATAATAAGAAAACAAATCACTGGATTAAAAAATACACCAAAGACCTTAACAGACATCTCACTAGAGAAGATATACAGATAGCAAATAAGCATATAAAAGATGCTGCACTCCATATATCATCAAGGAAACGCAAATGCAAGCAAGATGCCTCCACATATGTATTTAGAATAGCCAACACCCAGAACACTGACAGTATCAAATGCTGGTGAGAATGTCAGTAACAGAAATAGGAACTCTCCTTGCTGGTAGAAATCAAAATGATACAGCAACTTTAGAAGATACTTAGGCAATTTTTTACTAAACATACTCTTACCATAAGATCCAGGAACTTGCATTCCTTGGTATCTACCCAATGGAGTTGAAAACTTATGTGACACAAAAACCTGTGCACAGATGCTCATTGTAGCCTTATTTATTATTTCTGAGATGCCCTTCTGTAGGTTAATAGATAAATAAACTGTGATATGGCCAGACAATGGACTATTATTCGATACAAACAAGATACGAACTATCAGACCATGAAAAGACATGGAAAAACCTCAAACACATATTAATAGATGAAAAAAGTCAATTTTAAAAGGCCACATACTGTATGATTCCAACCATGTGATATTCTGGAAAAGGTAAAAATGTGGAGACAGTGAAAAGCCCAGGATTAGTGAGGAGGGAAGGATGGAATAGGCAGAACATAGAGGATTTTTTAGGGCAGAGAAAATACTCTGTATAATACTATGCTTGTCCACACAAGTCATTATACATTTGTTTAAACCAATATAAAGTATGACCCCAAGAGTGAACCCTAATGTAACAATGGACTTTGGGTTAATAATGACCGATAAATCTAGGCTCATCAATTGTAACAAATGTACCACTCTGATGGGAAATGCTGATATGGGGGAGGCTATTCACGTGGAGTTTAGAGTAGATAAGATATTGCTGCACATTTCTCTCAATTTTGCTATCAAACTAAAACTGCTCTAAAAAAAGTGTTTTTTTAATGACCAATAAAACTGAGGCCATAAACGCTTTTAAAATGTAGTCACATAACTGTAGCAAAGCAGAGAATGCTGTTGACACGAGCCAGGCCTAGTCCCATCCAGGCTGCCTTAGTTATGGTTAGGAAGGACTTTATAGGCTCTGGTGTAGAAAAAGTAGGTGCAAGAGTTTCACATGGTGATTATATATTGCTTATTCGGAATATTGCTAACAAGGAAAAGCCCAAATTATAATTTTCTCAACCCCCACCTGGTTTTGTTGTTAGAGGCAGGACTGTTAACCAGACAGAGTTCTTTCCCGTGGATCTTACAAGTATAGCATGTATCGTATCCACAAAAAAATGAAGGCAGAAGTTCATACCTGGTGTTGCCCTGCAGGGTCATGATAATCTTAATTCTTAGAGTTATTTTAGGATCTATCCAGTCCCAGTACCTACTGCTGATTGATTTACACACATCTATCCACGAGCGTGGGTCTACTCAACCACCCAACAGATCCCAATAAAAAAGGATAAATTCCTTAACTGGTGGATTTTATGTAGATATCTAAAGGAATTCTGATACCAACTTTTAATTCTTCTTCACTAAAAAATTGGTAACAGACTGGGTGCAGTGGCTCACTCCTGTAATCCCAGCACTTTGGGAGGCCAAGGCAGTTGGATCCCTTGAGGTCAGAAGTTCAAGACCAACCTGATCAACATGGCAAAACCCCGTCTCTCCTAAAAATAAAATAATTAGCCAGGCTTGGTGGTGCATACCTGTAATCTCAGCTACTGGGGAGGCTGAAGCAGGAGAATTGCTTGAACCTGGGAGGTCGAGGTTGTAGTGAGTGAGATCATAACATTGCACTCCAGCCTGGGTGACAAGAGCAAAACTAAACTATGTCTAAAAAAGTAATAATAATAATAATAAGGTGACAATGAATATTGTGGGTAATGGGACATTCTCCATCCTGTCTAGGCCTTTTCACCTGTTTTACATTTCCCTTGTTCCACATTTTCTGTGCTGAGCTAGCCATTTTTTATACCGGGTCCCTTCTAATTAATTTGCCACAGATTTTTTTCTTTTACGTATATCAAGCATGAACTTTTAGTACAAAATTTTCTATCAATGGATATTCATATGTCTTGTTTTTTCTCAAAATCCAAATTGCTGGATTCCAGATTTTTTTTTTAATGAAAACAGCTTTTTATACCGTTTTCTGAAAGAAGTTCGCTGTGTCTCTTTTATCTGTCCTCTCTTAGGTCTGCCACTGGAGTCTTTCAAGTGCCTGTGAACATGACTCTATCAACAGTACCTTGGAGAGTTCTTGGATAGCATCAAAATTGTAAACTGGTGACCCACCAGCCACATGTGTCTTCAGCTATGCTTGGTTTGGTCATACAGCATTTTTAAGACTTAGACTTCATTGCCAACTTTTTATGTGTGTGTGAGACGAAGTCTTGCTCTGTCCCCCAGGCTGGAGTGCAGTGGCATGATCTCAGCTTACCACAGACTCCACTTCCTGGGTTCCAGTGATTCTCCTGCCTCAGCCTTGTGGGTAGCTGGGATTACAGACATGTGCCACCAAGCCCACCTAATTTTATTTTGTGTGTGTGTATTTTTAGTAGAGACAGGGTTTCACCATGTTGGCCAGGCTAGTCTGAAACTCCTGTCCTCAGGTGACCAGCCTGCCTCGGCCTCCCAAAGTGCCGGGATTACAGGCATGAGCCACCATGCCTGGCTCATTGCCAACTTTTAAAATTAGAAGAATTCACACAAAAATCAGTATTTTCTTCAGGTTCTCTTGAAAAATTAAGTTTTTAAGGTCTGGCAGCAGTAGGCTGGAGGTTAGCAGTAATTGCTCCCTTTAATTGAGGCATTTGTATTTCAATCATTTACAGAAACCACCCGGTCATTTAAGACAATTGGGTCCAATCCCTGGATTAGCCACAATATTTCCAACATTATGTAGACTCACACACTAATAAACTAGGACATGGCAACACTAATTCTGTGGCTGGTATAGAAGACTAGCTGGCAGCCCTTCTCCCAGGCCAACTCACTCCTAATATACATTTTGTCTCTACATGTGAGAAGCCTTGCTACATTGTTGCCAAAATTCATGCCTCATATGTGGTCCTAGGGACCAAGGACTCTCTGCTCCCTGGCCTTGGCCTGCCCAGACTCCCTGACATCTTCAGCAGCTGGTCTCATTTAATCTGAAATAGACAGAATGGTAAAACGTGTTTGAGAGTTATGAAGACCTGCTTTATTTCCTTTACAAACCTGTCTTCTCAGTTTCCTCTGGTTTTTTTGCTCCATCACATTTTGCCAATGAGAAAGTCACTTCTAGGACCCCTTAGAAGCTTTTGACAAGCAGTCCAAAGCCCCATTCTGCCTGGTACAGCGTATTCGTGCACCTCTGGTGTTGCACTTGTTATAAAAGTGTTATAATTCATGGGTAGTGCCTTGAAACAGGTAGGCTAGAGGATAGCACCATTGGTTGGCCCCCTCTTCTTATCCCCAACACTGCCTCCTGTTCCTGCATCAGAGGCAGTCCCACATTTTGCAGAGCTTAGAAAACTGGTCAGTAGGCTGGGCGTGGTGGCTCACACCTGTAATAAATTAGGGAGCTGGTGAAGTATAAAGCAGGAAAGAAGGAAATAGAGGAAGAATAAGGTTTTATTTAGGCACCAGACAACGTCTGCCACAGAATGTAGAGCTGGGAGAGAACTGTGTAGCTAAAGTCTGAGTGGAGAGGCTGAATGTGAGCATTCAGGTGCTGTTGGCAGTGGCAGAGCACAAAGAGGGGTGCATCGCTGACACCTTGGTGTCCCAGCCTCCTCCCCACCCCTGCTAGACACATACATATACACACACACACCTATATGTATAGACACACTCATAGCTGGTGGGGAAAGGACCAAGAAGCACATGGTCAATGAGAGAAGAGTGACCCCTCACTCTCTAAGTGACCCATGTGCAAAATCTCCTGGCAGGGTCCCTTATGACTCTACCCTCTGCTGGGCAGGGCCATTCTCCCTGCAAAGGCCAGCAGCCCCTTAATCTCTGGGCAAGAACTTCATGTTTGCTAACCCATACTCACTTCTCTTGGCCAGAAGACATTCTTTTTAAGACAGGGTCTCACTCTGTCACCCAAGCTGGAGTGCAGTGGCATAATAATAGATAACTATAAACTTGACCTCCTGGGCTCAAGGAATCCTCAGCCTCCCAAGAAGCTTCCTCGGCCTCCCAAGAAGCTAGGATTTCAAAGGTGCACCTTCATGCCTGGCTAATTTTGTATTTTTTGTAGAGGCAGGGTTTTGCTATGCTGCCCAGGCTGGCCTCCAACTTTTGGCCTCAAGTGATCCTCCAGCAACAGCCACCCAAAGCGCCAAAATTACACACCGTGTCTGGCTTTGTTGTTGTTACACTGCAGTGTGTTGAAAAAAGTGAAGCCTGCTCCAGGCTTCACAGGGGAATTCATCTTACTAGTCACACCTATTTTATTTTTTTCATTTTATTTTATTTTGTTCTGGGATACATGTGCAGGACATACAGGTTTGTTATATACATAAATGAGGGCCATGGTGGTTTGCTAACCCTATCAACCCATCTCCCAGGTGTTAAGCCCCACGTGCATTAGCTATTTATCCTGTGCAACACACACCCTCAGACAGGCCCCAGTGTGTGTTGTTCCCCTCCCTGTGTCCATGTGTTCTCATTGTTCAACTTTCACTTGTAAGTGAGGACACGTGGTGTCTGGTTTTCTGTGCCTGTAATCAAACCTATTTTAATATAAAAGATTATATTTAGATGATTATCTTTTTTTTTTTTGGTCCACCTTTCTTTCTTTTTTTTTTTTTTTAGAGGGAAAAAGAAGGGGGAAAAAAGAAAAAGAGGGAAAACGGAATATTACTTCATTCCTAAAATGGGTTTCAATAATGGCCGATCAATATTTTGAATGTTTAAAGTGGTTAATGCATATTTTATGTGTTTAAAATGGAGACCTCTATTGTGTTTATTTGTTCTGGCTCTGAGTTCAAGTCCTGGATATCGTTATCAATTTTTTGTCTCGTTGAATCTGAGTCTCATTATGGGTCTTATGTATCTGGGTGTTAAGATCTCTTATTGTTACATTAATCCTTTTACCCTTGCATCCTTGTAGCTTTGAAATCTATTTTATTAAGTATGAGAATTGCAACTCCTGCTTTTTATTTATTTATTTTTGCTCTCCATTTGGTTGGTGAGTTTTTTTCCATCCCCTTGTTTTGAGTCTTTGTATATCTTTAGATATATCATTAGATTTTGTGGATAATGTATATTTTGTGTGTTTAAAATGGAGAGCTCTATTGCGTTTATTTGTTCTGGATCTTAGTTCCAGTTCCGGATATCGTTATCAATTTTCTGTCTCGTTGAATCTAAATCTCATTATGGGTCTTATGTATCTGGGTGTTAAGATCTCTTATTATTACATTAATCCTTTTACCCTTGTATCCTTGTAGCTTTGAAATCTATTTTGTCAAATGTGAAAATTGCAACTCCTGCTTTTTATTTATTTATTTTTGCTCTCCATTTGGTTGGTACGTTTTTTTTTTTTTCCAACCCTTTATTTTGAGTCTATGTATATCTTTGGATATACCGTTAGATTTTGTCTGTATCTTTTGATTGGGAGATTTGGTCGATTTAAATTTAGGGTTGCTGCCATTTGATATTAACTGGCTATTTTGTCCTTTCGTTGATGAAAATTCTTCTTTATGTTAATGCTCTTTACTTTTTGGTGTATTTTTAGAAAGGGTCATACTGGTTGTTCCTTTCTGTGTATAATGCTTCTTTTAGAAGTTCTTGTAAAGCAGGCCTGGTGGTAATAAAATCTCTGAGTACTTGCTTGTTCCTAAAAGATTTTATTTTTCCTTCAAATGTAAAGCTTAAGTTGGCAGGATATGAAATTCTGGGCTGAAAGTTCTGTTGATTAAATATATTGAATATTGGCCCCCACTCTCTTCTAGCTTGTAGGGTTTCCATTGAGAGATCTGCTGTAAGCCTAATAGGCTTACCTTTATGGGTAACTTGATCTTTCTCTCTGGCTGCCCTTAATATTTTCTCCTTCGTTTCGATCTTGGTGAATCTAACGATTATGTGCCTTGGGGTTGGTCTTCTTGAGGAATATCTTTGTGGTGTTCTCTGTATTGCCTGGGGTTGAATAGTGTCCTGCTTTGCTAAATTAGGAAAATTTTCCTGGATAATGTCCTGGAGAGTATTTTCCAGCTTGAATTCACTCTCTCCGTTACATTCAGGTACACCAATCAAGCGTATATTAGGTCTTTTCACATAGTCCCATATTGCTTGGAGACTTTGCGCATTCCTTTTTATCCTTTTTTCTCTATTCTTGTCTTGTCATTTTGTTTCATTAAGTTGGTCTTCGACCTCTGATATCCTTTCTTCTGCTTGATCCATTCGGCTGTTTAAGCTTGTACATATTTCACTAAGTTCTCGTGTTGTAGTTTTCAACTCCATAAGTTCATTTGTATTCCTCTCTATATTGTCTATTCTTTTCAACATTTTATCGAACCTTTTTTCCAAGTTCTTAGTTTCTTTACATTGGGTTAGAACAAGTTCCTTTAACTCCCAGAAGTTTCTTATCATCCACCTTTTAAAGCCTACTTCAGATAATGGAACACAGTCCTTTTCCATCAGGGCTTGTTCGGTTGCTGATGAGTCCTTTTCCATCAGGGCTTGTTCTGTTGCTGATGAGTCCTTTTCCATCAAGGCTTGTTCCATTGCTGATGGGTTCTGATTTTGAGTATACTCGGCCTTCTTAGGCTGTTTTTTTCCCTTCATTGTAGATGAACCGCCTTTCTAATTAGGTTTCTGAGTCGATGTTCAACTTATTGATTCCCAGTGCTGGGATCCGAGCAACCCACTGTGGCGGCCTAAATAGCAGCGATAAGACTGAAGGTGCTCTTCTGCCCGGGAATCTCTGGTCTGGCTTCCCTCTTGAGTCCGCAACAAGCAGCTCTGACTTCCCGGAGCTCCAAACTCCGGTCAGTAGGGGAAGCAGTCCCGTTGGCTCTGCATGAAGAGCTGCTGCACCAAGACGCCGGCAAAACCACTGCAGCGGCCACCACAAGAGTCGCGCTGGCGACCCGTGGGGCTCCTCCACTGGGAATTGGCTGATCGGTGAGGGACGAAAATTCGTCTAAAGATGTGGCGTCGTCTCGTTCTCTGAGCTTTCACTGGGAGCTACAATCCCCAGCTGTTAGTGGTCGGCCATCTTGGATCTATTTAGATGATTATAAATTAGTAACCATACAACTAGTAGAAATCACTGCTCTCTTTTCTAAAATTTTCAGGATTACAAGATCCTTGACAGCTAACAGAGGCAGACAGTCCCTAAGTCCATTTTCAGTGTTTGAGCTTCCTGTACACTTCATGCAGAACGATCATCCAGCCCTTAACAGGTCAGCACTCTTTCCCATCAGATCCTGCCTTGGAGGGAGCTCTGCAGCACTGTGTTCACAGGAATCTCAAGGAATCCTGAGACCTTAACAAAAACTGTACAATGGTTCTTTAAAATGAAAAAAAAAAAGTGCATCAACACCATTTCACATTACCTGCGTCTATGCATGTCATGTAGGTTGGAAGTGAGTCATCGTTCAGAAATTGTTTTGGTATAAAAGCCAAACATAAAGACTCCACCAAATAAACAGTTTTTATAAAAAGGTTTTATGTGACAACAGTGCCTTCTCGGGCATCAACTCCCGGAAATGATGAAATATGACTCATTACCATGAAACAACTCATATGCCAGAGACTGCAATTACTGCTGGGGGAACTTGTTCCCCAGAGCAATGTTCTTATCTCTCTGGCCAGCCTGGGTGATGATGCAGTATCCTTTGCTGTCTTGCCTTTATCTGATCAGCTTTTGCTTCAAAATTGAGCTGGATCATTTCCGCTCTACAAACTTAATATCCCAGCGTGATTCCCTTTCCTTTGATGAAAGCCACAGAAATCCCTTAGTCTACAGCAAGTTTCCTTCCAGGAGATCAAAGCACTAGTTTAGCCTGTTTATTGCCCACTATTATCCACTGTCTTAATAGTTAATGTCCTAAATAGTTATCTCTCCCTATAATTGGGACTGCCCTAATTCCAAATTCTAGCGTAACAGGACTCTTCACCAGGAAAATTTCTTTGTTGGTTTATGTTAATTATGCAAAATGGAAATTACATGTGTTGAACCCTAGGAAAAGCGAGGAAGCATAAAGAACAGAGAGTGGTGAAGCGGATGGTAGAGAAAGGATGGGGGGTTCCTAAGGATCCTAGCAGTTAACATTAATTCTGTGCTTACTGTGTGCCACATACTGTGCTAAGCAGCTTGCATGTATTAACATCGAATCCTTACCATAACCCCATGAGACACGGACTTCTCAGCAAACCTATTTATACAGATGCCAATCGGGAGGGCTAGAAAGCACTGCCGAGCCACCAACCATCTCCTCTTCTGGCTTCACAGCAAACTAGGCTTTTGTAGTAGATTGGATTGTTGGCCCCATTTCTTTCCCTCCCTGTGTATTCACACCTGTTACCATGTGACTTTACAGCTCATCGCACTAGAGATAGGAGATAATTGCCTGTTGGTGTGACTTGGTTTTGCCCATGAGATCTGAGCAGACGTGATGCGTGTGCCTGTTTGGGTTTGCCCTCCTGTAGGGAAAATTTCTGACCCACTTTTGGCAAAATAAACACACTTTGTCTACTTTGTTTAGGAGAAATCATACCTCCCAAAAATTTGTGTCCACCTGGAACCTCAGAATATGACCCTATTTGGATGCAGGGTCTTTGTGGATGTAATTATATTGGAAAATGGAAATTACATGTGTTGAACCCTAGGAAAAGTGGGGAAGCATAAAGAACAGAGAGTGTTGAAGCAGATGGTAGAGAAAGGATGTGATTATATTGTGGTATTATATGGTAATGCTGCTCACTCCAATCTCTATGGAGAACCTGAGACACCCAAAACTGGAAGAGACAAGAAAGAACACTTCCCTAGAACTTTTGGGGGGATCATGGCCCTGCCTACACATTGATTTTTAACTTCTAGCCCCTAGGACTACAGAAGAATAAATTTATGTTGTTTTAAGGCACCAGGTTTGTAGTATTTTGTTATGATACCCCTGGAAAACGAATACCTCTCCTATGCTTCTGCCATTACTTTGGTGAGAGCTTTCTTCAGGTAGCCACTGCCCTTTGACCCTGGACTCTAGCATGATCATATGGGCGTTGACATGAGTCCAACTCACAGACAAGGGTCAAGCCTAGCCAGACCTGCAGCTGAAGCAGTGCCACCCAGTCAAGCCCAGCCAACTCAGCTGGGCTGCAGCCAACCTGTGAAGCCATGAGTGTGACAATGAATGCTTAGCATTACTCCGCTTTATTAGACTTCTTCCATAATGGGAACAAGGCAGGATAAACACTCTCATTCCCTGTGGGATGAAACAAGGTTTAGAAAGGTGGAGACACTGGGCAAAAAGGATAGGTAGAAGTCACTGCAAACATGTTCACCTGCTTCATGATTTTGTCCAGTCTGCCTGGCCAAGGTGATGCTTCTTTAGCTTTCTATACAGTCGGTCCTGCATTTATTCTCCAAGAGCAAGCCCAGTGCACTTGTTCACAGTGAGTATTAGAGCCTGCTCTGGGCAATGGCTGGACAGGTCACTGTGGCCCAGCTGCTATCCCTCAGTTGGTCACCACTGTCAGGTACAGACCACATTCACCTTGCTGGGAGGTCATCCCCTCCCAAACAGTTTGTGGGTCTTTCAGAAAGAAGGGCTGGGTTTATGTATGTCCACGTAGCCAAAGTGGGTCAGAAATTTCCTCTATGCTCCATTTTTGCATCAACAGTCACTGCTGAGTATTGCTTCTTTCAAACTCAGTTGGCAACTGGGCCAATGACTAGAAGATCTAACAGCCAAGGAGTTATAGAGAAATGGATAAAATTTCTCCATCAATCCATCCTTCCACCCATCTATCCAGCCAACCATCTTTCCATCTATCTATATGCTCATCTGTCTATTTATCTATTCTTTTATTCGTGTGTCCAATATACCACCTTACCTGTTTCATTAATGTGTATTGAGAACTTGCTCTTGTTCACAACCCTGGTTAAATGCTGTGGAGGATATGGCAGTAAGTTAGATATGGTCCGTTAATGGGAGAGATAAAATATATGTACATTAAATTTGAATAATCAGTAAACATTTATTTATTTACAATCCATTGCACCTGGATTATAATTGCAGGTTATATTATATTATGCATATGTTAAAAAGCTGAGGAAGACACAGTCTCTTTCTGCCTTCAGTAAGCTTACAGCGTGTGGCTGGATTAGTCAAATACTAAAATAATAATGATAAAAGGCACACTATGATGCATGATGTGAAAATGACACAAAGAAAGTGCTTTGGGAATAAGAGGGAAGGTCATATATTTATTTGAATGGGGTGAGAGAGAGAGGAAAGTAAAACTCACAAAGAAAGTGGATTCCAGTACAGTCATGAAAGATAAACTAGATTAGGGGAGTTGGAGATAATGGAGAAGCAAAGAAATAGAAGCAGGACACTAGGCCATGTTTAAGAAAGAATGAGATGTCCAGTTTAACGATGGATAAGATAATGTGCAGAGGGGAGTAATGGGAGAGTGGAAAATTTCGAATCAATGTGGAGCCATTGAAGGTTGTTGAGTGGGTGAGTAACATGACAGGATCTGTGACCTGGGAAGACTGATGTGATCTGGGAAGATTAGAAGTCACTGCGAGCATGTTCACCTGCTTCTTACTTTTCTACTTAGAAAGATTCTCCATCTTTCTAAATCTCATTTCATCCCACAGAGAATGAGGGTGTTTATCCTGCCTTGTTCCCACTGCGGAAGAAGTGTAATAAAGCAGATAAAAACTAATTCCTAATAACATGCTGGTGCCTTCTCAAGGGAATTATATTTTAAAACAGAATAATTGAGAAGGGACAATGTTGCAAATTATAATGGGTCTTAGATGTTAGTTTAAAATGATCATCAGAGTGTCTATGAAAATCATAGAAAGGACAAGGTTTCTTTTTAAACACTCTATAGAAAAGTCTTTTTCTGTTCGTCCCAAAGTTAACTGATTATCCTAGTATCCCATATCTACTAGGGTAATTGGTGTGGCAATTTAGAATTATAAGACATGCCAAACCCCAACATGCTTTCAGAATAATCCAAAAATATTAGATATTCAGTGAAATTTTTCTATTAATGCACTTAATTGTGTTCAGATTTTTGGAAAATTTCGAGCCTATGTGTATACATTATGCTATAAATGACTATTTCCTATAACCAATTTATTTATTAATTAGAAAGTTAAGTAATATTTATAAAGTTAATTTGCTTTTACTTTTAAATGTCCTACCATTTTAATCACAAAAAAGAAATCATTTCATAATCACATGGTAAGGATTTTCACCAAGCTGCTTAAAAGCCAGAGTACAGACTGATTGATGGATAAATAAAAGTATGCGAAGTCCCAGCAAGTAGCCGCCTTAGATAAACCAAAGGAAAAAAATTTAAGTATAAAGTGTAGGTTGAATCTTATAAACTTCAATACTGCAATATTGAACATTGTTTTCCCTATCAAATTCACAGATTTCAGCAAATTTTACTTTTAACTTAATTCATGCCTCAGAATTAGTTATTTGACATCACCATACAATACAGAAAAATAATGTTATGCTTTGGCCTTACGGTATGGACAAAACAAAATAATTATATTTAAGCTTTGTATCATTAATATGTATGTGCTCTTGTGACCTGTGCAATCATTTCCTTCATTATACTAAATCTTATCACATTATAGTATTACATCTTCTACCTCATTTGAGATTCTGCATTAATTCAAAACAACATTGCATTCTTCAAGTGGGAAATCCAAGGTTCTGATTACTGCTACAGACTAATTTATCAATTTGGGACCCTCTAGTGCTTGCAAATAAAATGAAGCTGGCACCACATCACAAGAAAATTCATTAATATTCTGGAGTTCATTTTTTATTAATAACATTGCTTTTAGATATGTCATCTCATGTCTCAAAACAACCCTGTGAGTTGAAGACTATTGTTTCATTTTATTAATGCCATTACTATTTCATGGGTTTGAAAACGATACTAATCAACATCCCTGAAGTCATAGCAGCTAGTAAATGAAAGATTCTAGGGTCTTATAATTTAATATTTTACATTCTTTTCACTCCACTATAATTATGTCACAAAATCTTTGAGCATTTTCCCATTTTCTGCTGCATTAGTGGTTCTGTGGACTCCTACATATAAGTCTTCTAAACAGGACTATTACTTTCAACAGTCCCCACACAGCCATATATTAAACAGTGCACTCTGCCTAGCTCTGGGGCCCTCAGTAAATGCTCATAACCCCAATAAATGTTCTCCGAATAAGTGAATTCATCTGCATCTAGACTAAATATGCTCACTCATAAGAATTCAGTCATTTTCTAGGAAGGAGGAACATTTCAGAGTACAAATACACGCATATATGCATGTGTGTTTCTGTGTGGGGGGTATGTGTGAGCATACATGTGCATGCATGTGTGCACGTACCAGATCACCTCTCTCAATAAATTACCACCAAACCCCTCCAGGGTTTAATCAGGACCAAATTTGTATGAAGTGTCAAACTATAATTTAGGGATCTCTGATGTTCATGAACCCCACAATTACTTTTAGTGACTAAACTGGAGGTGCTGACAGCCACATAAAATCTCTTGTTTTATCAACATCACTGTAAAATACAGTGGAAACTGCACCTGCAACTTGAATTCCTTAATCTGTGTTTGGTTTGTTATCTCTCTCTCTCTCTCTTTCTCTCTCTCTCTCTCTCTGTCTCTCTCTCTCTCTCTCTCTCTCTCTGTCTCTCTCTCTCTCTCTCTCTCTCTCTCTCTCTCTCTCTCTCTCTCTCTCTCTCTCTCTCTCTCTCCCCCTCCCTCCCTCTCTCTCTCGGCAATACAGCTTCATGTGTTGTTTTTGAAAAGCTCTAATAAATGTCAATGATGTGATGAGCAGAGATTATAGGCTTCTTTCTTCTCATAGAAAAATACTACTGTACTGGCTGAAAACCAGCAGCGTGTCATTAAGTAGGATTGTTAAGCCACGGCACTGCTTGCTACCTCAAACATAGGTGTTTATGAGGAAGAAGCTGAGCCTCTGTGTGTTCTTGGAAATCTATTCAGTCTCGCAAAAGCTCACTCACAAATAGCACAAACAGCTCACTCATAAATCAGAATCTGCATATACAATTGTATGAAAATGCAGTTGTATTATCCAGGGTTATCTGAGTTGCCCATGTCTTCTGGAAAATGAGTCTATGAAATTAACCTGTTGTCTCAATTACTAGAAATTTGATAGAGGGAGGTAAGTATTGGGGTAGATATTCTAGAACACAGCTGTCCAAAAGAAATACAACGTGGGTCACTACATAATTTTTAAATTTCTACTAGCCACATTAAAAAGGACAAAAGAAAGAAATAAAACTAATTTTAACAGTATATCATATGTAACCCAATATATCCAAAATAGTATCATTTTAACATATAATCAATATAAAAATTACTGACATGCTTTACTTTTTTTTAGTACTAAGTCTTTAAAACAGTGTATACTTTACAACTTCATCTTAATTTGGACTAATCACATTTCAAACACTCAAAATTTACGTGCCTAGTGACTGTCATATAGAGCCCTGGATAAGGAAAAGATGGAATGGAAATGCAGTCATGTCAGCCAGGTTTCTTTGGGTTACCCATCTCAGAAATGTAACTTAAACTAGCCTGAGCAATTGCAGGTATCTATATCACTATCAGTCTTGCTTTGGCTATTTGGGCTCTTTTTTGGTTCCATATGAATTTTAGGACTGTGTTTTCTCATTTCATGAAGGATGATGGTGGTATTTTGTTGGCAATTGCATGGAATTTGTAGATTACTTTGGGAAGCATGGTTATTTTCACAATATTGGTTCTACCCATCTATGAGCATGGGATGTGTTTTCATTTGTTTATGTAATCTATGATTTCTTTCAACAGTGTTTTGCAGTCTTCCTTGTAGAGTTCTTTCACCTTCTTGGTAAGGTATATTCCTAAGTTTTTGTTGTTGTTGTTTTGTTTTGTTTTCATCTATGTAATAGGGGTTGAGTTCTTGATTTGATTTTCAGCTTGGTCACTGTTGGTGTATAGCAGAGCTACTGATTTATGTACATTCATTTTGTATCCAGAAACTTTGCTGAATTCATTTATCAGTTCTAGGAGCTTTCTTGAGGGGTCTTTAGGGTTTTCTAGCTATATGATCATATTGTCAGCAAAAAACAACAGTTTAACTTCCTTTCCTTATTTTTTTTTTTACAAAAGTAAAGAGGTTTAATTGGACTTAAAGTTCCACATGGCTGGGCAAGCCTCACAATCATGGTGGAAGGTAAGGAGGAGCAAGTCACATATTACACAGATGGCAGCAGGCAAAGAGAGAAAATGTGTACAGACTTCCTCTTTACTGATTTGGATGCCCTTTATATCTTTCTCTTTTGTATAATTGCTCTGGCTAGGACTTCCAGTACTATGTTGTATAGAAGTGGTGAGAGTGGTCATCCTTGTCTTGTTCCAGTCTCAGTAGGAAAATGCTTTCAACTTTTCCCCATTCAGTATAACTTTGGCTGTGGGTTTGTCATAGATGGCTTTTATTACATTAAGTTGTGTCCCATCATTGCCAATTTTGCTGGGAGTTGTAATCATAAAGCAATGCTGGATTTTGTCAAATGCTTTTTCTGCATCTATTGAGATGATCATGTAATTTTTGCTTTTAATTCTGTTTGTGTAGTGTAACACATTTATTGACTTTCATATGTTAAACTATCCCTGCATTCCTGGTATGAAACCCACTTGATCATGGTGGATTATCTTTTTGATATGCTTTTGGATTCAATTCAGTTAGCTAGTATTTTGTTAAGGATTTTTCTATCTGTTTTCATCAGGGATATTGTTCTGTAGTTTTCTTTCTTTGTTATGACCTTCCCTGGTTTTGGTATTAGGGTAATGCAGAGCTTAACTCAGAAGTCACAGAATGTAGGTTTCACTTAATGGGATGAGTTGATAAAGATGACTTGGTGCACTCAATAAGTTTACTATTGCTCTTGAGTTTACGTTTTCATTTTGATGTCATAATTTTTATTGTTAAACAGTTTAGAGTGACTTTTGCATCTTTTTTGCTCTATTTCTAGCAGAAACATTTAAAAATGCCTAGCTTTTAAAAAAATAATAAAGTATAATAGCTATAAAATCCAAAATCAGACTAAGCAAAAATAATAAATCTGAAGGCATCACATTACCTTACTTCAAACAATTCTATAAGACCAAAGTCACCAAAACAATATGGTACTTATATAAAAATAGACACATAGACCAAAGAAACATGATAGAAACCCCAGAAATAAAGCCAAATACTTAGAGCCAACTGATCTCTGACAAAGCAAACAAAAACATAACATGGGAAACTGACGCCTTATTAACAAATGGTCCTGGGATAATTGGCAAGCCACATGTAGAAGAGTGAAACTGGATCCTCATGTCTTACCTTATACAAAAATCAACTCAAGATGAATTAAGCACTTAAATCTAAGACATAAAATCATAGAAATTCTAGAAGATAACATCAGAAACACCCTCCTAGACATTGGCATAGGCAAAGACTTGATGACCAAGAACCCAAAAGCAAATGCAATGAAAATAATGATAAACAGGTGGTACTCAATTAAACTATAAAGTTTCTCCACAGCAAAAGAAACAATCAGCAGAGTAAATAGACGACCTGCAGAATGGGAGAAAATCTTCATAATCTATACTTAACAAAGGACTAATATCCACAATCTACAACAAACTCAAACAAATCAGCAAGAAAAAACAAAAAACAGACAATCTCATCAAAAAAGTGGGCTAAGGACATAAATAGACAATTCTCAAAAGAAAATATACAAATGGCCAATAACATATGAAAAAAATGTTTGAAATCACTAATGATCAAGGAAATGCAAATCAAAACCACAATGCAATACCACCTTACTCCTGCAGGAAGGGCTGTAATCAAAAAATCAAAAAATAATAGATGTTGACGTGGATGTGGTGAAAATGAAACATTTACACTACTGGTGGGAATGCAAACTAGTACAACCACAATGTAAAACAATGTGGAGATTCCTTAAAGAACTAAAAGTAGAACTACCATTTGATCCAGCAATCCCACTTCTGGGTATCTATCCAGAGGAAGAGAAGTCATTATACAAAAAAGATACTTGCATGTTTATAGCAGCACAATTTGCAATTGCAAAAATATAGAACCAGCCCAAATGTATATCGATCAATGAGTGGATAAAGAAATTGTGGTATATAACATATGACAGAATACTGCTCAGCCATAAAAAGGAGTAAAATAATGGCATTCACAGCAACCTGGATGGAATTGGAGACCCTTATGCTAAGTGAAGTAACTCAGGAATGGAAAACCAAACATCACATGTTCTCACTCATAAGTGGGAGCTAAGCTATGAGTATGCAAAGGCATAAGAATGATACATTGGACTTTGGGGACTTGGGAGAAGGGGCAGTAGGAGAGTGAGCAATAAAAGACTACACATTGGGTACAGTGTATACTGCTTGGGTGACCATAGAAAATTAGACACATATAACCTGGTTCTCCTTGATTTCTCCATATCCATGAAAACTGTTAACCATTCTGCTTTTTTTAATAGCCTTTCTTCCTTTGATTTTCACAAAACTATACTGTCACAGTTTGCTTCAGGCTACTTCTTGTAGGCAAGGACAACTTCACTGTTCAGAAGGAGGAACCAGTGAGTGAACTACATCTCTAATTGGAATTTTGATCAGTAAGAAATTGGGTGGGTAAAGTTGAACCTCTGATTGGGCATCATATCAACCTAGGAAGAAATTGCCAGGCAGGGTCAGATGTTTGCCTCTGACTGAAAGAAATTATATGTTGCAGAATTCAGAGAAAAGGGAACTTGTTCCCTTGGTCAAAGACTCTGAAGAAATTTTTTTAAACTCACTTCTGGTGAGGTTTACACTCCATGGACCCCTGCAGGGGATCTTCCCCACAGTTAGTACACCACAGTTGGGTGCCTCTAGTACCCCCAATTCTTCATGCATTCTCCAACCTGCCTCCTGTCTTCCAGCCTGGAAATCACCTTCCCATACCTCCCTCATGCACGAATCCTATCTTTCTTCAAAGCCCAACTCCAGGTCTTTTTCCATGAAGTTTCACCGCCCACCACAGCCTGGGTGATGGCTCCTCCTCTGAACTTCCTATCTGTATTTTTTTATTTGGCACCTAGCATAGGGTAGGTTCATGCACTTCTCAGTTTTGCACATGAGCTAAAACTCCCAAACTGAACAGAAGCTCCTGTGGCAGAAACTCTGCCTCTTCACTGTATAGAATCCTCATAGTCAGAAATGATAGCCAATTGATATCATAAAGATAACAATGGTGCATACTGTCATTTCTCATATACCATTCTATGCCAGGTTAATTTTGAGCGAGATTTGGAACCTGGGGTCTGTATTTGTTCATTCCCCAGCCTCCCTTTCAGTCACAGAGTCAAACTTGCCATAATTTCGTTTCCTAATCTTTAAGTGAGCCACAGATACAACATAGGTGTGGCTCACAGCTCAACGAGTAAGTCTTCACGAATGCTTTGAGTGCTTCTGATGAAAGATGCCACGTATTAATGTTATTCCTCAGTGGATGTTGTCTTGCTCCTGGAATGTTTTGTGGAAAAACAAACAGACTAGCTAGGTTCTCCACCTATCTCACTGACCCTGCTAGAGTTCTCCTTGGACTTCACCCTCTTGACCAGCTATGCAAATAGGACCTACACTCATTCCTAGATGTGGCTGGTTCCCCTTTCTCCTCTTCCTGCTCAAGACAGTTATCAGGCTCAAACAGAGAGAATCAATCCAAAGGGAGAGTGGGCCCATATTCCAGGACCGTTTTATTAAACACCCCCCAACCAAAAACATCACACAAAGGCAGTTTCTAATTGTAAGGAACGTTTTAACTGTGACTCATGGCCCAGAGACTCTTTCCCTGCTAATGACACCAGATGCAGATGCTCCAGGACCCTCCAAGGGTCATAGTGCCTGGTGGTCCATCACATTAGAACAGACCGGAACTTTTTAATCAAATTAAGAAAATCATGTAACACCTGAAACTGTAATTTGCCACCCTGAAAATTTTCTTGGATAAATTTGTGAATCACCCTGAGCTTCAGATCTTTGTTCTTTAAAAAAGGAAGTGTCTAACCTCTTGTAAAAAGATGGCCAAAAATGGGTTTTTAAATGTCTTCTTTTGGTGACCATTTTCCTCCCATCCACAGCTATCCTGTTGGATTGGGGATCATAGAAGCAATTCATCAGAGATGAGAATGATTCTCCCAGATTTATTTAACAGATTCTCAATTAAACTAATACAAATTTTAAAACTTTCAGACATTTAGAAAATCCGGGCCGGGCGCAGTGGCTCAAGCCTGTAATCCCAGCACTTTGGGAGGCCGAGGCGGGTGGATCATGAGGTCAACAGATCGAGACCATCCTGGTCAACATGGTGAAACCCCATCTCTACTAAAAATTACAAAAAAAATTAGCTGGGCACGGTGGTGCGTGCCTGTAATCCCAGCTACTCAGGAGGCTGAGGCAGGAGAATTGCCTAAACCCAGGGGGTGGAGGTTGCGGTGAGCTGAGATCGAGCCATTGTACTCCAGCCTGGGTAACAAGAGGGAAACTCCGTCTCAAAAAAAAGAAAATCCGGATAGAGATTTTCACTTGAGAAGAGTGTTTTGAGCCCTAATTTGTTGTTATTGTTCTGTGCTAGCCACTCTTTAAGGGTAATATATATTTTCCTGGTGTTGTATTCTGTGTTTTATTTTGGCTCCCCATTCATGACGATGCAAGGCTACTGTGTCTCCTGATGCTCTCGGGTTCCAGTGTTTAGGAGAGTTAACAGCTCATAAGCCAGGACTGGTGGCATACACCAGTAATCGCAGCTACTCTGGAGGCTGAGGTGAAAGGATCACTTGAACCCAGGAGTTTGAGGCTAACCTTGGCAGCATAGTGAGACCCTGTATCTAAATATAAACGAGTAAGCTCATAGACACTAAATAAATGTTAGCAAACTGTCACAAATTATTTGAAAATGAGAGCATCTTTTAACTGAGTTGATATTTAGTAAATATAATATTCATATATTAAAGAATATTAATTTTTATTCATTCATGCAGCAAAAATTATTGAGTAGCTTGATATCCTGGGTATGGAATTGGGTGCTATTGCCCCCTTCAAGGAACTTACAGTCTAGTGAGAAGAAGGACAACCAGTAAACCAGCTTTGCACTGTAATGAAAAGAGCTATAAATGGCATAAGCAATGAATGCTAAAAAGAAAAAAAAACAGTGCTTATAAGACACCTCACATGAGAGATTTGGGAAGATGATCTGTCTCAATGACTCTATGGCAGACAGAGAAAAGTCAGGGAAGACTTCCATAGTTCAGTGACTCCTGAATTGAGCCTTTAAAATAAATCATAGCAATAATAATAATCGTAACAATAGCCCAACTATGGACAAAGCATTTCCACATGCATCATCTCATTTGTCATGGTAACAATTCAGATAAGAGCTCTGTGTTACAGATGAGGAAACTACGTCTTTAAAAAGACAAGACACTTGACAAGGATCACATGGTGAGTGTGTGGTTGTTCTAAATGAAATCAATGAAGTAGCCAGAGAAACATGAACTGGGAGTGCATCCAAATGCTCCCTAACTCATCCACCAAGGCCAATTGAATCGAGCTCTTATTAATAGACACATTTGAAAAAGAAAGCGTTCAAAGGAGAAAAAGGGAAGGAAATGTATTAAATGTTTCATCTTATCACTTGTCTCCACCTCACCTCACTTGAAACATCCTACCAGGACCCCAGGACAGATTCTGTGAGGTAGGTGAGATTTTATTTATTAGAAACAAAACACTCAAATCCAAACCATATTCAATATCATGACCTAAACTTTCATTTCATTTCAAATCATTTCGGAATAATTTTTACCCTACTTTTTCCAAAGGAAAATCATATATATATATATATTTTAGAATTCCCCTGCAGTGGTAATAGTAGGATTTGAATCTAGGTCTGCTTGAATTCAGAGTCTTATAATAATCAATGACAGATTTCTGCCTGCACTGTGACCCGCTGCCCAACTCCTGTGCATTTCACACTCACTGACAATGCCTGAGGCGAGTCTCTGTCCATCTGAAAATGTTTGCAGCCACCCTCCTGGCCATGTGCACAAGGGACTAAAGTGGTAAACAGGTACCACCCACCAGATCTAAATACCTGAAATTCCACCAAAGCCCAGAGAATTCAAAATGTAGTTTTGGGGACTGAAAGAGCAAGAACAAAACCTCAAATTTCTCAGCAGTAGAAACTTAAATAAAACTATGCCATGAATCTATGAAGAATAAGCCTTAAGTGTGTACTTTTTTTAATTTATTGAGTCAAACTATTTGTCTTTAAGCACCTAGTCCAATGCTAACTGCAAGAGGGGAGCTTCGTAAATAATATCTGATACATTGAAATTTTATTATAGTTTGATCACTGTTTCTTGGAAACTGCCAAAGTGCTTATCATCTGCTTCTTCAGTGTGATTCAGAAGATCTATAGTCTTGAATATTATGTAAAATAGAGTATTTGCAAGGATACTATATGAGTTGACTTGATTTAACAGAGATCAAGAGTAAAATTATTTTAAAACTAAAAAAACCACTATAAAAGCACTTATGTGTAGATACACACACACACACACACACACACACACACGCACATACACACACATTTCTTGCCAACCACCTTTTTGTTTGCATCTATATCAGTCCAATATCTTCATTGTTTTCTCCCAGATTCTATTTTATGAGTCTTCAGTAATTAAGTATCTGCTTCTGGCCCACTTTATGGAGTGCATAGCCCTTGATGTGTACATCCCAGAATAATCAACAAACCCCGTCTGACAAATATTATATTGAGGGGTGGAAACGACAATTATAGAAAATATATACTGTTGAATAAAACTTTTTAAATGCAAAACTAAATAATATACTGTTTACAGATTATATATGTGTGGGAAAATATAAAGAAAATCAATGTAATAATAAATACAGAATTGAGGATAGTAGTTTCCTGAGGAGATGTGTGGAATGGAAAAGAAATGAGATTGGGGTGAAAGATTGACATGGAAGGAGTTAATTCTTATCAGTAATGTTCTAGTTTTATGCTGAATATTGAATATATGAGTGCTATCTTGCTAGTCTTTATATTATCAATATTTGCTTATATGTACAAAAATTCATAGTTTTTAAAACAAGCCACTAAGTTGTTCACTGCAAGAAAAGTATCAGTATTTACCCATTACACAAAAGCTTACATGTCACCATCTTGAAATCACTTCTACCCAGACGGTCATCAGGTTAAATCTCCCCAAAAGAAGCCACTATGGCTTTGAGCAGACAAAAGCCAGTAAAAGCTCCTGGTTGTCCATTATCACAAAATGGCTACTTCGACGACTGCTAATACCAATAGAGTACTACTGAATCGCTGGCTGGTTACTCATTCTGTCTCCGAAGCATTCAAAAGGAAATAGGAAATTTTAGAAGCTACCATCAGCAGACAAGCCAAATGAACTGAAACACCGTCTGGTAATTCATTCCATCTCCAAAGCATTAAAAAGGAAATAGAAAATTTTTAGAGGCTACTTTCAACAGACAAGTCAAATGATACCCTTGATTTTTGTTTTTATTTTGTTTACCAGACTCACTTAGCCATCTGTGGAAAATTGTTCTGGGAACACAGCCATTATTTTATTCAGTTTTTTTGTTCTTTGGCTTTAATAAATTAATGAGGTGCTAACCAAATTCACACGATAGACCACAACAAATTCACAAGGTCTGAGAATCTGGACCACCCTGCAGACAATTATAACCATGCAGGTGCGTCTTCTCCCCCTCCTATAATGTTTTGATGTGCCAAACTACTAAAGTGTATCATGCATACAAATCCTAAAAGAAATCTACTCTATGTCTTACAGACTAGGAGTGTCTCATTAGGGACGTCAATAATTTTATCACCTGCACATAATAAGCATGCTAGCTTTGCAACAAGTTTCAAGGGAGAATGATAAAAAGGGGAAATATTGCATAAGTGAAAAATTGAGCTCTGAACAAGGATCTTACATAAGAGGAAAGGTGAATTTGTTTTACTTATTCCATCCAGATTCAGAAAGCAGTGACCTTTCCTAAACATCCAGAGAGGGGGATAAAACAGATTCTTTTTTGGCTAAGGCAATGCAACCTGGCTCTAGTGGAAGAGGGGCCCTCAAATCAGAGCAATCAATTTCTGATTGGTTCTACTAAACTCTCCCACCTCCATAAAGATTGTTTCTCTCATTACCCTGCAGCCATCCCAAGGGACATACTTTTTTTTTTTTTGAGACAGGGTCTCACTCTGTCACCCAGGCAGGAGTGCAGTTGTGGCTCACTGCAGCCTCTGCCTCCTGATCTCAGGCGATCCTCCCACCTCAGCTTCCTGAGTAGCTGAGACTACTGGCATGCACCACCATGCCTGGCTAATTTTGCTTCTTTTTTGTTGAGATGAGATCTCACTGTGTTGCCAACCTGGTGTCAAACCCCTGGCTCAAGCTATCTGCCTGGCTCGACCTCCCAAACTGCTGGGATTACAGGCATAAGCCCCAATGCCCCACCAACTCTTTCTGGACATTTGAAAATAACTTTCCCACCAAATATTCCTTCAATAACACAGAGATCATTAGTTTTCTTATTGTTTGTTCATTTAATACCTACCTGCTAACATCTAGACATGATCTCTTTTGAGCCACAAGATGTGAGTTCTATTGATCAACTTGCAGAGCAGAATTAATTATCCATCATAATCATTGCTAACATCAATAATTTTTGAACACTGTGTAATTTTCAAAATAATATTATGAGGATGAGAAAATCTCTGGATTCAAAACTAAGTTTTCATACAAATCACAACTGCTCTTTAAAAAGGCATGATCACAAAGTAGACATCAGTCCAATGAATCAGCCACAAAAGATGTGTTAACACATGTTCATGGGGACCTTGTAAATAGAATGCAGTAAACATGAAGGTAATACGTAGATGTCTCTCTGAGTTTTGCCAGCAGGTGACCTTGAAGGAGGAAAATCCATTTCCTGTTCAATCCAAAGTGGCACAACTTGAGAGCAGATACTCAATCTCAAAACACAAGACTGAATCCTTGGCTTTGCCACATGAGGCAACATACTTGCCCACTGTGAGTCCCTTTCTCCATCTGAAAAGCTAAGAGGTTTAACCATAGGTTCTTGAGAATTAAATGAGATCATTTATGTAGGGTCCCGGCAGAAAGTAAATGTTCAAATGTGCTGATTATCCTCTGTGGGGTTTATTTTGCTTACTCACCCAGGCTTCCATCTGCAGACTCATTTCAAATTACACTCAAACTCTCTCTCTATTGAAGGTTCGCCTAGCCAACCTCAAAAAAATGCCCCACTTCTAGTTAGCCTGCTTCCAGTTTCCCCATGCCAACAGCTTCCAATCAGGGCATATCTGAAGCCTCCTCCTTCTTCCACTGTAAATCTTTCTCACTCCTCTGCCTTCCTTTGAGTCTCTGCCAAACACAAATAATAGTAGCTGACTCCTTTGCAAGCACTGAACAAATAGCCTTTGCTTCTTCTCATTTGAGTGGTCTTTGTTCCCACAGCTTGAAAACCATGGAAGGGGCCGGGCACATGACTGAAATCCCAGCACTTTGGGAGGCTGAGGAGGGCAGATCATGAGGCACAGAGATCTAGACCATCCTGGCTAACATGGTGAAACCTCATCTCTACTAAAAATACAAATAAAATTAGCCCAGCATGGTGGCACGTACCTGTAATCCCAGCTACTGGGGAGGCTGAGGCAGGAGAATCGCTGGAACCCTGAGGCAGACATTGCGGTGAGCTGAGATCACACCACTGCACTCCAGCCTAGGCAACAGAGCAAGACTCCGTCTCAAAAAAAAAAAAAAACATGGAAGGATAAAGCTAGGGCTCCACTGAATCCAGCAGTTCAAATGAGGCCCCCAAAACTCTCTCTCCATTGCTTGCCTTAGCCACCCTCTGAGTATCAGCACTATTCTTCCCTTTTAGAGTCTGCCATCTTCCCAGTAGGTTGGCAAAGTACCAGACTTACATCTTACAATTTAAAAACCAGATCAGAAAAAGAACTCTCCTCTGCCAATTTCTCTCATTGGTAATATCTTTAACCACTGCTGTCACCACCAGCACCTGCCCCCTCCTCCAACCTTAAGTCTGCTGTCAACATATCAGAGAGGTGCACAGAGCTCCTGCTCCTGGTGAGATTGTTCCTTCCCCTGCCTCAACACTAGCCGCCTCACCCCTGCAAACTGCCTCAGAGAAGGCTCTGGCCAACATCGCCAATGACCTCCACTTTTCCAAATCCAGTGGTCTATTTACACTCCTCCTGTTATCTAAGCTGACTGCCTACCTTGCCCTAGGAAACCACCACAGCTAATCCCACAGCCAATGATCTTATTTCTTATTTCGCTAAGAAACTAAAAGCAGTTAATACAAAGTGGCCTCATTTTCTTATCAGCAACTTTACCAACCTGACTTCAACTATACTGTATACTGTGACACATCCCGATGACAAAAATAAACCGTCCTTAATCCTACCTAAGCCCAAACCCTCCACTTAGCACTGATCCCATCTTCTCTTTGCTGTAATAGTTATTCCCTCTCTGCCCTACATCTTCAATTTCCCCCTGTCTATGGGATCATTCCCTCCAGCATACATGCATGCTGTAATATCTCCTTATTAAAAAGCAAAACAAAACAAAAACTCTCCCTTATGCCCATTCTTCTTCCAATTACTGCTCCATTTCTCTGCTCCCCTTTGGAGCAAAACTCCTCAAAGGATTACTATGCTTCCTATCTCCTCTTCAACCCACTCTCTCCCTCTCTCAACCCACTCTAAGGAGGCTTTTAATTTCCACCTCTCCACTAAAATTACTCTTATTGAAGGCAATGACTTCCACCTTGCCAAATCCAATCATTGGTGCAGTCCTCAATTCACTTGACTTCTGGCATCATTTTCACAGCTGATCTCTCTGCCAGGCTGGTGTACAGAGGCGTGGCACAATCTGCTCACTGTAACTTCCAGCTTCTGGAAGATGGGATCCTCCCATCTCAGCCTCCCAAGTACCTAGGATCCCAGACATGTGCCACCATACTGAGAGAATTTCTTTACTTTTTTATTTTTTGTAGAGATGGGGGTCTTGCTATATTACCCAGGCTGGTCTCAAACTCCTGGCTTTAAGAGATCCTCTCCCCTAGACCTCCCTCAGCTTTCTTCGCATGCCTTCAATAAAATCCATATTCTCCAGTATATTGGGTTTGTTTTTCTCTGAGATGGGGTTACGCTGTCACTCAAGCTGGAGTACAGTGACACTATCCAGCTCACTGCAGCTTCAATCTGCCAGGCAGAAGCAAACCTCACACCTCAGCCTCTAGAGTAGCTGAGTACCCAGGACTACAGGCATGCAACACTGTGCCCTGCTAACTTTTTGCTTGTTTCTTGTAGAGACAAGTTTTTGTTTTTTTTATCCAGGCTGGTCTCTAACTACTGGGCTCAAGCAAGCCTACCACCTTGACCTACCAAAGTGCTGGGATTGCAGGTACGAGCCACAACACCCAGCCTACCCTCCAGGCTTATTCCTAACTTAGAACATTTTTCTCCTCTTCCTAATCCTTTAGTGCTGAATGATGTACCAGGACTTCTTTTTTCCTTGATTTTAAATTTTATTTATGTATTAGAGACAGCATCTTGCTCTGTTATCCAAGCTGGAGTGCAATCATAGCTCACTGCAGCCTTGAACTCTCCAGGGCTTCTTGTTGGGCCCTCTCTCCAACTAATAGAGACGAATCATAAATGATCTCATCCAGTTCTAGGTCATGCCATTTACTCAGATGATGGCTAACCTCTCCCCTGAGTTCTGAACTTATATATCCAACTGCCTGCTTAACATTTCCTTTTGGATATGTAATAGACATCTTAAATCCAGTAGGACCCAAACTGACCTTCTGATTCTATTCACTTACTCTTATACGAGGCTTCCCCCATTCCGTAAATGACCCAGTTTGGGTCACATGCCAAATCCTGGGATCCACAGAGGAGAGCTCCCCAAATGAAAGAGGATGTCTGTCGTCACCAGAAGGGAGATGGGAAAGCCTGCTGGGCAAACCAAAAGCAAGAGTTGTCAAGCCCATTACCAACCCAGCTTCAACTATCCTTGCCCACTCAGCAGATCACTTTTGCCTCCTGGCTGACTGAGAAAATTCAGAGTATTTTACCTACAGCTGCACCAATTTTAATCTCCTTTCCTCCAACTTGAAGCCAGCTCTCCATCTGAGCACTAGCTCTTGTTCCTTCATTTTCCTCATTGTTACTGCTCTGTTGGTAAGCTCCTTTTCCTGCATTTTCATCTTTTCCTCCCAACCAATGCTTTTCTGCTAGCCCACAAACATGTCAAATCTGTACCATCCTAAAAAGTTCCAAACCTCTAGCTCTTGTGTGTATTTCCCCTCTTCTTCTCAGTCGGGCTTCTTTGAGGTACAATCCTTACCTTCTGCACTTGCTTCTCATTGTACCCACAGTGTCACAGCAAACTGGCTTCTGTACCCATTGCCCATCCCCTTCCAGGGATTTGAACCATTCAAAGCGCTTCCCCACTCCCAACCCACCTTCTTCTACCTACACCACTTTGGCATTACCACTTTCTCTTCTCTCCACCAAGTCTGGACCTTTCGTATCCAGCATGAAAAGTCATTCAAAACGAATAGAATGATTGGATTCTCAAAATAATAGGCCAATCTGCCTAATGAGTCAGCCTTGGAACAGCTGAGAAGTATTGCTCCAGGGTCTTCATGGATTAGCTGAGAAAAATACAAATATAAACTCTTATTTTGTATTAAATTTATAATAAATATTACCAGTAGGAATCATAAACCCAACATAACTGACAATCTAAAAATGTATGTAGAGGATTTTTAACAGATTTATGTTTAAGCTTGATTGAATAATCACATTTTCTCAACTAAAAATTGACATGGGGAAATATTCATCAAAAGAATATGAAACTAGCCACAACTAAAACTTCATATGGTAAAAAGTTGACAAGTCCTTCTTGACTCAGTTTGGACCTGTAACTTCTTAATTAAGCAAATTGGGCTTGGTTGTCATAATAAATACAAAATGAAGCAATATGACAACAACAATAAACTGATATCTTGTCCCTGTGAATTTCCCATGAAAAAGAATACCTTTAAAGGAAATAATGTTGGTAAAATCATAATGAAAATGGAAAATAGGCCAGGCAAGGTGGCACATGCCTGTAATCCCAGCACTTTGGGAGGCTGAGGTGGGTGAATCACGAGGTCAAGAGATCAAGACCATCCCGGCCAACATGGTGAAACCCTGACTGTACTAAAACTACAAAAATTAGCTGAGTGTGGTGGTGGGCACCTGTAGTCCCAGCTACTCAGGAAACTGAGGCAAAATAATTGCTTGAACCCAGGAGGTGGAGGTTGCAGTAAGCTGAGATTGTGCCACTGCACTTGAGCCTGGGTGACAGAGTGAGACTCCATCTCAGAAAAAAGAAAATGAAAAATAATGGATAATTTTAACTGTCCAGAAGATAAAACTGATTAAGGCACTGAGCTAGCTCTACAGAATTCGCTCTACAAAATACGTGATCACAAAATGTTATCAAAATTGATGTAGTGCTGTTTACAAGTTTACATTCACAAATACAAAAAAGGAACATCTACAGAGTCAAATTAGCAGGCTAAAAACATCTATTTGAAACTGTGGAATTGAAATACCCTTCCCTTCCAGGTAGAGTTTCTTGATCTCTCTGACTGGCCTACTGCTTGGCTAACCTTTTTCTTTTTAAAGCAATTATCACCTTATACTGAAATTGCCACCAGTATGTAAGCCCCCCGAGAGCAAAGTGGTTTTGTTCATCTTTGTATCCACAATGCCTAATACAGTGCCTAGCCCTTAGTAAATGCTCAATGATTGCCCAACAAAAAATGAACTTGGTAAGCCAAGACCTGATTAAGACTTCTCAAGTTGGAATGTGCATCAGGATCACCTAGGGAACTTCTTTCATGTACAGATTCAAAGACCCCCACTCCCAGAGATTTCTGAATCACTGGCTGGAGCCCAAAGTGATTTGAAGGCAGGTGTTCTAAAAACCACATTTTGAGAAGCACAGAACGAGGATAAAAAGAACAGTAACTCTGGAGTATCTACCATTCCTATCAATTAAGAATGATTTCCACTGTAAGTAACAGAAAGCCTAACCTACTGAAGCAAGGAGTCTGTAATATTTAGGTTTGGGCACAGGTTCAGCAGTTCATGGATATTCAGATTGGCATCTCTGAGATTATCGTGGCTTCTTGTTTGCTAGTCATCTCATGGTCGATAAATGCCTGCCATAGTTCCAGGCATCACATCACGTTCAAGGCAAGAAAAGGAGCAAGCAGTGCAGCTTTCAACTGTCCCTTTTATAAGGAGAGGTTCACTCATGTTTCATCGGCTGACTGTGTAAATAGCCGTCACCTGCTGCAAGGGCAAACAAATGAGAAAATGTGAGCTTGTCTTGCCTCTGTGCTGAAAAGCTTGAGAAAAAAAAGAATGGAGAATGACTGCTAGTTTAGCCAAAGAACCTTTGCCACTTTGTAGTCCCCAGCAATTCTTCATCCACTCAGTTTACCAATGAATAATCCTCCTAACTGGATAGATTGAGTCTATTACTATTCCTGACTTACAGAAGAAGAAACAGGCACAGATAAGGTAAGTAACTTTCCCAAAGTCACTCAGCTGGTAGGTGACAGAGGCAAATTTGGGCAGTTTAGTTTCAGAATCCATGCTCTAACCCCTGCCTTCCTCGAATTTAGAACTAAACTCATGGTGATTGAGTCTCTAAGAAGCTGTGTCCAGCTCAGCTGTTGTCAACTTTTATTGCACTGTAACATCTCCTAGTAAAACAGACCTTCAAATACCTACATTTATCTTTATACCTCTCTTTGAAATGCAGCCCCAGGATAAGGCAACATTTTTAATAAGCGTTAAAATTCAAATCTTGTCCTACTGCCTGGTATGTTTTGGGTCTGGTTATCTTTGGCACATGAGCCCTGTCCAAACTGCAAGCACGCTAGGCAAGTGTTGCACACGAGGTCCCAAGACGATGGTAGGCATGGTCTTATTACAGGCCTGTCTTCCAAACTGGAGGACATATTCAAATCTCAGTAACACTTAGCCCCTGAGGTCCCTCTAGCAATGAAACCTATTTATTCTAACTAGGCTGTGCTCAGGAAGTTCAAACATCCAAAAAAGATAACTTTTCCCTGGAGCTGTTCATACAGCAATGAAAATAAAACAAGGCAAAATGATAAAAATAAGATTTACCTCCTTTAGAGAGCTTGAAAAGTTTTCTCTTCCCTAATCACAGCTACATGATATTATCTCCAAATTATTTCTGTGTTATGGAAACTTTCACATTAAGAATCAGGGGCCGGGCTCACTGGCTCATGCCTGTAATCTCAGCACTTTGGGAGGCCGAGGCAGATGGATCACAAGGTCAGGAGTTCAAGACCAGCATGGCCAACATGGTGAAACCCCATCTCTACTAAAAATACAAAATATAAAAATTAGCTACCTGTAATCCTAGCTACTCAGGAGGCTGAGGCAGGAGAATTGCTTGAACCCGGGAGGCGAAGGTTGCAGTGAGTCAAGATCACGCCACTGCACTCCAGCCTGGGCAACAGAGCGAGACTGTCTCAAAAAAACAAAAAGTATCAGGAATGGGGCTAAGCACAGTGACTCGCACCTGTAATCCCAGCACTTTGGGAGACCAAAAGCGGTGGATCACCTGAGGTCAGCATGGCCAACATGGTGATACCCCATCTCTACTAAAAATATAAAAATTAGCCTAACTTAGTGGCACATGCCTGTAGTCCCAGCTACTCAAGAGGCGGAGGCAGGAGGACCACTTGAACCCGGGAGGTAAAAGTTGCAGTGAACCGAGATCACACCACTGCTCTCCAGCCAAGCAAGATTCCATCTCAAAAAAATAAAAACAAATCAGGAATGCATGCCATTGTTTTCCGTTGTAGAAAAGTAAGAGTTGCAACACATTTTTTAACTAAAAATAATGTTCTGTACAGATTGTTTCATCGCCTGCCCCTGAGTCACAAGTTTACCCATACAACAAACCTGCACATGTACCTCTGAACCTAAAATAAAAGTAAAAATATTTTTAAATAAATAATGTGTCCCACAAAACTTCATGTGTTGGAAGCTTGATCCCCAATAGTGGCGAGGCAGAGAGATGAAACATCTGGGAGGTGAATGTGTTATGTGAGATCTGCCTTCATGACTTGATCGATCCATTCATGGGTTAATTAATGGATTAATGGGTTTATATGTTAATGGTTATCACAAGAGTAGGTCTGCTGTAAAGCCAGTGTGGCTGTCTCTCAGAAGTCCCCTCACCATGTGACGTACTGCGTCATCTCAGGACCCATAAGGTCCCCACCAGCAGAAGACCCTCTACATGCAGCACATTGACCCTGGAATTTCCAGCCTCCAACACTACAGAAAATAAATTTCTTTTCTTTATTAAAAAAAAAACTTTCTTTTTTTGTTAGAACAAAACTAATGTATACGTATTGTAGAAAATTTAACACAAAAGAGTAAAAGAGAATAAATGTTTTTTTGGTTTTTTGGTTTTTTGGTTTTTGTTTTTTGTTTTTGAGACGGAGTTTCGCTCTTTGTTACCCCGGCTGGAGTGCAATGGCGCGATCTCGGCTCACTGCACTCCGCCTCCTGGGTTCAGGCAATTCTCCTGCCTCAGCCTCCCGAGTAGCTGGGATTACAGGCACGTGCCACCATGCCCAGCTAATTTTTTTTTTTTTTTTTTGTATTTTTAGTAGAGACGGGGTTTCACTATGTTGACCAGGATGGTCTCGATCTCTTGACCTCATGATCCATCTGCCTCGGAAATGTTTTTAAACCCACAATCACCACTGCAAATGCCTGCTCATTTGCCCCCTGTTCTGAAAAAAAGGCAGGGCAAATGCAGATGGTGTTCATTCTGAACAACAAGAAAAGGCTAGGACTGGGGTAGAGACCATTTGATGTGGGCCAGTGGATCACAGCATCCAGATCATCATGACTGAGCCAAATAAGGTGAACGTATGGTAGTTTTGTGGCATATTCTAATCATTAGGAGTAGAATGGACATTACATTATCATCCACCATGCTGCCTATGGTCCTTATGTCAGGTGAACTTGCTAAATTGTCATTTCAGGCACACTGTATCAATACCCATCAGCCAGTGTCAGGGTGAAAGCCTGATAAGCCAAGTATACTGGAACCAGTGAGAGAAGTCCCCTTCCTCCAGCAATGCCCCTCCAGGGCTCTCTATTAACAAAGCTAGGCATCATCATATTTGCTACAGAGGAGAAATGCTAAAAAGGGTCCAGGTTCATTATCTCAGAGCACATAATGAAGGGCTCAATGGAACTGAAAGGCAATAAGTTGATAACCGACACAAACAGCTTGAGAGATTTGTAGAATATGAGTCTCTTTTTCAAGTTTCTGCTGCTATTCTTGTTTTAATGAAAACACTTCTATGTCTACAAAGATTTTCCTGGTCAAATGTTTCTTCCAGGCTCATTTTACAGTCTGCAAAGCTATAGGGTCTTCTCTAGCCCTTGAAATGTGAGTGTATTTTATCTTGAAGTATGTGGATTTCAACTACCTCCTCCCACTTCCACCACTCCCACCCTGGTCCAAGCCCTCAGTGTCTCTCACTGAAACTGTTGCAATAGCCATCTGACTCATCTACCCCCTTCTACTCTTGCCAGTTTGTCCCTTAGAAACCAAATCAGTCTTTTATGCTCATCAGCCACTCAAAGCCCTTCAATGCTCCCTGTTTTACTCAGAGTAAAACCCAGTCTTACAATGGCCTAGTGAGGCCTATAATGAACTTCCCTCGCCCCACTAGAATATAATCTCTGAGAAAGCAGAGATTTTTGTCTATCTCTTGCCATGTTTCTAGCACCTAAAACAATGCGTGGCTCGTAGTAGATATATTTGTTTAATAAGCAAATGGCCCATGCCTAGACCTGTCTCACCTCTGAACTTCTCATTTGTGAAGTCATACCTGTCTTTATCAAAGCACTCAACTTGAATAAAGATATTGTGTTACTTGTAGCCCACTGTATTCTAATTGGTAAAATGAACAGCAAATATACTACATAATCCCAGGAAATCATCCAAGTAGAATTTACTAGTTGCTAGCTCTTTATAAAAACAAATAGAAAAAGAACGAAAAGAAAAAATTAGCTTGACCCAAAAAGCTTTCTAGTATTTGGCCATTGGATATTTGATTTTCCAGTAGGTGGTGTTTTCTATAGCCTAGAGCTATTACTGAAGAGTTCAGTGTCTCAACGCAAGGTAAGAAAAGAACTGATGGACTAGAATCAGACAACAAACCTTTTTTCCTTTTCTTCTCATTCAAACACTCACTTCTACTTTACCTAAAACATTTATCTTATATGAAATGAAAGTTATATGATACTTTCATTATAAATAAAGTCAATAGATATTTATTCTATTGCCTTTGGTTGATCTCCATATGTAAATAGTGTTCATAGTTCTGCTCACATACCCATCCCACAACCACTGTGGGACATGCACTACACCCGACCCCACAATTCATCACATTTAAGCAATATTAATCACAGTGAATGCCTGAGAGTCATAATTTTACCTTTTGTGATTACTAATGTAAGCCAGTTATCAAAGGTCCAGGAATATACCTGTAATCAGTTACTATTACTTTCTAGAGAAGCAGTAGGAAAATAATGTTGGCCTATTCAAAATCATTTGCTCATCTAATACTTATTGAACACATAATATACGCTCTAATAAATATACAGACATATCCCCTGCCCTATAGAGAAGATATAATTTTTCCATAAAGAACCAGATAGTAAATATTTAAGCTTTGCTGTCCATGATGTCACATACTCTGCCACAGTAATATGAAAGCATCCATAGACAATACATAGATGAACAAGCCTGGATATATTTGCAGATCATATGAAGTAGATGGGATGCCCAGTATGGCCTATGGCCATAGTTTGTCAATCTCCAGTCTACCAGAACAGAGATATTAATTAAATAATCCATGAAACAGGTATATAATTGCACACTGGGATAAGTGCTACAAAAAAATTACAGTGTTGAAAGAACTGCAGGTGTGCTAGCAGAGTAAGCAGCATGTGCAAAGGCTCTGAAGCAGGGGAGGCCTAACCTATTCAAAAAAGGTCAAGTTGGCTTTTGCTCAATGCTCAAGCATGAGCAAAGGAGAGAAGCTAAAGCTAGAGAGATTATATGGGCCAGTGTGTCCAGGGCCTCACGGGTTGTGCTACAGATTTGCTCCTTATCCTGAGACCAGTGGGAAAACATGGAAAGGGAGTAAGATCTTTCATAGAACAAATGCTCATTGCATGCCTACCAGCACCAGGCACTCATCTACAATGAATAAAACAGGGTTCCTGGCCTCATGGAGCTTGCATTCCAATGGGAAAGCCAGGCCATAAACAAAAATATGCACTATAATGTCAAGTAATATATTTGTCAAGCCTGTAAAGCAAAATAAATATCAAAAAGAATATGCTAGAGTAAATGACTAGAGATGGGTGGATAGTGCTATAATTAGATTTGTGCTTTAATTATTCTGTATAACACAGGGTATACTAGTGAGATCAGAAAACTGAAAACTAGTTAAGAGAGTATTAAGGTGTGTGTGTGTTTAAAAGATATATTTTTAAGTATATATTATATGTTTTTAAAAGATATATATGGGTGTGTGTGGGTATATATATATACACACAATTACTTGAATCAGGGCAGTGGCAGTAGACATGAGAGAAATAGATGAGTTGGAGAGAAATTTATAAAGAATAGTTGACTGGCCTTCGTAATAGATTGCAAAGTGGTGTCAAGGATGAATTTCAGACTTTTTGTTTGTTGCAGCCATGGAAACCATGGTACTCTTCACCAAGAAAAGAAAGCTGGCAGAGGACAACTTGGGAAAGGAAGATGCCAAGCTTAACTTTGGACATTTTAGTTTGAGCATCCTTTAGGAGCTCCAGACAAAAGATGTTGAGTAGCCAGTTGAATAATCAGTGGACTTGTGTGTCCATGAGCAGTGTTCTAACCAAGCCAGGCAATGTCCATGTGGCAAGAACTGCTCTGCCCTTGGACTGGGCTGAGAGGTCCCCACCTGAACTGAGGCTCAAGCTCAAAGATGGAATCCTGTATCTAGGGATGTTGGCATATGCTGTGGTTTCATATTTAATATTAATATCATAACAGCTGAAATGTACTGAGTGTTCATTATATGTCAGACACATGGATTATCTCATTAAATCTTAACACAACCTTATTAGATATAAACTATTTTCTCTTTTTAGAAATAAGGAAGCTAAGCCTCTGAATTTAACCAGCAAAAGTCACTTGGCAAGCAAGAGAATCAGAATTTACCCCAAGCCTGTCATACCGCCAAATCTGAGCTATTACATGCTGCCAGAAACCCACCTAGTGATGCACTCACAAGAAAGTTCTGGTAGCCTGGGCTAGGGGCAAAGCTGCACCATGAGGGTGAGGAAGCAGACATTTAGGGGAGTCAGAACTGGGAGCCAACAGCAACAATGACAGCTTCAGAGGACACACTTGGGACATTTGGAAAGATGTCATTCCTCTTCATTGCTGCTAGTGCTATTTTGACACAAATTTCTCCATTTTAGCACACTTGGGATGATGGAGTGTGGAGAAACACCTGGAAGTATGTAGGCAGATGTTAAGAATTAGGTTAAAATGAAGACCCGAAACTAGTGGTTATTAAACTGTAGCATGCTTAAGACTCCACAGGGATGTCGTTAAAATTTTAAATTCTACAATCCCGCCTCTAGAGATTCTGACTCCGTGGCTCTGGTATCTGCATTTTTTACAAACACCAGGTCATCTGGACTGGACAATACTCAGTACTTTCTCTTCTTGGCCTTTCATCAAAAGCAGTTCCAGTCTCCTTGTTAATTCTGTTGAGGTTTTCAACTTATCCCCAGGTATTGATGGAGAAGAAGGAAATTTGCAACAATGTACAGCAACATTCACAGTAGTAGGGAGTTGGGTCTCAGAATCTTTTGCATAGCCTAAGTGGTTCAAGCTTACAATAAAGTATCACAAGAACTTTCTTCCCCACAGAGCGAAAAAAAAAGTCTCTGGTATTTATGGATAGCTAGATTCTGAACATCAGAAATGATGTTCAGAAATGATCAGCAGTATTTCTGGAAATTCTTTCACTGACCCAAGAGAAAGAAATTTCAGTTGTGGATGTCACTTTTTTAATGGAATTACCTAGAGACTAAGTAGCCAGGAACTAGATTACAGATTGTCAACAAAATGGCAGGTTCTCTTCCTGGTGGTTGGCAACAGGGTGAGTTGGAATGAATGACAAGTACTCAGCAGGTTGAGTGGGCCACAGCTCTCAGGTGAACAGGACTGGGTGTCTCTCTTTAGTGCGTAGACTTCTCCTTTGCTATGTGTCTATTTGTTCTTCCCATCTGCCACATATGAATTTTTTCCAGCATGGCAGCACATAAGAGTGAAAACTGTGTGCTTCAACACACAGGCAACTTAATTTCATCTCTGTAGTAGAATTTCTTGTTCTGGTAAATTGAGATATAAGTTATGTCCACCAGTCCATCCCAGAAGAAGAAGTTATATCCTGGACATAGCTTGTATCTGATAAATAAAAATAAAAATATACAATATAATTTATAAATAAAAAATATATACATAAATATACAAAAAATATACAATATAATGTATGTTTATACACAAGTAAAATGAATGAAGAAAAGTAAAATGAGTCAGGCACAGTGGTTCATGACTGTAATCCCTGTGCTTTTGGAGGTCTAGTCAGGAGGATTACTTGAGCCCAGAAGTTCAAGACCAGCCTGGGCAACATAGTAAGATCCTGTCTCTACAAAACAAAAAAATAAAATAAAAATGTGTCAGGCATGGTGGTGCTCACCTGCAGTCCCACCTGCAGGGGGGATCAGTTGAGTCCAGGTGTTGAGGAGTGAGCTGTATTCACATCATTACACTGTAACGTAGGAAACAGAGTGAGACCCCATCTCAAAAAAGAAAAAAGGAAAGAAAAAAACAGTAAGAAGAAGGATAATAAGCATCGCCTTATTTCTTTATCCTGATAATGAAATAGATGAAAGCACCAGCTTTATTCTCCTAATTAAGCAGCCGGTACCAGCGGTCATTTATTTGGCTAAACAGTTCCCAGCATTTTGCACACAGGGCTACCTAAAGTGTGGTTCTCACACCACTACAGTCCCCACTGTTGATTCGCAAAATTTCAGTGCTTAGAAACGTCTACAGCAACTAAACCATGACACCATACCCAAGTACAAGATCCAGTAGATTCATCTCATTGAAAAAGGTGCAGGCCAGTTCAGATGTGGCGCTTTCTTGGTGAGTTTCAGGTAGAGTGAACTGAGTATTAGCATTGGTGTGTGACGGATTGGGAAAAACCAACCTGGTCCTATAGCAGAGATGTAACTAACACACCTTATCAGAAGAGCTGAGGCACTGTAATGTTGTGGAATAGCGAGGCACTATAAGGGGAGTTAATTTAAAGACTAAGAATGTGGCCAGGCACAGTGGCTCATGCCTGTAATCCTAGCACTTTGGGAGGCCGAGGCGGGTGGATCACAAGTTCAGGAGATCCAGACCAACCTGGCCAACATGGTGAAACCCCGTCTCTACTAGAAATATAAAAAAGAAAATTAGCTGGGCATGGTGCCACGGGAGACTGAGGCAGGAGAATCACTTGAACCACGGAGGCAGAGGTTACAGTGAGCCGAGATTGTGCCACTGCATTCCAGCCTGGCAACAGAGCAAGACTCTGTCTCAAAAAAAGACTAGGAATGTAGGGACTCCTATTTCTCTTATACTTGGTGGTTTTCTCCAACTTCCAATTCTCCAGTGCTATCTTGATGATTTCGTGTTCCAGAGAACAATATCCAATGCTCACAGGAGAGAAAGCTCTTACGACCCTGTTTAGGAATCATGGAGGAAGATGGGAAATAACCTTATGAACCAGAAAGCAAATTCCTGATCCTCAAGCATAATGCTGGGCGGAAGAAGACAAAGACTTAGGGGCTGGGACTGATGGCTCAACACCTATAATCCCAGCAATTTTGGGAGGCCAAGGCAGGCAGTTGACTTGAGGCCAGGAGTTGGAGACCAGCCTGGCCAACATGGCGAAAACCCATCTCTACTAAAAATTTATAAATTATCTGGGCATGGTGGTGCATGTCTATAATCCCATTTACTACTTGGGAGGGTGAGACATAAAAATTGTTTGAACCTGGGATGCAGAGGTTGCACTGAGCCGAGATAGCACCACTGCTCTCCAGCCTGGGTGACAGAGCAAGACTCTGTCACAAAAAAAAAAAAAAGAAAGAGAAAAAGCAGATCAAGATTAAGTTAACACTTTGACACTAGAAGTAAACCAAAAATGAAAGGGTGAGCTATCCAAAGTCCCTGCTTCCTTGATGATGTCATTCCCAGGATCGATTTAACCTGCATGAATTTTTTCTGTCATATTGATACAAGGGTTAAGAATATGGCTCTTGGGGTAAGGCTGCCTTGCTTCAAATCCAAGCTTGGACATGTGCTCCAAGTGTGCTTGGGGGTAAATTATTTAGCCCTTCTGAGACTTAGTTTTCTCAGCTGTGAAAAATGGATAATAATAATAATAATACCCCATCATAGTTTATTGTGAGAATTAATGAAAATATTACACAAAAAGTACTTAGAATGATAATTGGCATTTAGGAAATTTCTTAATAACTATTATCTATTATTATTTGGGGGAAAAAACCCTCAATAAGAACTTTTTTTAAGCACCTGCATTACTTTTAAGATCTAAAGTGCAAAGAGATTGACTTTTATATTTAAAAAGCTAAAATATACCATTTAGACTCCCAAAAGTAAAGCCACAAAGATTAAGTATATTTCTCACAAAACCCCAAGTGGAATCACTTACCAACTTCTCCAAGCCCACTTCTCTAGGGCATTTCCACTGTCTTATTTTTTCAAGTACATCAGGGAAGGGGAAAAAAATACATTTACGCTTAAAAATGCCCAGAATATCACCAAAGAACACACGAGAAACAGGGAATGGTGGTCATATCCAGAAGGGGTTAATACATTCTTAAGAGAGTGGGAAAGAAGGAAGAGGGTTTAATTTTGACTACATGTCGTGTCATACTTTTTAAATTTGAAACCATGAACGCACATTATATATTCATTAAAAATTTTGTTCAAGTTTTTTAAAAGAATGTTCATGCTTAATGACACTTGGCTATGAAAAGAAAAAAAAAATTTTTTTAAAAGAATGTTAATGCTCAAGATGATGCAGTGCAAAGTGAAAAATGCTGGACCTAAACCCAGGAGACCTGGACTCTGTTACTTACATGTTATGAGATCATGGCGAGACGCTTAATATCTTCTTGGATTTCATAGCTGTAAAATAAAGGAACGAAAGCCTCCCAAGCCACCTCTCTGGGTTTATGTGAGGGTCAAATGAGATTACAGAGCTGCTTTCCAAAGAACGAAGCATTATACAAATAAAAGATATCATTATTTTTACTGGAACCAGGTCGTCCTTGGTTGTTTTGGCTCCTGGAATCACAAAAGATTGAAACATTTGGCTTCGAGAATCAAGAGTCACCAAATGGAGGGAGTAGATTATAACCCTTTTCAAGTTAAAGCTCACGTTATAACATCCTTCACTTCCACTCCCTAATCCCATCAGCATAGAAAAAAATGTCCAGGCTGGGTGTGGTGGCTCAAACCTGGAATCCCAGCTCTTTGGGAGTCCAGGGTGGGAGGCTTGCTTGAGCCCAGGAGCTCAAGACCAGCCTTAGCAGCATAATGAGACCTCATCTCTATAGACAATTTTAAAAATTAGCTGGCCATGGTGGTGTGCACTTGTGGTCCTAGACAAAGTATGACTCTGTCTAAGAAAACAAAAACAAAACTCTGGTATAAATCCTCCCCCAACATATTCAACACCGATAGATGCAATGTTGCAATGTGCTATGTACCAGTTAGGACAGAGGTGAAAGATCCCAGCCCTATCTGATTTCTCCAATCAGAAAAGGAGGCTGTGAAAACATTCAAAGGCAAAGAAGAATGCCTCTTTGCCAGCTGGCCTGGTTGATAAACAGGGAAACTCAAGATGTCAGAGAAAAAAGCAAAAGCCAGGAATAGTTGTGAACCCTCTAGGGATCAGACCTCTGCCCCTGGAGCTGAATGTCATGTGCAGTTAGCTTCAAGCCCAGCTAACCAACTCTCTCAAGCCTCCCGAACAGTTTTTGTTGCATTAAAAAAATCTATAGTACACTGATGCCAGAGAGGCTCACCTATTAATCCTTTCTGAAAATGTCATTTTAATAGGTTTTGCCTTGTTAAGGGTAAACCAGTATTTACTCCGCATTTATTGCGTGTAAGGCTCTTTCAAATGTGTAATCTTGTTTATTCATCAAAACCTATAAGAAAGCTACTATTCACCCTGTTTTACAGTTAAGAAGCCTGAGATTCTGAGAATCCCAACGAAACTGCTTCACGATTGCTCTGCCAAGGCTTGAATCCAGGTACCCAGCACTAGATCCGGTGCTTTTTCTCTTCTTCTTGGTGCTCTCGAAATTAAATTTGCCATAGAATATCCTCAAGCATGAAAACATTGTATGCGAAATACTTTGCTACAATATACAAAGAGCTACAGTAGAAGCAAAATTTACACCATGAATCAAATATTTGAGGTGAAAGCTTAAGCTTAAAATGCAGATGACCAGAAGCAGCGTGGGCAGTGGTTAAACTCCCTCTTGTTCTGCCCATCAGTGCTGGAGGTGACTGTGGCCCTCCTAGGTCACTGTGCACAGTTGTGCAGGTTGCATGCCAATTCATAGTATATATGAATGGTGCCCCCTGAAGGTATCAGTGCACATCCTCAGCAACTGTCCCAGCAGTCCAACTTCCCTTTAGGTATCACTTGGAATTGTGACTATGAAACATCAAAGTCTAATTCTGTTTGGAAAGATAAACTCACCAAACTATGTCCAGCAAGTTTGCACTGTTATTCAAGGCCTGTTGGGAGACCAAAAAAAACAGCTTTTTTTTTTTTTTTTTTTTTGAGGCAGAGTTTGCTCTTGTTGTTCAGGCTAAAGTGCAGTGGAGTAATCTCAGCTCACTGCAACCTCTGCCTCTCGGTTCAAGTGATTCTCCTGTCTCAGCCTCCTGAGTAGCTGGGATTACAGGCATGTGCCACCACCCCCAGCTAATTTTTTGTATTTTTAGTAGAGATGGGGTTTCATAATGTTGAGCAGGCTGGTCCCAAACTCCTGATCTCAGGTGATCCACCTACCTCAGCCTCCCAAAGTGCAGGTATTACAGGTGTGAGCCACCACACCTGTCCCCAGAATCAATGCTCTAAACTCATCCAAATCTCTGACACCCAGAAGAAGTCAGGGAATTAGGTCATCATTGTCAGGGCTTTGCATTTACCTCCTGAAATTCAGAGCTAAAGGAACTGAACCAGGGTAATTCCAATCTCTCAAGCCTTGTAGCAGATAACATCTTCCATAAAAATGAGAGTATCTGGCACCCAAGCATCAGGGTTCCACTGAGAAGCAGATGGCACGCTCGAAATAACACGCTCTGAGGAGGATATATTTACAAAGCTGTAGGCATAGAAGAGCCACAGAGACAGTGCTGTAACCTGCAGTTTAAAAGCTGGTAGAACTGTGACTGACTAGGCCTAAAGAGAAGAGGAGAAGTTACCAAAGAAGAGACTATGCAGAGACCACAGTTTGAGAAGAGGTGTGACCTTCCATAGATGCACACAGCAGCTCCAAGCAACCTAGCAGACAGGAAGCCAGGGGAGTAAATATTTGACCTTATTCATCCCTTCCCTCTCATCTCCTGCTGGGATTCCTTCTTCACTGGACAAACACGGAAGATGGAGACATGGAAACCTTTTGTGGGTCCATACAGGCCAGTTTTTCTGAGTAGAAAGACAGATGCAGAAAGGGAGAGAATGGGGGAGGGGAGATGGACAGACCAGGAACGAAAGGAGGCTGGCACCGCAGTTGAACTATCTTTAGAATGGAATCTGTCCCTCATGAATTTCTTCATTTGTCTCTGAATCTCTTTCCTACCTCTATGTATGTGACCTGTTAGTAGACCTTTAGAATTAAGTACTAAGTTTATTCTGCTTTTTTTATTTTTTCAATTTTGAGGACAGAGTTCTAAAGGCATCTCACAAATTCAGTCCACACTCATGTCATTTCTCCATCAGCACATAGCCCTTGGGGAGACCATATTTGAAAAGGGGTATTTACAAAAGGCGGATTTCAAATACTTTCGAAATGCATACTCAAAAATATCGTATTTCTTTCCATTTGGGGAAATAGTGTGTGTAAGTACCTTCAACGCTCCCTAAATAAAGTGCTTTGAAAATGTAGTCTGGATCCAAGGAGCAGCCTCGTTGGTAATTCCCTCCCCAGCTTACCCAGCAGGGCCACGAGACATGTGTGGTCTTGCATTGGAAGCTTGGAGAAAACAGCAGTGATGCCCTGGGTTGAATGGTCCTACTTCACTGAATTTTACCTGATTGCCCACTAACTTCTTTCCGGAATCATCTTTTAAGGTCTTTTCTGTTATTCCATCAAGACCGTGAGATAAAATGTTCAGTTACCCCAGCTAAGGAGAACATTCCTGGGACAGCAGTCTTCTCTCTACACCAGCACGTTCAGTGACCCTTTGGCCTCTGAGAAGGTCTAGACTCCCCTAGAGGTTCAGTAACTCATCAAGCTTCAAATTTCAAACCCTTAGAGTATGTGGGATCAGGGGCTGGAAGAAGGAGACTTAAGAAGCACATCCTTCCCAGCCTGGAGCTGAATGCTATGCCTGTGTTTCTCTGTAAATTTGCCAGAGGTAAGACTGGAGTCAATAAATGAGCTAGAGATCAGAATATAGCATCCTAGGAAATACCATAGTTCATCAAATCTAAGATGTCAACAAATTGTAAGGAGCACCATTATTTTATGTGCCACTAAGAAAGAAAAAAAAAAAAACACTGCAAATCAACGACACCAACTCCTTGCTTCTTTGAAATTTCTTTGATTTATTCCGAAGGATTTGGGAATTCCTACTTCCTTTAGTCACATTGCTTGTCCTATTGTAGGCAATCCTTTTGCACACATCTCAGTAACACATAGAGCACAGCTCCAACTACTTATGAGAATCTTCCTTTTTTAAGTCCCATAAAGCCCTTTTAAAATGTGGAATTTCCTCCATTCTGCCAAGATGGATATTGCTTCACTGTCATCAAAATCATGCTTTACTGCTCTGTTTCATGCCTCTGTGTACATCATGACTTCATTCCAGAGCTGAATCATAATGTAAACCTGCTGGAATATTTTAAACACCAGTGAGTAGTACCAACAACAAACATACCTCCATTAAAACAAGGACTCCATGACCAGCAACGAATGACCAAGTTTGCACATGCACAGGAAAACACCAACAGATGCCAAGCCAGTAGAAGAGTAAAACGGCACCATTTGCAAGTCTCATTGTGACTTCAGAGGTGCTAAAGTATGTGTGTAGGTACACCTTAGAAACATTAAGATAGGATGAATATAAAATATACCTTCCTTTAGCTGGCTAGTGCCCCAATAACCAGGGTACATTTTTATAACATTTGATTTTAGAGAGTATATGGATAGGGTTCCAGTAGGAAATAGATGGCATGCACAAAAAGAGATGATTTAAAATAATTTCAATGAAGACACTATTTATCAAGGTGTGGGGAGGATCGAGGGAAACCAACAAGCACCTCTGGGCTAGAGATAACAGAAAATTGCTACAATCCCTGGCCTGAAGATGTCAGAGGAAAGAGAGGTCACCTGAACCCAGAGAAACCAGCAACGTAGAGGAGGCCACCTCAGCAGGAGCTATGGCCTTTGGTAGAGGAAGGTGGCTGGATAGGGAGGAAGCAGAAGGAACACCTATCCTGACCTCTCAGTCGTCCTGCAGTTTCCTGCATTTTGCCACATCATCCAGCAGTCAGAAGGGATGTGGGCTGTGGAGATCAGCCCCCAGCGCAGACAGCAGGGTAGAGAACAGAAAGGAGGCAGAAGAGAATGTCCAACATTGATGGCTTCAGCTTCAAGTTTAATATTCTACAGTGACCTTGCAACAATTCTATGACCAAAGTAGAGAGACATTTCATAGTCCCTGGATGAAAATGGGAACAACAGCAAGAACCTAGGAACTTGGAACTTGACTGCCTATTTGTCTGACTCTTGGATTAGATCCAAATTTCTGTTCTGAGAAAAATCTTAACCCTCCCTCTGGCTACTCCAGTTATATATAAAGATGACTGAGGTAGAGCTAGGCAGGCAGGTAAGGTAAAGAGACAGACACACAAACACGATCTGACCTCACCTTGTAAGGCAGCTCCAAGTGGCTAGGGCGAAAACAGCCAAAGTTAGAATAAGTTGGGCTCGATGGCTTTGAAGTCAGCTTTCATGTAGATGAATAACAACAATAGGTGAGGAGCCCTGAACTTGCTGTGTGCTAGACACTGGGCCAAGTGCATTATATTCAGTCCTCACTTAACCCTCACACAACCGACTGAAGTAGGTGTTATGACTATGCCCAGTATACGGAGGCTCAATGATAACAGCAAGCATAAATGTCTTTTGAAATAAATTGGATTAGGCCAGGTGCAGTGGCTCATGTCTGTAATCCCAGCACTTTGGAAAGCCAAGGCAGGCAGATCACCTGAGGTCAGGAGATCAAGACCATCCTAGCCAACATGGTGAAACCCCGTCTCTACTAAAAATACAAAAATTAGTTGGGTGTGGTGGCTCGTGCCTGTGATTCAAGGTACTCGGGAGGTTGAGGCAGGAGAATCACTTGAACCCGGGGGGTGGAGATTGCAGTGAACCGAGTTGCCCCACTGCACTCCAGCCTATGCAACAGAGTGAGACTCTGTATCAAAAGTAAACACATAAATAAATATAAAAAATAATAAACTGGATTATATCACTTTCCTGTCTAAAATGCCTTCTTTCAAACTTAGAAGAGCCCACACAACTTCATGTGCTGGGACTCCGACCTGACTCCTGGCTTCAGCTCCTGCCCAGACATCCTGTTTCATAGGCTCCAGCTGCACTGAGCCTCCTTCATGTCCTAGACTGCTCCCCACTCGCTCTCTCCTCACTCTCTTTGCATAGGCCGTCCTTGGTTCCCAGACTGAATGCTCTGCTCCTGCCGTTGAAGGGCAGCCTTCTCATCTTCTATCAGCTCGATGGTCGCCTCCTCAGAAGCCTCCCCTGACCAACCCACCTAACGTAGATTTATCCACCTGCATCCCCTGCCTTTTTCCTCTCTTAGGCCCTTGTTTGTTTTCTTTGCAGCGTTCCACCATGTGTGCAGGTGTGTATGTATATGTGTGTCTCACTCCCACTAGGACACGAGTCCCCTGAATATAAGAAGTATATCTGACTCGGTCCTCTTCCCAGCCCACCACAGCATCACTCTTTCAACCCCTTCTTGCCCTTCGAAATCATTATTAAAATGTGCCATTCTTTTCTTTTCTTGCTACCTATTCTTAGACTGTCTTCCTGCAAGAACCAAAGTTCCTTTGTTCACCACTCTACCCTCAGCACTGGAAATTCTCCTTGACAAGTGGATGGTGGAATTTGCCCAAGGACCTGGGATCACTGAATGGGCAGGATCTGCATCCAGGCTCTCTTTCTCCAGAGCCCTTCCCCTGCTTCAGCTCACAAGACTATGTTCATGGGACTTCCTCACCTTGCAGGAAGCAGGATACAAATGTCAGGTAGTCTGGCCATGTGGCCTGCCCCTGTAGGTGAGAAATAGCTGTCACACATCTCCCATGTCCCCCAGCCAAGTTGGTGGAACTGACTAAAAAGGCACTGAGCCAAAAAAGGAAAACCCTGTGTCCTCTCTTCAACCCCAGCTGTTCTAGGCTGCATGGAACCTGGTTCTGTTTCTCCATTAGGCAGGAGGGGTGGCTCCTGTCAGCATTAAAAAGGCACACAGAGGCAGCATCATTACCCCAAGGCATCAGGCTCTGGTCTTCCTTCAGCTTTCCCTCCTTCCCCACATCATCCATTTCTTTCAGTTTAATCACAAGAAGAAACAGGATGTACGGAGCCCCAAACAGCATCGTCTCCTTCTCCTGGGGAACATGTCACCATTTCATGTGTATGAGGTACGGAAGCTTTCACATGCATCCTTCCTCTGGTGCTGCCTTCTGCTTTCTCTGCTTTGCTAACTCCTCCACTACTTTCTTTCTGCCAGGGAATTTGTTCAGTGTGAGAACATGCACATGTGTGTCTTTTAAAGCACAACTCTGGCTGCATTCCTGGCAGAGGAGGAAGAAGCCTTTGTGGCCCAACTAATTCAACAGGATTCAGTTACTCCTGGAATATTTATTCAGTGGGAAGAAAGCAATGGTCCAGCCATTTGTTATTAATCCCATGACCTGTCGACACAGAAGTCACTTTGTCCTGCAGGAGTGGTTAATAACCGAAACTTGGAAACTATTTTACGAAGGAGTCATAGACATACATCACTTAAGTCTCAGGATACACATAGAAAATAGAGTTTGTGGAGGGGGAAGATGACAAGCAGAGAAGTGGCACCAGGCACGTGGTCCACCGAGCCCTCATTATCTCTTTTTTTTTTTCTGCACAATAATTCCCATGGAAGTCCTCATTATCTCAAAAGCTTTGGCCAGGCATATGTAAGTCCCAAGCCCATAGTCAACTGTTTTGCATTCTTTTATGAAATGTTCAGCCAGGTGCCGAGTGCAAGTGGAGACAGAGGAGAGGCTCCAGAAAACAAAGCCTATTACACTCACAGGTCCTAGAGACAGGAGCTACAGCAGGCCTTTCAGAGCCACGCGGAAAGACACAGGAAGTCAGGAAGCAGAAGACAGAAGCAAGTAAATGGTTTCTGCCAGCGTCTTTATTGAAGTTTCCATAGGAGAGGCAAACTAGGATTGGCTAGTTTGAATAATTTCAGCAGGCTCTAAGCTATACGGATATCCCTAGTCGCCTGGTACTTGGCCCTGGGATGATTAAGGCAAAGGAATATTGCTTCCTGGGGTGCATGGGCCAGACAAAGAAGATATGGCCCTGGATTGGGCAGTTGGCATACCTAGGGCATGCTCCCATCTGAGCTCTTTGCTGTCTCCCAGAATTGGCCAGTTGTGGGAGGCCAATTCTCCTGGGATGGAAAAAAGTTTTTTGTTTTTTGGGTTTTTTTTGATCTGGAGTCTTGCTCTGTCACCCAAGTTGGAGTGCAGTGGTATGATCTTGGCTCACTGCAACCTCTGCCTCCTGGGTTCAAGCAATTCTCCTGCCTAAGTCTCCTGAGTATCTGAGATTACAGGTGTGTGCCACCACTCCTGGCTAATTTTTATATTTTTAGTAGAGATGGAGTTTCACCATGTTGGCCAGGCTGGTCTCGAACTCCTGACCTCATGATCCACCTGCCTTGGCCTCCCAAAGTGCTGGGATTACAGGTGTGAGCCATCATGCCCAGCAGGAAACCTTTTTTAAGATGCCAAAACATCTTAATATACAGAAATTTTAAATATATATACAATACATGTTATGATTAATTTTATGTGTCGACATGCCTGGACCACAGAATGCCCAGATTGCTGGTTAAAGATGTTTTGTTTTTTAGATGAAGTCTAGCTCTGTAGCCCAGCCTGGAGTGCAGTGGCATGATCTGGGCTCACTGCAACCTACACCTACCAGGTTCAAGTGATTCTTCTGCCTCAGTCTCTCAAGTAGCTGGAATTACAGGCACACTTCACCAGACATGGCTAATTTTTATATTTTTAGTAGAGACAGAGTTTTGCGATGTTGGACAGCCTGGTCTCAAACTCCTGACCTCAAATGATCCACCCACCTCGGCCTCCCATAGTGTTAGAATTACAAGCATGAGCATCACACCCAGCCTGGTTAAACATTATTTCTAAGTGTATCTGTGAGGGTGTTTCTGGGAGAGATGAGCATTTGAATCAGTGGAATGAGGAAAGCAGATGGCACTCCCTAGTGTGGGTGGGCATGATGCCATCTTTAGAGGGACCAAATAGAAGAAAAAGGCAGAGGTAGGCCACATTCACTCTCTGTCTGACTGCTTGTGCTGGGATATTGATCTTCTCTTCCCTGGGCACTCTTTGTTCTCAGGTCTTCAGACCCAGACTGGAATCTACACCATGAGCTCTTCAGGTCTCAGACAGTAGGACTACACCAACAGCATTCCTGGGTCTTTAGTTTGCAGTCGCATGGCAGATCATGGGACTTCGCAGCCTCCATAATTATATAAGCGAAGACCATATAATAAATTTCTTCCTAGACATATATATAGATATATGGGATATAGATACATATCCTATTGGTTCTGTTTCTCTTGAAGAACCTTAATCAGTGCAATACATCAGTGTTCTGGTAAAATAGAGCTCACCAACATCAACCTCCAAACATTTTTAGGTACAAGGACAGGAAATATCTATATAGCTATAATACTGGACACTCTCTTGTCAAGGAAGTCTTCGTATTGGAAATGGAGCCTCTGGAGCCCAGGGCTGGAATCAGCCTGTTCTTTAATCAAGCTAATGCAGACCCACTGAGCCAGCTGTCTGCTAATTTACTGAAAGGTCAAAAAAAAATGAACTCCTAAGGCAATTATATTTTTTCTCCTCAGAGGTTTAATGGTAATCTCCTAGGAAACAGGGCCTGAAGCAATTGAGTGCCCTGGAGAAGCAACCAAATGAGAATGAATCATTAACCAGCTCTTCAGTCTCAGAGGAACATAGTCACTGCTTGGTTTGGGATTACTAGTATTTGGGGTTTGGCCTGAATCCCCAGGCTGATTGCAGAAATGTGGGAAACCTAATCCACGTAAATGAAGGGTTAAATCCAGGGAAGGGGTTATATTATAATCTGGGACTCCTGAAAAGAGTGACAGAGAAATCTACCCAGGACTTGAACTGGTATTCTTACCTTTATAAGTATAAACGATTCAAAGACTGAACTGGAGATGCAGAGCTGGGAATGGGAAGGAGGCAGGAGGAAGGGGAGAAGGAGTCAGGAGGAAGGGAGGAAGGAACACCTTTCAGGCAGTACACATGGTAGGAAGATGAAGAGGCAAAAAAGAGTTCTGGTGCTCTGTCATCAGAAAAGCCATTTCTTTCCTCCAACACTTTTGTAGATTAAATATTTAATATGTGCAAACAGAATATTAAAGCAAATGTCTGTGGTAAAACGAAACAGTCCCCCCTACCTCTACCACATTAAATAAAGTAACATGTCTACAATGGCCAGTGCCATGACTGCACGAAGCAATGCCCACTAGAGGTCAGTGTCTGCCCCGCCCCTTCTCTTTCTCTTCCCTGATTGTCCCCTGCCCTCACATCCACCTCTATCCACACCAAACTGCTTGTTACTTGGCCAGCACCATTCTTAATGATGAAGAATCCTCTGTTATGGATTGAATGTTTGTGTTCCCAAAGAAGTCATATATTTGAAGCCCTAATGCCTAGTGTGATGGTATTTCACATGGAGCCTTTGGGAAGCCATTTGGTTTAAATTAGGTTATGAGGATGAAATTCCCATGATGGGATTAATGTCCTTTAAGAAGAGGAAGAGATGGGAGCTCACTCCCCTTCTGCCATGTGGGAACACAGCAAGAAGGTGGCTATAGCCAGGGAGTAAGTCCTTGTAAAACCCAACCATGCTCGCACCCTGATCTCAGATTTCCACCCTTCAGAGCTGTGAGAAATACACGCCTATTATCTAAGCCACCACGTTCATAGCCTTTTGTTATGGCAGCTGAGCTGACACCTCCAAACTTTCTACAAGAACAAAACCCTTAACTCCAAAATGGAGGAAAATGTACGTTTGATGAACTTTTCCTGGGCCATGAAGATATGCAATATGTGTCTCCTTTAACAAATTAAACCAGACTATTTAAAACCCACATATCCTAGAACACCGGAATCTCTGTAGACTTATGATCTGAAAGGTCCAGACCCTCACCCACACAGACTACCTAGGCACAGGGTACTAGTATTTCTCAAAATGCCTCTTCTTGACCACCTTTATAAGAAACTACTCAGAGGGCCTGTTACAAAAATCAGACACATGTTACTGTATACCTGTATACTGCATACCTGCTACATTGAAAGTGATTGTCAGGATCCTAGCAGTCTGTATCTTACCAAGCTCCCAGGGCATTCTTATGAATAGTAGTATATGAAAACCACTGACAGATATACGGTCACTACCACCCCCATTGAAACCACCTTTGCAAAATTATGATGGTTAAGAGAAATCTGACATCACTGACTTCATCTTGCTTCTAACCTCCAGGCTACCCTTGTTCATTCCTGAGCATAGGCCAAGCTAACTTTGGAAGGAATTTAGTCTATGGTTTAACCTTAAAGCAAGTATGACAGTAGCCATTCCCAAAACCATCCCCTTCTTTTTGGGAACAGAAACTGCCTATGTAAAACTAATGGAAGGCCACAAGGTTAGAATTATGGGAGGGGACCCGAACTCTGCTAAAATGTGGGCATAGTGAAACAATAACCAGCCATTGTTTCAGAGATCACAATATTTGTAACTTCCCTAATTGTTCCTATAGATAACATTATTATAGTGTTACCTAAGATTGGTCTTTTGGTTTGTTTTTTCAGACTTTTGCATTCTGGTGACCAACTGACTTTACCTGGACTTATGATTCATGACTCAACTGGTCCTGAGGCCTCCACCCAGAAGGTGACTCAGTGCAAGAGGACCATTTTCCACACCCCTGGGATGATTTCATCTCAGCATTTCCCATTCCCTACCACACTCTTCCTGCCACACTATCTTTGAAAAACCGTAGCCTCTGAGATTTTTTTTTTTTTTTAGACAGAGTTTTGCTCTTGTTACCCAGGCTGGAGTGCAATGGTGCAATCTCGGCTCACCGCAACCTCCACCTCCTGGGTTCAGGCAATTCTCCTGCCTCAGCCTCCTGAGTAGCTGGGATTACAGGCACGCGCCACCATGCCCAGCTAATTTTTTGTATTTTTAGTTTCACCATGTTGACCAGGATGGTCTCAATCTCTTGACCTCGTGATCCACCTGCCTCAGCCTCCCAAAGTGCTGGGATTACAGGCTTGAGCCACCACGCCCAGCCAGCCTCTGAGATTTTAAGGTAGCTGATCTGAGTAATAGATTCCCATCCTTCTGGCTTGGTTAGCTGTGCATTTATTAAGCTCTTTCTCTACTGCAACAGCACTGTCTCAGTGAATTGGCTCTATCTGTGCAGTAGGCAAGAAGAACTCATCGAGCAATTATGCTATCCCTTCCTGAATATCCTACTACAAACTGGGACTCAGAGAGCCATAGAGAACTTTCTCTAAACCCTTGCACTGAAAACACGGCCTGTGCAGTGCAACACTGCATCACTAGGGAGTTTGTTAGAAATGTAGAATTTCAGGCCCTAGCCCAAACCTACTGTCTCACAGTGCATTTTTCCATTACAGTTTGAAAGCAGTGCTCTTCTCCTGGGAACCTAGGCTGCCTCCAAGAGTCTAATGAATACCTGCAGTATCTGCTAAGAAGTTCCGACTGTCTGGATTTCAAAATCAAGTTAAAACTGAAAGAAAAACCAAAGTGAGTATAGAGCAATTCCCTTTGGTGCCTACTCTCAAATGAGAAGCTAACAATAAACACTTAGAAAGGAAAGTAATCTTTTCATGGTCAGGGTGACAAGCCTTGCATTAAACCCCTCAGATGCCCATTCTACCTTCATGGTAGAGACTGCAAGTTGTCCCCTTCTAACCAAACTCCTCTGGTTTCTTCATAATAGAATCCCTTGTATTTCACTAGTACTTAATGTCCAAAATAGAGACTGCATTACTAGCCTTCCCTGAAAGTAGAATGTCTACATGTAACTTTTAGCCAGTGCTATACAAGCAAAGGTGTTTCTTGCAACTTCTAAGAAGTGTCCTTGTAAGAAGAGAATATGACGGGGTGTGGTGGCTCACACCTATAATCCCAGCACTTCGGGAGGCCAAGGCAGGCAGATTGCTTGTGCTCAGGAGTTTGAGACCAGCCTAGACAAAATGTCGAAACCCTGTCTCTACTAAAAATTAGCTGGTCATGGTGGCACGTGCCTGTAGTCCCAGCTACTCGGGAGGCTGAGGCAAGAGAATCCCTTGAACTGAGGAGGCAGAGACAAAAACAATAACCAATAACCAGCAGTGAGCCAAGATCGCACCACTGCACTTCAGCCTGGTGACAGAGCAAGATGAGAGGTGGGGGGGGGGGGGAGAGGAAGAAGAAGAAGAAGAAGAAGAAGAAGAAGAAGAAGAAGAAGAAGAAGAAGAAGAAGAAGAAGAAGAAGAAGAAGAAGAAGAAGGAGAAGAAGAAGGGAGAAGAAGAAGAAGGAGGAGGAGGAAGAAGAAGAGGAAGGAGGAGGAGGAGGAGAAAGGAAGGAAGGAAGAAAGGAGGAAGGAAGGAGGGAAGGAAGGAAGGAAAAAGAATGAAATGTACCTTTCTTCATCCTTTCTTTTCTCCTCACTAAAATGTAGACATGATGGCTGGAGCTCAAGCAACCATCTTGGAATATAAGGTAGAGAAGCCACAAGATGAAATAGGTGGCTCCCGACAAAGTCATGAACAGGATTCTTTCCTCTGGACTCCTTTGATTTCTATTTTGTTTATGCCATTTTATTTGGGGTTCAGCTTCATTCTCAGCTAAAGCAGTCCCTAACTGATATGCATCCGTTTTAAACCATAACATGGTTCAGGCAACATAAGCTGCATGATGCTTGTGTCCTCAAAAAGGCTGAGCATCTGGACCATAAGAAAGAGTTCCATCATTCTGGGAGATCTAGTATAATTCTAGGTGGCTGTGTCTCCCACCAAGTAGTAAATGAAAAGGTGTGCAGGAGGGGAGTAGGGAACACATTTTAAAGATCTACTTCACTCTTCTACACAGGACTATGTTTAGCGTTTATGTTGCCATAGATACTGCAGAAAGAACTTCATTAACACTATTGAAGCTCTTACCAAGATTTCTTTCTGCTTGCAGCTGGGAATTCTAACCTATTTTCTCTTACTGCAATTCAGACAAGTCTCTCCTCATCATCTTCGAGTGGAAAAATAGGTACAGGAATTGTCTCCTACAAACAACATTTCAATATAGAATCCTCTGTTCATCCATTACACAAACTCTTATTTCAGGTCATACTATGTGCAAGTCACTGTAGTAAGCTTGCGGTAGAGTGACATCTTTCTGAAAACTGTTTTTGGTTATTGTTTTTGTCTCTAAAAGCTGAAGTCCTGACTCTTGGCAACAGGCCAATTATTCCAAAGCCAGGGTTTGGACCTTGACCTTAAAAACATTACTCGGAATTAGACCCTTCTGTAAATCAGAAAAATGTGATTGTTGGGTTTAGGGTTTTGGATACATAATTACCTCTCTTCTATTTCCCATCAAACTACTAAATGACTTCATGACACTCATATAAATTACCATTCTTCAATAATTCAGGATAAATTCTCCAAATTAATCTATTCATAGTCTCCCTCTCCCTCTCTCTCTCTCTTTCACCCTCTCTCTCTCCTCCCAAGATAGGGATACAGAATAAAGAACATAGTGCATTTCCTGGCTCATTGTAGATCTTTAATCAATTTTACCCTAATCGACTTCCTTCAGTTTTATGTTTTATTTCTGTATTCTCTCTTGCACCTTACCATTTAATAATTATTTTTAATAGTAGGAATTATTACTATTTTGTTACTTTTTGTAATTTTTTGTTATTTTTTTTTCTTGTTTTCCTAATATTACTGCAAATTACCAATTTTTCAGATTGATCTTCAGGAGGTTTGTCCAAAAACCACCATAATTCAAAATACAGGGCAATCCTTATATGATGAATATTTATCACTGCCATATGGTCCTATGGTTACATTTGAATGCGGAAATACCACTTCTGAAACTGTTGCAAGAAATCACTTCAACTAAGTCAGACCATGAAGCCATGAATATCTGCACCAGAAGCAACTGGAAGGCTGGCCAGCTTCCCCAGGGCTGTGGTTTCGGTTAAAAGGGAGAAATCCAACCGACACCCTGTTAATGGGGTGTGAAACTGGGATATTTGTGCTAACCAGGAGCCAACCTCCTTCCTAGACCCAAGCAAATGGAGCTGCCTTTTACACAGCTTGCCTCACCAATTCCCTGGCAGCTAATGAAATATTTTTATTTAAAAGGGCTTTTACAGAGCCGATAGATGTGGTTGCTTTAAAGCATCCACAGGATAATAGGAAATAGCAATAACTAAGTGGATTGTTGAGGGAATCCAAAATTATTCCCCAGGGCCGGGCCCACCTCCTGCTTTCTGGGTAGACTGGCTTGGAGTAGACCAACTCTTACACCTTAAACTTGACCCCCTACTTTACAGCCTGGGGCAGCTAGGCACATAAGCTACTAACACAAGAAGTCTCCATTAAAATCCTGAAGGTAGAATTTCAGTGCATGTCCCTATAACTAAAAGGAACAAACTGTGGTGATTTTCTGAAGGCCACCCTTTGTATAAACACTTTAGACGCACTTAGCATATTCACTTATGAGAAATGTTCTTACTCGCCTCCTTTTTACAGTTCTGGAGTTACATACATAAAGAGAAACAGCTTTTTCCATTCATCTGGCTTAATGTATTAGTTTTTTCTTATTCATTTCACAACATCCTGTTGGGCCTACGCTGCTAAGAAAGTCTCTTACATATTTGGGGTTTGTTGAGGGGGGCGCGCAGGACACTGGAAAAGGGAGGATATAGAGAAGCTTGTGATGAATTTTAACAGGAAATGTCTTTAACAAATGAAGCCTCTCTTCCCTTGCCTAGTTCTGAAATGCCTCTGGCTTGAAAACTCCCCATATGCTCGTTATTTATGTACACCACGCAAAGTCTAAACAAAGAGCTCCATTCTTGATCCCCCCACACAGCCTGGAGCAGCTAGGAAATTTTCCACCGGAGAGATATAGGGGGATCCGGAGCAGAACCACACCAAGGCTCACTGTACTGGCAAAAACCAAATATAATGTTGTAGGGACAATGTGGAGTAAATTCACCTGCCTCCCAGAGAAAAGGTCGTTTATTGCCAATAAGTCCAAATCTTCAAGTTGTGCCTGTATTAGTTTGCTATGGCTGCTGTAACAAAGTACCACAAAGGGGTGGGTTAAAACAGCAGGCATTCCTTGTTTCATGCTTCTGGAGTTCTAGAGGCTAGAAGGCAGTGAGGAAGAACTCGTTCTCTCTCCTAGCTTCTGGTGGTGTGTTGGCAATCCCTGGGTATCTCTTGGCTTGTAGAAGCACTGCCCTGATCTCCGTCTTCATCTGCACGTGGTGCTCTCCCTGTGTGTGTGTGTCTGCATCCAAATTCCCATTTTTATAAGGATACCAGTCACGATAGATGAGGGCCCACCTTAAAAACTTCATCTTAAATAACATCTGCAGAAATCCTATTTCCAAATAGAGTTACATTCACTGCTACTAGGGGTTAGGACTTGAACACATAAATTGTAGGGGATGCAACACACCTATAACAGTGTCCAATATAAAACATCCTGGCAGCAAAGCTGACAACCCTGTCCAGGGGCAGCTAGTGGGAGGATCACAGATTAGCCTTTCAAAAAAAATGGCCAATCACAGTGGCTCATGCCTGTAATCCCAGTGCTTTGGGAGACCAAGGCAGGCAGATCACCTGATGTTCAGAAGTTCAAGGCCAACCTGGCCAACATGGTAAAACCCTGTCTCTACCAAAAATACAAAAATTAGCCAGGCATGATGATGCATGCCTATAGTTCCAGCTACTCAGAAGGCTGAGGCAGGAGAATCACTTGAAACCAGGAGGCAGAGGTTGCAAGGAACTGAGACGGCGCCACTGCACTCCACCCTGCTGGGCAACAGAGCTAGACTCCATCTCAAAAAAAAAAAAAGTGGCCATCCTGGGATTTAAAGGGCAAGTTTCTGAGCTGCAGAAATTCTCAAGGAAGAGCTAACCCTTGAAAGATTCTCCTTGAGAGTGAGGAAGGAAACCATTCAAGACAGAGTGGCTGTGCCTCAGCCCTCTGATTCTTCATTTTCCTGCCTTTCTTGCAGCAAACAGCTGGGCAAAAATCTCACTAAATCTATGAAAGCAGCTGGACTGCTCTGCCCTAGGCTTCCCCTACTCAGAACTGACCTTTTCCATTGCTTCCCCTTAGACATTAATGGAAGAAGAGAAGTCAGAGATGGGGCATTAATCAAAAGTCTTCAACCCACGGTCTTAATTCAACTCTGTTCCCCTTTGAAATACTTCCTTCCTGTTTCCCTCTCCCTCTCCCTCTTCCACCCCAAAAACCAAGAATACAGTCCATGGGAAATTTTTAAGGAAAACAAGAAAGTGAAACTTCCGCAGTCAGCAACATGTTTGACGTCCCCAAGTCCTCTCTCGCTCAGATTCCAAAGCCTATCAGCCCCGGCCTGTGGTGGCCAGTACTGGCGTTCTTTAATTCTGGTTTTGATTGAACTTTCTCAGGCCTCAAGGGAGTAGGCAAGAATTGCTGTGTAGAATTGTTTTCCAATCATTTGTTTGTGTGTTGGTTGTGTATTATTTGTTCCCTTCAAAGTACCTGTGCCATCCCTCCGCTACACAGTGGACAGGAGGCTCCAGGGAGAGCAGGTAGATAAGCCCCTGCCAGGGCTGAGACAGAGATGATGTTCTTCTCCTCCCATGGCCATGCCCAAGTCAGCTTTTACCATTGAATGGAGCTGTTGGTTTGCTCTCTCCCATCACTACTGCCCCCAAGGACTGTCCTGGCCTGCACCTTATACCAGCTCCCGATTCTGCCCCTTTTGTGCCATTTTAACCACACCCTTGGTCCAGACTGTTGCCCCCTGACTGAATTGCTATTACCACCTGCATGTCAGAGGGGGTGCAGGGTTTGTTCTCTGATGTCCCAGCCCTCTACTCTGGTAAAACTTCTATTTTAACCAACTTGCAGTCAGCACCTACCCAACGGGTAAGAAGGTAGATGATCAGTCAGCGCCGACCTTACAAAAACGATCTACCACTTATTTCAGGACATAGTAAACCCTCAGCATGTGCAGGTCCCGAGAGGGTGGAATGCTTTGCAGTAACAGTTAAAAATCAGTCCTGGGGACATTAAGGGCTATTTGGTAAATGCATGTTCATTTTTAGGTTACCTGCTTCCTGTTATGATTTAGCTCCAGACTATCTGTTTAGTTGGAGTCTAATGTGTGAATTTAGAGATTCCAGTTTAAGATGACAGTTGATATTTTTATTTATTTAGCGAATATAGTATTGACCATTCACCTAAACTGTTCTATGTGCTTTGTAAATACTAAATCACTTAAGTCAGCACAAATGTATGAGGTATGTGCAAGCATTGCCATTCTTACTTTGAAGGTGAGAAAAGACACACAAAAAGGTTTAGTAACTTGCTAAAGGCACTCAGCTAGTAACCAGCAGAGCTGGGATTCAAACTTCCCTAGTCTAATCGAGTCTGAACTCTTAACCACTGCACTGAGGAACAACTATAACTCTACTACGTCAATGGGGCCAAAAAACGGGCGGAAATAAAGTCGCAGCTGAAAGGAGAACCCCCAGAAGAAAACTCACTTGTTTCTCTGTGAGGCATTTACTGCACTTAAACACAACTTTTCTCTAGCTCAACTGGGCTTGCCAGAGATTAGATAAAACAGGAAATTTTGGCACTAAGGGATAGTTATAGTTATCCAAAAGGGATGCATCCATTCAATTAGGATAGTACCAGATCTCTGAGTGCTGCTGGACTAGACTATACTTTCCTCTTACTACTAAGAGCATTCACTCTTTCCCTGGTCTTCTGCAGATGGGAATTCTAATGTGGCAAACACACACAAAAAAACCTGTACAATTTTTATTAAAGGGTATTATTTTTAACTATGGGAAAAAAATAATATCCAAATTTTCCACATTTTATTCTTTTAATTTTTAATCATTTTTATTGCATATATTTATGGAGTACAATGTGATGTTTTGATCTATGTATACATTATAGAAAGATTCAATCAAGCTAATTAATATGTGCATTGCCTCACAAATTTATCATTTTTTGTGATGAGAACAATTAAAACCCTATTTTAGCAATTTTGAAATAGGCAATACATTATCAGCTGCACGTGGTGGCTCACATCTGCAATTCCAGCACTTTGGGAGGTCAACACGGGAGGATCACTTGAGTCCAGCAGTTTAAGACCAGCTTGGACAATATAGTGTGACCCCAACTTTACAAAAAAAAAGATTAAAGAATAAAATAAAATAAATACAATGGGCTAACTCTGTACACATGAGGTGTAGCATGACAGCCCACCACTCCAGCCCACTCAAGCAGCAGAATAAAGCTCATACAGGTGGGTGGCTTCGGGGTCGGGGATCTGCACAGCAGGATGGCAAGGCCCGTCTAGCACTGAAAACCCTAAGCAAGAAGATGAGAAAAGAACTCAGCAGAGTAGAGGCATCCCACCAGCCAGCTCCAAAAGCAGGAGAAGGAGGCGGTTCTGGCAGAGAAGAGACAGCTGGGTAGCAGGGATGGCCCTCTTCATCACACTAGCTGTCCAGGGAATATCTGGCCTCCCACTGAAGAAACAAATAGATGCAGAAAAAAGCTAAGTAAAGCAGTGGAGAAGCACTTTCCGGATGCGCTCTAACTCCTCTTGTTAGACACTCAGCAGGAGGTAGGGATGCTGCTTAGGCAGTTGGCTAACCGGGAGCAACGGCATTGTGCTTTTCAAGATTGGGAGGCCCACCTACTTGCTCATGCTGCTGATTTTGCTCCTAGTGAAGAGAATAACTTAGTGGGCACCTTGAAAATTGCAGGCTATGTTCATGGGCAGACTCTGAATGTCAATAGATTGCTGCATATCGTTGACTTGGTGATTTCCAGATGAAACAGACAGATGTACCCATAGACCCTTGTCCTTTAAATCCTAGAGTAATTAAATCCCAAAACCGATCTGTGCTATGGATACTGTTGATGATATAGAAGAAGACCTTGAGGTCCTAATGAAGGCAGACCCTGATAGACAGGAATCCTGACAAACAGAGGTTATCCCAGATGCAATGGAGGGGCGCAAACCTGGCCCAGTGAGGAGGAGTTGAGTGAGACAAGGGATTTCTTGAAGGAAAGTTCTAAGGTGTGCAAAGAATATGATGATATAGAATATGAGGACTTTATGAAGGAGGAGTCTCAGGATGAAAGTGTGAAGATGAAGAAGAGGAGGAATGTGAAACTATGACTTCAGGGGAGTCTGTGCACGATGATCTCTATGATGAGAAAGTGGATAAAGAACAAAATCGGCAGCATGGGCAAATAGGCCTGCGGATCTTGAAAATGCAAAAATGATGGAGAAATGTAAACAAGACTGGAAGAGATGTTTCCAGATGAAGTGGACACCCCCTGTGACGTGGCTGCTAGAATTCAATTTCAGAAATACAGAGGCCTCGCGAGCTTCCAGCCATCTCCATGGGATCCTAAGGAAAAATCTTCCTCAAGATTATGCTTGAATATTTCAGTTTCAGAACTTTTACTAATACTAGGAAAAGCATCTTTAAAGAGATTGAAGAAAAAAATCGAAGGAGCTGGTATGTCCCACTTCATGTCTCTGATGTCCCTGTCTCAGTGGTTGAGTGCTTCAGGCAAGGAGCACCCTTGATTGCATTTTCCTCATACCTCACGAACAGAAGATGTCAGTATTTAAAATGGTGAGGCAGGACCCTGGCAACCCTGAATCTGTGAAAGCCAAGGAGGAGCTCATATTCCACTGTGGATTCAGGTGCTTCTGAACCTCACCTTTATTCTCTCAGCACGCTGCAACAGACAAACATCACTTTCAGAGATCCCCCACTGGTGACATAGCCCTGGCAGTGACAGCATAGGAGCCAATTCATCTTTGCTGCTTTTCAAGCAGAAAAGCAATGGAATGCACAATCTCATTGCTACGTGCCATTTTTTGTTGGTGGATCTCAACGGAATGGTCATCAAGAGAGTTGTCCTGAGTGGTCATCCTTTCAAAATTTTTACTGAGATGGTGGTGGTACATTACATGTTCTTCAATAGAGAAGATGTGCAGTGGTTTAAACGGGTGGAGCTGAGAACAAAGTAGGGCTGCGGAGGACACATCCAGGAGCCTTTAGGAGCCCATGGCCACGTGAAGTGCAGCTTTGATGGGAAGCTAAAATCTCAGGACACAGAACTGATGAACCTCTATAAACGAGTTTTCCCCAAATGGACTTATGATCCATATGTACCAGAACCAGTGCCTTGGGTAAAAAGTGAGATTATTTCAACAGTGCCTCAGGTGGGCATGGAGTAATGGATTTAAAGAGATTCTGTCTTACTGATGGCAGTCAGCACTCCAGGGATGGGAGTCACAGTTTATTTTCTATGTCAGCCTGTCAGTCTGCTGTACCATTTTGCAAGACTTTTTTTGGCCTTGAGAAAATGTCTCAGTTAAGCATGGAAGTTTTCCTACTACTTAATCCAAAAAGCTATTAAATCTTACTCAAATAAAAATAAATGCATAAGTAAAATGCATTATTGTTAACTGTGGTCACCATGCTGTACAACAGATCATTAAAGCTATTCCTCCAGTGTAATTGAGACTTTGTATCCGACCACATTCCCTTTTCAACTTAGTCACTGACTTGCTGATGTTCCGCTTTCACAGAGATGGGAGTTGGGCTTGCTTCTTTCGCCTTTAAGTTGATTCTTTCCTCTGAGGGAGGAAGCCTGTCATCCTTGACGTTCATCATCCGCTGGGATAGCACTCCAAAGTCACCCTCCCCATGTGGCAAATCTGGTGTCTGTCAGATGTGCCCACACGTTTGTGGCTTCTCTGGGAATGGAAGAACCACGGTGATTACTGCTTAAACTTAACGACCAAGTTTATTCCAGCAGGTTCCTGGTAAACAGCACTGCAGCTGAGAAGGCTTATCCTGTTTATGTTAACATGAAATATCCCGGGTTGAGACTCCCAGAGCAGGGCAGAGGCTGCACTCCCTGAATGTCAGCTGTTTGAAGGGCCTTCTGTTTTGACAAATGGTGTTTAGATAAGAAAGCCACTGTTGATGTGATCTTTTGTATCAACTTTGAGCTTTTGACGTAGATGTAGGTTGTTCTATTTCAGTATACGCCAGGCCTTCTCAAAGAGGAGAATCGTCACTCTGTAATGATTGGAAGTCCCCCATTGGCTAACCCTCCACACACGGCGTGACCTTCTTAAGTTGCTGTCTCCGCATCAGGTTTCTCAAGCTCAGCACTATTACCACAGGACTGAGTCATGCTTTGTTGTGGGCCGTCCAGTGCATTGTAGGGTGTTTAGCAGCAACCTGGCCTCTGCCCACTAAATGCCAGTAGCACCCTCCCACAAGTCCTGACAACCAAAACTGTCTACAGACATTGCCACATGTCCTCTGGGGAGGGGACAAAACCACCCCCACCCACCCACCTGCATTGAGAACCCTACTCAAAGTTCAAAAGAACATTCTTTTTATAAAGGCCAGGAAGGGACAGGACCATTTGTAGAACATTCAGGAACTCTCAAATCATTCCCAGATGGTCTCTTCTATCATCCATGTCCACAGGGTGTCTGACTGGTCCAGCTAATTGAAACTGGAAAACACGAATATTTAAAAGACATTACCAGAAAAATTAAAATCACCCAATGAGTATTCAATAAGTATTCTTTATGTGCCTTCAACATGGTCTGCTCTCCAGATTCTTTAAAAGCTTTCTGTCTCAACAGCCTTAAAAAAGAGGGAGGGCAGGCACAGTGGCTCACATCTGTAATCCCAACACTTTGGGAAGCCCAGACGGGAGGATCACTTGAGCCTAGGAGTTTGAGACTGACCTGGGCAATATAGAGACCTTGCCTCCACAAAAATTTAAAAATTAGTTGAGTGTGGTGGTGCACACCTGTAGTCCCAGCTACTCGGGAGGCTGAGTTGGGAGGATGGCTTGAGCATGAGAGGTGGAGGTTGTATGAGCCGTGATCATGCCACCACACTCCAGCCTGGAAAAAAAGCAAGGCCTTGTCTGGGGGAAAAATAAAGGAAGGGAATCGTGTTGCATGCTGCAATATGGATGAAACTTGAGGACATTATGCTAAGTAAAATAAGCCAGGCAGAAAAAGACAAACACTGTATGATTCCACTTACATAAGGTCCCTAAAGTGTTCAGGTTCAGAGACAAGAATAGAATGGCGGTTCCCGGGAGCTGAGGAGAAAGGGACTTGGGGAATTGTTGTTTAATGAGTACAGAGTTCCAGTTTTGCAAGATGAAAAGAGCTCTAGAGATTGGTTGCATGACAATATGAATGTAACACTACTGAACTATACATTCAGAAATGGTTAAGATGGTAAATTTTAACTTAGGTGTTTTTATCACAATAAAAACTGATAATAATCAAGAAAAATAGCACCAGCCTGGTGCCTTGATGACAGGGCAGTGGTTTATGACAGGACATGGAGTGTTCAGAAGGTAGAATTAAGAATTCTGATGATAGTTCAGAAAAGTAGAATTAAGAATTAAGTACAGTTTTGAAAAGGTGTCATCATTCAGAAAAGAGATTCTCCTATTACAACTTTGGTCAAATTTGGATCCTTTGAGCTGATCCTATTCCCAAAAGTCCAGAAGCTACTGTGAAGTGCATAGATCATTTCTTGAGACTTTTAGCATTATACATCACCCTCTTTGGTATTTTTGCCAGGACCTTAGAGAGGGGAGTGTGTGTGTGTGTGTGTGTGTGTGTGTGTGTGTGTGTGTGTGAGAGAAGTAGTTGCAGTGCAGTAGCATCAACTTATAATTTCTTACAACCACTTTATAAGGAAAGGAAGCCAGGGTTGGCGGGAGAGAACTGAAGCTCAATGAGGATAAATGAGGTGGTTCCCAACAGCAGCCCCCACCAACTTCTAAAAGAGGCCACGCTGAGGAAATGAGAGGGCAGCCCCCGGGCCACTACCTCCAGCCCAATTAGAGCAACACCAAGCCCTGTGCACTCCACTTGAGCTTCCACCTAAGATTCCACTTGAGGAAAGGATTCTGTGTCTAAACTTTGAAAACCACTAGATTAGGAACAGCTCTAGTTTCCTTCACCACTTAAACACTCTGTAATCCCAGTGGAGCAGGCTGATTATTCATTTGATCATTTTGGCAGCCAATCACCCCCCAAAAAAGTGGGGTGCCCAGACATAATCCAGGTATGGCACTAAGATATAACAACAACAACCAAAAAAAACATTTTGCAGCCCCTATTCTAAGAAACTCATGGGGTAGTGGGATTCAACAGCATGTACACCAATATAACTACTGCCCAGTATTCTAAAAGAGGGAATAATAAGGTGAGATGGAAGAAAAAAAAAAAGCCTTTATAACACGAAGAAATTCTAACTAAGTCAAGTAGAAATGAAATGCAGCGAATCTTACAGCTGGGAGGAATCCTGGAGTGGTTCACAAGATGGAGGTGAGAACTGCAGGAACTGGGACCTGGGAATGAGACCGAAAGACAGAATCAAGAGGCTTCCAAGGCACAGTCACCACAGGCAGGCCCTCTCCACTTCAGAAAAACATACGCATGGCTGCTTACAGTCCCAGCTTAGCAGTATCAGTGTCTTTTTCTCCCAGTGCTTCTCCATCCATTCCAGGAAGAACCATTTGGGCTCTGTTTGAGTTCCACGCCACTGCTGGTGGGGGGATGCACCATATCCATTAGCCAAGCCAGAGTGCTTGGCACCCTGCCTATCCCCATACTCATCATTAAAGGAGCTGACACCAAGAAGAAAGGGGATGGAAAAGGTACTGAGCAGAACGGTCACCACTGCAGGAGGCTCCGAGCTACCAGGCAGACAGATCTGCATGCGTGAATGTGGCTGTCCACCCTCCTGTCCAGCCCTGTTGCTATCTGCTCATATTATACTAGTCCTCTCTTATCTGCAGAGGACACATTCAAAGAACTCCAGTGGATGCCGGAAACCACAAATCATACCAAGCCCTATAGATGCTGTTTTATTCTATACAGTATATATATAATATACCTACGATAAAGTTCAATTTATATATTAGGCAGAGTAAGAGCTAATGAGAACAATAATAACATAGAACAATTATAACAATATGCCAGCATCACTGCTCCTGTGCTCTGGAGCCATTATGAAGTAAAATAAGGGTGACTTGAACATAAGCACTACGAAACCGTGGCAGCTGATCTGATACTCAAGATGGCTCCCAGGTGGCTAACCCACAGGGAACATAGGCAGTGCTCACACACTGCACAGAGGTGTGATTCACGTCCCGGGCAGAGCTCCGCGGGAACCGTGCCAGACCTGAGCATGCTACTCAGAATGGTACTAAAATTAAAACTTATTTGAATTGCTTATTTTTGGAATTATTCCCTTTAATATTTTTAGACTGCTGTTGACCATAAACTAATTTAAACTGTGGAAAGTGAAACTGCAGATACGCAGGGACTGCTGTGCACCACCCGGGTCACCTGGAACCATTTCCGTGAATGAGGCATCCAGAGGAGGGAACCACAAGCCCAGACTTCATTAGCCATTAGATTCCTAGGGCTGCAGTAACAAAGGACCACAAGCTGAGTGGCTTTAAACAAAGATATGTATTGTCTCACAGTTCTGGGAGCTAGAACTCTCAGAGGAAGTTGTTATTAGGGCCATACTCTTTCTGAAGCCTAGAGGGAAGTCCTTGCTTGTCTCTTGCTAGCTTCTGGTTGTTGCCAGCAGTCTTCAGCATTACTTGGCTTGTAGATGCTCCATCTCCCATCTTCATGGTGTTCCCCTTGTGTGTCTGTATCTTCACATAAGCAGCTTCATGTAAAGACATGTAACCATCTTCATATAAGAACACCATATATTCATACCGGATAAGGAGCCTGGTCCACTCCATTATTACATCTTAACTAATTACATCTTCAATCAACCTGTTTCCAAATAAGGTCACATTCTGAGGTTCTGAGGGTCAAGTCTTCAACATGTCCTTTTCAAGGACGCAATTCAACCCATAGTAGCCAGACACAGGCTTTTGTGCAAAACCTCTGAACGGAAAACCGTTAGCCTTTTCCATTTTGCTTGCACGCAGGAACATCAACAAGGTCCAAGACAATAGTAGACTGAGACATAGCCCAACAAAGAAAACAAATGCGTTAAATCCTTATCAGAGCAAAAGATGTTAAAATAAATAATGCAAAAAGTTTGTATTAACTTGAAACTCCAAGTTAGAAGTCATGGTCTGTGCCTCTGAAATCCACAGATTTGACTGCTTCATAAACATCAGTATTCTGCAATTTGCCTCATTATTCAAGACCACGCAGTACTTTATGGAAATATAAAACTGGCAACTCAGTCCTTAAACCATATGTTTTAATAAGTAGCAGCTAATTAGGCAAAGAATTTGCATGTCTGCTATTTTGGGACTGTTACAACATCTCCCAGGGATTGTAAATGTCCTTATTCACAGCAAACTGTACCCGAGGTAGTAGCAAAATATAAGCCACAGCTATGCAATTATGCTACTGTGAGAATATGTTCTCAGCAGGTGAGAAAGTAAATGCTTGCAAGGTAATTAGGAAAGAAACCTAGCAACGAAGGAAAAGCTTGAGGCCGAGACTAGGTGAGGAAATACGGACTCCACAGAGATATCATCGAGCTCTAATGCAAAGACTTTAGTTTTGTCTAAATATTAAGAGCCATCTTACAATGAGATTAGTTTTCTCCAACCTGGGACTGACCATGTTACAACCTTGGTCCAAAGATCAGCTTTACTGACTTTGCATACTGAGAGAGAGAGAGAGAGAGAGAGAGAGAGAGAGAGAGAGAGAGAGAGAGAGAGAGAATGTTAGAGAGGCATGACAGGGTTGAGGAGGGATGAGTGGGAGAAACACAGCTCCTTTTCAGGGGTCTTGCTTTAAAATGCAAAAGTTCAGGCTCAAGACTCAACTCAAGCACAATCTCCAGTAAGTAGTGTTTTACAATTCTGCTCTAAGCCCCGACCCACAACCTACTGGCTAGGCTGAGCCATAGTAAATATCCCCTTCTCATTGCTCTCATAAACCCTGAAAAGATAGCGTGACCCTGCATCCTCCTTTCCATTGATCCACTATAATTTTTTAGCAAACTCTTTCACTTTCTAAAATTTCTCAATTTTGTTTAAACAGTTCATGGTCAACTTATTTATTCATTCTTGTCCTCTGCCTGCCCCTGCCATGGGGCCTTGCATCTCCCATTCAACGAAAAGGACAGAAACTGTGTTGCATTTCTTTTTTTACTTCCAGTGGCTAGAGATGCCTGGCATGCAGCAATTAACCAATAATTTATTGAACTTAGCTAAATTAAATAGAAGTGTTCTTCAGCCATTAACACTGTACTGTCCAGTCACTTACTAGCTTACCAGACAGGAGGGACCCCTAATATCAGAACACTGGGGCAATAGAGAAGGGAGGAGCACACAAAAAAGACCAACAAGTGTCAAAGAAAGGTTTTACCTATTTTACCCCCATCTTAGCCTGTTTTCTGTTGTTATAACAGAATATCTGAGACTAAGTAATTTTTTTTTTTTTTTTGAGACTGGGTCTCACTCTGTGGCTGAGGCTGGAGGGCAGTGGCATGATCACTGCAGCCTCAGCCTCCCAGGCTCAATCAATCCTCCCTCCGCAGCCTCCCAACTAGCAGAAATCACAGATGTGCACCACCACACCTGACTAATTTTTTTTATTTCTTGCAGAGACTTGGTCTCACTATGTCATCCAGGCTGGTCTCAAATTCCTGGGCTCAAGTAATCCTCCTACCTCAGCCTCCCAAAGTGTTGGGATTACAGGCATGAGCCACTGTACCCAGCCTGGGTAAGTTATTTAAAAAATAAATATATTCTTTATAGTTCTGGAGGCTAGGAAGTCCAAGATCGGGGGCTGTGTCTGTTCAGGTTATTGTGAGGGCCTCGTGCTGTGTCATAACATGGCAGAAGGCATCACGTGGTGGGAGCACATGCAAGGGCAGCCAGTGGGGCAGGCACAGGGGAGGAAACAAAGGAAGAGGCCAACCTGCTTCATTACAACCAACTCTTCATGACAATGAAACCATCTCCACGAGAACTAATCCAATCTTGCAAAAAAGACATTAATCCCTCTTACTGACCCAATTACCTTTTAAGGTCCCACCTCCCAATACCATTAATTGGCAATTACATTTCAGCCTGAGGTTAGCAGGGACAAATCCCACCCAAACCATAGCATCACTTCTACCCCACTAGACGGTCCTTTTCCACCCACCAGCCAGGAGGGTAGTAAACACCAAGGCCTGCCTATAAGGATCTTTATCTCAGACACACTCAGGCAGCACCCAGGGGTCATATGTGGCCACCTGCTCAGGCTCTGAAGACTCTTTCTTTATCTCTTTTTTAGACTATATATCTTCCCAAATATTTTGCTTTTCTTCCTGGCTCCACACGCTTTTGTCTCTGTAATCAGATTAAATTCAACTACCCCTGATTTTTAGCAGTCATACTAGCCACAACTAGCATTTGTTCATTTTAAAAAAAAGAGTATGCACGTTTCTCAAAGCAAAGTGAAGAATTGTCCTCAACGGGAAAGCTCCTCAGCAACAGCTGCCTCTCTCCACAACTGGAGTGGGGAAAACCTACAGGTCAAGGGTCCTGTGATTCTTACTACAGACAGCAGAGCTTCTAGTACACCGTAGGAAATTCCATAGAAAAACAACCCTTGGAGATTTGCTCATTCCTTTTCATCCTTTTCTCTATTCTTGTCTTGTCGTTTTATTTCATTAAGTTGGCCTTCGACCTCTGATATCCTTTCTTCTGCTTGATCCATTCTGCTATTTAAACTTGTGCATATTTCACTAAGTTCTCATGTTGTATCTTGAGCAAAGTATCCAAGAAATATGGGACTATGTGAAAAGACCCAATTTATGTTTGATAGGTGTACCTGAATGTGATGGAGAGAATGAATCCAAGCTGGAAAATATTCTTCAGGATATTATCCAGGAAAATTTTCCGAATCTAGCAAAGCAGGACACTATTCAACCCCAGGTAATACAGAGAACACCACAAAGATATTCCTCAAGAAGAGCAACCCCAAGGCACATAATCGTTAGATTCACCAGGATTGAAACGAAGGAGAAAATACTAAGGGCAGCCAGAGAGAAAGGCCAGATTACCCATAAAGGGAAGCCTATTAGACTTACAGCAGATCTCTCAGTGGAAACCCTACAAGCCAGAAGAGAGTGGGGGCCAATATTCAATATACTTAAAGAACAGAACTTTCAGCCTAGAATCTCATATCCTGCCAAACTAAGCTTCACAACTGAAGGAAAAATAAAATCTTTTATGAACAAGCAAGTACTCAGAGATTTTATTACCACCAGGCCTGCTTTACAAAAACTTCTGAAAGAAGCATTATACATAGAAAGGAACAACCAGTATGAGCCTTTCTAAAAATATACCAAAAAGTAAAGTGCATCAACATAAAGAAGAATTTACATCAACAAATGGATAAAATAGCCAGTTAACATCAAATGGCAGTAACCCTAAATTTAAATTGACTAAATCCCCCAATCAAAAGATACAGCCAAAACCTAATGGTATATCCAAAGATACACAAAGACTCAAAACAAAGGGTTGGAGAAAAACTTACCAACAAAATGGAGAGCAAAAATAAATAAATAAACAAAAAGCAGGAGTTGCAATTCTCACATTTGATAAAATAGATTTCAAAGCAACAAAGATACAGTGGTAAAAGGACAATGCAACAATAAGAGATCTTAATACCCAGATACATAAGACCCATAACGAGATTCAGACTCAACGAGACAGAAAATTAATAAGGATATCCAGAACTTCAACTCAGATCCGGAACAAGTAAACTCAATAAATACTCCATTGTAAATACACAAAATATTGATTGGCCATTATTAATACCCATTTTTAGAATGAAGCAATATTCCTGTTCTCTCTCCCTCTTTTTCTTCCTTTCTTCCTCTCCTTCTCTCCTTTTTTTACTTTTCAACATCCTAGTTCCTCACCTCTACTCAATACATTCCTCTGAACACCTGATTCCTTGTGATTCTCCCGTCCCACTGAAACCTCCAAAAAAAAAAAAATTCCTAGATACCTTTCACACTGATTCCTGTATTTGCTTTAACACACACACACACACACACACACACACACACACACACACTGAGTAATTTGCAGACAAAATGTCTCTTTACTTGTAAATTCTTATGTATATTTCCTATAAACAAAGACCTCTCTTATATAACCATGGCATGGGATTGAAAGCAGGAAATTAAAATAGATACAATACTATTATCTAATCTAGAGGCCTTAGTTGGGTTTTAGCCTATCTTCAAATCTCTACTTCCCATAGACTGTAGAATGCCTTTAACCCACTATGATTAATAATCCTTTTTCTCATTAATGAGAAGACAAATAATTATCACTGTTACCTGTTAAATATCAGTAATCACTAGAGCTTGTAATATAATGTTTTAAAAAAAAGAAAAACAACAACCCAAAGGAAACCCCTCAATTGTTCAGTCAATGATTATGTATTAGTCCGTTTTCATGCTGCTAATAAAGACATAACCAAGACTGGGAATAAAAAGAGGTTTAATTGGACTTACAACCTCAGAATCATGGCGGGGGGCAAAAGGCACTTACATGTCAGTGGCAAGAGAAAATGAGGAAGATGCAAAAGCGGAAACCCCTGATAAAACATCAGATCCTGTGAGACTTATTCACTACCATGAGAACAGTATGGGGGAACCTCCCCATGATTTAAATTATCTCCCACCAGGAGTACAATTCAAGATGAAATTTAGATGGGGACACAGAACCAAACCATATCATTCCACTCCTAGCCCCTCCAAATCTCATGTCCTCACATTTCAAAACCAGTCATGCCTTCCAAACAGCCCCCCGGAGTCTTAACTCATTTCAGCATTAATCCAAAAGTCCAGTTTCATCTAAGGCAAGTCCCTTCTGCCTATGAGCCTGTAAAATTAAAAGCAAGCTAGTTACTTCCTAGATACAATGGGGGTTTAGGTATTGGTTAAATACAGTCATTAAAATGGGAGAAATTGGCCAAAACGAAAGGATTACAGGGCTCATGCAAGTCCAAAATCCAGCGGGGCTGTCAAATTTTAAAGCTCCAAAATGATCTGCTTTGACTCCAGGTCTCACATCCAGGTCACACCAATGCAAGTGGTGGGTTCCCCTGGCCTTGGGCAGCTCTGCTCCTGCGACTTTGCAGGGTACAGCCTCCTTCTCAGCTGCTTTTATGGGCTGGTATTGAGTGTCTGTGACTTTTCCAAGCACTGTAGGTGGATCTACCATTCTGGGGTCTGGAGAATGGTGGCCCTCTTCTCACAGCTCCACTAGGCAGTGCTCCAGTAGGGACTCTGTGGGGGGCTCCAAACCCACATTTCCCTTCTGCATTGCCCTAGCAGAAGTTCTCCATGAGGGTCCAGCCCTTGCAGCAAACTTCTGCTTGGGCATCCAGGCATTTCTGTACATCTTCTGAAATCTAGGTGGAGGTTCCCAAACTCCAGTTCTTGACTTCTTTGCACCTGCAGGCTTAACACCAGGTAGAAGCTGCCAAAGGTTGGGGCTTTCACCCTCTGAAGCCATGGCCCAAGCTCTGTGTTGTCCCCTTTCAGCCATGGGTGGAGTGAATGGGACACAGGACACCAAGTTTCTAGACTGCATGCAGCATGGGAATCCTGGGACCTGCCCACAAAACCAATTTTTCCTCCTAGACCTCCGGGTCTGTGATGGGAGAGGCTGCCACAAAGGTCTCTGACATGCCATGGAGGTATTTTCCCCATTGTCTTGGGGATCAACATTTGGCTCCTCGTTACTTATACAAGTGTCTGTAGCCAGTTTGAATTTCACCTCGGAAAATGGGATTTTCTTTTCTATCACATTGTCAGGCTGCAAATTTTCCAAACTTTTATGCTCTGCTTCCCTTTGAAAACTGAATGCCTTTAATAGCACCCAAGTCATCTCTTGAATGCTTTGCTGCTTAGAAATTTCTTCCACCAGATATCTTAAATCATCTCTCTCAAATTCAAGTTGCACAAATCTCTAGGGTAGGGGTAAAATGCCAGCAGTCTTTTTGCTAAAACATAACAAGAGTCACCTTTGCTCCAGTTCCCAGGAAGTTCCTCATTCCCATATGAGACCACCTCAGCCTGGATTTCATTGTCATGTCATTATCAGTATTTTCGTCAAAGTCATTCAACAAGTCTCTAGGAAGTTCCAAACTTTCCCACATTTTTCTGTCTTCTTCTGAACCTTTTAAGCTGTTCCAACCTCTGCCTGTTGCCCAGTTCCAAAGTTGCTTCCACATTTTGGGGTATCTTTTCAGCAACAACCCACTCTCCTGGTACCAATTTACTGTATTAGTCTGTTTTCACATTGCTAATAAAGACATCCCCAAGACAGGGAAGAAAAAGAGGTTTAACTGAACTTACAGTTCCACTTGGCTAGGGAGGCCTCAGAATCATGGTAAGAGATGAAAGGTACTTCTTACATGGTGGCAGCAAGAGAAAATGAGGAAGATACAAAAGCAGAAACCCCTAATAAAACCATCAGGTTTCATGAGACCTATTAACTACCATGAGAACAGCATGGGGGAAACCACCCCCATGATTCAAATTATCTCCCACAGGGTCCCTCTCACAACATGTGGGAATTATGTGAGTACAATTCAAGGTGAGATCTGGGTGAGGACAAAGAGCCAAACCATATTAGATTATTATATTAAAAGGTCCTACATGAGTCATAGTACTGAGTTAGCTGCTAATAGAGACAGCTAATGAGTTATATTCTCTACCTGAGTCTTATAGTCCAAAGAATGGAGAAGACAGGGAATTCTCAGTTTGGTTTCTCAATTCACAAAATGTGATTTCCAAATCAGCAGTATCCCATGGAAACTTGGGAGAAAGACAAATTAGCAGACTCTAGGTGAGAAGTACCAAATTGAAAACTCAGGATATAGTCAGCGTTCTGTGTTGTAGAAAGCTCTCCTAAAACTCTCATACATGCTAAATTTTGAAAGCCAGTGCAGTCGACACATGAAATAAGTTGAGAAACTATCATACCAATGCAGTCTATATTACAAGGCAGTGCAAAAGTAGGTACTTGCTTTGCCTGAGCTATAGCTCAGGTCTGGAGAGCATGGTTTTGTTATCTTATCTTAGCCACCAGGTGCTTTCCTCACATTTCACAGGCTTGGGATGTTGGCAACAGAGTGAGAGTGTAATATTGTATGGCTGATAGTGTACAAGACTCATGCAAGTTTTATTTTGCCTGGCTATGTGATATAAAACCACAGGACCACAGGACCTCAGGCAATTTGCTTACTTTGTTGCATCAGGGGCTCTGGTGGGCTCAAGAGCTAACTTTTGATGGGCTTTGGAGCAGAGAGCAAGCGGCTGAAAATTTTTCTCTTTGGAGACAGGCACTAGCCAGCCTTTACAGATCTGCTCCCACATTCTATTTCCATTAAAGATAAACCAGATAATTCAAACCAACTCTTATGCTGAATTGAATTTTTTAAAGCTTGATGAAATAAAAAAATTGTAAGATGATCAAATAGCTAACAAGAGAGTGAGGATTTACTTGGCCATGATTTAGTAAAAAATAAAAATTCAGAGAGGGGGACCCACACCGGGGCTGCCTTTGTCCTGAAGAGACAGATAAAAGGCAGAGCAGAACTCTTGACATCTTATGAGAATAGCAGGGGAAAAGGCATCATCTAGACCCTGTTAAAAAGGGACTCCAGTGCTTGAGGTTGATATCCTAAGGGCTGCATACTAGAAATAAGTGCAAACTGCAATTAAACCTGCTCTCACTTTTAGTTTGACTGCAACTCATTTGTGTAGCCCACAAAGTCTCAAGCCCTGCAATTAAATTTACGTGATCCTGGATTGCACTTCCAGGTACCTCCAATGCCTAGCAGAAGCAAAAGAAAATCCTCCTTGGGAAAAGACATCATTCTAGACCTCAAATTATTTTTACAAGAAATGTTTTCAAAGACAATGGTTCAACACGCAATAAAATATAATCAGTCCTCAAAGAGACAGAGCAGCATGAACAACAACCAGCACAAATGGCAACAGAATTGTACACACAGGTATTCCAGATAATGAAATTATGAGACACAAACTATAAAACTACTGTAATTAATGTGCTCAAAGAGATCAAAACTAAACTAAATGATTTCAGCAAAGAACTGGAAAAGGTAGAAAGTAACATTGCAGATTTGAAAAGGAAACAAGCTGAAATTCAGGAATTATAGAATACAATAACCAAAATGTAAAACAATGTACTGAGTTCCCAGCAGGGTAGAGGAGGCTGAAGGAAGAATTAGCGAACTGGAAGATACGTCCTAAGAAATAGAATGAAACACAGAGAGTAAACGGAATGGAATATAGAAAGGAGGATAAGAGACATAAAGGCCACAGTGAGAAGATCAAATGTAAGTTAAATTGGAGACCCAGAAAAGAGGAGAGACAATGTACCAGAGCAGATATGCTCAGGTAACTTCCCTATTCTGTCAGACAAGATGAGCGCTTTCATGGAGCTCTTGGAAGTGATTCCACGCTCTACCACTTAGTGACAGACATTGTGCCTGAAGGGGTTATAGAGGGAACAATAACATTTATCCATTTTTAATAAATACTTCTTTAATAAATACAATTGAAATGCTTCAAATATTTACATTATTTTCTCATGACTACTTCAAATAATAAATTTGACACCAGTGGTTAGTTACCACATTATCCAAAAAGAAACACTGTAATTATATTCCAGCACTCTGAAAGGCCAAGGTGGGAGTATCACTTGAGCCCAGGGGTTTGAGACCAGCCAGGGCAGCATAGTAAGTCTTCATCTCTACAAAAAATAAACAAAATTAGCCAGGCATAGTAGCAGGCACCCATGGTCCAAGCTACACTGGAGGCTAAGGTGGTAGGATCACTTGAGCCCCAGAGGTCAAGGCTGCAGTGAGGTGATACATATTATAAAAAATATATAAGATAATATATATTACATAAGATATAAAATCATCATGCACATTTATATACTATGTCTGAGCAAATCCAGAAGACTGGAAGAAGGGTTTTGCAAGAGTTGATTCAAATGGGCATTATCAGTTAAATGAGTACAGTTAAGGAATCCTGGGTGGTTGTGCCTGAAGGGAAAGACAAAGGAGGAGCCAACAGCACAGTCTGTCCACTGCCCTTACAATCAGGCACCCAGGACTCAGGACTGGACTCCATCCTGAGATGGCCTGTTGGCAGAAGCTATGGGAACTACAGACTGCTTTGCTGCACATGGGACAGAGGATAGTTTAGAGCTGGCAGCTGGCAGCTCCCAGTTCATCAAGCAACAGAGCTCGGCAATTGTTCAGTCAAGACTTTAAGGAATGAAGCAATCAATCAGCAACTCAGGAAGAGCAAGCAAAGAACCCTAGGCATACCTTCTAGGGGACAGCCTGCAGCAAAGGCAGGAGCCATTGTGAAGCAGGTGTCCACTGGCATTTGAAGTGGACACCCAACCCTGTGAGTAGCGAATTATTATTGTCCATTTAGCTTCTTTATAACTCATGAACAGGTGAAGCCTAGTAACACACAGGTGAGGTATTTAGGAATCACCATGGAAAACTGAGACCCCTGGGAATTACGTTACTGTAGTGTATTTATCCTGCACAGAGACACAATGATCAATTGTTCATCTGACCAACTTTTCCCTCCAGGATTGAATGTGGCATTAAAACACAGAAATACTGCACAGCCTATATCTTGTGCTCAAATCAAAACACTGTGAAAGGCAACTCCTAAACAAAACGGAAGCCTGTGGAGAAATAGAATTCACAATGTAAGTAGAAATTTCTCGCTTGGTTTTTTTTGTTGTATTTTAGAAAAAGTCTAATGCAAACATGAGGCTAAGCTCTGATGATATAAAGTAAAACAGTCACTTTAGCCTGTTTATGCTGCAGATTTCAGTTTCGGGCCAATGACTTGATAAGAATGATTTGGTCATTTAAAACATCTCAATAATGCGTTCTGCCTTAAGGCAGGTCAAAACCTAAAGCATCACCAGAAATAAGATGTTCTATACTAATGAAAAGGAATAGTGCTCTTAGTCTACAAGAAAATTTAAGATTTCTAAAGGAAAAGGCACATGGATTGAACGAAGTTCTTGTTTTTTAGTTTTGACAAAACAGTTTATTTTAGATCTAAACATCCCCTTGCCATACTATGAGCCTAAAAATTTTTGTATATTTTAACTAGAAAGAGAAACTAACCAGAAATAAAGAAGATAAACAGATTCGCTCAATAAAGTCTCATTTTCCAAGCAAAAATACCGGCAAGTTGTAAAAAAAAAAGAAAGCCTGTTTGCAGTTCCAACAGTTGCAACGTACCTAAATGAGTATTTGTAAGAAAAGGAAGGTCTTGCTATCTAATGAGAAGAACACAAGGCAGGTGGCTCAAAAATTCAGGTGGCTCAGGTCCTATCCCTGTGATACAAACAGCCTCCAGCATAAGGAGCTGATTGTAAATGAAGACTGATCACATTTGGCTCACACCTGGGGCAACAGTACCTATGTTCTATTCTAAGAGGCACACGTACTAACCCATTTCATCTTCACAACAGCCCTATGAGGGGAGCAGTGTCACGACCCCTGTTCTAAGGTAAGGAAGCCAAAGCAGGGAGTGCGCTCCCTGCCTGTCACATGGTGGTGGGCCCCAGACAAGAGCTTGTAGGCTCTCGGTGCTTCCCAGAGTGTGGTCCATATGCCCGCCCCAGGGGGAGAACCATTTGTTACTGAACTGTTTCCTGCAGTAATGAAAAGTCTCTTTTTTTCAAAGCAGGAGTGAAAGTTTATTTAAAAGCTTTAGAACAGTAAGGAAAGAAAAAAGAAGAAAAGTTCAACTTGGAAGAGGGCCAAGTGGGCAGCTTGAGAAACCAAGTGTGCCAGTAATGGAACGTCTTCTAAAGCTTTGATGGCAATTTGACAGAATACTATTATATCTGTCAAAATCAAGTAATTTTTTAAGTGGGGCTTGTATTGGGATTTTTCATTTCATTTTTTACAAAGGCAAAAATTTGTTGTTACGCAAGTATCAGTCTAGAATGGATCGGGAATTTTGCTAAAGCTGTTCCTCCACCACAGAGAATGCGAGGAGCCCTGATCCCAAAGTTTAGAGACCGCCCAAGTTCAGTGCTGACAAGAAGGACCCGACAGCCCACCTGTCTTCAGTAGGAACCACTGCTAATGGCAGAGCATGTGTCCCAGGACTGACCACTGCCCCACAGAGAAGGCAGAGGGGCTAAAGGAGTTAGCGGTGCAGGGTACAAGGTTGGTCATCCTCTTAGTCCTCTTTGGTGATCCCAAAATTTCCCCCACTCATGTGTGTGGTAAGTTGAAAATAAATTGTGCTTCAGCTGCTTTAAGAACCTTCATTAGAGCGTGAATACTAACGGTGACCCTGACAAAGTCACTAATGCCTCCCTTTCCCTTGGGGAGAAGAAACATGAGGAGACAGGGCGCCACATTCCCCAGGAACCGTAGCATCCTGCTGTGTGCACCTCCAGACCCATTGCATTAGTCTATCTGATTCCAAAATGCCTCTCTCAGTAAATATATTGTGTCCATCCCTCTTGTAAGATAGGACACAAATGCACCAACCCCTCTCCTCACTCGAGAAAGTAAGAGGGAGCGTGATGAGACCCTCAACATCTGAAGCAGGAGAGGCTTAATTTGAGGCCCAAAATGGGGCTGCAAAAGTCCTCTGCACCCCAGGGGAAGGATAAGGATGCACAGACACACTGAAGCCAGCATCTTTCCCATTCTGTTGTGTTTTCCTAGAAACCCAATCCCAGATAAAGCAAGATGCAGCTTTTGTATCTCCACAGCCACAGCTTGCCACAGCCTTACATTTACAGAACCAGAGTGGAAAAGATTTCAGCTGAGGCACTGTGGACCACAGCGTGCATTTTTTAGTGGATGAGGCGGGAGGAAGATTTAGAGGGGAGTCCGCTAAGGCCAGTAATATGAAGACATGAGTTGTTATGGTTCATGGAAAGTGACAGAGAAAACCCAGAGAGATTATTCACCACTTACAAACTAAAACCAAGATCATCTACTGCTACCTTTAAGAGTCATAGCCTGAAAGGAAAATATTACTGCCCCTGCTTGATAGAGTAGTGATAGCAATAAGGCAAGATTAATATTACGCTTACAGCTCTTTATAATTCACACATTATCTCATTAATCCTAATATTCATAAAAAAACAAGCAGTGAGTTTGATTAATCCTCTTTGAATAGTAATAATCAGTAAAGATGAGGAGACTTAAGGCATTTTGCCAACTGTTCTTTACCAGGATCACACTGTCAGTAGGTGGCAGAGTGGCAGCTAGCACTAAGACACCGGATTCTCTTCCCGGGCAATTTGTGAGTCAGCTATTGATACGGTTTGGCTGTGTTCCCACCCAAATCTCATCTTGAACGGTGGTTTCCATAATCCCCACGTGTCATGGGAGGTATCTGATGGGAGGTAATTGAATTGAATGGGGCAGTTACCTCCATGCTGTTCTCATGATAGTAAGTTCTCATGAGATGTGATGGTTTTATAAGGGGCTTTTCTCCCTGCTTTGCTCTACACTTTTCTTGCTGCCACCATGTGACGAAGGATGTGTTTGCTTCCCTTTCCGCCATAATTGTAAGTTTCCCGAGGCCTCCCCAGCCATGCTGAACTGTGAGTCAATTAAAACTCTTTGCTTTATAAATTACCCAGTCTCAGGCATGTGTTTATTAGTAGCATGAGAATGGACTAATACAACCACTTAATTCAATTTTACTCATTTCTTGGCTTATGTGTCCTAGAAGGTTCCATTTTGTCAACTACTATGAAGTCACTCTGACTTGGAAAATAAACAAATAATGATACAAATATAACCTAACCATGTACCTATTACTATACTAATTGGAACACACCAAAAATTGTGTGTGTGTGCATGTGTGTACGTGTGTGTTTGTGTAGGTGTGCTTGCCATAGTCCGTATAATCTATCTGAAAACTTTTTACTGGATTAGAGTTCAAAATTGACTCACAAAGCCCTTTATATCAACATATTTTTGATGAATATCTGATGAATGAATGAATGTCAGAAGGAATACTAGCAATGATCTAGCCTGGATGTTCACATCCTGGGGAGCAAACCAGAATTACCTAGGGGTCCCCCCATTACTACCTCCACCACCACATGCAATGCACACCAGGGGCTCACCACTAGAGACTGTGAAACTACCTTTGCAAAAGTTACAACATTGAAAAGTCATGACAGTGAAATCTGACCTAAGCAACTCCATCTTACCTTTAACCTCCAAGCTGCCCTTGGTCATTCCTGAGCATGGGCCAAACTAACTTCGGGAGAAATTTAGTTTATAGTTTAAATGATAATAGCACTTCCAAAAATTAAACTACCTTTGTTAAACTAATAAAAGGCCACAAGTTTCGGATTATGAGAGGGGCCTAAATTCTGCTAAATGTAGGCATAGTTAAATGATTACCAGTCATTGTTCCAAAGGTCACAAGAATTGCAGTTTCTCCAATTACTAGAACCTAAAATTGGCCTTTTAAGATGTCTTTTCAGCCTTTTGCATTTCTGACAACTGGATGACTCCACCTGGACCAGCATCTCCTCTGTGGCCCCCACCCAGAAGTGGACTCAGCGCATGATGACTGTTTTCCACACTCCCATGATTGCATTCCTAACCAATCAATATACCTCACCCTGCTCAGCAAACTATCTTTAAAAAACCCTAGCCTCCAAATTTTCAGGAAGGCTCGTTCCAGTCTCCCATTTAGCCAGCTCTACGTGTATTAAACTCTTTCTCTATCATAATTTCCCTGTCTTAGTAAATCGACTCATCTGGGCAGTGAGTAAGAAGAACCCATTGAGCAGTGCAATTAGTCAGGGTTCTATAGAGAAACAGGACTAATAAGATAGATGTACATATGAAATAGTTTATTAAGGAGTCCTGATGCACACGATCACAAGATGAAGTCCCACCGTAGGCCCTCTGCAAGCTGGGGAGCAAGGAAGCCAGTCCAAGTCCCTAAACCTCAAAACTAGGGAAGCTGACATGCACTTTCGGTGTACGGCCAAAGGCCTGAGAGCCCCTGGCAAACCACTGATATAAGTCCAAGAGTCCAGTAGTTGAATAACTTGGAGCCCAATATTCAAGGGCAGGAAGCAACCAGCACAGGAGAAAGATGAAGACTGGAAGACTCAGCCAGTCTAGTCCTTCCACGTTCTTCTGCCTGCTGGCAGCTGATTAGATGGTACCCACCCAGACTGAGGGTGGGTCTGCCTCTCCCAGCCCACTGACTCAAACGTTCATCTCCTTTGGCAACCCCTTCACAGACACAGCCAGGAGCAATACTTTGCATCCTTCAATCCAGTCAAGTTGACACTCAGTATTAACTATCACAGGTAATTACAAATGTGATCCTGTAAAAGAACATGGGGCTTAGGAATCTACTTGCTTCAAATCAGATTCAGAGGTGCACTTCCAGGCTCACTTCTTCATTTTACAAATGAGAAAACAGAGGTTACATGGTCTATTCAAGGTCACACAGCTCATGGCTAAACGACACCATAACCCAATACTCTGGCCTCTGATGGCACCTCAGGAGCACTTAACCAGAAAACATCACATGGTACCAAGGCCTATATGAGTCCTAGCTGAAAAGCACCATCCTTTTCACAATAACAGCTGTATTTGGCCACTTTATACAGCAAAATGCAACATGCCTTCTTAACCCCTCCAACTTGGATAAATTATGCAAAGTTTTAATTATGAAGATGTTCTGTAAATAAAATGCAGTACATATACACCATGGAATACTACACAGCCATATAAAAGAAGGACATCATATCCTTTGCAGCAACATGGATGGAGCTGGAGGCCATAATCCTAAGTGAATTAACACAGAAACAGAAAACCAAATGCTGCATGTTCTCACTTAGAAGTGGGAGTTAGGCCGGGCTTGGTGGCTCATGCCTATAATCCCAGCAGTTTGGGAGGCCGAGGCGGGTGGATCAGGAGGTCAAGAGATCGAGACCATCCTGGTCAACAAGGTGGAACCCCGTCTCTACTAAAAACACAAAAATTAGCTGGGCATGGTGGTGTGCACCTGTAATCCCAGCTACTCAGGAGGCTGAGGCAGGAGAATTGCTTGAACCCAGGAGGCGGAGGTTGCAGTGAGCCGAGATCGCGCCATTGCACTCCAGCCTGGGTAACAAGAGTGAGACTCCGTCTCAAAAAAAAAGAAGTGGGAGTTAAACATTGAACATACATGGACATAACATGAAAACAATAGACTGCTAGAGGGGGAGGGAAGAGGGGCATGGCTTGAAAAACTACCTACTGGATACTATGTTCACTCCTGGGGTGCAATATACCCACGTAAAAACCTGCACAGGCACCTCCTGAATCTAAAATAAAAGTTGAAATTTAAAATGAATAATTAACTAAAATTGATCTTATTTTATATATATATATGTCTCCTGGGCACTAATTTCCAGAGTCAGCAGAGAAAATAGGCTTAGGTGATTTAGAATGAAATATCTAGCCAAACACAATTTAGCCTTTGCCTATGTGGAACGTCCCTCAGGACAGTGCAAGGTCGCCCCTGTGAACATGCTCACCTGACAGATCTCCTATCACCTGGGGGGCAGGAGGCGGTCTTGGTAGAATCTATATTAACTTAGAGACTCATACGGTTTGGCAGTGTCCCCACCCAATTCTCATCTTGAATCATAGCTCCTGTCATTCCCACATGTTGTAGGAGGAACCCAGTGGGAGATAACTGGATCATGGGGGCAGTTTCCCCCATACTCTTCTCACCGTAGTGAATAAGTCTGACAAGATGTGTTGGTTTTATAAAGGGAAATCCCTTTCACTTGGTTCTCTTTTTTCTCCTGTGTGCCTTTAGCCTTCCGCCATGATTGTGAGGCCTCCCCAGGCACATGGAATTGTGAGTCCATTAAAGCTCTTTTCTTTATAAATTACCCAGTCTCCGGTGCGTCTTTATCAGCAGTGTGAAAACAGACTGATACACAGACCCAGCGGGAAGAGACCTCCAGCTCCTCATCTCTCAAGATGCAGGAAGTGAGCTGCCCAAGCCGCCTGTTCTCCAACGATGTGCATGTTTTTGGAGGATCAGTGTTAGCAGTGTTTGTGGGAGGCACTAGGAGGGCTCCCTGTAAGAAGTCCTGTAAGAAACACTGAGTGTGGCATGTGAATGAGAAGATGGCAGATATCGGAAATGTGTGGAGGAAACTGAAAAATAAAGACAACCGAAAGATTGAAACTACCCTTCAGGTAAAAGCAGCCTGACATCAGACATCCTTTTTTAGAGGATGTTTAACAAACACATCACGTTTTCAGGAAAACAATCTTTCGGCCTTATTAAATTTTGTGCAGACGCTCCTCTAAACAGTGATTTGCTGCCCCCTAGTGTTCACTTTTATGTAAAAAGTTTAACACACCCTGATTGGAGTCTCTCTTTCCTTTCCCTCTCAGCCTCTCCAAAAAAAAAAATCATCTCTTGACTGTCACTGCAATAACCAAAGCCAAATTAAATCACAAATTATGTTAAATTAAAGGCTATGGGTGTTCTTATCAACATAGAGTCCCTACATGACAGTTGTTTAGGACAGCAACATGCTATTTTTACCTCTCCAGCCACTACCCACTCCACTGCCGTTATCACTAAGGTGGGAAGGAATCCGAAGGACCCTAGGACAAAGCCAGAACAACAAAAGTCGCCCTTTCTGTCCCTCCAGCAGGGTCTTTTTAAGGAGAAGGCAACTCCTTATCTGAGGGAAGCCATTGGCTACCCCGGAGGTTTCCAAACTGGTACTGAGGGAGCAGTGTCTGAAATACAGGATCCTGAGTCTTAGCCCCAGCACTGTCTTCTATAACATTTTGTGTTTTTATGTACAAAAAGCCTTCTTGTATTGATTCTTTTTATTTGCATTTTAACAGTGTGCATATGTCATTCTATATGTAAATTAAAATAACTTATTTAAGAAAATGAACACTATGGTATTTCTTCTTGGACACCAAATTCAAATATTTTTATATATGCTGCACCGTTAGGCAATGATGATACTGGGGCTTTCTTTGAAGCCAGGGAATTTTCAAACCGTGGAAAGCTCTTTGGCCCCCTCTGCTGGTGAGTGATGCACTTGTAAAAGAATATCAAAGTTCACTGCTGGCGCCTTAGCTTACTTAGAACCTCACCTAAGCTGGCAAGCATTTGTTGGGGAGTTTCATTTCTATGAAAGATCGCGCTAACCTCTCCGGGTGTGTTCTACATTTACTGCCTAAGTCAGAGGAAGAGCCATTTCCACTTTATGTTTCTGTAAATTCCAAAGGCCTTTTCTTTCCTCAGCCAATATTTTCATAAGTTCAACCAATATCTTTTCTGAAACTCAGAGATGCCTTTCTCTCTTGCTGGAACTATAAATAAAACACCAAATACAGGTTGAGCATTCTTTATTCGAAATTATTGGGACTGCTTGGGATCAGAAGAGCTTGGGATTTCAAAACTTTTCAGGTTTCGGAATTCTTGCTTTACACTAGCTGAGCATCCCCAGTGGGAAAATCTGAGATGCCCCACGGAACATTTATTGTATGCTGGTCAGCATGCGAAAACTTTCATATTTGGGATCTTTTTGGATTTCAAATTTTGAGACTACGCATACTTAATATGTAGTAAATTTGTGACTTTTTCTTGCTTATAAGGTAAGTTCCGGAGGACAGAAACAAGCTCTCTGAAGACTCTCATTAATTTTTGCTGCCAAAGCTACCTTCTCCACCTCATGCTCAGCTGAGAGGGCTCCCTGGAGAAAGCCAGGACAGGTGAAAATGCACGTATTTCTTCCACACATTTGAAGAACAAAGGGAATTCAAAGCACTTTTATGGATTTCTTCGTTTTTTATACTTATTACAAAAGTAAGACATGCCTGCTTTAAATTAGACAATAATTTTTAAAATACCCTTCAGATTATAAAATGTAAATTGTCATAGCCTCTTTTAAAGGTAATAATACAGAATATACTGTATTGTTTTTAGTTGCATTTTAGGTTTGGGGGTACATGTGAAGAACATGCAAGATAGTTGCATAGGTACACACATGGCAGTGTGATTTGCTGCCTTCCTCCCCTTCACCTGTATCTGGCATTTCTCCCCATGCTATCTCTCCCCAACTCCCCACCCCCCGCTGTCCCTCCCCTATTCCCCCCAACAGACCCCAGAGTGTAGTGCTCCCCTCCCTGTGTCCATGTGTTCTCATTGTTCAACACCTGCCTATGAGTGAGAACATGCGTTATTTCATTTTCTGTTCTTGTGTCAGTTTGCCGAGAATGATGGTTTCCAGGTTCATCCATGTCCCTACAAAGGACATGAACTCATCGTTTTTGATTGCTGCATAATATTCCATGGTGTATATGTGCCACATTTTCCCTGTCCGGTCTATCATCGATGGGCATTTGGGTTGATTCCAGGTCTTTGCTATTGTAAACAGTGCTGCAATGAACATTCGTGTGCATGTGTCCTTATAGTAGAACGATTTATAGTCCTTCGGCTATATGCCCCGTAATTGGATTGCTGGGTCAAATGGAATTTCTATTTCTAGATCCTTGAGGAATCATCACACTGTCTTCCACAATGGTTGAACTAATTTACACTCCCACCAGCAGTGTAAAAGTGTTCCTATTTCTCCACATCCTCTCCGGCATCTGTTGTCTCCAGATTTTTTAATGATCACCATTCTAATTGGTGTGAGATGGTATCTCAATGTAGTTTTGATTTGCATTTCTCTAATGACCAGTGATGATGAGCATTTTTTCATGTTTGTTGGCCTCATGTATGTCTTCTTTTGTAAAGTGTCTGTTCATATCCTTTGCCCACTTATGAATGGGCTTGTTTGTTTTTTTCTTGTAAATCTGTTTGAGTTCTTTGTAAATTCTGGATATCAGCCCTTTGTCAGATGGGTAAACTGCAAAAATTTTTTCCCATTCTGTTGGTTGCCAATTCACTCTAATGACTGTTTCTCTTGCTGTGCAGAAGCTGTGGAGTTTGATTAGGTCCCATTTGTCTATTTTGGCTTTTGTTGCCAATGTTTTTGGTGTTTTGGTCATGAAGTCCTTGCCTACTCCTATGTCCTGAGTGGTTTTGCCTAGATTTTCTTCTAGGGTTTTCATGGTGTTAGGTCTTATGTTTAAGCCTTTAATCCATCTGGAGTTAATTTTAGTGTAAGGTGTCAGGAAGGGGTCCAGTTTCTGCTTTCTGCTCATAGCTAGCCACTTTTCCCAACACCATTTATTAAACAGGGAATCCTTTCCCCATTGCTTGTTTTTGTCAGGTTTATCAAAGATTGTATGGTTGTAGATATGTTGTGTTGCCTCCAATGCCTCTGTTCTGTTCCATTGGTCTATATCTCTGTTTTGGTACCAGTACCATGCTGTTTTGATTACTGCAGCCTTGTAGTATAGTTTGAAGTCCAGTAGTGTGATGCCTCCCGCTGTGTTCTTTTTACTTAGAATTGACTTGACTATGCAGGCTCTCTTTTGGTTCCATATGAAGTTTAAGGTAGTATTTTCCAGTTCTGTGAAGAAGGTCATTGGTAGCTTAAATTACTTTGGGCAGTATGGCCATTTTCACGTTATTGATTCTTCCTAACCATGAACATGGAATGTTTCTCCATCTGTTTGTGTCCTCTTTATTTCCTTGAGCAGTAGTTTGTAGTTCTCCTTGAAGAGGTCCTTTATGTTCCTTGTGAATTTTATTCCTAGGTATTTTATTCTTTTTGTAGCAATTGTGAATGGCAGTTCGTTCTTGATTTGGCTCTCTTTAAGTCTGTTATTGGTGTATAGGAATGCTTGTGATTTTTGCACATTGATTTTGTATCCTGAGACTTTGTGGAAGTTGCTTGTCAGTCTCATAAAGGGTATTCAAATAGGAAAGGAGGAAGGCAAATTGTCTCTATTTGCAGATGACATGATAGTATATCTAGAGGACCCCATAGTCTCAGCCCCAAATCTCCTTTCTTTTTCTTGCCTGATTGCTCTGGCTAGAACTGCCAGTACTATGTTGAATTGGAGTGGTGAGAGAGGGCATCCTTCTCTAGTGCCATATTTCAAAGGGAATGCTTCCAGTTTTTGCCCATTCAGTATGATATTGGCTGTTTGTTTGTCATAAATAGCTTTTATTATTTTGAGATACGTTCTGTCAATACCGAGTTTATAGAGGGTTTTTAGCATAAAGGGCTGTTGAATTTTGTCAAAGGCCTTCTCTGCATTGATTGAGATAATCATGTGGTTTTTGTATTTGGTTCTGTTTATGTGGTGAATTACATTTATAGACTTGAGTATGTTGAACTAGCCTTGCATCCCCGGGATGAATCCTACTTGATCATGGTGGATAAGCTTTTTGATGTGCTGTTGCAATTGGCTTGCCAGTATTTTATTGAAGATTTTTGCATCTATGTTCATCACAGATATTGGCCTGAAGTTTTCTTTTCTTGTTGAGTCTCTGCCAGGTTTTGGTATCAGGAGGATGTTGGTCTCATAAAATGATTTGGGGAGGATTCCCTCTTTTTGGATTATTTGGAATAGTTTCAGAAGGGATGGTAACAGTTCCTCTTTTGTGTCTGGTAGAATTTGGCTGTGAATCCATCTGGACCTGGGCTTTTTTTGTGTGGTAGGCTCTTAATTGCTGCCTCAGCTTCAGATCTTGTTATTGGTCTCTTCATGGTTTCGACTTCTTCCTGGTTTAGGCTTGGGAGGATGCAAGTGTCCAGGAATTTATCCATTTCTTCCAGGTTTACTAGTTTATGTGCATGGAGTTGTTGTAATATTCTCTGATGATTGTTTGAATTTCTGTGGGATCTGTGGTGATTTCCCCTTTATCGTTTCTTATTGCATCTATTTGGTTATTCTCTCTCTTTTTTTTTTAATTAATCTGGCTAGTGGTCTATTTTCTTGATCTTTTTGAAAAACCAGCTCTTGGATTTATTGATTTTTTGAAGAGTTTTTTGTGTCTCTATCTCCTTCAGTTCTGCTCTGATCTTAGTTATTTCTTGTCTTCTGCTAGGTTTTGAGTTTTTTTGATCTTGCTCCTCTAGCTCTTTCCATTTTGATGATAGGGTGTCAATTTTGGATTTCTCCACTCTTCTCATGTGGGCACTTATTGCTATATATTTTCCTCTAGAAAATATAAATGTGTCACAGAGATTTAAATGTGTCCCAGAAAATATAAATGTGTTTCAGAGATTCTGGTATGTTGTGTCTTCGTTCTCATTGGTTTTGAAGAACTCCATTATTTCTGCCTTCATTTCGTTGTTTACCCAGTCAACATTCAAGAGCCAGTTGTTCAGTTTCCATGAAGCTGTGCAATTCTGAGTTAGTTTCTGAATTCTGAGTTCTAACTTGATTGCACTGTGGTCTGAGACACTGTTTGTTATGATTTCAGTTATTTTGCATTTGCTGAGGAGTGCTGTACTTCCAATTATGTGGTCAATTTTAGAGTAGGTGTGATGTGGTGCTGAGAAGAATGTATATTCTGTGGATTTGGGGTGGAGAGTTCTGTAAATGTCTATCAGGTTTGCTTGTTCCAGGTTTGAGTTCAGGTCCTGGATATCCTTGTTAATTTTCTGTCTGGTTGATCTGTCTAATATTGATAGTGGAGTGTTAAAGTCTCCCACTATTATTGTGTGGGAGTCTAAGTCTCTTTGTAAGTCATTAAGAATTTGCCTTACGTATCTGGATGCTCCTGTATGGGGTCCGTATATATTTACGATCATTAGCTCTTTTTGTTGTATCGATCCTTTTACCATTATGTAATGTCCTTCTTTGTCTCTTTTGATCTTTGTTGCTTTAAAGTCTATTTTATCAGAGACAAGAATTGCAACTCCTGCTTTTCTTTTGCTCTCCATTTGCTTGGTGAATCTTCCTCCATCCCTTTATTTTGAGCCTTTGTGTATCCTTGCATGTGAGATGGGTTTCCTGGATACAGCACACTGATGGGTTTTGGCTTTTTATCCAATTTGCCAGTCTGTGTCTTTTGATTGGTGCATTTAGTCCATTTACATTTAGGGTTAATATTGTTATGTGTGAATTTGATACTGCCATTTTGATGCTAGCTGGCTGTTTTGCCCATTAGTTGATGCAGATTCTTCATTTTGTTGATGCTCTTTACCATTTGGTATGTTTTTGGAGTGGCTGGTACTGGTTGTTCCTTTCTATGTGTAGTGCCTCTTTCAGGAGCTCTTGGAAAGCAGGCCTGGTGGTGACAAAATCTCTGAGTACTTGCTTGTTTGCAAAGGATTTTATTTTTCCTTCACTTATGAAGCTTAGTTTGGCTGGATATGAAATTCTGGGTTGAAAGTTCTTTTCTTTAAGGATGTTGAATATTGGCCCCCACTCTCTTCTGGCTTGTAGGGTTTCTGCCAAGAGATCTGCTATGAGTCTGATGGGCTTCCCTTTGTGGGTGACCCGACCTTTCTCTCTGGCTGCCCTTAGCATTTTCTCCTTCATTACAACCCTGGTGAATCTGATGATTATGTGCCTTGGGGTTGCTCTTTTTGAGGAATATCTTTGTGGTGTTCTCTGTATTTCCTGGACTTGAATATTGGCCTGCCTTGCTAGGTTAGGGAAGTTTTCCTGGATAATATCCTGAAGAGTGTTTTCCAGCTTGGATTCATTTTCTGCGTCACATTCAGGTACACCTATCAAACATAGATTAGGTCTCTTCACGTAGTCCCACATTTCTTGGAGACTTTGTTCATTCCTTTGTGCGCTTTTTTCTCCAATCTTACCTTCTCATTTTATTTCATTGAGTTGATCTTCAACCTCTGATATCCTTTCTGCTGCTTGGTCAATTTGGCTGTTGAAACTTGTGCATGCTTCGCAAAGTTCTCATGTTGTGTTTTTCAGCTCCTTCAATTCACTCATATTCCTCTCTAAGTTGTCCATTCTTGTTATCATTTCATCAAATCTTTTTTCAAGGTTCTTAGTTTCTTTGCATTGAGTTAGAACATGTTCTTTTAGCTCATGGAAGTTTCTCATTACCCACCTTCTGAGGTCTGATTCTGTCATTTCATCACACTCATTCTCCATCCAGCTTTGTTCCCTTGCTGGTGAGGAATTGTGATCCCTTGTAGGAGGAGAGGTGCTCTGGTTTCAGGTGTTTTCTTCCTTTTTGCGCTGGTTTCTTCCCATCTTTGTGGATTTATCCTCCTGTCATCTGTGTAGTTGCTGATTTTCTGATTGGGTCTCTGAGTAGATGTACAGAATGTTGATGATGAAGTTATTTCCGTTTCTTAGTTTTCCTTCTAACAGTCTGGCCCCTCTGCTGTAGGACTGCTGAGGTCCACTCCAGGCCCTGCTTGCCTGGGGATCACCTGCAGCAGCTGCAGAACTGTAAGGGTTGCTACCAGTTTCTTCTTCTGCTATCTTTGTCCCAGAATGATGCCCGCCAAATGTCAGTCTGATCAGTCCTTTGTGAGGTGACTCTTTGGATACATGGGAGTCAGGGAGCTGCTTGAGGAGACAGTCTGTTCTTTATAGGAGTTCAAGTGCTGAGCTGTGAGCTCCATTGTTCATTCAGAGCTGCTAGGCAGGTATGTTTAAGTCTGCTACAGCAGAACTCATAACCCCCCTTTTTTTTCCCCAGGTGCTCTGTCCTGGGGAGTTAGGGCTTTATGAGTATCAGTTGTGCTGCTGCCTTTTTTTTGTTTGTTTGTTTCTTTCAGGGCTGTCCTGCCCAGCAAGGAGGCAACCTAGTCACTGTCTGCCTGCAGAGGCTTTGCTGAGCTGCTTTGGGTTCTTCCCTGCTTTCGGCTCCGTCCTGCTGCCCTATAAGCTTCCCTGCAGTTCTGTTTATATGGGTGTGGTTAGAACTGCCTTGGCAATGGTGGCTTGCCTCTGTAATGGTGGACTCTCTCTGTTATGGCGGGTTGCCTCGGCAATGGCGGGTTGCCTCAGCAATGGCAGGCTGCCTCAGTAATGGCAGACTACCTCCATAGGGGTGGAATGCCTTGGTAATGGCGGACGCCCCTCCCCCACCGAGCTGCACAGTCCTGGGTTCAGCTGTGCTTGCTGTGAAACTCTCAACCCCGGATATTTCCAATTGCTGTTTTTTTGCTTGTTTGTTTTTGTTGGGGTGGGACCCACCAAGCCTAATCGCCTGGCTCCCTGCCTCAGAGCCTTTTTTTTTTAAGTTGAACAGTTGACTCTCTCCCAGGTGTTCCAGTTGCCTGCTGAAAGGGCACCAGGATTTGTGTGATTTCCCATGCAGCAACCCACTGTGCCAGCTGAAACAATGGTGCTGCCCGGGAATCTCCTAGCCTGGCTCCCTGTTTCAGACCCATTTAATCAGATGAATGGGCGAATCTGCCTTCCCGGAGCTTCAATTGCCAGCTTAAAAGGGCAACCAGACCAGTGTATTTTGTACGGAGAGCTGCCATGCCTGGGTGCCAGCAAAACAGCTGCACTGGCCGAAACAGCCACGCTGGCCGAAACAGCCACGCTGGCCAAAACAGCCATGCTGGCGACCCGTGGGGCTTCTCCACCTGGGAATCTCCTAGTCTGTGGGCAATAAAGATCCATCTGGAAATGCGGCATCCACTCACCCTCTGTGCTTTCACTGGGAGCTGCAATCCTGAGTTGCTCCTAAAGGATCATCTTGGATCAGTCTCTATACTGCATTTTTTTTAAGTATTTGTAGAAATGAACTCTCGCTATGTTTCCCAGGCTCATCACAAACTCCTAGCCTGAGTAATCCTGTTGCCTCAGCCTCCTAAAAAGTGCTGGAATTACAGGTGAGAGCCACCACAGCAAGCCTGAATCTACTTTGAAACTATTTTTCAAATATCATACACTGTGACCCAGCATTTTTACTACTGGTGTCTCTCCTAGAGAAACCTACACATGCGTTCAAGGAGGCTTGTACACAGAGGCTCCTGTGGCTCTGTTTCTAATAGCTAAAAAATGGAAACAATCTAACTGCCCATCAGTAGAGTAATGGCTAAATAGATGGTTATTTGCTATGGGGTCCTATGCAGCAACTAAAAAGGGGTTAGAGAGTTTACATGTACTAATGTAGATACATAACAACAACAACAAAAAAAAACGCTGTGGAGTAAAAAGGTATATTATAGAAAGAGCCATACAACATGGTATCATGTATTTTTTAAAATTCTTTCTCCCCATGTACATATATAACCATGAAAATACACAGAAAATCTCAACAAAACCACATATAACAAAGGAGGGAAGAGGACCAGGAGTGGCAGTTAAGAGGGCCAGCCTTGGCTCTAAAGTTTTGTTTTCAAACGTAATGGCTTTGTCAATTACTTGAGTAATTTAAAAAGGTAATGATCTCTCCGCTTCCATTCAATCACACCTTCACAGAAGTAATCACTTTTCAGATGTTTCATAACTTTATCTATGCTCATACAAAGATATACAAACATAGATATGGCAGGAGCAGCGAATCCATATGGGTCTGCAGCAACTCAAGTCTTGCCTCCTCAGGATAAACAATACATCCAAGGGGCATAAGGTAAGTTTTTTGAGCAGGAGTGAGAGTCTATTATGAAAGTTTGAGAGCAGGAATGAAAGGAAGTAAAACACACTTGGAAGAGGGCCGGGCCAAATGGGCAACTTGAGAGATCCAAGTGACATGAGGTTGTATATATTGTCATGCTTCTGGGGTTTTGTGTCTCTCCTCCTTTGATTTTTCCTTGGGTTGGGCTGTCTGCATGTATAGTATCCTGCAAGAACTTGGAAGGGCCTACATGAGCAATGTGTTTACTGATATTATACACATGCTCATTTGAGGCATTTTCCCCTTACCAATCAGTTGTTCCTGGAGGAAGGTCACATACCAGTTAAACTCTGCCATTTTGCCTCTTAGTGCACATGCTTGAGCCCACTCTTCCAATTCCCAAGATCTTATTAGGAAGTGCTGATCACTAGCTTCAGGTATTTTTTAACTGTTGGAAGACTGCCTTTCCCCTGGCACTGCTGTGATCAATTCTTATTGTAGAGAGATAGTTTAACAACCACTCGATCATCACCTGATGGTCTCCATGTCAAGTCCTTGGTGGGGCAGAGGGGAACTTTCCTGCTCTGCTCATGTCTGCCTGGCTACCTACTCTAATATTCCCCCCTCCAAGAGTCAAAGACCCAATTCTTGGGGAAAAATGAATGAAGGACAGTCTTCTGTAACTGCTACCTACTGACAGAGGGATGGTGGTAGTTGTTCTGTGAGTCTTGGCCTCTTGCTAGCTGTCAGGTCAGGGTGGCTCCATGGGTTGGTGAAAGTGGTATCCAGTCAGGTCCAAGGGAGATGGACAGGATTTCACCTCTGTTGTGTTTCTCTGATGGGAAGTCTAGGGGTCCCCTGTAGACAGGTGACTCTTGAATGTTGAGAGGACAGCATCCCTCACTGAGGATCATCAGGAGTTTGATGGCATGAAGGTAGAAGAGACAGATGGAGTTATTAGATTTAAAATACATGTACCAAAAAGGAGCAAAGTAGGAAACTAACAAGTGGGACTAAAATGGAAAAAACCCAGGAGAATCATCTGCAGGTTCCTTTCCAATCTAATCAACCCTGAGAGGCTCGTTCCTGTTAACTGGAGCCTTAATTTAGGAGTTATCTGATGTTTTCTCACGGTTTTCCTGATTGATTTACTCAAAAGCAACATTTTTCATCTAAAACTAAACCAATTCCTCCCTGTGCTGCTTTTTAATATGTCTAGTACTTGATTATTTTGAAAGACTAAAATCATCCTGGATCTGCTAAAGAGCCTAGTTGTTCTTGCATACTTGTTAAGGTTTCAGCCATGGCATCAATGTTGTTGGCTCTTTCCTTTGAGAGTTGGCTATAGGTTAAGGAAGCTTTTGTGATTCCAGCAATTCTGGTTCCCATACCAGCTATAAGCTACAATGCCAAGTCTCACAAGAAGGGGAATTAACTGGATAGTCCTCCTTACCCTGGGCAAGATGGAACCCCATGGATTGGTACTGGAAGAGAGAGATTGCCAGAGACTATAAAAATGTCCAGGGGTACATAGCCTATGATATGAGTTCCAGTCCAGTTAATGAGGAAGCATTCGTGAACTGATTGGCCGTAAATATAGACAGTTCCTTGAGTTTTAAGAAAAGTAGAGATGTCAAAATGAAATAAGGGTCTCAATTCTTTTTAGCACCACTAGGGGCATGGCTAATTCCACACATTCCCAGGCTTTACCTAGAATTTAATGGCTTTAAAGCAGGCAAGATGTGCAATTAAGAGTCATAGTAACAGTTTATGAAGCATTTGTAGAGCTAATAGTCTTTAAAATTCTACATTTTTTATAAATTTTTCATAGTTTCACAACTAACACTGACAATTACAACATGCTTGGACTTTCTGACTTGTCCTAAACACCCCTCTTTCTAAACTACCAGTCATTTTACTTTAGGATAAGAATTTAGCATACAAGATCCTTTCACATATAAAATCTCTTTTCTTTATACCCTTTCTTACCAAAAATACCTATTTATGTTCATAACCCTTGAATTAGACAAAAGTCATTTTCCTTCTGTTACGAAACTATGGTTTGTACTACATGTTGCTGTGAAAGTCCTATGACAGAAGAGCAGACAAGGAGGTTACCTACATACTGTAGAAGTTATCCCCCTCAAGAGATTGCTTGGTTAGATATTTACTAGGACTTGTCTGAATAAGTATGGCCTATTTCTAAACTGCTGAGGTAGGACTGCCCAGGTTGAAGTTATTAGTCAAAGATTTAGGAAGCTTTCCCAGGAGAAATGGTGTTATCAGAGAGAAAACAAATTTAGAGATTGGGTAAATATTAAGTAGATACCCATCCTAGAAAGGATATTTTTGCCTCGAAGGGGTGTGAATATTTTCTTCTGGAGGGAAGGGGCACCAGTTGCCCCCATTACCCAACAGGATTTGCTTAGAGAAGGATATTCACACAGAGTAGGCAGCTCTTGAACCTAAAAGAGAAATTTATCATTTTACATGTCACCTCTAGAGATTCCCTTAGCTTTGTCCTGTTCATGTCAATGTCTGATTTGGGAGCTAGCTGGAGCAGAGGACCCCTTCAGCTCAAGGCCATCAGGGGTTGGGATTTTGTCCCGCGGGCCCCTCAGCCCTCAGGAAAGTCCCATTTCCAGTGTCAGAGCTTGTGGCAGAGGAACAACCCATGAGGAGCTTTTTCCCATTAATCCCACTGGGGCAGTTTGCCTTTCTGTGGCCTGGTTTTTCACACCCATGGCAGTTAGCTGAGAGGGAGTTCTGAAGTCAACCTGGAGTTGGCTAGAGAGTTTCTAAAGCAGTCAGCAGTTGAGCCTCCTTCTTGTCTCTGTATTTCTCCTTCTCCTTGATTCTGTCCTCCTTATTCTGCTCTTGGTTATAAAAGTCTGAGGAGTCTAATTTGAAGATTTCCTGCATAGGGGCACTGGGTTCTAAGGCTAACTTTTGTAATTTTCTCCCACTTTATTTTTAAGCTAAACAGTTTACAAAGGAAAACTAATTTTTTGTTTTAAGGTTCACGGTATTAAACTCTTCCTCATTTTGGAAGATGCATCTGAAGGGTGTCCTGTGGTATAGAGATGCAATTACCCATCTGCAAAGAGAGAACAGGGGAGGAAAAAAAGGAAAAGGGGGGGGATCCTCCTTTATTTCCCTATTATTCTTTCCTGAACAGGGCATCCTCCATTTGTCCTTGGGATTCCAGAATGAACCAATCTCTGGGTATCCTTAACCTTGGTCCCATCTCAAGATTACCCACTTGAGAACAGAAGAGATATCAGGCAGAGCAGGAGGCCCCTATTTATCCTTGGGGTTCCAGAATGAAACGGTCTTACCAGGTACCCCTAATCTTGCCTTCCTCTCTGTTCTAATGGTAATCTGTTAGTCTGAGACTAGGCTTCATCTCTGTCCTGTGGGTACTTTTGTCTCTTGTGCCTGCAGCCTTGGGTTGGCCTATAGCTAGCCTCATCTTCGAGACCTTACAGTGTCTCTCACTGTAAGGTGAGAGCATTTTAGTAACAAAAAGATTATCTCTTTCTTGCAATCCCATTTCCCATGTTTTTGAAGTAGACAAGAAGCTTGTTTTTTGCCAGCTGCTGCAAGGGTGCTGGACTTTCCTCCCTTTGAATATGCCCTTGAAGGTCTTGATGCATATTCAGAAAAGCATGGAAGTGATTAGAGGAATTAAAGAAAATTCATATTTGGGATTCCCTATCCTCCCAAGGCAACATGCAGAATAAATACTTAAAGAGACAGGACAATCCCTTTGCTACAGGAGGAAGTGGGAGGAAGCAAGAGGAATACTCATGGAAAGCCTTCATGTGCTCGCAAAAACAGCAGCCCTTGGAATTGAGAGGGCAATATTTGCCTTTTTGACATGAAGGAGGGACCTCTGGAGGACTTGGGGTTTGGGAGAAAAACGAACAAATAGCAAAGGAAGAATTTTCCCTTCTCCAAAAGGGGTGCTAACTGAAAAAAAAAAAGTAGGTGTGGGTCCTTAAAGGGCCACAGAGTGAGGTCCTACACAGGCAGACAAACCACTTCAAAGGCCACCAAAAAACAGCCCTGAAGTGTCACAGGACTGAAAAGCATGCTTGAAACCAGCCTGGCCACTATGGTGAAAACCCATCTCTATTAAAAATACAAAAATTAGCCAGGCGTGGTGGTGCATGCCTGTAATCACAGCTACTTGGGAGGCTGAGGCAAGAGAATTGCTTGAATCCAGGAGGTGGGGGGGTGTAGTGAGCAGAGATTGTACCACTGCATTCCAGCCTGGGCAGCAGAGTAAGACTCTATCTCAAAAAAAACAAAAAATTTTTAACAATTAAAAAAAATTGTAAAAGCATGTGGTTGGTAAGTTGCAAGGAACTGGCAGAGCCAGAATTCCAGTTAGTATTCGTCTCAGCAATGAGCCAGCAGACATCTTCAAGGGAGCCCATTTGCTGCTGCACAAACACAGCAAGAGTTGCAGGAGCCTGAACAACAGGGAGTTTGTGTTTAAGGCAGAGAAGGAAATCATGTGGCATGTACAGTGAAAGCAGAGAAGAGGCAGCCTTGCTCCCAAGATACACAGTCTGCTGAGCGTGCAGGGATATCTCAGAATACACACAGAGAAAACAGGAGAATGGGTCATGTGGGTTTGGGGGAAAGAACTGATTTGAGATGAAAAGGCAGAGGAACTCCCAGACATTGCATGGTCTTAGGCTTTAGACCTACCACTCTCAAGAGCCTCCTGCCCAGAAAGGCCATTAGTGTCTCAGGTCTGCTTGGTGCAGACTCCAACGTCCTTCCCACACCGTTGAGCCACCCATCAGGGTTAGCTGAGAGATCAGCTGCGGGGAGCAGAGCCACAGTGGCTGAGAAGAATCATTCTGTGTGTTGGTTAGTAAACAAGAAAGTGAAAAGGAAGAAGGAAATCAAATACCATAGTTGAACAGCTCTAGCCAAAGAAGGCAAGGCATAAAGGTGTCTTTACCACTAGAGAACATATCCAAGTCATGCGACACCAAAGTATGTTCCTGGGGAGGGCAAATCTGAATGGGTTTGCAGCAACTCAATTCTTGACTCCTTAGAGGAAATAATTCATCTGAAGGGCATAAGGCAGCATGAGAGACTGAAGCAAGAGCAGGAGCGAGCATTTTTTTAAGTTTTAGAGTAGGAATAAAAGGAAGTAACGTATACTTGGAAGAGCACCAAGCAGGCAACTTGAGAAATCCAAATGCCCTGTTTGACCTTTGACTTGGGGTTTTATACAGTGGAATGCTTCCAGGGCATTGTGACTCTTCTCCCCTGATTCTTCCCTTGGGGTGAGCTGTCCACAAGTGCGGTGGCCTGCCAGCACTTGGGAGGGGCTGCATATGCAATGCTTTTACTGAAGCTGTGCACATGCTTTTCCGAGGAGGTTTTCCCTTAACAGTGAAGTGTTCCTAGAGGAAGGTCATAGACCAGTTAAACGCCACCATTTTGCCTCTTAGTGTGCACGCTTGAGTCCCCTCACCCATCTCCTGAGATCTTGTCAGGAAGCTGGCAATCACCAACTTCAGGTGTTTTCTATCTATTGGGATATTGACTTTCCCTGGCACCAGCAGTGACCAATTTTTTTTTTTCTGAGATGGTCTCTCACTTTGTTCACCAGGCTGGAGTACAGTGGCGCGATCTTGGCTCACTGCAACCTCTGCCTCCCAGGCTCAAGCAATTCTCCTGCCTCAGCCTGCCAAGTAGCTGGGATTATAGGTGCATACCACCATGCCCCACTAATTTTTGTATTTTTAGTAGAAATGGAGTTTCACCATGTAGGTCAGGCCAGGCTGGTCTCAAACTCCTGACCTCAGATGATCCGCCCACCCCAGCCTCCCAAAGTGCTGGGATTACAAGTGTGAGCCACTGCACTCAGCCCAATTATTATTTTAAAGAGATAGTTTAACAAGTGCCTGACCATTACCTGATGGTCACCTGACATTCCTTTGGGAAGGTGCTCTCCTGCCCTGCTCATGTCTGCCTAGCTACCTACCCTAACACATGCACATATACTTTTTTCTCTTTTGTTTTTTAATTTTCTGAAATATGATCAGACTATATATATAATATTCTATAATTTTCTTTGTTTACCTAATAACATTTCAAAGATTTCTCTTCAAGTACTGTATAGATATATTGGATTTTTTTTTTTTTTTTGAGATGGAGTCTGTCTCTGTTGCCCAGGCTGGAGTGCAGTGGCATGATCTCAGCTCACTGTATCCTCTGTCTCCCAAGTTCAAATGATCCTTCTGCCTCAGCCTTTCAAGTAGCTGGGACCACAGGCACAAGCCACCATGCCCCGCTAATTATCATATTTTTACTAGAGACAGGGTTTCACCATATTGGCCAGGTTGGTCTCGAACTCCTGACCTCAAGTGATCCATCTACCTCAGCCTCCCAAAGTGCTGAGATTACAGGTGTGAGCCACAGCACCCAGCCCGGGTGACCACTTGTTTTTATAAATAAAGTTTTATTCAAACATGTCCATACCTACTTGTTTACATATTGCCTATGGCTGTTTTTTCACTACAAAGGTAGAGTTGATTCGCTGCAACAGAGATCGAATGGCCCACAGAACCAGAAATATTTACTGTTTGGCCTTCACAGAAAAGTTTGGCAACCCTTGCTCTAGAGGGTTTCCTCATTCTGAGTCAGACTGGGGAATACCAACTCCATCAGAAGTATAGTTAGGCCAGCATTGAGGCCCATACAGATATCCTCACATCAAACCAAAACTCCATAATGCTTGCATGGAGTGGACTCCCTTAATATACAAATAGAGCGTGAGTACCCACTATGCGCAGTCACTGTGCCAAGTGCTAGGACTGTAAAGATGAAGAGCTTCCAGTCCCTAACCTCTGTGAGCTCTGTCTCTTGGGAGAGAGATCAACAAACACAGCACAACATAAGGGACTGAGGAGTCATGCATTTAAATGAAATAATGTGTAAAGAACGCTTGACACAGTGCTTAACACATAGTAAACAACTAATAAATGGTGGCTCTTAACTTTTAACTATTTCTTTCGGAAGTGTTTGAACCAGACTGACTCCATCTTGAATAAGGGGTGGGTAAAACAAGGCTGAGACCCACTGGGCCGCATTCCCAGGAGATCAGGCATTCTTAGTCATAGGATGAGATGGGAGATCAGCACAAGATACAGGTCACAAAGACCTTGCTGATAAAACAGTCTTGTAAAGAAGCTGGTTAAAACCCACCAAAACCAAGATGGTGACAAAGGTGACCTCTAGTCATCCTCACTGCTCATTATACATTAATTATAATGCATTGGCATGCTAAAAGACTCTCCCACCGTTTACAAATGCCATGGCAAGGTTTGGAAGTTACCCTATATAGTCTAAAAAGGGGAGGAGCCCTTAGTTCCAGGAAATCTCCACCCCTTTCCCCAGAAAAATCATAAATAACCCACACTTTGTTTAGCATATAATCAACAAATAACTGTAAGTATACTCAGACGAGCAGCCCATACCACCGCTTTGCCTATGGAGTAGCCATTCTTTTCTTTCTTTACTTCTCTAATAAACTTGTTTTCACTTTATGGATTTGCCCCAAATTCTTTCTAGCTCAAGATCCAGCACAAGATCAAAAACCTCTCTTGAGTTCTGGATTGGGACCCCTTCCCAGTAACATTTCTATTAGAATTCCCCAAATGCCTTGAGAGCCACCTAACCCAAGCTGGAGAAGTCAGAGCTATTTCACAAAGCTGGAGCTTGAAGTCAGCCTAAACAACAGTCTGGGCAAGAAAGAACCTTATGAGTGCAGGCCTGGGGGGTTAGGATGCAGCTGTGAAAAACATACCTATATATATACTATCTGAAAGTGGGGGGTGATTTGGGAGTCTCAGGCTTAACAATCACAGGAAGAATGATTCTCTTAAAGGGTCAGAGACCCAACTGTGAAGGATTCCTTGTGTTACTAACATACAAAGAGCAAAAGGAAGACGAGAAAGATGGGTTCAAGGAAGAGACAGTTTCTTTGAGCATAAAGAAATATAAAGAAGGAGAAAAGGACCAAAAGCCCAGGCCTTGGGAAGTAGATATGTATATGCCTCAGAGAAAGCAGGGGACATTTGGTTGAAGATAGGGTGACTATATTCTTATATTCTAGAGGACACCA